>NC_136063.1:1961229101-1961866601 GCF_964261635.1 Lissotriton helveticus | reverse complement strand
TTTGCTATTTGTCTATTAGTTGCTCTTCTTGTACTGCCTCCAGGTGTTAGGTGCTTTTAATGAGAAGGTCCAGAGTTGTTGGAGTGTGTTGGATGTCAGCGTATCTTCTTATCCCATATGCTCCTTCTAGAAACCAAGTCTGGTGCTCTCATTTTTGGGGAGGACACACCCACTTCCCCGGCCTTGCCCACTTCATTCTGTGGCCCTACCCACTTCCTTTATCGCTCTACCCACATCCTCAAGCCTAAAAACATCAGAGCCACTTCCTCACTCCTTAAGTTCCACAAGAAGCTTAAGACACATAAGCAACACTGGCCTCTCATCTGCACACCTGCCCAAGTGCTTGAATACCCTCTTAGGTCATTAGTGCGCTATACAAATCAGTATAACATAAAAAATCGAAAGTCTGTGACAATAACCTAAAAGTGAACTCAAATTAGAGAATATGTGTAAATCTCAAAATTCATCTTTAGGAAAGGTCCTTTGAGAACTTGATGCAGTTTTACAAACTAAAGGGAAAGGAAGGGATAAAAGAAGGAATCAGCAACAAATGCAGGCAGGAAAGGGAGTACTGCAATGAGGAAATAGGTAAGTAATGGATGAAAGAAGAAGGGAATAAGAAAAGAATGTGAAAGGAAGAAAGGAAGAAAGGAAGGGGTAGAGGGAGAAAGGAAGTGAACGATGTGCAATGGATGAATCGAAAGAAGAAAGGAAGAGAGGAAGAAAAGCTGATGGAAGGGTTGAGTAAAAGAAAGGATGACATTAAGGAAGGGATGAAGGAAGGGGCAGGAAAAAAAGAAAGTAAGGAACGAATGGAAGAAGAAGAAAGAAATGCACCAAGGGAGGAAGGAAGGATGGGGAATGAATGAGGGTGTAAGCAAGCAAGAATGGAAAGAGGAAAGGCCGCAAAGGTGGAAGTGCTGAGGAAGAGAGAAAGGAAAGGAAAAAGATGGGACAAAGGAAAATAAGTGGGTCATGAGAATGGATACGAGTATGAAAAGTACTGGTCAAGGTGGGACAGATGGAACAATGACAATGTAATATTGAAAAGAAATTAAAAAACAAAAGATTAAAATACATTTCTGTGACCTTATCACACCATGTGTGTTTGTAAAGCACATACTCACCAGAGCAGGACTTAACACCTAATTAAAAATGTAATTCAAACTCAATGGCACTAATTTTATCAACCTCAGAAAGATGAAAGACTGAGTTCCACACCATTATCTAAATGTATGACCAAGATCAAAGTGGGATGGGAGGAGCTGAGAAAACTGACACAGCAGAGGTTGTATTCTCTTTTTCCGCAAGATTCCCTGTTTACATAAGCGCAGGCATTGGTGGCTTAATTAGAAGGCGATGTTATTTGTCCCTATTTCTCCCCATTGTCTTTTGTGATTCGTTTTTATGACGAATCAACACGGCAGGAGAAGATCTAAGGCTCGAGGTAAGAGTACAGGTAAGTGTGGTGAAGTAAACACGGGCCACTGCCAAACACGTAAAGGGGGAGATAAATGGAAACCAGGCCAACCAGAATGCTGACCAGCCAGCACTACGGACCCAGCAGCCCACTCTAACTCAAGAATACTCTGAGTATCCAAAACCACTACGACTCCCCTTTGACACCACTTTGACACCCTTTCCATGCTGCAGCCACAATCACAGCCCCCCTCTGCCCTCACTAGCACCTTGTCTGTTAGAAACGGGATCTCTGGCTGGCCAAGGCTTGCGTCAAAGTCAGTCAGAGACCACCACTTCCACGTCAGGGCAAGGGAGTCACACACCAAGATAACCCCTGCTCACCCTCTAGGTAACGTGACGCGAGCAGCCAGGCTAAACTTGGACGCTATGTAGGTTAAGTGTTTGCGCGCGCACCCAGCAACAACACCCAAGGTCCACCACAAAGGAAACTCCACACAAGGTTATATAAAAATAGCCTTTGTATTATACCAAAACACATTAGATAAGAAACATATACTTTACAATGTGCCAACAGGCACGGGCAGAATTTACAGGGGATATGTACAAGACAGGGCCACCTGGACCACTGTCAGGAATAATCACTTTTTAGGAATAGTAATTAGCACATAGAACACTTTTAGAACAAGTTAGCACACAACCAGTAATTACTGGTAAAGGGTAAGTACCTCCTACGCAACCCTAACCACCTTAGGAAAATATTGCGCAGGGAACCAAGACCTCACTAGCAACCCCTGTACTAGGAGAAAAACAACCACCTAAGTATCACCAACAGTTAGGGGTATAAGCATAGGAACATTACACATGATGCATTAACATTCAGAGTGTAGGAAAGAAAACACATACGCAATGCTCCTGAGCCTTTCTGGGGCTCTAAACACAATGTGGGCCCTGGAGCCTCGGGGCTCCTAATTAACAAATGCCTCCAGAGCCTTCGCGGCTCTAACAAAACAACTGGGCCGTCGTTGGAGTCCCTCCTTGGGGGACTCGAGAATGGAAATGCCCCCGGAGCCCTCTCAGGGTTCTACACACAATCTGGGCCGTTGTTGGAGTCCCTCCTCGGGGGACTCGAGAATGGAAATGCCCCCGCAGCGTTGGAGCGGCCCGCTGTCAAACGGGGGCCGCTCTAAGTAGCAAAGCCCCTGCCCCCCCACTCACCGGGACCTCGCTGGTGCTGCGGGGGGCGGGAACCACTGCCGGTCTCTTCCTTTGGGCAGCGCGGGGCTCCTCTTCCACCACGGAGCCCCGCCTGCACTCTCAGCCGCTCTCAGCCGCTCTCCCTTCGCGTCGCGGCTCTCCTCTCGCTGGGGGAGCCTCGTGGGCAGACGCCGAAGGTTCCTTCTCGCTCCGCGGCGGCGGGGCGGGACTTCCGGTCCTTCTCCCGGTGCCGCGCTGGGATTAGCCGGCCCGCAAGCTGCTTCCCAGTCACCGTGGGCAGCGCGGCGGCCCCTTTCAGGCACTAGTAGACTGGGGGATAATTAACCGAGGGGTAGGCTCCCTCGTTAAATATAATAAACGGGCGGCAAGGACACGGGGCAAATGCGGCATGGGCAGCCGCTTGAGTAATATAAACAATAAATCGAGGTGGGCACTCGATTGGGGCAGAAAACCAGCACGCAGGCAAACGATGCCGGGTAGGCACCGGCCAAAACACCCAGAGCGTTCCTAAGCGCCAATGGACAGAATAAAGCGCTCTTAAGCGCTAGAAGCCAAGCAAAGCGCTCCCAGGTGCTGGGGGAGAAATGAAGCGCTTCCAGGTGCTTGGCAAACTCCAGCAAAGTTCCTAGGTAGGTAGGGGGCAAGGCTGGGCCCAGAGCCAGCTCACTGGGCCTCCAGGCAGGGAGGCAATCCAAGTGGCGGTCCTCCTGCCCACAAAAAGCAGCAGCCCCCTCAGGATCCTGGAAGAGAACACCTTGTAAGGGGACACAGCCCCTGCTTATACTACTAAATCCTTTGTCTGTAGGTGCAGGGTGGGGGAGAAACCAGTCGCAGCTGGTTTTGGAGCACCCTTGATGGCTCAACCACCCCTTTCTTTCACTAGGGAGGCTAGGGTCGTTAGACGCACCACAGGGGGTGGAGCCAGCATTGTGTGGGGAAAGCCCAGCCCCATTCAGGAACCAGGTGCAGCCCTCCCTCACATCACTCATGCTGATCTCTCCACTCACTCCTGGGCAGACCCATCCAGACTTCCTGTAGCCAGGCTTGCCAGCCAGCTCCAGCCAATCACGCTCCAGCACCCTTACTGCACACACACATCAATGTCTAGAAGTGGCACTTCCCCACTGCCACATACATAATCACGCAGCATTCAATCTCACGAGTTCGCACATACCAAACTCGAACCTGCACACCTCACGCATCAGGAGCTACCAGGGACACAGATATTCCCCATGCATTCCTATGGGAGGGCAGGCCAGCCTTACTCCACGCATGCACTTTACCCTGGGAAAAAGTGCGCCAAGCCAGAAATCATGAACGCCAGTTCGCCATTAAAAGCGAAAAGTTCAAGGGTGAACCAGCCACAAAGGCCCGGGTCCAACACAACTCCCTTCCAGCAAAAACGCAGGGTAGACCGATCACTACCGTGATGGGCTTCCCTGCTTTGGGCGATAGAACACGGACACGGGCCCGCCACTGCCGGGACACCGTCCTGTTCCACGCCACACTGAACCCCTGGGATTCCTTCTAAAACCACCATCTGGAACAACTGGGCTACCCCACTGGTACTCCCAAGCTGTCCGCGGCCATGACCAGGCCCTGGGCCACCCAGGTGCCACTGGTCCTTGCCTATCCACAGAGTGGGGGGTAGTAACCCCTGGCACATAGTAGCCATTCTCCACTCTTCCTGTCTGTAAGACAGGGCTAGACTGCCACTGGTTCTCCAGCCTAGGGTCTACACCCTCAGGTGGACCAGGAGTCTCAGGGAAGGCTCTCCTCCCCCTACCTCTTCTTCTAGGGTTCCTCCACCTCCTGCGAGGGGTACACCTAGAATTCCATTCCAACCCAGGCTTAAACCCCTCAGGTTGCACCGGGGTCAGAGGCGGGCTCTCACACCCTCTGCACCCCCTTCCAGAGTTCTGCACCCTCCCGACTGGAGAGGTACCCCTGGAAGAAGCACTAGATAGGACTCTGGTTACAGACGTCCCACCCTTCAGGTCAGGCCGATCCTGAACCTGGCCTCCCAACCTTCGGTCTAAACCCCTAGGTGGGATAATTGCCTGGCACTCCAGGACTTCTGGGGACTCACTCACCATCCCCCTGAGGCTAACACATGACTCATGTGCTGTGTGACTGTCTGTCTGGCGCAGATCTCCCGTCCCCTGTCCACCTGACAGTGCGGGAGGATCCCCCAGAACAGAAGTGGTGTCACCATGGTCACTCCAAGGGAATGTAGCCCAACTGGCTAGTCCCTGACCCACTGGTTCTCCCACTGGGGAACACATCCCCCATTCACTACTCACTTCGAACTTCTGTGCCCCCCCCCCACTGGAGTGGCACTGCCGGACACTAGAACCACTGGAACACTATTTCAAGATACTCCAGGTTCTCAAGACACTAGGAGATCCCCCTCAAGGGGTCTAACAGGACAGCCTAGGTCCCCAACCTGGTGTTCCCTCAAGTAACCATCCAGGTTCTGAGACTGGGTTTCGGGCACCTGGGAACACTCAGTCCCCCTCTCACTCTTACTCTACTGAGACAAGACATGAGCCCCTACACCCCTCTCGCTACACTGGGACCTAGCCGGGCTACTCTGAGCCTCTTCCACCACACTGGGCTGGAAGATACCTGACCACTACTCTCGGGTTCACTCACCCATGACGTGTCAGAACCTCTGGCACCTTCCCAGCGGTCTGCTTCCTCTGCAATGTCCCAAGGACAAACGTAGTCATACCTCGACAGGTGCCGGCGCAACTCTAGCACAAAACAATTGAGCAGCTGCTCTCTGATAACCAGGTTGAACAGTCCATCAAAATCAGGTACCCCGTGAACCTCTAACCAATCAATCAGTGCATCATGGCAATCATCCACATAGTCCTCCCAATTCTGGTGAGGCAGTCTCCTACTGCCCCTGAACTTCAACCGGTACTTGTCGTCTCTGGAACAAGGTACTATTCTTTGCAGAAGGGGACTGGGACCTCCTGCACTGTACTCTTTATTGCTGCCACCACTCATCCAACCCTCCCTGGGGAATCCAGAAAACTGTAATTGCGGTCAGGGGATACCCTACCCTCTAGGGCTATCTTCTCCCTGGCCAAGGCCCTCTCAGCCTCTGCAATCCTCTCCTGCACACCCAGCTGCGCTATCTCCTTGGCATGCTCTAACCTGAGCTTCTCCAAAGCCAGCTGGTGCTCCATCTCTTCCCTCCTATCCAACCACTCATCTGGGGACAGGGAAAGGGATGGGGTGCTGCATCTGACATTGGACCCAGCAAGGGACTCCCTATCTATGGGGTCCTCACTATCTGCTGGTGCCCATTCACTGTGATCCTCATCCTCCTCTTCAGACTCTTCAGGGCTCCCCTCAGACCGGCCACCCTCATGGTGCGATGCCCGGGCCCTCTCTCTCACACTGTGCTCACGTTCCCAGTCATCCTTCCTCCATAGGATCAGGTTATCCCTAAGCTTGGACTGGGTGTCTGACTCATTCACTGTGATGTCTCTCTCCTCACAAAACTGTACCAACTCATGCATACTGTACTTAAACAGACCACAGAGGTTAAATGAAGATTCCATCTTGGCAGGATGCTCACAGACAAGTGCAACACAGGGGACCTAACAGTCTGAGCTGAAGCAGGAGTACACAGTTCAAAGTATTTCAGCAAGCTCCCTACCCCAGAGAACTCACACTCTTTTGTCCAGGCGACACACCATTCATCCACACAAACACACCCCCCTCGGAACGGTAAGGCAGTTTTTACCACCCCTGATTTCTCAACCTGACCACACGTGACACAGGTACCAAACTCTGGGAGCAGGATGGGGAACAAATGTACTGGACACTCTTTGGAAAAGAAATACTAGAACTTCAAAGAACAATAATCCCCAACATGTAATTATCTAAAATGCAGAGTTTTGTAGTGTGGCCCGTTGCCACTGCGGTACAACGCAAACACAAATCCGGATCCTCACCGGTAGCCACCAATGTTAGAAACGGGATCTCTGGCTGGCCAAGGCGTGCGCCAAAGTCAGTCAGAGACCACCACTTCCACGACAGGGCAAGGGAGTCACACACCAAGATAACCCCTGCTCACCCTCTAGGTAACGTGACGCGAGCAGCCAGGCTAAACTTGGAGGCTATGTAGGTTAAGTGTTTGCGCGCGCACCCAGCAACAACACCCAAGGCCCACCACAAAGGAAACTCCACACAAGGTTATATAAAAATAGCCTTTGTATTATACCAAAACACATTAGATAAGAAACATATACTTTACAATGTGCCAACAGGCACGGGCGAAATTTACAGGGGATATGTACAAGACAGGGCCACCTGGACCACTGTCAGGAATCATCACTTTTTAGGAATAGTAATTAGCACATAGAACACTTTTAGAACAAGTTAGCACACAACCAGTAATTACTGGTAAATGGTAAGTACCTCCTACGCATTCCTAACCACCTTAGGAAAATATTGCGCAGGGAACCAAGACCTCACTAGCAACCCCTGTACTAGGAGAAAAACAACCACCTAAGTATCACCAACATTTAGGGGTATAAGCATAGGAACATTACACATGATGCATTAACATTCGGAGGTGTAGGAAAGAAAACACATGATACATCAAAACACATGATGCATCAAAACACATTCAGAGGTGTAAGCCAGGAAAAACACATGATGCATCAAAACACATTCAGAGGTGTAAGGAAGGAAACACATGATGCATCAAAACACATTCAGAGGTGCAAGCACAAGCAATTGCGCAAAACTCACATGAGCCACCACCTGTGGCAGTCCCTCGGCCCTCTGGCCTTGTTGGGGCTAGGACGCCCTGTGTCCCAGTGTCAGGAGGTCCTAAACATGGCAGTTGCCCACAAAGTGCTGGGCAACTGGTGTAGATAATGAGGGCCAATGCTGGAGCCACGCAGGCTCTGGCCAAATCTACTGTCCCCCAAAGAGCCTCGCTGGGCTCTTCAATACGCAATGCTCCTGAGCCTTTCTGTGGCTCTAAACACAATGTGGGCCCTGGAGCCTCGGGGCTCCTAATTAACAAATGCCCCCAGTGCCTTCGCGGCTCTAACAACACATCTGGGCCGTCGTTGGAGGGACTCGAGAATGGAAATGCCCCCGGAGCCCTATCAGGGCTCTACACATAATCTGGGCCGTTGTTGGAGTCCATCCTCGGGGGACGCGAGAATGGAAATGCCCCCGGAGCGTTGGAGCGGCCCGCTGTCAACTGGGGGCCGCCCTAAGTGACAAAGCCCCTGCCTCCGCACTCACCGGGACCTCGCTGGTGCTGCGGGGGGCGGGAACCACTGCCGGTCTCTTCCTTTGGGCAGGGCGGGGCTCCTCTTCCGCCACTCCACTCTCAGCCGCTCTCAGCCGCTCTCCCTTCGTGTCGCGGCTCTCCTCTCGCTGGGGGAGCCTCGTGGGCAGACGCCGAAGGTTCCTTCTCGCTCTGCGGCGGCGAGGCCGGACTTCCGATCCTTCTCCCGGGGCCGCGCTGGGATTGGCCGGCCCGCAAGCTGCTTCCGGGTCGCCGTGGGCAGCGCGGCGACCCCTTTCAGGCACTAGTAGGCTGGGGGATAATTAACCGAGGGGTAGGCTCCCTCGTTAAATATAATAAACGGGAGGCAAGGACACGGGGCAAATGCGGCGCGGGCAGCCGCTAGAGTAATATAAACAATAAATCGAGGTGGGCACTCGATTGGGGCAGAAAACCAGCACGCAGGCAAACGATGCCGGGTAGGCACTGGCCAAAGCACCCAGAGCGCTCCTAAGCGCCAATGGACAGAATAAAGTGCTCTTAAGCGCTAGAAGCCAAGCAAAGCGCTCCCAGGCGCTAGGGGAGAAATGAAGTGCTTCCAGGCGCTTGGCAATGTCCAGCAAAGTTCCTAGGTAGGTAGGGGGCAAGGCTGGGCCCAGAGCCAGCTCACTGGGCCTCCAGGCAGGGAGGCAATCCAAGTGGCGGTCCTCCTTCCCAGCAACAGTAGCAGCCCCCTCAGGATCCTGGAAGAGAACACCTTGTAAGGGGACACAGACCCTTCTTATACTACTAAATCCTGTGTCTGTAGGTGCAGGGTGGGGGAGAAACCAGTCACAGCTGGTTTTGGAGCACCCTTGATGGCTCAACCACCCCTTTCATTCACTAGGGAGGCTAGGGTCGTTAGCCGCACCACAGGGGGCATAGCCAGCATTGTGTGGGGAAAGCCCAGCCCCATTCAGGAACCAGGTGCAGCCCTCCCTCACATCACTCATGCTGATCTCTCCACTCACTACTGGGCAGACCCATCCAGACTTCCAGGAGCCAGGCTTGCCAGCCAGCTCCAGCCAATCACGCTCCAGCACCCTTACTGCACACACACATCAATGTCTAGAAGTGGCACTTCCCCACTAGACACATACATGCCACATACATCATCACGCAGCATTCAATCTCACTAGTTCGCACATACCAAACTCGAGCCTGCACACAGCACGCATCAGGAGCTACCAGGGACACAGATATTCCCCATGCATACCTATGGGAGGGCAGGCCAACCTTACTCCACGCACGCACTTTACCCTGGGAAAAAGTGCGCCAAGCCAGAAATCATGAACGCCAGTTCGCCATTAAAAGCGAAAAGTTCAGGGGTGAACCAGCCACAAAGGCCCGGGTCCAACACAACCCCCTTCCAACCAAAACGCAGAGTAGACCGATCACCACCGTGATGGGCTTCCCTGCTTTGGGCGATAGAACACGGACATGGGCCTGCCAATGCCGGGACACCGTCCTGTTCCATGCCACTGTAAACCCCTGGGATTCCTTCTAAAACCACCATCTGGAACAACTGGGCTACCCCACTGGCACTCCCAAACTGTCCGCGGCCAGGACCAGGCCCTGATCCACCCAGGTGCCACTGGTCCTTGCCTATCCACAGAGTGGGGGGTAGTAACCCCTGGCACATAGTAGCCATTCTCCACTCTTCCTGTCTGTAAGACAGGGCTAGACTGCCACTGGTTCTCCAGCCTAGGGTCTACACCCTCAGGTGGACCAGGAGTCTCAGGGAAGGCTCTCCTCCCCCTACCTCTTCTTCTAGGGTTCCTCCACCTCCTGCGAGGGGTACACCTAGAACGCCATTCCAACCCAGGGTTTAACCCCTCAGGTTGCACCGGGGTCAGAGGCGGGCTCTCCCACCCTCTGCACCCCCTTCCAGAGTTCTGCACCCTCCCAACTGGAGAGGTACCCCTGGAAGAAGCACTGGCTGAGGACTCTGGTTACAGACGTCCCACCCTTCAGGTCAGGCCGATCCTGAAACTGGCCTCCCAACCTTCGGTCTAAACCCCTAGGTGGGATAATTGCCTGGCACTCCAGGACTTCTGGGGACTCACTCACAATCCCCCTGAGGCTAACACATGACTCATGTGCTGTGTGACTGTCTGTCTGGCGCAGATCTCCCGTCCCCTGTCCACCTGACAGTGCGGGAGGATCCCCCAGAACAGAAGTGGTGTCACCATCGTCACTCCAAGGGAACGTTGCCCAACTGGCTAGTCCCTGACCCACTGGTTCTCCCACTGGGGAACACATCCCCCATTCACTCCTCACTTTGGACTTCTGTGCCCCCCCACTGGAGTGGCACTGCCGGACACTAGAACCACTGGAACACTATTTAAAGATACTCCAGGTTCTCTAGACACTAGGAGATCCCCCTCAAGGGGGTCTAACAGGACAGCCTAGGTCCCCAACCTGGTGTTCCCTCAAGAAACCATCCAGGTTCTGAGACTGGGTTTCGGGCACCTGGGAACACTCAGTCCCCCTCTCACTCTTACTCCACTGAGACAAAAAGTGAGCCCCTACACCCCTCTCGCTACACTGGGACCTAGCCGGCCTACTCTGAGCCTCTTCCACCACACTGGGCTGGAAGATACCTGACCCACTACTCTCGGGCTCACTCACCCATGACGTGTCAGAACCTCTGGCACCTTCCCACCGGTCTGCTTCCTCTGCAATGTCCCATGGACAAACGTAGTCATACCTCGACAGGAGCCGGCGCAACTCTGGCACAAAACAATTAAGCAGCTGCTCCCTGATAACCAGGTTGAACAGTCCATCAAAATCAGGTTCCCCGTGAACCTCAAACCAATCAATCAGTGCATCATGGCAATCAAGCACATAATCCTCCCAATTCTGGTGAGGCAGTCTCCTACTACTCCTGAACTTCAACCGGTACTTGTCCTCTCTGGAACAAGGTACTATTCTTTTCAGAAGGAGACTGGGACCTCCTGCACTGAACTCTTTATTGCTGCCACCACTGCATCCAACCCTCCCTGGGGAATCCAGAAAACTATAATTGCGGTCAGGGGATACCCTACCCTCTAGGGCTATCTTCTCCCTGGCCAAGGCCCTCTCAGCCTCAGCAATCCTCTCCTGCACACGAAGCTGCGCTATCTCCTTGGCATGCTCTAACCTGGGCTTCTCCAAAGCCAGCTGGTGCTCCCACTCTTCCCTCCTATCCAACCACTCATCTGGGGACAGGGAAAGGGATGGGGTGCTGCACCTGACACTGGACCCAGCAAAGGACTCCCTATCTATGGGGTCCTCACTATCTGCTGGTGCCCATTCACTGTCATCCTCATCCTCCTCTTCAGACTCTTCAGGGCTCCCCTCAGACCCGCCACCCTCATGGTGCGAGGCCCAGGCCCTCTCTCTCACACTGTGCTCACGTTCCCAGTCATCCTTCTGAAATAGGATCAGGTTATCCCTAAGCTTGGACTGGGTGTCTGACTCATTCACTGTGATGTCTCTCTCCTCACAAAACTGTACCAATTCATGCATACTGTACTTAAACAAACCACAGAGGTTAAAAGAAGATTCCATCTTGGCAGGATGCTCACAGACACGTGCAACACAGGGGACCTAACAGTCTGAGCTGAAGCAAGAGTACAAAGTTCAAAGTATTTCAGCAAGCTCCCTACCCCAGAGAACTCACACTCATTTGTCCAGGCGACACACCATTCATCCACACACCCCCCCCCCCTCGGACCGGTAAGGCAGTTTTTACCACCCCTGATTTCTCAACCTGACCACACGTGACACAGGTACCAAACTCTGGGAGCAGGATGGGGAACAAATGTACTGGACACTCTTTGGAAAAGAAATACTAGAACTTCAAAGAACAATGATCCCCAACATGTAATTATCTAAGATGCAGAGTTTTGTAGTGTGGCCCATTGCCACTGCGGTACAACACAAACACAAATCCGGATCCTCACCGCCTGCCACCAATGTTAGAAACGGGATCTCTGGCTGGCCAAGGCTTGCGCCAAAGTCAGTCAGAGACCACCACTTCCACGTCAGTGCAAGGGAGTCACACACCAAGATAACCCCTGCTCACCCTCTAGGAAACGTGACGCGAGCAGCCAGGCTAAACCTGGAGGCTATGTAGGTTAAGTGTTTGCGCGCGCACCCAGTAACAACACCCAAGGCCCACCACAAAGGAAACTCCACGCAAGGTTATATAAAAATAGCCTTTGTATTATACCAAAACACATTAGATAAGAAACATATACTTTACAATGTGCCAACAGGCACGGGCAGAATTTACAGGGGATATGTACAAGACAGGGCCACCTGGACCACTGTCAGGAATCATCACTTTTTAGGAATAGTAATTTGCACATAGAACACTTTTAGAACAAGTTAGCACACAACCAGTAATTACTGGTAAAGGGTAAGTACCTCCTACGCAACCCTAACCACCTTAGGAAAATATTGCGCAGGGAACCAAGACCTCACTAGCAACCCCTGTACTAGGAGAAAAACAACCACTTAAGTATCACCAACATTTAGGGGTATAAGCATAGGAACATTACACATGATGCATTAACATTCAGAGGTGTAGGAAAGAAAACACATGATGCATCAAAACACATTCAGAGGTGTAAGCCAGGAAAAACACATGATGCATCAAAACACATTCAGAGGTGTAAGGAAGGAAACACATGATGCATCAAAACACATTCAGAGGTGCAAGCACAAGCAATTGCGCAAAACTCACATGAGCCACCACCTGTGGCAGTCCCTAGGCCCTCTGGCCTTGTTGGGGCTAGGACGCCCTGTGTCCCAGTGTCATGGGGGCCTAAATGTGGCAGTTGCCCACAAAATGCTGGGCAACTGGTGTAGATAATGAGGGCCAATGCTGGAGCCTCGCAGGCTCTGGCCAAATCTACTGTCCCACAAAGAGCCTCGCTGGGCTCTACAATACGCAATGCTCCTGAGCCTTTCTGGGGCTCTAAACACAATGTGGGCCCTGGAGCCTCGGGGCTCCTAATTAACAAATGCCCCCAGAGCCTTCGCGGCTCTAACAAAACAACTGGGCCGTCGTTGGAGTCCCTCCTCGGGGGACTCGAGAATGGAAATGCCCCCGGAGCCCTCTCAGGCCTCTACACACAATCTGGGCCGTTGTTGGAGTCCCTCCTCGGGGGACTCGAGAATGGAAATGCCCCCGGACCGTTGGTGCGGCCCGCTGTCAACCAGGGGCCGCTGTAAGTGACAAAGCCCCTGCCCCGCACTCACCGGGACCTCGCTGATGCTGCGGGGGTCGGGAACCACTGCCGGTCTCTTCCTTTGGGCAGCGCGGGGCTCCTCTGCCACCACGGAGCCCCGCCTGCACTCTCAGCCGCTCTCAGCCGCTCTCCCTTCGCGTCACGGCTCTCCTCTCGCTGGGGGAGCCTCGTGGGCAGACGCCGAAGGTTCCTTCTCACTCCGCGGCGGCGGGGCGGGACTTCCGGTCCCTCTCCCGGAGCCGTGCTAGGATTGGCCGGCCCGCAAACTGCTTCCGGGTATCCGTGGGCAGCGCGGCGGCCCCTTTCAGGCACTAATAGGCTGGGGGATAATTAACCGAGGGGTAGGCTCCCTCGTTAAATATAATAAACGGGCGGCAAGGACGCGGGGCAAATGCGGCGTAGGCAGCCGCTAGAGTAATATAAACAATAAATCGAGGTGGGCACTCGATTGGGGCAGAAAACCAGCACGCAGGCAAACGATGCCGGGTAGGCACCGGCCAAAGCACCCAGAGCGTTCCTAAGCGCCAATGGACAGAATAAAGCGCTCTTAAGCACTAGAAGCCAAGCAAAGCGCTCACAGGCTCTAGGGGAGAAATGAAGTGCTTCCAGGTGCTTGGCAAAGTCCAGCAAAGTTCCTAGGTAGGTAGGGGGCAAGGCTGGGCCCAGAGCCAGCTCACTGGGCCTCCAGGCAGGGAGGCAATCCAAGTGGCGGTCCTCCTGCCCAGCAACAGCAGCAGCCCCCTCAGGATCCTGGAAGAGAACACCTTGTAAGGGGACACAGCCCCTTCTTATACTACTAAATCCTTTGTCTGTAGGTGCAGGGTGGGGGAGAAACCAGTCGCAGCTGGTTTTGGAGCACCCTTGATGGCTCAACCACCCCTTTCATTCACTAGGGAAGCTAAGGTCGTTAGATGCACCACAGGGGGCGTGGCCAGCATTGTGTGGGGAAAGCCCAGCCCCATTCAGGAACCAGGTGCAGCCCTCCCTCACATCACTCATGCTGATCTCTCCACTCACTCCTGGGCAGACCCATCCAGATTTCCTGGAGCCAGGCTTGCCCGCCAGCTCCAGGCAATCACGCTCCAGCACCCTTACTGCACACACACATCAATGTCTAGAAGTGGCACTTCCCCACTAGACACATACATGCCACATACATCATCACGTAGCATTCAATCTCACGAGTTCGCACATACCAAACTCGAGCCTGCACACCTCACGCATCAGGAGCTACCAGGGACACAGATATTCCCCATGCATTCCTATGGGAGGACAGGTCAACCTTACTCTACGCACGCACTTTACCCTGGGAAAAAGTGCACCAAACCAGAAATCATGAACGCCAGGTCTCCATTAAAAGCGAAAAGTTCAGGGGTGAACCAGCCACAAAGGCCAGGGTCCAACACAACCCCCTTCCAGCCAAAACGCAGGGTAGAACGATCACCACTGTGATGGGCTTCCCTGCTTTGGGCTATAGAACACGGACACGGGCCCGCCACTGCCGGGACACCGTCCTGTTCCACGACACTGTGAACCCCTGGGATTCCTTCTAAAACCACCATCTGGAACAACTGGGCTACCCCACTGGTACTCCCAAGCTGTCCGTGGCCAGGACCAGGCCCTGGGCCACCCAGGTGCCACTGGTCCTTGCCTATCCACAGAGTAGGGGGTAGTAACCCCTGGCACATAGTAGCCATTCTTCACTCTTCCTGTCTGTAAGACAGGGCTAGACTGCCACTGGTTCTCCAGCCTAGGGTCTACACCCTCAGGTGGACCAGGAGTCTCAGGGAAGGCTCTCCTCCCCCTATCTCTTCTTCTAGGGTTCCTCCACCTCCTGCGAGGGGTACATCTAGAACACCATTTCAACCCAGGGTTTAACCCCTCAGGTTGCACCGGGGTCAGAGGCGGGCTCTCCCACCCTCTGCACCCCCTTCCAGAGTTCTGCACCCTCCCAACTGGAGAGGTACCCCTGGAAGAAGCACTGGCTAAGACTCTGGTTACAGACGTCCCACCCTTCAGGTCAGGCTGATTCTGAAACTGGCCTCCCAACCTTCGGTCTAAACCCCTAGGTGGGATAATTGCCTGGCACTCCAGGACTTCTGGGGACTCACTCACCATCCCCCTGAAGCTAACACATGACTCATGTGCTGTGTGAATGTCTGTCTGGCGCAGATCTCCCATCCCCTGTCCACCTGACAGCACGGGAGGACCCCCCAGAACAGAAGTGGTGTCACCATGGTCACTCCAAGGGAACGTAGCCCAACTGGCTAGTCCCTGACCCACTGGTTCTCCCACTGGGGAGCACATCCCCCATTCACTCCTCACTTCGGACTTCTGTGCCCCCCCACTGGAGTGGCACTGCCGGACACTAGAACCACTGGAACACTATTTAAAGATACTCCAGGTTCTCTAGACACTAGGAGATCCCCCTCAAGGGGTCTAACAGGACAGCCTAGGTCCCCAACCTGGTGTTCCCTCAAGAAACCATCCAGGTTCTCAGACTGGGTTTCGGGCACCTGGGAACACTCAGTCCCCCTCTCACTCTTACTCCACTGAGACAAGAAGTGAGCCCCTACACCCCTCTCGCTATACTGGGACCTAGCCGGGCTACTCTGAGCCTCTTCCACCACACTGGGCTGGAAGATACCTGACCCACTACTCTCGGGTTCACTCACCCATGATGTGTCAGAACCTCTGGCACCTTCCCAGCGGTCTGCTTCCTCTGCAATGTCCCAAGGACAAACGTAGTCATACCTCGACAGGTGCCGGCACAACTCTGGCACAAAACAATTGAGCAGCTGCTCTCTGATAACCAGGTTGAACAGTCCATCAAAATCAGGTTCCCCGTGAACCTCTAACCAATCAATCAGTGCATCATGGCAATCATCCACATAATCCTCCCAATTCTGGTGAGGCAGTCTCCTACTGCCCCTGAACTTCAACCGGTACTTGTCCTCTCTGGAACAAGGTACTATTCTTTGCAGAAGGGGACTGGGACCTCCTGCACTGAACTCTTTATTGCTGCCACCACTCATCCAACCCTCCCTGGGGAATCCAGAAAACTATAATTGCGGTCAGGGGATACCCTACCCTCTAGGGCTATCTTCTCCCTGGCCAAGGCTCTCTCAGCCTCTGCAATCCTCTCCTGCACACCCAGCTGCTCTATCTCCTTGGCATGCTCTAACCTGAGCTTCTTCAAAGCCAGCAGGTGCTCCCTCTTTTCCCTCCTATCCAACCACTCATCTGGGGACAGGGAAAGGGATGGGGTGCTGCATCTGACACTGGACCCAGCGAGGGACTCCCTATCTGTGGGGTCCTTACTATCTGCTGGTGCCCATTCACTGTCATCCTCATCCTCCTCTTCAGACTCTTCAGGGCTCCCCTCAGACCCACCACCCTCATGGTGCAATGCCCAGGCCCTCTCTCTCACACTGTGCTCACGTTCCCAGTCATCCTTCTGCCATAGGATCAGGTTATCCCTAAGCTTGGACTGGGTGTCTGACTCATTCACTGTGATGTCTCTCTCCTCACAAAACTGTACCAACTCATGCATACTGTACTTAAACAGACCACAGAGGTTAAAAGAAGATTCCATGTTGGCAGGATGCTCACAGACACGTGCAACACAGGGGACCTAACAGTCTGAGCTGAAGCAAGAGTACACAGTTCAAAGTATTTCAGCAAGCTCCCTACCCCAGAGAACTCACACTCATTTGTCCAGGCAACACACCATTCATCCACACACACCCCCCCCCCTCGGACCGGTAAGGCAGTTTTTACCACCCCTGATTTCTCAACCTGACCACACGTGACACAGGTACCAAACTCTGGGAGCAGGATGGGGAACAAATGTACTGGACACTCTTTGGAAAAGAAATACTAGAACTTCAAAGAACAATAATCCCCAACATGTAATTATCTAAAATGCAGTGTTTTGTAGTGTGGCCCATTGCCACTGCGGTACAACACAAACACAAATCCGGATCCTCACCGGTAGCCACCAATGTTAGAAACGGTATCTCTGGCTGGCCAAGGCTTGCGCCAAAGTCAGTCAGAGACCACCACTTCCACGTCAGGGCAAGGGAGTCACACACCAAGATAACCCCTGCTCACCCTCTAGGTAACGTGACGCGAGCAGCCAGGCTAAACTTGGAGGCTATGTAGGTTAAGTGTTTGCGCGCGCACCCAGCAACAACACCCAAGGCCCACCACAAAGGAAACTCCACACAAGGTTATATAAAAATAGCCTTTGTATTATACCAAAACACATTAGATAAGAAACATATACTTTACAATGTGCCAACAGGCACAGGCGAATTTTACAGGGGATATGTGCAAGACAGGGCCACCTGGACCACTGGCAGGAATCATCGCTTTTTAGGAATAGTAATTAGAACATAGAACACTTTTAGAACAAGTTAGCACACAACCAGTAAGTACTGGTAAAGGGTAAGTACCTCCTACGCAACCCTAACCACCTTAGGAAAATATTGCGCAGGGAACCAAGACCTCACTACCAACCCCTGTACTAGGAGAAAAACAACCACCTAAGTATCACCAACATTTAGGGGTATAAGCATAGGAACATTACACATGATGCATTAACATTCAGAGGTGTAGGAAAGAAAACACATGATGCATCAAAACACATGATGCATCAAAACACATTCAGAGGTGTAAGCCAGGAAAAACACATGATGCATCAAAACACATTCAGAGGTGTAAGGAAGGAAACACATGATGCATCAAGACACATTCAGAGGTGCAAGCACAAGCAATTGCGCAAAACTCACATGAGCCACCACCTGTGGCAGTCCCTAGGCCCTCTGGCCTTGTTGGGGCTAGGACGCCCTGTGTCCCAGTGTCAGGAGAGCCTAAACATGGCAGTTGCCCACAAAGTGCTGGGCAATTGGTATAGATAATGAGGGCCAATGCTGGAGCCACGCAGGCTCTGGCCAAATCTACTGTCCCCCAAAGAACCTCACTGGGCTCTACAATACGCAATGCTCCTGAGCATTTCTGGGGCACTAAACACAATGTGGGCCCTGGAGCCTCGGGGCTCATAATTAACAAATGCCCCCAGAGCCTTCGCGGCTCTAGCAACACATCTGGGCCATCGTTGGAGGGACTCAAGAATGGAAATGCCCCCGGAGCCCTCTCAGGGCTCTACACACAATCTGGGCCGTTGTTGGAGTCCCTCCTTGGGGGACTCGAGAATGGAAATGCCCCCGGAGCGTTGGAGCGGCCCACTGTCAACCGGGGGCCGCCCTAAGTGACAAAGCCCCTGCCCCCGCACTCACCGGGACCTCGCTGGTGCTGCGGGGGGCGGGAACCACTGCCGGTCTCTTCCTTTGGGCAGGGCGGGGCTCCTCTTCCGCCACTCCACTCTCAGCCGCTCTCAGCCGCTCTCCCTTCGTGTCGCGGCTCTCCTCTCGCTGGGGGAGCCTCGTGGGCAGACGCCGAAGGTTCCTTCTCGCTCCGCGGCAGCGAGGCCGGACTTCCGATCCTTCTCCCGGGGCCGCGCTGGAATTGGCCGGCCCGCAAGCTGCTACCGGGTCGCCGTGGGCAGCGCGGCGGCCCCTTTCAGGCACTTGTAGGCTGGGGGATAATTAACCGAGGGGTAGGCTCCCTCGTTAAATATAATAAACGGGCGGCAAGGACACGGGGCAAATGCGGAGTGGGCAGCCACTAGAGTATAATAAACAATAAATCGAGGTGGGCACTCGATTGGGGCAGAAAACCAGCACGCAGGCAAACGATGCCGGGTAGGCACCGGCCAAAGCACCCAGAGCGCTCCTACGCGCCAATGGACAGAATAAAGCGCTCTTAAGCGCTAGAAGCCAAGCAAAGCGCTCCCGGGCGCTAGGGGAGAAATGAAGCACTTCCAGGCGCTTGGCAAAGTTCAGCAACGTTCCTAGGTAGGTAGGGGGCAAGGCTGGGCCCAGAGCCAGCTCACTGGGCCTCCAGGCAGGGAGGCAATCCAAGTGGCGGTCCTCCTGCCCAGCAACAGCAGCAGCCCCCTCAGAATCCTGGAAGAGAACACCTTGTAAGGGGACACAGCCCCTTCTTATACTACTAAATTCTTTGTCTGTAGGTGCAGGGTGGGGAGAAACCAGTCGCAGCTGGTTTTGGAGCACCCTTGATGGCTCAACCACCCTTTTCATTCACTAGGGAGGCTAGCGTCGTTAGACGCACCACAGGGGGCGTAGCCAGCATTGTGTGGGGAAAGCCCAGCCCCATTCAGGAACCAGGTGCAGCCCTCCCTCACATCACTCATGCTGATCTCTCCACTCACTCCTGGGCAGACCCATCCAGACTTCCTGGAGCCAGGCTTGCCAGCCAGCTCCAGCCAATCACGCTCCAGCACCCTTACTGCACACACACATCAATGTCAAGAAGTGGCACTTCCCCACTAGACACATACATGCCACATACATCATCACGCAGCATTCAATCTCACGAGTTCGCACATACCAAACTCGAGCCTGCACACCTCACGCATCAGGAGCTACCAGGGACACAGATATTCCCCATGCATTCCTATGGGAGGGCAGGCCAACCTTACTCCACGCACGCACTTTACCCTGAGAAAAAGTGCGCCAAGCCAGAATTCATGAACGCCAGGTCGCCATTAAAAGAGAAAAGTTCAGGGGTGAACCAGCCACAAAGGCCCGGGTCCAACACAACCCCCTTCCAGCCAAAACGCAGGGTAGACCTGTGATGTATTCCTATAGGTTCTGAATCGATCCCCCTATTCCTGACCCTATTCTGGTTAACAAACCAACAAGTTAACTAGCAGTCGGCCCATGAGGCAGCAAACCCCCATGATGCAGATACCGTTATCTGACGAAGCCACACTACGGCACAGGAACGTGTTATCTGATTAGGTCATAACGCTTGCGATCTAATTAGACAAGCGATATTCCTCCAGCCCCTGATAAGGCATACGGAGTTCTCATAACAAATCAAACCTATGACAACCTGGGAAAAACCCTGCGGCCATTGTTTTGATTTCACCGAGAACTTCAGCAAAAGAATGCGCTAACGACCTGGTCGTATGACATCCTTATTGACGTATCTATGTCCATCCTTACGTCAATCTCGGCACCTTAAAGGTATAAATACTACCGATATTGCCCTATGCAAACACACGCGGTGGTGACGAGACGGAGCAGCCATACTTGCCGAAGCCCAGAGCAGAGCAGACCCCGCTGGCGCAGCCCCACCTTCCTGACGCGCTGAGAACGAGACGCGCTGCTTTCTCCTGCAGAGAAATCCAGCACCGGCGTTTCCGGGTAGCCCTCGCAGGCAGCCTGGAATATCGAGAGCAGAGAAGAGAGATACCATCCCTCATTCATCCTAACTTCCAGGTACAGAACTGAATAACCCCTCACAGAGAATTCTTTAGTCAGTCACTTGGCAAAAACAAACTTAACTTAAACTGTAACTTTCTATTCCCGCCCACGTATTAGACTTAGGTCAGGTACACGGGGTAGGCTTATTTAGAAACACCAGTTGAGTACGTTTAGTCAAATGTGTATGTGTATGTAATATATTTTATTCATTTTAAACCTTCATATGGCTTAGAAACCATATCAATGTTTTTACAGTATTATTTTATACTTCTGCTTCTAATGTATGCACTTTACTTAACCATAAGTATTGCAATAATATCGATCCATTTCTCTTGTACGAGAAAAGAGACTGATCAATAAATAACACCTTTTTATTGAACACGCCCGTCTCTTCCTTTTCTCTACATTCTGATGAGACTAAGAATGCACGTACTGACTGAGTAAAATAAATTGCCTTTTGTTCACACGACTCTCGAGATACACTCTTGATTAGGGGAGAGCAAAGTTGTCATGTTCTATGGTTGTCAGAAACTAAATCCCTTCTTGTCTAATCAGGGAAGTTAATTCCTTCCTGAACATTCGAGAAAGTTTCTAGTGAACTCTGAGCTAGCTGGCAAACCCAAAACTTTAAGTCTAATATCGACAGTAGTAGACCTAGTTAACGTCTGTCTAGGCCTATACTATTGAAGGTATTATTCCAATGCGCAGAGCCTATTGGGATAATAGGAACTACACTACATGGCGCCCAACGTGTTTGGAAAGGGCGATAAAACTAACGTAAGACATTTAGAGTAACTCAGTCGTGCTTTCTCACTCAGACCCCTTTTTCCCATTATACTCCAAAGACGTCTGGAGTGGGTGAAAGGTCATATCCGCCAGACCTCGCAGGAGGGAACTCCTATGTATGGTTCTTGGTATAGTCAACGTTGAAGGATACACTGTTCCAAAATATTGGGCATCTAATCTTTGTTTCCATAAGAAACCTGATCTGCAAACAAAAGAAATAACCATCCTGTCGGTAAAATGGTAGACAGTGATGAGGAAAGAGAGGCAGTTAGATTAGCAACTGAACTCGCAGAAGCTGATACTGCACTACAAAATGCAGACCCGGAGATAATACTCATCCCGGTCATCAAAAGGAAATCTATAACCTTAAAACTTATAGAAAACGGACTGACACCTAGAGGTGGCACAGTCATATTCGTAATTGAGGCACACGAATATCGGCAGACAGAGGTATACTATTCATGGATAAATTTTCCAGCAGCAAATGCTGTAACAAAGTACTTCCACTATTACAAAATAGAGGAACCTCCTGAAACGTACACTCCTTTCGAGGAGGTGGAAGTACCACTCAAATTTCAAGAGCACCTGCTCTTATTTGATGTCGCCCTAAAACATAATAATCACATCACCAGGCTCGGTCCTTTAGGTAGACCAGGAGCAACGTGGCCGGTCCTAGCCGGATACACACCACATCCAGACATCGATGGGATGTCTGCAGCAAACCTTTTAACACAGCTAAAACAAGTAATAAACATACACAGACAATTAGTCCAGTATGTGATGCGGACTACAACAATTCAGCCAGCGATTAAAATTCCACAGCTGACCCCTCACCAGGGGAACACAAATAAAATTACACCACAGAACATACAATCCTGCCTAGGTAAAGTACCGGCTAAACGGGAACAAATACCATTCTGGTTGGCACAGAAAATCACCCAAATAGAGGCGGTGTTTCCTGACACCACCCCATTAGAAAAACACAGGATTCTGACTATCTGTCTTCCAATGGGAATCGCACCACACATTGAGGACTGTGACACTTGGGGTACAGTCTTCGCTTCCATCTACACAAAAACGCACGGTGTTCCATCCATTTCGGTAATACCAGATGTGCTAAAACAAATTCAAGACGAATACGGTCCAGAACCCGCTTTAACTCTTGGTATGAAATTACTAAAAGACTTCAAGCAGGTCTCGGCTATATTATTAGCCAACATAAAAGGTGAAGCAGCAAACGTGGCGATCCGCCAGAGGTTAAAGGAGACAGATATAGCAGACCAACCAGCTGAAATTGCCAGAATCATAGAAAAATCCTATGAGGAACTAGGTAGAGATAGTTTAGGTGGAATATCAGTAAAACCACAACTGATTGAAAGTCCTGAAAAAATATTTTTTAATAATAACTCAACATCACAGAAAAAGAGCTGGGATGGAAACAAACAATCCAATCCTAAAGAAAAGAAATTCCAGTCCAGAGGAAGGTCTCCTAGGCGAAGAGAAAAATCTCCGAACCAAAGACACAGGTCACCGCAGAGTGACCCCTCTGGGAAAAGATATAACCTTAGAAATAGGGATAATATAAAAAAGCCTGATAGATATCAAGACATTGATACACGTCCCTCTCAATCTTTTCAGACTTCCTCGCAGAAATCGGAAAGAAGAGGACGATCAGAACAAAGAGAAGAGCACGCCAAGTCCAAAGACAAGGAACCTGCTCAGCTAAAAAAGAAATTACAATTTCCAAAAAAGAAGGTAGCCAGTATCAAGGTAGTTAACAATGCCGAGAATACTGAGGACACAACTGAAAAACGGAGAATGGGCTCAGACAATGCTAGACAGCGCAGCAGAAGTGAGCATAGCTCGCAAAGTCCTTATGAATCATCTGGAGACAGTGGACACGAATGAATATCTTCAAGTGGAAACTGCAGACACCAGAGTTAGCAAACCTCACAAAATATACGAAATAACATTACGTATAGAGGGAAATAAGGGGACTATTTTGGGATAATCTCTCCAAGGGCTATGACATCCTTCTAGCTGAAAAAGACTGGCCACCAGAGTGTGTCAGGGAGTGCCCTCATGGCGAAGAAATAATTATGCCTGCCTTCTCAAATCACATCCCAATTCATAAAAAATACACACTTGCCAGAAAGTGGGCAGTAGCTCAAGCTCCTGCTTTATATAAAAATCACGTAGGATGGGATGAGGACTCTCCTCCTCACAAAATCCAGTTAAAATCACAACCTACTGCACAAAGGCAGTACCCAATTAAGCAAGAAGCTAAAAAACAGGTAAAAGAAATCCTAGATCAGCTAGAATACCAGGGGGTGATTGAAACTTGCACCTCACAAATGAACAACCCTTTGTTTCCGGTCTCCAAACCAGACAATTCATATCGTCTAGTTTTGGATTACCGACACCTTAACTCATGTTGCAAAACTTTTGCAGTGCAAAATTCGCATAGTGCTGCACTAATGAATAACATAGTGCGCAAAAAATACAAAACAAAATTAGACATTTCTAATGGATTCTTTTGTCAAAACATAGCACCAGAGAGCAGATATTTGTCTGCGTTCTCAATAAATGGCACTCAAAAACAATTCTGTCGGTTAGCCCAGGGGTACAAAAACAGCCCGGGGGTATTCTCAGCGAGAGTAACAGAATTACTACAAATATATGACGACGAAGCATTATCATATGTCGACGACATATACTTAACAGATGATGACTTGGAGACTCACTTGAAGAGAGTGAACACCATAATACTTGGGTTCGCAGCAGAGGGTTACAAATTCAACTTAAAAAAATCCAGAATTGCCCATCTGACGGTCCTGTTTTTAGGATATGAATTATCAAGTGAAGGTAAAAGCCTGGCTGACAATTTTCTAGAAAAATGTGCCGTCCTCCAATCACCTAGAACACTAAAAAACCTACATTCAATTCTAGGCTTCCTAAATTTCGGAAGAACATATATTGCAAATTACGCAGAAAGGGTCAAACCCCTTTATGATCTGATAAAACCAGATTTTAAAAGATCCAATTGGACTCAAATACACACAGAAATTCTGAGATCCTTACAAACAGACATGCTAGTTAAAACCAAATTAGAAACACGTGATAACACACGCAATCTTGTGATTCGAGTCATCCCAGGGAGATGCGGATTCACATACCTGACCTCTAATGAGGGAGAAAAGGTACCGATTGCATTCAAATCACACTTGTACACAGAAGCTGAACAGAAATTCGGCAACAAAGAAAAAATTGTTCATGCAGTTCAAACCGCAATAGCTAGAGAAAAAGATCAAGCTGACGGTAGAAATATCACAGTCAGAACAGCTGAATCAGCCTTTGAGGCACTAACAACACCGTGTAATTTACCAACAACAACATTGAATCCGGAATGGATACAATGGGTGAATTCAATCACAACGGACAAAGTATACTATTACTTTGATCCAGAACTATAAGAAATGGAAAATTTAGAATATGAAAGAACATTCCCTCTGCCAATCGACATTCTGCCTTTACGACATTACGCCTGTGTAATCTATGCAGACGGACATGCTCAACCCCCCGTTTGGGGAGAACAGGCATACAACCCCACATGTGGGATTACAAAAGAAGTGTGGCGCGGAGGTAAACTAAAACCTCTATTAACAAAAACACACTCAGTAGAAACTAATTCAGAACAACAGACTGAAATATTAGCATTATAAATGGCGCTAGATAATGCGGATCGCGAATTCCCGACACTTATAGTGTCAGATTCATATTACTGCGTCAAATCATATAACAAGGATTTGCAGACATGGATTCAAAACGGTTACAAAGATGACACAGATGCAACAATAAAGCAGAAACTGCTTTGGGAACAAATAGCTCTTTTACAAAAAGAACTACCAAAGACTCACGTGACACACTCACTGAGTCATCAGCGTGATGGCGTTCACGTTGCAGGGAATTCATTGGCTGTAACAGCCACAGCGGCAGCCACTAAATCGGCTCCCGTAGTTCGAAAAAAGCGTACATTAAAATACATTGACGGTGAAACAGTGCTGGCGGTGAAAACGTCATCAAAAGGCGACTGCTCAGCGCTACCGATCAACTATCCACTCAATTATACATACATAATCGATGCAAACTCCGTCCCTTTTGCTCGAATCCCTGGAGTGGGGGATAGAGTGATTCCAAACATGGACAGGAGAAACTTGTTAATCGCAGACGCACATATGGGCGAGGGTCTCAGACACCTCAAACTAAAAGCTTCTCTGGAAGAATTGGGGAGAGAAACAGTTTAATACCTCGTAGTTTTACTCCAGAAAAAATCAAGAGTAAAAAGCAAGGCTTGCGATTAACATATACAGGCTAGTTTCCACTTATAGTGTAGATCACCAGCACTCGGCTGACGTCTGGACTGTTATACAAAGATTTGCGAGTCTAAATGGCATATACGCTAAGAGCATGCTACGTCTGACCATTGTTTTCACTCTAGCCCTCCAGCCTGAGGGGAAACATGGCCAAATGAGCATAGCACAGCGGGAATCTTCTCACTTCCTTCCTGAGGGATACGGGATGGTGTAAAGAAAAAACCAAGGCATAAAGCAATCTATAACGGAAAGGATATTAGGTTCGGGAGCTGGGTGGGTCAAACATTTAATAAGTGTCCAACGTAGTCTAAATAACTTGCCAAGAAATTCTCTGAAGGGATTCAGTCCGTACGAATTATTATTTGGAACTAGGATGTTGATCTCTGACCTTGATAGTCAGACTTCAGTGGTGAAAGAAAAAAGCTTTGATATCAAAGACCGTTTGGCTATTTTGCAGGACTTAAACAAAACAAGAAAAGACCTGAGCAACATAAAGTTGAAACAACAGCCAACAACCACTGAAGAACCACCACCTGTCCCAGCAAGACCTGTCTGGATTCCAAAAGTCGGGGATCTAGTCAGAGAAAAGATCGCGGTAAAGAAGGAATTTGGGCCTTCTTACAGAAAAGCAGTTCCTGTCTTGTCTGTCAACGGGACAAGATCAGTTGTACTACCGCCACTTGCTGGTAAAAAGGAGAACCGAGTTGTATCCATCGACCTGGTAAAACCACAATCATTTGGCCGATAACAAATAGTAGGCCAAGTGGACTCCCAATAAGTAGCAGAACACCAAGGTTTGCTACCAGTACAGAGGTTCTAACAAAGAGGTTAATCACTTTCGAAACACCTACAAAAGAACAACAAGGACTATGCAACAATGCAATGGAACTTAGACCTCTGAAAACCCAAATAAAAACATTTAGCAGAGACACACCAATCTATAATGAAGTACCAAGTGCAAATGCAAGAAACAGTGATCCTGAACCAATTGGAACAATTGACAGAACTGCATCCGGCTACTTCATAAACTTCGATGATTCCTCCGAAGGCTTCAGTGAATCAAAGACACAGCCATCATCAAAAACCTTTAAAGATAAAGCTAAAGAACTTTTGAAACAACTGAAAGAAACATATCTGGTTTCTCCATGGCTCGAATTTTGGGTGGGTTTTGGTGCATTTATCCTCATACTTTGGCTCATCATGATACTAACTTTGGGACGCTTCATTGAGGGAAAATATGCTAAAATGGACACAGCAAGTCAGAAAATCAACTTGATCCTCAAACCACACACATCTTCACACGTCGAGAAAAGAGAACTTTCTTCAGTCAACTTCACAGCCAATCCTATACCGGGTGGAGTAGCATGGGACAACACAGACTATGAAATTTATGGTCCGGTCGAAATCCTGAAATACCCACACCAAATTAAGATCTCATTGAGTGACTTTGTAAAACCAAGCTCATTTGCTGATGATTTGGACTTTGAAAGCATTAATAATATGATGTCTGACTTAGTAATGTCTGCTAAATTTACCAAACATGATTATTTGCAGGGTTCTACAAATTATGATAGTATGTACTGTTATAACCATTATGGTAACCATTTTCTACATAGATCTGCACAACCTAGAAATGTTTTAAATTATAATCAATGGGAACATTGTGCAACACCTCCAAAAGGGAGCTCAAGAACCGTTTACGACAAATATTCATACTTTTCAGGTTTTAACATAAGTAATGCTGAAACATTTTATTTCAAATTGTCAAATAAGACAGGGACAAAGACCATGTTAACAAACACAAAATTGATATATTCGGACTGATTCTTTGAACAAATGAATACTTTTGGTTTTGATTATTGGGACAAAAATGTTGAATTGAAAAGTGTTTGGGGCACAAAAGAATGGCAAGTACAGGGTATAGAATCTTTGTTTAGAGCCTGCATGATCCCAGAACAAATTATATTTTTAAATAACACTGTTCAACAAACTACCTGTCTTGGCCTAGCCAAAATTAAAGACTTAAATAAACCGTCTATTCCAAAACCAACAATGTACAGCAATACCTCTACAGATGAGGAGATAGACGTAAATTATGTATTAAACCAAAACAGAACACATCCTGATTGGAAACAGTGGTTGATCTGGCCCACAGATACTAATAACTGTCAAGACAGATTCCTGAACAAAACACAGGGGTTCAAAATGACCAGGCCAGACCCTAGATATCCTCAAAGACATCACCCAGGGATAATAACCACCTACAGTGTGGGCAAATTATGCCTTCAATGGCTACAAACTTCCACACTGGCAGAAATTAAGCAACACCTAACTTTACTTACTGATGGTGCTGACTTGCGTGATTTCACTATGGGACCACGCAAACAGCGTCACAAGCGATTCATAGCAGCCTCTGTATATGCAGCATACAATGAGGCCTGGAAGGTTACTCAAATTGAAACAGCAGAGAGAATACGGGAAATTGACCGTATTAATTTGGAAAAATCACTTTCTGTAGTGGACAATGGGTTAATGACTCTGTCCTCCAGGATTTTTTCTTTGGACAGCATTGTGTCTTCAGCAATCGACATATTATCGCAAGACTTACTGTTATTACAACACGGTCAGTCCCAATTGCGTTCTATTGTACAGCTTGGCTGGACGTTACAAAATCTGCGTTCAGGCTATGTGCCTTGGCGTTTAATCAACACAACGTCACTATTCTATATCTTTAACCTTACTGATAGACAAATCAGTATGGCCCAAAAGGGAGCAGATTATACAATCCTGAGCATTGAGAAACTTGAGAGATTACCAGTGACAATGTCAGAACGACCTGTTAGTGAATGGATAATACATGGGATAATAAATATTCCAATTTCAACCTTCAGGTTTCAATACTGCCAAAAATATATACAGGCTGGCATGTACGAGAAATTGGGAAAAGGGTACATAAAAACAACATGGAACCTGCCCTATTCACATGCATGTGTCAGTAATAAAGGACAGAAAGTGTTTCTTAGTGGCAATAATTGTGCAATGTCACTAAGCGGTACACTTCTGTGTAACGGAATTAGTTTGCACGGAGCCTGTGAAGGGAACTCAAATAACCTTTCATGTCACCAGCAAGGCGCACCTGCAACAGAGATAGAACCATTCTTTCAAAGACTCTATAATGGGAGTTACATTCTAATTGTAGACCACAGATGCTGTAGTCTTATGCCCGGGACTCCTTATCTCGTAACTACGACTGCGAAGGTCAAGTGCTGTGGACACTTATTGTTCCCCAGCTCCTTTCCAGACAGGGAGGCAAGGGCATGGCCCAACTTGAAAATTACTTCTATTCGAATAGATACTTTAAGCAGAATGAAAACAGTGCTTCTTCAGACGCCTACTAGGCTCACGTCATCAAAAGAAACGTATGATCTCCAAGTCGCAAGGACGACTGCAGAGATACATTCATTGTTATCAACTAATTCCCCCATACATTTCGCAGAAATCCTGAATGAAATCTTGAATATTTCTGATACCAGTGGGGTCTCACAAGTATTTAAGACAGTATTTTCAATGGCATTAACACCATTCAAAGCCTTACTGGGTATTTTTCCAGACTTCGTCCATTCGATTTTTGGCGGACTTCCCCTCATTCTAGGACTGATTGCAGGAATCCTATTCCTAGTCCTCATTTTTCGTTATGGCAAACCATGTCACAGACAAAACACCTGCGACAAGGGAAGAAACAATCCTAGCCATTGGATACCGGGACCGGATATCAAGAATCCTGGGACTATCCCGGCTTAGAGACCTGAACATGACTTGGTTTCTATCATTTCGACCTATGTGGCAACGATGTGTTTTACCTGTATTAAGGTGCCTGCTATGCGGAGAAGAATGCGTGTTAGACACCTGTCTGACGCTATAATCGGATGCGCCAATGGATGCAGAAACATTGTTGAGCCCAATCAAGGTTCATGCTTTGTGCTGCCCTCAACGGCTACCAATCCTGATGACGGCATTCGTGGAAGCTTCACCACTACGATTAAGGGGTAGTGAAGTTCATGATGAAAGCAGCATCGATCAGGTACGACCTTCTGTCAGCAATTCAAATCAGAATGTCAATGGAGACAATCATGCGCATGAATGCATGGTTACACCTATTTCCGAGTTAGTGGAACTCTCCCAGGAAGCTGTTGACAACTTTTTCGAAAGCCTAAATGATATGATGTTCTCACCAGAACAGAAATAGAGACTTTTGAACAAACTCGTACACGGCGTTCCCTGAATTTGGCCTTCAACTTCAATACTAAAAGCACATGAACACTTTTCCCTCCAGTTCACGGACAGCATTTTTTCAGCAGCCCCAAAATATTTTTGCATATTTTTCGGGACACTATCTTCTGCTTAAAGTAAGAACTATTCTTGGAGAACTAAGATTTCTAAACTTAGATAGCTTATAGACTTATAGCTTATAGATATTAGCTGCCCGCTGGTATGTTCATTGTATTATATTCTGTGATGAAGTGGTCTCGAACCTTTTTTCTGTATTAAGAGCCATTTCATGTGTAAATCTCATATACCAAATAGCATTAATATATACAAATGCGTTATTACTTTAGCATTATTCTACAGCTTGAGTGCATACTATATATATGACTGCATTTCTTCCGTATATTTGGAAATTTCAAAATGCATTTATGTATTTTGGGGTGGTAAGGTATACACAATACTTTATATATATATTGTACTATGTTTTACTATGCATAGATTAGTAAATATGTCCATAGTTAGCGTGGAGTGGGTGTGATGTATTCCTATAGGTTCTGAATCGATCCCCCTATTCCTGACCCTATTCTGGTTAACAAACCAACAAGTTAACTAGCAGTCGGCCCATGAGGCAGCAAACCCCCATGATGCAGATACCGTTATCTGACGAAGCCACACTACGGCACAGGAACGTGTTATCTGATTAGGTCATAACGCTTGCGATCTAATTAGACAAGCGATATTCCTCCAGCCCCTGATAAGGCATACGGAATTCTCATAACAAATCAAACCTATGACAACCTGGGAAAAACCCTGCGGCCATTGTTTTGATTTCACCGAGAACTTCAGCAAAAGAATGCGCTAACGACCTGGTCGTATGACATCCTTATTGACGTATCTATGTCCATCCTTACGTCAATCTCGGCACCTTAAAGGTATAAATATTACCGATATTGCCCTATGCAAACACACGCGGTGGTGACGAGACGGAGCAGCCATACTTGCCGAAGCCCAGAGCAGAGCAGACCCCGCTGGCGCAGCCCCGCCTTCCTGACGCGCTGAGAACGAGACGCGCTGCTTTCTCCTGCCGAGAAATCCAGCACCGGCGTTTCCGGGTAGCCCTCGCAGGCAGCCTGGAATATCGAGAGCAGAGAAGAGAGATACCATCCCTCATTCATCCTAACTTCCAGGTACAGAACTGAATAACCCCTCACAGAGAATTCTTTAGTCAGTCACTTGGCAAAAACAAACTTAACTTAAACTGTAACTTTCTATTCCCGCCCACGTATTAGACTTAGGTCAGGTACACGGGGTAGGCTTATTTAGAAACACCAGTTGAGTACTTTTAGTCAAATGTATATGTGTATGTAATATATTTTATTCATTTTAAACCTTCATATGGCTTAGAAACCATATCAATGTTTTTACAGTATTATTTTATACTTCTGCTTCTAATGTATGCACTTTACTTAACCATAAGTATTGCAATAATATCGATCCATTTCTCTTGTACGAGAAAAGAGACTGATCAATAAATAACACCTTTTTATTGAACACGCCCGTCTCTTCCTTTTCTCTACATTCTGATGAGACTAAGAATGCACGTACTGACTGAGTAAAATAAATTGCCTTTTGTTCACACGACTCTCGAGATACACTCTTGATTAGGGGAGAGCAAAGTTGTCATGTTCTATGGTTGTCAGAAACTAAATCCCTTCTTGTCTAATCAGGGAAGTTAATTCCTTCCTGAACATTCGAGAAAGTTTCTAGTGAACTCTGAGCTAGCTGGCAAACCCAAAACTTTAAGTCTAATATCGACAGTAGTAGACCTAGTTAACGTCTGTCTAGGCCTATACTATTGAAGGTATTATTCCAATGCGCAGAGCCTATTGGGATAATAGGAACTACACTACAGACCGATCACCACCGTGATGGGCTTCCCTGCTTTGGGCGATAGAACACAGACACGGGCCCGCCACTGCCGGGACACCGTCCTGTTCTACGCCACTGTGAACCCCTGGGATTCCTTCTGAAACCACCATCTGGAACAACTGGGCTACCCCACTGGTACTCCCAAGCTGTCCGCGGCCAGGACCAGGCCCTGGGCCACCCAGGTGCCACTGGTCCTTGCCTATCCACAGAGTGGGGGGTAGTAACCCCTGGCACATAGTAGCCATTCTCCACTCTTCCTGTCTGTAAGACAGGGCTAGACTGCCACTGGTTCTCCAGCCTAGGGTCTACACCCTCAGGTGGACCAGGAGTCTCAGGGAAGGCTCTCCCCCCCCCCTTCCTCTTCTTTCAGGGTTCCTCCCCCTTTCACTCTAACTCCACTGAGAGAAGACGTGAGCCCCTACACCCCTCTCGCTACACCGGGACCTAGCCGGGCTACTCTGAGCCTCTTCCACCACACTGGGCTGGAAGATACCTGACCCACTACTCTCGGGTTCACTCACCCATGACGTGTCAAAACCTCTGGCACCTTCCCAGCGGTCTGCTTCCTCTGCAATGTCCCAAGGACAAACGTAGTCATACCTCGACAGGTGCCGGCACAACTCTGGCACAAAACAATTAAGCATCTGCTCTCTGATAACCAGGTTGAACAGTCCATCAAAATCAGGTTCCCCGTGAACTTCTAACCAATCAATCAGTGCATCATGGCAATCAACCACATAATCCTCCCAATTCTGGTGAGGTAGTCTCCTACTGCCATGGAACTTCAACCGGTACTTGTCCTCTCTGGAACAAGGTACTATTCTTTGCAGAAGGGGACTGGGACCTCCTGCATTGAACTCTTTATTGCTGCCACCACTGGATCCAACCCTCCCTGGGGAATCCAGAAAACTATAATTGCGGTCAGGGGATACCCTACCCTCTAGGGCTATCTTCTCCCTGGCCAAGGCCCTCTCAGCCTCTGCAATCCTCTCCTGCACACAAAGCTGCACTATCTCCTTTGCATGCTCTAACCTGAGCTTCTCCAAAGCCAGCTGGTGCTCCCTCTCTTACCTCCTATCCAACCACTCATCTGGGGACAGGGAAAGGGATGGGGTGCTGCATCTGACACTGGACCCAGCAAGGGACTCCCTATCTATGGGGTCCTCACTATCTGCTGGTGCCCATTCACTGTCATCCTAATCCTCCTCTTCAGACTCTTCAGGGCTCCCCTCAGACCCGCCACCCTCATGGTGCGAGGCCCGAGCCCTCTCCCTCACACTGTGCTCACGTTCCCAGTCATCCTTCTGCCATAGGATCAGGTTATCCCTAAGCTTGGACTAGGTGTCTGACTCATTCACTGTGATGTCTCTCTCCTCACAAAACTGTACCAACTCATGCATACTGTACTTAAACAGACCACAGAGGTTAAAAGAAGATTCCATCTTGGCAGGATGCTCACAGGCACATGCAACACAGGGGACCTAACAGTCTGAGCTGAAGCAGGAGTACACAGTTCAAAGTATTTCAGCAAGCTCCCTACCCCAGAGAACTCACACTCATTTGTCCAGGCGACACACCATTCATCCACACACACACCCCCCTCGGACCGGTAAGGCAGTTTTTACCACCACTGATTTCTCAACCTGACCACACGTGACACAGGTACCAAACTCTGGGAGCAGGATGGGGAACAAATGTACTGGACACTCTTTGGAAAAGAAATACTAGAACTTCAAAGAACAATAATCCCCAACATGTAATTATCTAAAATGCAGAGTTTTGTAGTGTGGCCCGTTGCCACTGCGGTACAACACAAACACAAATCCGGATCCTCACCGCCTGCCACCAATGTTAGAAACGGGATCTCTGGCTGGCCAAGGCTTGCGCCAAAGTCAGTCAGAGATCACCACTTCCACGTCAGGGCAAGGGAGTCACACACCAAGATAGCCCCTGCTCACCCTCTAGGTAACGTGACGCGAGCAGCCAGGCTAAACCTGGAGGCTATGTAGGTTAAGTGTTTGCGCGCGCACCCAGCAACAACACCCAAGGGCCACCACAAAGGAAACTCCTCACAAGGTTATATGAAAATAGCCTTTGTATTATACCAAAACACATTAGATAAGAAACATATACTTTACAATGTGCCAACAGGCACGGGCAGCATTTACAGGGGATATGTACAAGACAGGGCCACCTGGACCACTGTCAGGTATCATCACTTTTTAGGAATAGTAATTAGCACATAGAACACTTTTAGAACAAGTTAGCACACAACCAGTAATTACTGGTAAAGGGTAAGTACCTCCTACGCAACCCTAACCACCTTAGGAAAATATTGCGCAGGGAACCAAGACCTCACTAGCAACCCCTGTACTAGGAGAAAAACAACCACCTAAGTATCACCAACATTTAGGGGTATAAGCATGGGAACATTCCACATGATGCATTAACATTCAGAGGTGTAGGAAAGAAAACACATGATGCATCAAAACACATTCAGAGGTGTAAGCCAGGAAAAACATATGATGCATCAAAACACATTCAGAGGTGTAAGGAAGTAAACACATGATGCATCAAAACACATTGAGAGGTGCAAGCACAAGCAATTGCGCAAAACTCACATGAGCCACCACCTGTGGCAGTCCCTAGGCCCTATGGCCTTGTTGTGGCTAGGACGCCCTGTGTCCCAGTGTCAGGGGGGCCTAAACATGGCAGTTGCCCACAAAGTGCTGGGCAATTGGTGTGGATAATGAGGGCCAATGCTGGAGCCTCACAGGGTCTGGCCAAATCTACTGTCCCCCAAAGAGCCTCGCTGGGCTCTACAATACGCAATACTCCTGAGCCTTTCTGGGGCTCTAAACACAATGTGGGCCCTGGAGCCTCGGGGCTCCTAATTAACAAATGCCCCCAGAGCCTTCGCGGCTCTAACAAAACAACTGGGCCGTCGTTGGAGTCCCTCCTCGGGGGACTCGAGAATGGAAATGCCCCCGGAGCCCTCTCAGGGCTCTACACACAATCTGGGCTGTTGTTGGAGTCCCTCCTCGGAGGGCTCGAGAATGGAAATGCCGCCGGAGTGTTGGAGCGGCCCGCTGTCAACCGGGGGCCGCTCTAAGTGACAAAGCCCCTGCCCCCGCACTCACCGGGTCCTCGCTTGTGCTGCGGGGGGGCGGGAACCACTGCTGGTCTCTTCCTTTGGGCAGCGCGGGGCTCCTCTTCCACCACGGAGCCCCGCCTGCACTCTCAGCCGCTCTCCCTTCGTGACGCGGCTCTCCTCTCGCTGGGGGAGCCTCGTGGGCAGACGCCGAAGGTTCCTTCTTGCTCCGCGGCGGCGGGGCGGGACTTCCGGTCCTTCTCCCAGGGCCGCGCTGGGATTGGCCGGCCCGCAAGCTGCTTCCGGGTCGCCGTGGGCAGCGCGGCGGCCCCTTTCAGGCACTAGTAGGCTGGGGGATAATTAACCGAGGGGTAGGCTCCCTCGTTCAATATAATAAACGGGCGGCAAGGACGCAGGGAAAATGCAGCGTGGGCAGCCGCTAGAGTAATATAAACAATAAATCGAGGTGGGCACTCGATTGGGGCAGAAAACCAGCACGCAGGCAAACGATGCCGGGTAGGCACCGGCCAAAGCACCCAGAGCGCTCCTAAGCGCCAATGGACAGAATAAAGCGCTCTTAAGCGCTAGAAGCCAAGCAAAGCGCTCCCAGGCGCTATGGGAGAAATGAAGCGCTTCCAGGCGCTTGGCAAAGTCCAGCAAAGTTCCTAGGTAGGGAGGGGGCAAGGCTGGGCCCAGAGCCAGCTCACTGGGCCTCCAGGCAGGGAGGCAATCCAAGTGGCGGTCCTCCTGCCCAGCAACAGCAGCAGCCCCCTCAGGATCCTGGAAGAGAACACCTTGCAAGGGGACACAGCCCCTTTTTATACTACTAAATCCTTTGTCTGTAGGTGCAGGGTGGGGGAGAAACCAGTCGCAGCTGGTTTTGGAGCTCCCTTGATGGCTCAACCACCCCTTTCATTCACTAGGGAGGCTAGGGTCGTTAGACGCTCCACAGGGGGCGGAGCCAGCATTGTGTGGGGAAAGCCCAGCCCCATTCAGGAACCAGGTGCAGCCCTCCCTCACATCACTCATGCTGATCTCTCCACTCACTCCTGGGCAGACCCATCCAGACTTCCTGGAGCCAGGCTTGCCAGCCAGCTCCAGCCAATGACGCTCCAGCACCCTTACTGCACACACACATCAATGTCTAGAAGTGGCACTTCCCCACTAGACTCATACATGCCACATACATCATCACGCAGCATTCAATCTCACGAGTTCGCACATACCAAACTCGAGCCTGCACACCTCACGCATCAGGAGCTACCAGGGACACAGATATTCCCCATGCATTCCTATGGGAGGGCAGGCCAACCTTACTCCACGCACGCACTTTACCCTGGGAAAAAGTGCACCAAGCCAGAAATCATGAAAGCCAGGTCGCCATTAAAAGCGAAAAGTTCAGGGGTGAACCAGCCACAAAGGCCCGGGTCCAACATTGTCCAACAGCCTGAAACTACGCCCACTAAGCACCAACGTGCACCACACCTCACAATGCCTGATTCAACAGGGTCTCGCATGCACCCTTACACATATATCGTCTTCTCGTGGAATCCGCCCCATTACTCTGTGATATGATCTCGGCAGTGGCCGTACCAGATGAGGAAATCTGGTAGCCAGCGGCAGTGGGCGTGCTCTTGGTAGCTGACTCCTCCGCACACCAGTGCGCGCTCAAGATACTCCCGACCTCACCCCACTACTCACAATCCAGCGACCCCCAGCCACTCCCTAAAGAAGCAGGGTGGCTGGGAATGCAGCAGCCAATCCTTGAACCATAACGGCTTAGCTCGAGTTAGCAAGTTTAAGAGGCTAGGTGGACTGGAGCTAATAGTTTTTAAGGGGCAAAGGCAGGGGCAGCAGAGACCAGAAGGCTGTAATCCTAAACGCCAATGCCAAATAACAGAAGGCAAGGCGGACGGCTTGAAGGCTTCGGGGCACAAGGAGGAATGGGAGCATGGAAAAAGCTGCTGGAATCACTGGGACACACGTGCACTCTCTCACCTCCCGACGACTGATCAGTGATCGTGTGTATGCAGTCTTAGGGACCCCAGCCGGGGGTGTTACCGTCAGGGAATTACAAGGCGGGCAGCCCCGCGGATTCCATTAGTAATTAGTAATAACTGGCAGACTAACAAACAGTTAGCTCTACTTTAGCCAGCCAGTTATTTTCTCATTTCCATTTCCCCCAAATTTCAAGGAAGCCTGAAAATGTCTGGGCCTGGGCAACCACAGTCTGCTATTGTAGTAGTAGCAGCACTGCTGCAGGTAAAGTTAGTACCGGTGGCCCCCCCGTACCAGGCAGGCCCCCGTACCGTATGTCGCCATTACCTGTGGGCTTAGGCCGGGCGGCAGGGACTCGGGACACGATGACGACACACTGGCTTCGCCGGCGGGCCTGCACTGCCTTTAATACCTGATTAGGCATGCCCACCAGGCTGATCGATGCTGTCATCTGCCCTCAACACTCCACGGGCCGACATGGTGTTGGCGATGACACTCTTCGTGGCGGTGGCAGGTCAGGTGAAATTGTGCTGCTGCGCGCGCTGTGATGGTTATGCTGGGGCTTTGTAGTGGCAATGTGGAATAAAAAAATCTGCACACGTTGCCGTAGCCGCACAGCCCCTACCCCATCCTGACCAAATCCAGCCCAAATCTCGACCCACCCACCTTTAGGCAAGTTAGTGGCACTCAGGGCAGGCACTGGCAACATTGAAGGATGTGACGTTGGAACCTCTAAGATAGGGAAGCTGGACGGAGAGGCGCGTAAATCAGTGCGCGCGCCACCCTCAGCTCATTTAAAATGTATTTATATCAGGAGTGTTATACTCTGCAATTGGAGGTAAATGGTAATGCAGGAATCTCTTCCTCGGGGGGGGCTCACCTCAGGCCGGGATATCATCGAAACACGCCGGCTGCACAAACTTTAGGTAAATAAAATAGAAGCAATGTGAAGTGTGAGCGTCAGTCTGTGCCAGCCAGAGTGTATACCCGGCCTAAGTGCCGGTGCTAAGCACCGGAAAGCACCAGCACAAATTAAGGCCTGACTGTACCACTCTCAAGTACTGGAAATTGAAAGAGGACGATTTGATGTCATCAGAGCTTGCCATTGCACCTTTTTACTATTTTAGACTCTGAGATTTCCCAGCTGTGGTTCACTCGTTTATCATAGTTAATTCTTGTGAATTAAAGATTACCCAGAATCTGTCTGCCTACAAAAAGGAATGCAATGTTTTATTTCTGTCTCCCCTATGTCTGTCTACCTTTGTACATTTTTCCTAAAGACTGTTTTCTTGGAGAAGCAAGGCAAATGGCTCTTAAGCATTTCTGTTAAGTTTTATCTTAGAGTTTAAAAGAATTGTCTTGATTAGTTTCTTTTTTACAGGTCCTGTTATATAGGATATCGTCATAGGGGCTATGTTTCCTCGTCCTCTTTCCAGCTAATTATTCAAATATTCAACAACTGGACTTGATAACCACATTATTTGTTAAACAAAATTCAATGTTACCAAACACTTCATTTATATTGTCACTTTTCAGTTAGTTAAAACATTTTTTTTTAGAATAAACTGTATATTTGGATACAAATGCTTAACACAGTGTGAGCCATTACTTCACAGATCCCCATGCATTTTTGGAAAATGTACAGGTGAATTAAAAAAATTGGATGATCCCTCATGCAAATTATGCTTACAGAAAACCTTGAGAAGTTAGAGGCATTTTGCTACTTAAAAACCTAATTAGTTAATATGTCACCAAATATCCATCCTCAGGTAGATAGGTAAATTCATGAATACATTACTGACCAACAGAAACATCACTTGGATCTCATGGACTCTTTATATGCTTGCAGATAAGGATTCATCCCCTAAACAGAAACAGGGTAAAATATTGACATCCATATGTCTGCTTCATCTGTGAGCAGTGCATGACCTGCTTGAGCACACTGTCATCATCTAAAGTATTTTCACTCAAACTGGAGAAAATCAAATCTCAGGGAAACATGTAAGCTTTCATTGCTCAATAATGCATATGGATTAACCCAGTTAGATCCAATAAAGATCTCCCATCCTTTGTCAAAGCCTCCAACACTAGTACCAATCCAGTTCAAGACATAAATTAGAGAAATACTTATCTGTCTGTATTAATGTGCACGCCTTCTTCTCAGTTACTTTATACAGGAACCTTGCTCAAAGCCTTCACTCTGATCTTGTTGGTTGAAATTTGATGGCCTTGCTGTATTTTCCCACAAATGTGAATCTCCAGCTGAACCTGCAATCAGGCCATTTTATGATATCCATCAATTTCTACTTGCTTCAGAAGATTCTCAATGCATCCCTGAAAACTGGTACCTTCTCTACTGACTTTATGATGCACTATAGCAAGCCCTAACTGGCAAAACTGGAGTTCTGTGACAAAGATCTAGAGAATTCTAGACAATTTTCTATCTGTGTTTTCTGCCTAACTGTTAGAACTAGGTTTCTGGTTGGCAAAGGCATGCACCAAGTCCAAGCAGAAGCCACAATCCTAGTCAGGGTAAGCTAGATACACACTAAAAGATAGTCTGTGCTCACTCTGTTAGCTTGGCACTGACCAGTCAGGCTTATCTCAAGAGGCAATCTGTAAAGTATCTGTGCAACACACACACACACACACAGTAACACAATGAAAACACCACAAAAAGATTATGCACAGGTTTATAAAAATAGGTGAATATATTATAAACAAACAGACAAAAATCTAATGTATAGAAGATGAGATATTGAATTTTAAACAAATAAATGCAGTAAAGTGCTTAGTAGCAAGTAGCACTTAAAAGGTTACTTTATGTCACAAGGACAGGGGCAAAGACAACGTTTCAGCTGACCTCGTGAAAGTACAGGCCAGATACATGACCCACGTAGGCCCTGGTGAACAAAGTATCTTTCCTGGTCACAAGCCACAAGAAGTGTCAATCTTTCTTCGTAGTGAAGGCAATGCATTGGTTCTGAAGACGAGTATCAGGCAATTGACCAGATTATGCCATTCAGTCAAGGGATGCGTTGACTCACCCAGCTGCAATGATGAAGATACACTGACTGATCTATCGATCTCCGGAGGCAAAGCACTGGTTCTTGAAGCGATATGCCATTTTTACCCCCATAATGGGGTCAATGCACTGGTTCTGTTACACACAGACAGGAGATGCGTCAAAATCCATGTTTCAAGTATCTGGGTCACTTCCAGGGAGCCAGTCACAGGAGCAAGGTTAGAAACTTTGATTTCTCTGAGTTTCAAGCAACAGAAGTTAAGTCAACCAGCCCTTGAGATCACTTGGAGGGAAGGCAGAGTCCAGCTCTCTTTCAGCAGAGTCAAATAGTAGCAGGTAGCAAGGCAATACAAGAGACAAGCAGGCCTCCCAAGCCTGCAGTCCAAAGATGAGTCCTTTAAGCAGCACAGCAGTTCAGTTCAAAGTTCAAGAGGTACCAGATTTTAAGAGATCAGGGACCCAGTACTTATACCAACACGTTCCTTTGATGTGGAGGGTGACTTCAAAGCAGCTCTCTGAAGTGCACAGGGTTCCCTTTCAGCCAAGTCCTGTCTGCTAGGTTATCTATGAGGGACAAATCAGCCATTTGTGTGGGAACAGGACACTACTTATTTGAATGAAGTGTTATTCCCTCCTTCCCATCCTGTCCATGCAAGGTCATCACAATACAGATGCATGTAGATGGGTACTGGGACACACCTATCCTTCCTGTGTTGTGGCCATCTTGAAGGAATACACAAAGTGTAGCTGTCACCCACCCGAGATGTTTTGGAGGAAGGCTGGCAGGCACACAGAGCAGTAAGTGCAGAGAAATCTCTGCTTTTTAAAAGTGGCATTTCTAAAAAAGTAATGTTAAATCCAAATTCACCAGTAAGTAGGATTTATCAATACAATTCCAAACATTTGAAACATGAAAAAAAGACTCCTCTCTCAACAGGAGATTAAAAGTGTATTTAGGAATTCCAAATGATAACACATGAGAGGAGAGGGCCTTACAGTACTGAAAAACGAAATAGACTTTTTGTTACTATCAGGACAGGCAAAACATAAAAGTACATGTCCTACCTTTTACTTACAAAGTATCCTGCCTTTAGGTCTACCTATGGCCTACCTAAAGGGTAATTTAAGGTTGGGAAAGTAGTTTTAAGTGCCAAGTCGATGGAAAAGGGACCTGGTAGTGTATGTTCTGGGAGAAGACGGTGTATGTGTCTAGGGGATTTCCTAAAAGGTGGTCCCACATTTGGTATGATTAGAATGTATATTGTGTTAATATCTGTACTCCCCCTGTGCCGATACCCCAGGAAGATCTCCCATCGCCATAATAATGTAACCAACCAATACTTCAGACTTTACTTGTAATGAAAGATCTGTATTGAGTCTCAAAAATGTCATGACTAATGGTGCCTTGTATTGTCGATTCTTTGGTTTAATAAAGAAGACATTAAAAAAAAGCCAAGTCGAAGTGGCAGTAAACTGCACACAGAGGCAGTGCCATGGCAGGCCTAAGACAGGTTTAAAAGGCTATTTCTGAGGGTAGCACAATCATTGTAGCCCACTAGTAACAATTGACTTGAAGGCCCTGGGTATATGGTATACCACCGTACAGGGGACCTACAAGTAAATTAAATATGTAAATTGGGTATACAACAATTACACACATGTTTTGGGAAAAAGCACATGCACTTTAGCACTGATTAGCAGTGGTAAAATGCTCAGAGTCCTAAGGCCAATGAAAAGATTCAGCATAACATGGAGGCAAAAAGCAAAATGATTAGGGAAGACCACCCTAAGGATGTCAGGTCTAACACTAACCTAAAATGAAGGATGGCATTTGAGCAGAAATCTCAACACATCTACTCAAATAACTTTATGTTTGACATCCAAATTGGTTGCTACTTCTCTTGCCTGGGAATAGCTCATATCTCAATAGAATGGGAATAACCACTATTATCCTGCTAGATCCAGCCACTGTTTTTGACATGGTACATCATCCAACCATTTTCCATCCTACTTCGAAAATGGACATCCATTATTTGGCCCTGTGCTATACTGCCTCATTCCGACTGACCCATATTAAAATAATTTTTCTCCTTCTGCATTTCATTTATCCTTGACCTGTTACTTCTTGTGTCCATAAACGGTCCTGTTTGCCCTATTACTGCTTATTCTGGTTCACAGCCCCCCTCCTGTCTATGAGTGAGTTTGTTAGTCTGCTAAGAAGAAAGTTTGACTCATGCACACTAGGATCATGTCTTCTAGTAGTGAAAGACAGGATGATCATTACTGACTGAAGACTGAGTACCAGAAAAATGGAAGTCCTGAAGTGTTTCACAGTATCTTATTTGGAAACAGTACAAGACTGGCCGAATGACTTGTGTACCCTACCTACGCTATCATAGTCTGTAAGGATCTTTGGAGTCAAATTGGATACTGATTTCACCTTCATTCCTCATACCTATTTAGACACTAATCATATGGTTATTTTAATTTCTGGGTTTTGTCATTCTGGGTCCAAATACGAATCCTCCCATTCGCTTCTGTCTTGACTACAGCAATGGATGGCATTTTGGAACAATTAAGAACCAGCTGTCATCTTGTAGGTCTATTAAAACTTGACAGTGCCTCCTATCTCCTGAGGGGAACATCCTTTACAACGCAACCGCTACAACGCGATTGCGTTACGACGCAGCTTTAACAACGAAAGTCGTTACAATGACTTTCGCTGGAGGGCGCTCTAGGATAGGGGATAGTTTAATTTACTATCCAACACCTTCCCTACTATCCACGGGGACTGGTGTTGGAATAGTAACTTAAACTATTCACTATCAGCGCCCCCCCAACGCAAGTCGTTGTAACGACTTGCGTTGTTAAAACTGTGTGGTAAAGGGACGCGTTGTAACGGTACGCGTCGTACCGTCATACATCCATCTCCTGAACATTGGATTGTTGGTGACTGCCTTTTTCAGTCACTGTTCAACTCATTCATATCAGAGAACACATAAAAAAGACCCTCAAAACTTTCTCCAATGTTATCAATAGTGCATCACTGGGATTTTAATGGTTGCACATCTCCGCACATATCAAATAGAAATTTCTGGACCTTCAGTGCCCAAATCTGCAATAAATCCATACCTCTAGGTAGCACTTAATTGGAGTTGGTGGTTGCAGGTTGGGCTTACAATGACTCCTTTTTAGGGACCAGCACTTATTTTTCCCGAATAAACTGTGATCCTGAGCAAGAGAGAGATCAATACAAAAGGGGGAAAGAAGGAAAAAGAGAAACACAGAAACATAGTGACAAAGGGAGAAAGCAGGGTTACAAGTTAAGCTGCAAGAACAAGATAAAGAAGCAGAGAGTATCTGGTGGTGGATTCAAGAGGCATGAGGTGAAATCAAGACATCCTTATTATTCAGCATACTGCACCAGCCGTGGGTCTCTGAATAGAATTTTGTCTCTGGCACTTATCCTTTTACTGATAAACTACAGTTAGCTAAGGTATCAACAGACATGCATCCTTTCGGCCCTACAACAATACACAACCCCTACTCTAGCTCAACATGCAAATTTTGCTACTACACTGTTGAAGGTCATCTCTGCCCCTTTTTAATGATATTTACTGGAAGCTAGTCACTTCTCATCAACACAAATGCAATCTAGCTAGTACTGAAATTAACAAATTGGAAAAGGTCAGAAGGCTAAAAGCCCACACAAGTGGCTGCTTAGTGCTTAGTGCTATACAGATGGCATTTGCATACTCAGTTGACACAAGATCCAATTAATATTAGAGACAGAAATTAAATGTAAGCTGGTCCAAGTAAATATTTCAATCCAGTGTATGTTTATGGATAGCATCATCTGAGTAGTAGTGCTAAATGTATATGGTCACAAAAGGTGCTCTCTTTTCAGTTGATGGAGATTTATCTCCGCTTTCTCAGTTATAACTTTAAGAGCAGTTACATTTCTACTAGTAACTCATGTATTTTTATTATTGCCACCATAACCTTAGAAAATCAAAACACCTTCAATCAGTTTATTGGCAACATGGAAACTTCCACTGCTTTCATCTCTTTCTCACTTCAGCTTGTAACCTTGGTCCACAAGCTTTGTTGTCTCTTCTCATTTCTTCAATCTCTCCTGTCTGGAGAAATCAAGTTTACAACATCAAAAAACTCACACTTTGATCACCTTTCAGGCCACTAACATCTTCAACCTAATGATAATGTTTTATTCACATATTTGTTTCACTTACCTTTTTCCAATATTTTTCTTCTACTCTGTGTCTTGTTTTAAACCACCCTTTTAATTTCATATCTGACCCCCACATCGCTCGCCTTTTTTGTTTTACTTTCAATTGAATTTTCCGACTCTCATCTGCTGTATTTTCTTTCAAAATGTGTCAAATAGCCCACTTCTCACAAATTCTCCTCTCTCGGTCAACTCAATGTACCCTTCCAGTTCACTCTGCTCCCCTAGTTCACCTTGTTCCCTCCGAGCCCTGTGCTCTTTCTGATTCCAAATCTGTTGTTCAAAATAATCTTTGAGTATTCAGTGTCAAACTGCCCCCCACAGTTAGTTCAACTACAATCCTTTTTGCTTTCCCATTCATTTTTCCAGCAATAATCTTCTCTCTTTTCAAGCAAATCCAACCCATTCAATGAACAGTAAATACTACAAGGTAGATTTACTAACATTGTGACACAAACCAGTGCAAAATGCTTATTAGGTATTCACTTTCTAGTGGAAACCTCGATTTGAACTGGAAAATAGCCCAAAATGAACACAATGTGGTGCTAGCACTGTTTTGCACTGCTTTATTTCAAGTGGGTGTATCATGGGTGGGACACAGGCTTTCCCATGCAACCACCAATGTTTCTCGATGCAAAGCCCCATCTACTAATATTGGCAGAAGGAATTGTTGCCCAAAAAATGCTTTTTAAAGGCTAGCACTAAAACGGAAAAATGTTTTAATTTCAAAAAACATTTCTGGCTTTGCATGTGTGCTGCAGTGTACAGCACACGTCTAACGTGTGAAAGCTTTACAGCTTGTCTAGGCATAGTATTTTTTACTGGAGGGGGATCCTTCGAGTACAAGACCTATGTTAGACACCATGTAGACATTGTTGCGCAACAGTACAAAGACATGTGTTGCACTCTGTAGCCGGATTGTGCACTAGTGCTAGGAAAGAGAGCAGGAGCACCATATCTTAGCAAACCTTCGGTTGCTGTGTTGCGTCCCTACTTTGTAAATCTGCTCCTTACTTTGCTAAATATCTGGTTTATTTATAAAGGTCTTCACTTCCAACATTTGTCATATTTTTGATGAAGAAAAATGGAGATCGTAGGTTTTCTTGGATGCCGGCCGGGTCAAACACCGAAGCTACCCACATTGCCAGAAGGAGTCAATTTAAAAGGCAATATGTTTGTTGTTTCCTTGCTGCACTTTGGGACTTTCGTTTCACGGCTGATAGGCCGAGCCAACTGTGATGTTCTCTCATTTTACATTAATGTATTACTCTCTCTTTAAGAGTTGTCATTCCACTCAGTGTTCTTGATTCTAAGAATGTACACGCTTCTGGGGTTCTGAGGGAGTCAGTTAATTGTGGATGTTCGTGGATGAGGATTTATTAAACCCACTCAGCTTGGCTTATCTGCATTCTTCATTATTTAATTAAATAAATACAAAATATTATACTGGCGACGATCGGAAACGACCTCAACAGGACAACACGACGAACATTTCAAGCAGATTACTTCCTCCTGACCTGCTTTCTCCTCCGGCGGCTGTCAACGCCGATATCAAAGGAAGCGAAGACTTCCCAGCGGCAGATTAAAGAATGTCATTCTGGTGAGGAGAGCGGGAGGTACTTTGACAGGATTGGGGAGTTATTAAAGATTTTAAATAAGAAAGACAGGCTTGTCTTGGCTCGCGCTCCGTCTCTGCCTCTACCCACGCTCTACGTCAGCGTGCGTTTCAAACGCATGCGTTTCAAAAAAAAAGAGGACGCACTACGCGCTGACGGTGTTCTGCGCTTCAGGAGAGCTGCGCTGCATTCCAGTGGAACGTACATTGTTCCTGGAGTGTTCTGGCAAAGATAATACAATGACTCATGAAGACAGCGCTGAAATAGAATAGAACACTATCTATCTACACTGCCATCACAGCGCTGAGACATAATAAAGCACAATCTATCTACACTGCCATCTTGTGGAGATCAAGAGAAATTTTAAAACAATTGTGATTCAAGCTACGTTTTAATACAGAATAACACAAAGAAAGAGAGAATACAAACTCTTATTCAACAAGGCATAAATAGGAGAAGGAAAACATTAAGAAGTGATTGGTTACAGATTACATAATTAATTAAACTAATAAGGTGTACTTATATATAATATAAGAAATGCAAAATGTTACACAGCCTACTTTTTTCCTTACAAGTCCTGGAGAGCCAAATATAAAATGGAAAAAATGGAAAAAAATTTTTGCGAACTACGCTAGAGTCTGCGGAACCAATCTGAGTGCTGAAAGGAAACACTCACTTTTATTACATTGTCTTGGGGGCGAAGGACAAGATGTTCTCGAACATTTACCAGACTTAACAGCGGCTGAACAAAGGAATCTTAATGAGTATGAGGTAGCCATAGTTCAACTTGATAGGCATTATTTGCCGAGACTTAGCACCATCATGGAAAGGTACCATTTTGGTTTGTGTGAGCAAAAGAAAGATCAAACAGTAGAAGAATATGTATCTTCCTTGAGAAAACTTGCTTCGTCATGCAATTTTGGACAGACACTGGATGAAAGAATACGTGATCAGTTTGTTTTAAGATGCGCACATGATGATATAAGAAAAGAACTATGGCTAAAAGATGAACCTCCATTAGAAGAAGTTTTAACTATAGCAAAACAAGTGGAACACATGACGAAATGTGTTGGTGAACTTAGAAAAGAGAAAGAAAAGCCAGCTACCCCTGAGTCGAAGGATGAAGTAAAAGTGGATGAGACTGTTTATCTGTTAAAAAAAAAAGTAGAACATTTTGAAAGTGATGAAAAGCAGGCTAGGTCTTTTAATTCTTCTTTGCCTTTCTCTACTAGCAAGTTTTCTTGTTTTAGGTGTGGTCAATATAATCATTTGGCTAATTCACCTATATGTCCTGCATTGAAAGTAACATGTAATTTATGTAATAAGAGGGGTCATTTTGCGAAGTTATGCAGAAGTAAAACATATAATAGTGATAACTCAAGAAGAAGATGGCCTCAGCCTCATGTGAGATCGATTTGCTTTGAGGTTAATGATGACAAATCAGACCATCCATCTCATTTAGTTAGTGTAGAAGGTTCTATGATTAATTTAAAATTTGACTCTTGCTCAAAAATAACCATAATTGATGAAAAGTTATATAATGAGTTGTTTAAAGACAAAGTGAAACTATTCAAATGTGATATTTTTCCTCTAGGTTATAGTGAAAAACCCATTATGATGCTGGGTTATTTCATGGCTGAAATAGAACTTGGTTCGAGGATTACTGTTGGTAAAGTTTATGTGTCAAAGAAAGGTGATGCACTATTAGGTTGGTTACATCAACGCTATTTAGGAGTAACTCTTGATCCAAATGCCACTCCCCAAGTTCAAATTCAAGAAGTGTCTGACTCTGTAAGTAAAAATGTGAGTGATGAAAGTTTGTCTTTATCTTTAGCAAAGCAATTTCCAGATGTTTTTAAAGAGCAACTAGGGTGTTTGCGGGGTTATAAACTTCACATAAAATTAAAAGCCAATGCTCTTCCTATTGCGGCCAAAGTGAGGAGGATTCCCCTTGTAGAACAGGCGAAAGTTCAGGAAGAACTTGACAAACTTGTGAAGAATGATATTATTGTACCTGTGGAGGCGACGGAGTGGCTTGCGCCTGTGGTTATAGCAAAGAAATCTACAGGTGAAATTCGTCTTTGCATTGACCTGAGAGCCCTAAATAAGGAAGTAGTGGTTGATAGGTTTCCCCTTCCCAATATTGATGAAATAGTCAGCACTCTAGAAGGTGCAAAATATTTTACCACCCTTGATTTAGCTTCCGCGTACCATCAGATAGAGCTAGATACTTATTCTCAAGACCTGACTGCCTTTATTACACCTATGGGTACGTTTAAATTTAAGAGAATGCCCTTTGGCCTCGTTTCGGCTGCCTCGGTCTTCCAACGTATCATGTCAAAGATCCTAAGAGGTTTGTCAGGTGTTAAGTGCTATCAAGATGACCTGTTAATCTATGGAAATGATATTCTTGAACATGATTGTCGTGTGTCTGATGTTTTAAAGCGGTTAGCTAGTGCTGGCATGACCTTAAAGAGATCCAAATGCAAATTTAGAGTTTTGGAAGTTAATTATTTGGGTCATCGTATCACTAGTGATGGTGTCTTTCCGAAGAAGGAACTTGTTGAAACTATAGACAAAGTTAAGGATCCAACCTGTAAAGATGAACTTCTCTCATTCTTGGGCATGGTGGAATTTTATGGTAAATTTATTCCAAATTTCGCAGACAAAACCCATAATTTGAGAAAGTTGACTGCAAAAAGTGTTGTATTTGACTGGTCTTGTGAATGTAAAGAGGAATTTGAGTGTATCAAGAAAGAATTGAAAAAAGCTCCTTCCCTTCATGCGTTTGTTCCTGGACTACCCACTGTCATGTTCACAGATGCAAGTGATAAAGGCCTGGGTGCGGTTTTAGTTCAGAAGAGAAATGGTAAAGACTATCTTATTTGCTGTGCTTCTCGTTGCCTCAGAGGATCGGAGTTTAATTACTCAGTAATAGAGAAGGAATCCCTTGCCATTTTTTGGGCGTTGAGAAAGTTCAAGAATCTCATTTGGGGAACGAAGGTGTGTGTGTTGTCTGACCATAAACCTTTGAGAGAGGTCTTTTCAAAGAAAGGTCTAGATGCCATTTCATCAAGAATTAGGAAATGGATTGTTTCTCTACAGGAATTCGAGTTTGAGGTAGAATATATCCCTGGGATAGCTAACAGATCAGCTGATTGTTTATCTAGATTAGTCAACAGTGAGAATACTGATCATGAAGAATTGTGTGAACCTGATGAATGTACTAATGTGTGTGAAATTACAGATGGGGCAATTAATGAAAATGAATGGAGGTTGGAGTTGGGTAAAGATGAAGAAATTTCCAATGTGATTCTTTCTTTAAATGGTGATTTACGCCTGTCTAAACCTTGGTCTTTAGTTTCAGATGAGCTCTCTGTAAGTAATGGTCTATTGACTCGTGGTACTAAACTTGTTCCTCCCTCTTCGCTACGAGGAAAGTTGTTGTCCCTAGCTCATTGTGGTCATCTGGGGATTGTTAAGACCAAAGAGTTCTTACGTATGCAATTTTGGTGGCCGGGTATGGATCTTGAGACTGAAAGAATGGTCAGAGAGTGTCCTGAGTGTTGTTCTAGCGACAAGATTCTTAAAACTAGACAAATGCCCATGGTTAAGAGGAATTTACCTGGTCACCCTTGGGATGAGGTTGCCATTGATATCTTGGGTCCTTTATCTGGTGTTTCTGACACTCCCTATCTCATTGTTTTAATTGATCTTTATTCAAGATGGATTGAAGTTTCTGCTGTCAGGGAGATTACTTCTGATTCCATCATTAACTTTTTAGAGCCTCTATTTTCCAAGGAAGGATTTCCAAATAGTATATTATCTGACAATGGTCCCCAGTTTTGTTCCTCACTTTTTGTTGATTTTTTAAAAAAATGTGGTATTGCTCAAAAAAAAATGTTCACTTTATCACCCTGAGACTAATGGTGCTGTTGAGAGGGTCAATAAAACTCTAAAAGAGTCAATTCAACTTGCTCGGGCTTCTGGTTTGAATTGGAAAACCACTCTCCAAGACAGGATAAATACCTATCGCTTTGTCCCTCATTCTTCCACTGGGAGATCACCATTCGAGCTTTTCAAAGGGAGGATTCCTAATACTTTGTTGTGTCCTGGGTGGATGTGCTTAAACAAAGGTTTGGTGAACAATGATATAGGTGAATGGAGGACAAAAGAATTGCTTAAGCAAAGTGCACGTAAGTCATATTTTGACATAAAGAAATGTGTTAAGTTTCATGAGATAAAAGTTGGTGATCTAGTTAAGATAAAGACCCCTGTTGGACGAAAACCGTGGTCAAAATATACTGATGTTAGAGCTGTTGTCAAAATTTTCAAAAATGCTGTTAAGACTGAAGATGGAAGAATTTGGAATAAGAGTCGTGTTGTTATTGTTAACCCTAATGTGAATTGTGGCTCGTCTCATAATGACAATAGTTTGTGCAATAATTCTTTTCTTCCCTCTAACGCTTCTTTTGACAGGGTGTCTTCGTCTTCTACAAGAAGTCAAAGAATTCGTAGTGCGCCGTATTATTTGAAAGATTATGTTTAGTCTGTTTTTTCTTCATTTAGCCTGTTGTTCTTCTTCTAGCTTGTTTATAAGGAAAGGGAGATGTGTGATGTTCTTTTTCATTTTATAAAAGAAGGGAGATGTGTGATGTTCTCTCATTTTACATTAATGTATTACTCTCTCTTTAAGAGTTGTCATTCCACTCAGTGTTCTTGATTCTAAGAATGTACACGCTTCTGGGGTTCTGAGGGAGTCAGTTAATTGTGGATGTTCGTGGATGAGGATTTATTAAACCCACTCAGCTTGGCTTATCTGCATTCTTCATTATTTAATTAAATAAATACAAAATATTATACCAACCACATGAGGTACTGTTTTTCTCAGAGGTAGTTTGGAAACACAGACTAGTAGAACATGTATTAATTTAAATTGATATTATCAATTGAGTTTCTGGCCATTTGTTGGCTTTAAAATGTAGGTCGGTATGCACAATATAATACATATTGAAAAATGACATCCAAATCATATTATATGGGTCACCCTAAATTCAGAGTTGTAGAAATAACCACTAGTTCGGAATTCATTATTTTAGGCATATTAAAAATGCATACGTTTCCTATAGACCAGTTTTTTTCTTTAGTCTTTACCATATGAATTGATGCATGGTCTTAACATAGATAAAAAATCATTGTAAACTGTTGATCAGTTGCTGGCTCAGGATTCTGCAAGTTTTTGGACACTGTATAACCATGCAACCAGAACAGTTTGACGTACATAATGGTCTATTATATTTGTAAATCAGTTATTGAGGCAAAAGATTACATATGAAAACGTCATTATCTTTACTATGTTTCCTCCTTATTTTCATAACCGTTTTTCATTTCAATGGTTAATTTCTCTGGGAAAAACACCTGACATGGCATATCGATACAATTGATCCCTGGCTTTATTCAAAACAGTTGCTACTTTTCAAAAATGTATAGTTTTCTGGGAACACACCAGTTTCTACCAAAAATTGCCAGTAGCTACAAACAACAACAAATAGTAAACATCGAGTAACAGTTAACAAATTGCAAAATATGTGGTAAAAAAATGATATTTTTTCAGACAACCCAACCTTTTGCCGAAAGTTGCTGGAATGATGATTTTAGAACAAAAAAATATTTTTTTCATGCCATTTTAGGACACTTTTTCCTTCTCACTTTTTCCCATTTTCCCCCAAAAAAGAAAATGTTACAGCTTCATTTTGGTCACCTAATTGGTTCATTGAGGAGAAATCCACGAATCCGGAGTATACCCAAAATGCGGAAAAAAAGACAAAAATTTGGTTTGGAGCCTTTTGTAGAAAAACATTATGAAGCCTTATGAGTGAACTGCCCCAAACATCATAAAAAGGGTTCAGCACGGCACTTAAGGATGGGGCCACAGGGCTGGAACTGGAAGCCTCCCGCACTAAAGGGGTTAAAAGGTAGTCTGACATCAATAGAAGTTTACAATGGTCAGAGTCAATAAATTACATTTTACAGTGCAGAGGAAAGCTCTGAATTACTCTATGGATTTAAGTATGCTTTTTATACACGACCCTGCCAAATCGAATAAAGGAATCATGTTACAGAATTTGACAAAGATCATTATTATGTAACTCAGTCGGGTATATAAAATAAACGATGCATGAAAGAAAGACAACAGGTTCTCAAACTACAAGTTAGTGCAGAAAGAGTGGAGGGGTGAACATTATTTGCCCACTCTGGCCACCTTTGACTGACGTTGACTATTTACTCATGCTGATAGCTGGTAGACGTCCGAAGGAAGGAGGAGGGAAAGGTCAACTGAGCAGTTTGCATTTCCGTCTGTTTAATCTGAACTGAACATATTTACAGCCTGATAAACTAGTTAAATCTCAATTTTTCGGTGATATCCTGCACCATGAAAGGAGACGATTGGCCTGGTTGGAGTTAATTGACGGGCCTCTATAATTCTAGAATGTTCGAAGGGGGGAGGCAATATGTGAGAGTTCATTCTCACAAGTGCTATACCAATCCGCCTATGAAGGCAAGGGCGGAGGCATCAAACCTCCAGGGGGCAGATTTACAAGCCCCTTGCGCCACTTTTGCGTCACTTTTAACATGGGAAAAGTGACGCACAAGTGGCGCAGGCGGGCTTGTAAATCTGCCCACAGCTGCCTTACTAGATGATGGGGTGTTGCCGAAGCAGGCGGGATTTACTGAACTCTGGGCGCAAATGGCCTTAAGAACTTTAAATAAATTCGAGGTTTGAAATCGTATCTTAGATATTTGCCTTTTAGCTGTAGTTGCAGATACTAAACGTTACAGTAGATGAAAGGGGGTTACTTGGAACATAAGATGTGCATTGGGATAAAACTGTGTTTAATCAATAAATAAGTTGCTATAGATAACATTCATTTTTTTATAAATACTGTGAAGAAAAACCTTAACTGTATGAAAGATGAGAGGTAAACCTGTTTATGAAAGTATTTTTATTAAAATGCTAGCAGTGATGACAGGCAGGGCTGCTACCCATGAAGTAAAAAACTTGTAGGCCAGGATACATACAAACAACCGTGAGCAGGGAGGCCCGTCGACAGGCTTAAATACATTCTCTAACAATCATGGATGCAAAAAAAAAAAAAACTGAAGAATCATTTCAAGTACACACATGCGGGCGCAGATATTACAGAGACAACACACAGGTGCACATACATGGACGGATGCTTAAAAGTGTGTGCGAATGGCTTGAGGAGTAGGTGGTTCGATGCATGGCTGAATACATGAAGGGTGCGTGTAGGTTCATGTATAATTGGGTACATGGGGAGGATTATAACTGGATAGATGCAAGAATGTGAGAAAATGATGAACGCAAGGGTACAAGTGGATAGAAGAAGGGGTACACTGGTGTCAGGTATTTTTATAGCAGTTCCTTTCCACAGGGTCCCACGCACGAATTTGGTGCTTTCGTTCCCATAGCAGTCCCCTGGCCATGGATATTGTTGCTTGTAATTCTTCTTCCAAGTATTCACATTGTGGCATTGGTTGCCTAGTAGTAGTTTTTGCAGACGTATAAAGGCTTCCTCTGGGTGGTGTTGGCTTTAGTGGTCCGTCATTACTGTAGTCTTGTTCTCTAGTTTGGCTATATAATCCCAGAATTGCTTCAGTTTGTTATTTTTGCACAGTTCATGTATCTTAATCCATTCGTCTTCTATATGGCTTTGTTTAAAATTTTCAGGTGAGACAGATGCTCTTGTTTTGTTTTGTTTGGGATAAGGGGGCAGATGCCATCAATGGTTAGACCTGTACAAGACCCCACAACAGAAGGTGATAGTGAAGGGAATATAGGGGCAAAAAGGGCCACTGGGGAGGGAGGTGTGCTGCATGATGTGTACATATCCAGATGGCCGATGTTGGTAGGGAGGTGGGGGGATATGTCGTGGCAAAAACGCCAGAAGTTTAGCTATTCCCATAAAAAAAACCTCATATCCATGGAAGAAAGAAGGCCTCAATTAAAGAGAAGGGAAAGGAAATGCAGTGTAAAGGTTATGGGCAACGGAATGCAACTTGATCCCGCTGAACCAGACAGGGTTTGTGGCCAACTCTGGGACCATGACTAATCTATTAGCTGTATCAACCATTGTCGACAAAGCACTTTTAACATCTAGGCCAGTGTTTTGTTGCTTTGTCGACTTTAAAGCAGCATTTGACAGGGTCCCTAGGGCAGATCTATAGGAAAAACTAAGAAAGTGGGGGATCCCCAATAAACTCTTGGAAGCAATCATCCAACTCCATTCCCGCACTTGGGTTCGGGTGAAGTTAGGGTCCGGCACACACCTCTCGCGGAAAATTATGACAAACAGAGGCGTGAAGCAGGGATGTGTGCTGGCCCCTCTTCTTTTTAACCTATTCATTTCAGATCTGTCAAGCAACCTGGACGATACAAACAGTCACCCCCCAAAGGTGGGAGGCATGGCTATAAATAACCTATTGTACGCGGATGACCTGCTTCTTTTTAGCCTCACCAGGGTCGGGCTGCAAAGGTTACTTGATAAACTGCTTAGCTACACAATTACGAACCAATTAGAGGTCAACCTTAAGAAAACGCAAGTTATCCCTTTTGGTAAAAAACGTTACGCTGGTGGTGGGTGGCTATTTGATAAAACAAGTCTCGCTATAGGTTCGTCATACAAATACCTAGGTGTCCACTTAGACTCCAGATGTAACCTATTAAAACAGCGCAATGAGATTGCAGTTAAAGCCACATCCCTGGTGGTGTCACTCAGCAAGCTTTCTAAAAATCTATCAGGTCCCACACTTGCACCTCTCTTGGAGGTCATGAGAGCTAAAATTGGCCCCACCTTTCGTACGGCATTGAGATACTTAGAGGGGAATTGAACACTGCTCTAAATCAGCACACGACCAGAATATATAAAAGAGTTCTCCGGCTGCCAAAGTCTGCATCCCCAGCGCAGATAAGACTATAGATGGGGCTCTTCAACTATGAGGCTTCAAACGTGGCCACTTACTTAAAGTTCTGCCATAAATTAAGACAGGCGGCCCCAGGCACATTAGAGTCCTTAGTCTGGCTAGAAATCATCCAGAATAACCCAGGTGGAACGTTTGGTCGCCTTTTTACGGATGCCATTGATCAAATGTCAGCGACTGACCTATGGGCCCTGAATCCCAGTCAGACAGCTTTTAAAATGGCCATAAAAATGCATGCGAATGAGATCGCTAAACATGGATAAAGTACTTTTTGCAAAACGTAGCCATTCTTGGGCACTCATAAACTCTTACAGACGGCTAGCCCCCGCTACTTACCTGTCTTGTACCTTCTCATTGTACCTTAAACGTAGCCTTATAGCTATTAGAATGGGTGACTGGCGTTTTGTGCAAGATCAGCCCTCCTGGCAACGTATGGCGGATGATACAACCTGTAGAGTGTGCGGCAAAACGGGGGAAACTTTGCTGCATGTGGTCTGCCTTTGCCCTTTTTTTAACTTCCAACGTAGGTGCAAATTAAAAGCTGAATGGAACAGGCTGGGTGCCCGGACCTGTAGGCAAGCCATTATTGTGGCCTTGAACCCAGAAAACACCGTTCTAAATACAAGGCTAGCCAATTTTATTCAGCAAGCATATCGTAATTTTAAACAAATGAGACCGCATTAAGCCATGCCCTGATCCCTTTAACCACTCAATATACTTTACAACATTTATTAACTTCTGAGGAGGCAAAAATGAAATGATTGAAATGTATCTGTAGGAGTATTGGGTTGTTTTTATACGTAAGATATTACTGGCTGCGCCCATCTTATTATGTCATTGAACAAGAAGGGTCAAGTTGTGGATGATCTCTATTTTTTCTTTTATACGACTGTTAAATAATCGATCGTGTCTTTGTACTTTTTTAACATTTGGATTATAATGTGAATTTTGTATTCTTCTTTTAAAGATATCTGTGTCATATCAAAATAAAGACATTTGATTTGATGTGCAGTGTAAAGAGAAGGGAAAGGAACCCAGAGTACAAATTGAGAGTGGAACACTGCAGAAAAATGAAAGGGTTGGTAAAGTTGTTGTAGAAGGGGGAAGGGAACTGCAAAACCGTAGCTGCAATTTTGTTGGGGCGGATAAGGGTCTAAAGCGCAACAGAAATAAGTTAGGAGGGAAAGAACCCCCTAGAAGAGATGCATCTGGTGGAAGTAAAATGAATACACCGCCGAGTAAGAAGGAATGGCAGAGAAGGAGAGATTGGGCTACAACAATGCCGTTGGAAAAAAGTCATAAAAATATGTGGATTTATTTTAAACCAACTGACCAAGCGATGGGGAGGAAAAGACAAAGGGAGATTGTCCCGTTAAGTCGCTCCCAGCTACTATTTGCTTTTGCAAAATGTTCAGGCTTGAAAGAAATTGGTACAAAGGATTTGAGACAGGTTGGGTTCTGCAGTAACAATAAAGGAATAGAATACACAAAGGTCCAAGTTTATTCAGGCCTTGTGAAGGCAGTTATCCAGAAAGCGGAGGAAGAGATATTGAATGAGGGCATAAGGTTAATTTCTGAGGCTGAAATTGACGAAGGGAAAAAGCAAGAAGGGGACTTCCTGAGATTCCATGCAGGTTTGGGGGCAAGGCAGGTGAAGTTGGTAGAAGGCGGACGGGGGGGGGAAGGCAAATATGACTATAGCAGTAGAGAACCTGGAGTCAAATAAAAATTGGGGCGCTTGGTGCTTGGATATTAGTATCTTAAGCACTTCTTCATGGGGTTTGAATGAGTCAGGGTGCCCTAATGAAATTGATTAGGATACCGTGTTGCTGCATAGCCTGAGAATAATGTCATGGAATATTAATGGGCTGGGAGGTCAGACAAAAGTGGATAGCGTAAATTATGTTGCAAAGTATGTTGACATTATCTGTATACAGGAAACGTGGCTATGCGGCAACACCCTGCAGTAGAAGGGTTTGTTCGGTTTCATAAGCCAGCTAGGAAATTGAAAAAGTTCGGACGCCCGTCAGGTGGGATCATGACTCTTATCTCCACCAGGCTGGTGAAAGAGGCTAAGGTAATTAGCACTTTATGTAAATGGCTGTTGGGCTGTAAGGTATCCGTGTCAGGTAGTAAGGGGAAGGATGACTACCTGATTCTCATAAATGTATATATTCAATGGGGCTCTCAAAAAGAATATGATACAGAAATGGGGCTCTTTAAAAAGGACATAGAAAACCTAATTGAAGTGTATGGAAAATAAATAATGGTGTTAATGGGGGATTTCAATCACAAATTAAATTATGGAAAAATAGATCATTGGTTTGAGGAGATGCTGAGCTCTAATAGTATAGGTATAGCAAAATTCCCCAAATGTCTTTCCAATAAACAGGATGAAGCATTAGGGAAGTTTCTGAGCTCTATGGGATGAATAGGCTTAAATGGCAGGCTGGAACCAGACCGCCCTGCTACACAGACATTCAGAGCAGGTAATCAACAGTTTCCCATAGATTACATTTTTATACAGGCTTGGAATTACGCATTGGTGGAAAAATTCCGGGTAATTAAGCACAGGGATAGTGACCATAATGCGTTGTACTGTGAATATCTAAGGGGAAATTCAAACAATTGTGAGAGGGTGATCCCCCAAGATGTGGAGTATCCCAAGCGCCTGACGACAAAATTGTTGGAAGAATACATTGAGAAACTAGTAAGCTTCCAACAAGAAATAAAGGAGGATAGGTGTGAAGGCCAGCAGGTAGCGTGGTATGGGGATTGAATAACGCAGGCAGTGCAATGCCTTAGACTATATTTAAAAAATAATAAACAGGTTAAAGCAAAAACTCCACATAGCTATGGTAAACAACTTAAATGGTTTGACCTCGCCTGCCAGAATAAAAAAAAGGGCCATTCGGAAAATAGAGCGGCGTCAGAGGATATGCTATAACCTTGATAACTTAGAGACCCTGTTAATTTCAAAGAAAGAATATAAATCCTTATTAAGGAAACAAAAAAGGACCTTCAAAGAAAAATGTTGGGAAAACCTGCTAGAGACAAAAGAAACTAAAAATATAAAACAATTTTGGAGATTGATACAGGATGACGCAGGGAGAACCCCGGGAAATACGAACTGCGTGGTGGAAGAGGCGGCGTGGGTAAATTACCTAAGTAACCTTTATAAAGCGAATAGACCCTTGAATGTGAATGACGAAAAATCTGCATGGACAGGGTCGGGAGATGCGTTAAAATCAGCCTTTAATACTGAGAAAGTAAAGGAAACAATTAAGAAGCTGAACTTATCTTGGGCAGCAGGTCCTCACAACCTTCCCACCATCATAATAAAAATGCAGATAGACTGGTGGGCAGGCTTCTTATCCCATATGTTTGTTGCCATTTTAGATTCAGGCTGTATTCCAAAATCATGGAGAGGTTTAATAATAAGACCCCTACACAAAAAGGGAGAAAGGAAGGATCCAATGAACTATAGATTAATTAACCTGTTGGACATTGGAGAAAAGGTATTCTCTAAAATAATTCTTGGTAAATTGGGTGGAGCAGCGGTCGATAGTCCCATTAGAACAGGGTGGTTTTAAGGAAGGACATTCGATTGTCGATCACTGCTTTGCCCTGTGGGCTGTGGCGCGGAAGTCCATGGAGCTGCAGGGGAAGTTGTACTATTTCTTTGTGGACTTCCGAGCAGCTTTCGATTTGGTAGACAGGGACTGTCTGTGGGGGACCATGTTAAAGTATGAGATTCCCGATGATTTACTACAGGTAATTCAGGAGTTGCACAGGCAAAACTGGGAGCAAGTAATTAAAGATACATCTGGCGGGATAACTCCAGAAATAGTTATAAAAAATGGTCTCAGGCAAGGATGTGTCTTGGCACCGCTTCTGTTTTCAATATTCCTTGCTGATCTGCCCCTTACCTTGGGGACAGCAGGAGGCGCTAGCCCAAAATTAAATGGGAGGCACCTGTCCAGTTTACTGAATGCCGATGACCTAGTAATTTTGGATCAAACTGAGGTGGGTCCTCAAAGAAAGCTGAACACATTTAACGCATACTGTGCAGCAAAACGACTAACAGTAAACATGGACAAAACTAAAATCTTGTGCTTCGGGAAAAGGAATATGAAGTTTAACTGGTACTTGGGCCAAACCAAACTTGAGATAGTAAAAGAATACAAATATCCTGGTATATGGTTCACAAATTCTTTGAAGTGGGGGTTGCAATTGGAGGCACAGAAAATAAAAGCACATACGGCAATATGCGGGCTGAAATGGTTCATTCAAAGTTATGGCGATATGTCCCATAAACCATTATTGACGGCCTATAAAGAAATGATTCCACCGCAATTCCAATATGGCGCAGAAATCTTCTGTATTGATGGTAAAAACTCCTGGGATAAGGAGGAAGGGAAATGCTTAAAATCATTGCTGTCCCTCCCTAGTTTGACAATGGTCCAGGCAATTATTATAGAGTTAGGCCTGCCTGCGTGGAATGTGAAGGTGCAATCAAGCCTACTCAGATTTTGGAATCGCTTGGGCCGTGAGGAGGTCACAAATGTGCTGCAATGGTGTAGGAAAGAAATTCAAACTAGTGATCTAAAATGGGCGAAAGCGACAAGGAGAAAAATTCAGTCCATTTGCGAGCACCTAAATGTGAAAATAGACCCGAAGACACTGCAATACAAAATAACAAAGAGTGTACTTAAACAGCAGGGGAAAGAACTGTCTAGAGTAGCAGACCAGGAGTATTTAAGTAAAAAAGACTGTAAAATGGTTGCGCAGTAGCTCGGTGAAAGATATAAGTTACCCGTACCTAGACACACTAGTGAATCGTTGGCTGAGGATGGAATTGCTTAAGATTAGAATTGGTATTAACCCGGCTGTGGTAATTAGTGCTATAAGATCTGGAGTAATGCAACAAGATGGTAAATGTAATTGTAAGATAGCGATGAAATTTAATATTTTACACATTTTATTGGATTGTGACCATTTTTTAGAATTACGTAAACTATTACTTCGTCCGATCTTTTTAAAGTATAATGTAAGGGCGCGTTTACAAGCATGGGAACTTTTTGCGGAAATGGAAAAGTTAGATATCACGATAGCCATTGGGAAAATTATGCAGGGTGTATATAAGTTCCCCGCTACAGTAGAGGTCTAAATGTAACAAATTATGTAATAACCTAAAAAGAAATTTTATTGATGCTTAATTGCTAGGACTGAATTTTTAAGGATGTTATGTTTTTAAGACTATGATGTGCTATGTGTAGATTTTTTTTAAAAGACTAATGTAAGAGCTGATGTTTAAAGACCAAATGGCTAAATAAACTTATTTTTTAACTGAACTCTTGTTTGTCTTGCTTATAACCATCTCTGTGACTTGTGTCCCAATTTTTGGGTGGATCCTTTTTGCCTGCCTTAGGGTTTGAATGCTATCCCTTGGACCTCTAGTATCTATTAACTTTCTCCTGGTTTTCCATTTCCTCTTATGTGTTGGTGTCTAGGCCCCTCTTAAGAGGGCAGTGCGCAGGTTGCTATCCAGGTTCCCCAATTTTGTAGGGACTGGATGGGATTTTCTTATTTCTGCCCATTTATTTTCTCCAATATCCATTTATGAAATTTTACTGAGCTATCTGCATTCTACTTGATCCTCTTTAGCAGCTTGTGTTACTCTGTTTCCCTGGTGTTGCTGATGGCCTCAATTTGTTCGACGTCAAGATCGAAGTTTGCTCTAACCATGCCGTGATCATTTAGTTCACTTCGCCGTGTCTCATCACCACTACCGCCATTACCACCAATACCATTAATTTAACGAATCTCATTACCACTGCTACCATTATAACCGCTACTACCACCATCACCACCACCTTATTGCTAGAACAATTAATGTAACAGTATTAATGCATACCTGTAGTTGCAGATCTAATTGCTTTCCCAATGATTGGTAAATTTTGCATGGCATAGTTTGAAGCTGCATTTTATCTTATTGTAAATATGAACTTGTTAGATGTGGTCATTAGGTTGCAAGCTTATTGTTTGATGGAAATGTTTTAAATTCAATTAGACTTGATAAAGAATTGATTTACTGTAATGTGATTTAATATGATTTAAAAAAAAAATATAAAGAAAAATGATATGGATTATGATATGGGCGAAGGAAAGTACTCTCTTTTAGGAACTGCAGAGGAAGCCTTGCTGGTGTTTTGGTCTGCTCCTGCAACCATATCCAGACTCTAGAGTAAATCACTTGGCAGATCTTAACACTGTGTGTGTGGTGAATAGTTAGGTAGTTGCAATCTTTTTTGATTGTGGATTCGTTGTGAATCTAGTGTCGCGCGATGCATCGCATTTGGCAATGCAGCGAGTGCAACAAAATGCGTTTTATTTATTTATATGTTCACAAACCTCTAATCGGCCGTAATCCACAGTTTATTACCCCTCACCCTGCCCCTCCCCCACCCCATGCCAGCGCTCAACAGCACTCCCACCACGGGCCACTACTGGTAGCTACTACTCAAATATGTCATTTGTAATGATTATCCACAGGAAGAGAAAGGTGCTTGCCAGGATATGGCCACTGATTCCCAGGATGCCCAAAAGACAGAGTTCAATGAATAACACAATACTAAAAGGGCACCAACGACAAGCCAAAAGGGTTTCTAGGGAAGGGCTTAGACTAAGGAACAGAGAAGAGAAGCAAAAGGTGAAGGACACAGGGTTGGGTGGATAAATTAAGCAAAAGTGGAGAGACAAAACAGCTGCGAGTCGTTCCCAGGCAAGGAGACCTGTGAGCTCCCTGTTAAGTATGCTTTACCACCAATGATCTGGAACTGAATTTGCTGGAATCGGAAAGTTCACAACCATACAGTGGTTAGCAGTCTAGCCTTCCACTTCACACTGCAAAGTCTTCCAGAGCATAAATTATCTTCTGAGTCGAGTGATTCATAGACTAGTGCAAGGGGGAACATGATTTTTGGGTGATGCCATCCCTCTGTCCTCTTGGACCGAAATAACGAAGCACTGGTCCACTGGGGAGGCAGTATGGAATTAATCTGCACTGAAACCCTGTCACTAAGCAATATGCCATCGTGGCATTGGCTTTCCCATAACTCTGATGTTTATTAGCACGTGTCAGTTAGTTGGAGACAACATTTCACCCACAACTCAGAGTGGATTCAGAAAGCCTAATCTATATTGTTGACCATATTGCATAATTGCGTGCTTCCTAATAGCTGTCTTGCGAATTGATTTCTTTTAGCCTTCACTCGTGTGAAAGTTTCCATCTCAGCTGCTATACTATGTTAAGCCTCACACCGTGAAGCACTTTTCACTTCACTAAAGGGCCAAATTGGGTACATTAAAAGAAACAAAACTCAAGATGATTAGGAACGTAAAGCCATACACCGTAGAGGTCACTAAGGGGCCTATTTATGAGTCCGTTCACATCACTCTTGCTCCACACAACATGGTGCAAGATAGGCAAAAACCTTAACCCTTTCGACGCTTATGACGATCTGTGCTCATGATGTCATAACTGCTGCAGAATGCCCACGTGGGCTAATTCCCTTCCTGTGCAGGCGTTCCATGGGAGTGGGCGGATTCGTGACGAGCTCAGCTCGTCATGAGCACAGCTCCACTGTGCAGCATGATGAGCTGGGCTCGTCACCAGCACCACGGCACCACGCACGGCCCCCTTTGCCCCCCGAATCGCGGGGGAATTAGCCCCGCGTGGAAGGTGTTAAGGCAGATTTTTGAAGCCAAGCAAAAGCACTGTGCGTGGCTCTGAATGGCTCCAAAAATCTGGAGTAATGCAACACAGTCCAAATCACTGTGTTGCATTACTCTGCTCTGGGAAGGAGTTCCATAGGCGTTGTGTGGGTGTTCCTACACGACTCCCATGTTTTTTGATGCATTCTCCGATTTACAGGAGCTTGTAAGCCTGGGAATGCACCAACATTTTACACCTTCCCAGGGGAGGCGTAATGAGGAGGAACATCTCTATTTCTCCTTGTTTCTTCCTCGTTCTATGTGTGCTGCATAATACAGCACACATAGAAAGAGGAATGTAATATAACTCCTAGGATTGTTTTTGCGCAGGAAGGGGTCCCCTGGTGCATTTGTGCTAGGCAGCCAAAAGGGCACCAACGCAGGGGGAAGGACAGTAATACGCTGTATTGCCTTAAATGTGGTGCATTCCTGTCGCGCAGTGCAGCGCAGCAAGGTGACTTGCTATGCTGCAGTGCATGATTTTCCCACAAATAGTCCCCTAAGTTACTGTGACTTTAGTTGTCTTATTGCACCTGTTGTGTTTCTAAAACATTCCACCACCCCCTAAGAGGAATAAGCCCAGTTCAGCAGCGTATGTATAATGGTAGTTGGGTAGTTCTACAAAGTGTATTTTGGGATTTATATTGTCAACCTACAGGCAATCCTCCAACCTCTTTGGTCCCTAAGAGCCCTTGTTGGAACAGAGAAAGGTCACCTGCAAGGCCCAGGAGAGTGTGCACCCCTTCTTTGATTACAGTATATAACGCTCTGTAGGATATTGATCCCTGCTGTAGCACACACAATGATTAGCCATTTGCACTGTAAGTCTTTTTATTTTTACAGATTGTGCCCACAGCAGGGCTTGGTGGTGTGGAGGTGTGGAGGTGCACACAGCGCACACCTTCTCTTTCTGAGTGTGATGACTGTCAGCTCAGTGGGCAGTTATGACTCACAGTGGTGGTAGTGATGAGATTTTGGCAGGGCAGGGCATTGTAACTATGTCTGCCATGGAGAGTCACTTATTTGCATGGTCTGATTTTTAAATTGGTTTGCCAGTCCCCTGAAACTAGGTTTTCTTCCATCTATGCTGGATATGGATTTCATTTATGTATATGTTTATTGTGTGTGTAGAGGATGAAAGCAGAACATGTGACATGTGGATATTGCAACCCTAGAAACAATTTTGTTTTCCTACATCCCAGAGTACCTAAATTGAATGGTGGGGAGAGCCCTTTCTAATGTGTGAGATGTTTGGGTGTAAAGGAGAACAGATAGAGGTGCATTAGAAGCTTAGGGAGTTTCTCCTGCCCTTCACTGCCCAATCGATCACTAGGATGGCCACTCTCCACGAGTTGTCAGGTAGTTAACAAATATAGCCTTTTTTTCTTTTCTACCCTTGTTTTGTGTCTCCCTTGATGTGAAACTCACAACATCACCCCACCTTCATGTTAACACCTGAAAACAAAGAATATGGCTTGACCAGTCTGAGTGGAATAAATGAAAAGTAGGAACTTGTTGGAACCGGTCTTAAAGTTGATTGTTACAATACACAAACAGTTTGCAACTTTGCTATAAAGATGGGACAGAAACTTCTAGTCTGTGGGCCAAGATGTATCTTCTCAAATATGGCGCTTGACACCAGGGGAAACAGAGAAACTCGCAGTGCTCTAAGTTAGGGGTAACTACTGACAACTCTACTTACCAGGTTAGGGACCAGAAAACTTGGGAGTTGTACCCACCTGTCAGAAGAAGCTGCCTGAACTTGCCTGTAATTCAAGGGAGAGAGCTGACCAGCTCTTCATAAGGAGCATTGGTAGCACTGTGGTATATGAAAAGCACTGCTCAGAAGAACAGAGATGGTAACGGAGCAGAGGCTGAATGAACCAAAGTGTCTGCTGCTACGCAGAAATGAACCTGCACCGCTCTGTCAAGTGTGAGTTCTGGAAGTTTCAAAGTGTTCCTGAAGTGCATACATAAGCATATGCACCTGGAATCAGAGGTTACCATTTAACTTGAAATTGTGCGAGTTCTTTTAAATGTTCGAGCGCCAAGAAGCATCAGAGTGCTAGAGAATCCTGACTGCATGACACTTTTTTCAATTGAAAGACCTAGAGTGCTGAAGGAGGTACTACATTGATGAAGGGAATATCTACTAGTCTGAAGTACTCACCTAGCTTTTTTGGATGGTGGGTCTAGTGATTAGGCCAGAGGAAGACGCCGAGCAGCAAGATAAATTGGACCATGAGCACAGTGACCCTGATGCTACCTCCTGTTTACTGGGTAGTGGCATTACTGCTGCCCACTTGATCCAGAATGTAGATGCACTTCTCATGAACTGACACCGTGTTGGGTGGGCCAGGGAAGATCAAGCGCTGCTCATTGGGCCATGCCAAATGTACCCTCATCCAAAGAAGCAGTGGCTCCTTCCGTCAAAGAATACCTTCTCACTACTGAGTGTTCAATACTAAAATGGAATAAAGTTACTGAATGAAGGGAAATGCACCAAAGGGAGGGAAACCCTGTTCTGTAGGGAATGGAGCATTTACCACTATCAACAAAGTGCAGGTCAGCCTCCCTACAGAGAGCAGCTGTCTGAAAATCCCCTGCAGAATCCCAAGACCTGTTTTTACTTTCCACTAAGGGTCCACTTGAGAACTGTCACATGGAAACAGAACATGCTCACACCCAGTAGCCAGTACAATGTCTCTTGAGCACAGAATAATAACAGATTTCCTCTGAGCTCTATGTACAGTGGTGTATTTTCTCTTTTAAGACAAAGCACTATCTGGGAATTGAGTTATTAATTTCTACTAGGTTTATTGAGTTCCGAGTCTCTACACCCACATCACTTTCCTGACTAACAATGCTCGACTTCACTATCCAAAATGTCAAGCTATAAAGGGGTGTACTTGGTGCTCAGCTCTCAACTCCCACCTCCCAGACACAACATCCAAACCAGAACAGGCTGCAAAGAACTTCATCCAGTGGATCAGAAAATGCAATGACACAATCACCCCACCAAGTCAGTCAAATCCAAACGACCAGCCAGAAGAGGTAGCTGGTTCACCGCAGAGCTGAAATCCACCAAACACAACTGCTGGCAACTAGAAAGGAAGCACTAGCAAAGAGACAGGAGACCATACCTCCTTCAAGACAGCACTCAATCAGTACAACTGCCTCCTGAAAGAATCAAAGAATGCCCTAGCAGGCCACATAGAAACCAGCACAAACTGCAGCTAGGAGCTCTTTGCCACTGTGAAGGAGGTCTGTTACCCTACAGCTGCTGAGAACAACATCACACCTCCCAAGAACTATGTGACACCCTGATGTACTTCATCCACTTCAAGATCCAATCCCCAAACCTCAACCCCCTGGAGCCTACAGCATCAGCCTTCTCACACCCACGAACACCTGCTCACCCAGTAGGCCCCTCTCACAACTCAAACCACAATTTCCATCCTGAAGTACGTGCATTTGGGAGCACCCACAGACCCCTGTTGCCACCACATCTTCAACCTAAGGAGCAAGACTATTGGCGACAAGGTCAAGAAAGTCCTGAACACCTCCATCACCTCACCCTCTTTCCCTTAGGATTGGAAACACACTGAAATTAGGCCCCTTCTGAAGAAACCATCTGCTGAACCAGTAGAACCAAAGAGCTGTCGGTCCATCTTCCTGCTCCCCTTTCCAGCGACGGCTCTCGATAGGCAAACAACCAGAAGCTCACCAAACACCTGGAACACAACAAACTCCTAGACCCCTCTTAATCCAGATTCTGACTTGATCCGAGCACAGAGACAGTCCTGATTGCAGCCACCGAGGACATCTGAGCCCTCCTGAACCACAGCGAAACAGCAGCCCTCATTCTCCTGGATCTGTCAGTCACCTTCAACACCGTCTCCAATCACATCCTGATTAACATACTCCACCACATTGTGATCCAAAAAGACACCCTCAAACGGATCCTCACATACCGCACTGGAAGAAATCAGAGTAGCCATCTCCCACCATTCACCTTGGAACCAAAGAAGATCATGTGCTGCATCCCCTAAGAATTGTCCCTCAGCCCCAATGTCTTCAACACGTACTTGACCCCCCTGGCCAACACCGTCAGATTGCACTGACTCAACATCCTCTAATATGCAGACAACACCCAGCACATCAACTCACTGTCAGAAGACCCCTCCACCACCAGAGACAACCACCATAGATGTATGATGAATTGTTGCTGACTGGATGAAGGAAAAGTATCTAAAACTCAAAACTGATAAGACGGAAGTCCTCAACTTTTGGAACAACAACTCACTAGGGAATGGCGCATGGTGGCCTGCTGAACTTGGCCCATCCCCTACCTAGACAGACCACACCCACAACCTCTGCATGGTCTTAGACAGCTAGCTATCTATGAAGAAACAGGTAAACAGTCTCATCCACCTTCTTGCAAACCCTACGCTTGATCCACAAGAATTTCAGGTGGCTCCCAGTCCAACCTGAAGCACCGTCTCTGAGACCCTCATCACCAGCAGGCTGGACTATGAGACCAAACTCTACATAGGAATCTCTGCATGGCCCCTGAAGAGACTACAGACAATACAAAACTCAGTGGCAAGACTCATCCTCAACCTCCCCGCACGTACCCACATCACACCGCACCTCAAGAAGCTGCACAGGCTCCCAATCCATAAGATATGCCAGTCAAGATATTGACCCACACATACAAAGTCCGGCACAATGAAAGCCTAGCATACATTAACAAACACATGACATTCCACCGACCAACCAGACACTGATGATCAGCCTCCCTCATTCTTGTAGACACCCACCGGATCATGCCGAAGCAACAATGGAGGACGCTCCTTCTCACACCTGGCACCCAAAGCTTGGAACAACCTTTCCCTGTACCTCAGGGTCACCCAATTGCTCCGGGAATTCAGGAAAGGACCCAATGAAGAACTCAGTAAATTTCGCTCTCAGGGAATACTTACTAATATAATAAGAACTTGGCACAGACTCTGAAAATATGAAAAAGACATCTTTATTAAACACAATTAAGTGAGGCTACGTCACCCAACTGCCTTAGCAATTGAATGAGGCAGTCTGCTGAATGGTCTCAGCACAGACCTTTTATACCATTTATTATGCCCTAGGCACACATTTTCTCCTTGAAGTACATTATTGTTGGTCACTCCCAGGACGTGCACACAAACCCACTTTTCAGTTTGTCCAGCCCAAAATTAATCATCAAACAAACCCATAATAAACATTCTTCTTTAGACAAGCTGGACAGGACCCATAATGAAAAGGCCGCAAGCCCACTTCATAAATAGACCATAAAGAAGGAACAGAAACAGATAGGAGCAAGATAAAAGGGGTGTGTGCATGTACGATAAACATTGCAATGTCCTGCTCTTTGATCTCTATCTGACCAGCTGCCTAACAAGGAACTGGCTCAACGAGGTCAGCCTCGGGCAAGGGAGTCAGCTTTCGCCAGGTCATGCAGGAGTCAGCACAAACCCATGCTAAGGTTATGTCCTTAAATACTTGTTCTGCCACAGTGAGGGCCTACTGTAAGGGCAATCCACAAAATGGCTGCCGTTCACAAAATGGAAGCCAAGGGTTCAGTACGAAAATGACGATTTCGAGGTGAAATCATTACTGGAATATGACGAAAATGCTTGTACATAGTGTACTAACCGTTCTCGGTCTTTTGATATAAAAATCGTCATGCTACGACAAAGTTTATTACACGAGTCCAGAATTTTCAGTACCACACAAGATCTGGCTGTTTGAATAAATACATCTCCATAAAGCAGTTAGCTACTCCAGCACCTTGAGACCCTTACGGGTGATTTTCAGCTCTTATAAATCCCTGAATGATTTATATGTGAGTGCATCATTGCAAGATGAATAAAGTAAACATTCAATCCAATGTGCGTTATCATTCCCTACTTTTTATTGTTCTATTTATCAGTGTCACCCTCAGGCCATGGCAGACAACCAGACCCACAGTAGCAGGTACATCATTATAAAAATACCTGTGGTTGCAGTCTCCCTCCAAAGCATAAGTCTCAATTCCAAGGACCCAAAAAAAAACAAGGAGTAAACACACACATGAAAATTCCTACTCTCTTAGTTAAAAAGTTAGAAAATGTTGACTATGTCTCAATTAATGATCCTGTATTCGTCTAGCCAGTGCTTTTCAGTTTTCTATAATAGCCAGTTATCATAGTTTGCTATTTCCAAAATATCCTAGCTATTACTTAAAATTTTTCCTTAATTCCCCAGTTCATTTTGCAAGCTTACGATAATGTACAGTGTCTGCAAATTTGATTATGTCGAGTTAGCCCACTTTGCTATCTTATTATTAAATTTCTAAAACATTTTTGTAGTTTCCAGGCTAAATCAAGCACAATTTGCTGTTTTCTATCAAACTCTTCGTATGCATACTTCTGAACAACACGTGGGGGACGATTACGATGCGGTCGGAAAAGGCTCCAACCATCGGCTGGAGCCTTTCTGACCGCATCATAATATGCCAGTCGGATTCCCCTCCGACCACTCATTACGATGGAGGCGCCTGGAAAGGAATCCGAAGGTCATTCCGACTGGCTTCTAAAGGGCTCAGAGAGCCCATCCGCTAGTCAGAATGAGGCTAGTAATCCCAAGGGCAGCTCTTTCCTCCCTAGGGATTACGATGTCGTGTTTCAGCCGCCTATCCATGCCGGCCTTTCCGACACCAAAAGGCTGTTGGAACTCGACTTTGGGGGCCTCCAGCAGGGCCCCTTTAGGTGCACGGCCTCCGGTTGGAGGCCGAGGTGGCACTATGGTTCCCTCTGTTGATCTTTGCACCACATGGCACAGAGTGCAGGCGGTGCCTGCCACAGGGTGCAGGGATGAACTGCACCTCCCATTTTACAATGGGAGCATGCATTCAGGCTGGTTCACAGCTGGAATACATGCTCCCATTGTAAAGTATAGGAATGCGACCAAACAGTGTTTGTTCACATCCAAATTAGTCGGTCGGGACCGCCAAGCAGGTGTTGGTGGGTCTCATGACCGAGACAATATTGGGTGGAGGAAACTCCACCCAACATCGTAATCAGCCACATGGTGTTTACTTCACTCTGGCTAGTAGGAAACTGGATTCATTGGGTCAAGGGCATTTGTTGTGATGAGCATTTGTTTAGTGTTGATGGGACACAGAGTTTGGATCATCCGGTTCGGTCTGCTATCAAAGGCAAAGAAACCAGGACAGTGGCAGGAATACCAGGAGTAAAGGCATTATACTTTGTTTCATCCTCTCCCAGTTGCTCTGCTCATCAGCAGCCACTTGATGCTACCTGTTGTTGACTCCACCGTGCACTTCATAACTAATCTTGCAGCTCACTTCAGAGTACATAACTTCCATTAAAAAGAATCTAGCCTAAATGCCTTTGACCTAAGGATCAAGTGTCAGAAAAATAAAAGCACTAAAACCAGCCAATCGGGAACACCTTCATGCATGTCCTTCAAAAGAAATAAAGTGCTTGAATAGTGAAACAGTGGGAAAAATAGTAGAGGTTTGAATCATCTGGTGAGCAGCATTTTAGGGTACCACAGGCAACAAGTTGCTTATGAGCTACACTTTTGGTATCACTGCTCTACGTTGTTCCAAACTCAAATTCGGAGATGGGGAGCACAAGAAGTCTTCCTTTAGCAAGTAGGGAAGAAAAAGCTAATTTATTTTTAGAATCTTATCATGTTGCAGTGCAGTTGTAAGTAGAGAGTGGCCTCCTTTAATAATCATAAAAAATAGTGCAATAATTGTCCCCTTTTTTGGCTTTCGGGCATTCTCCTTCTGGAAGTTGGAACAACAAACCCTCTGCAGCTTCTCATTACTGATCTACTTGACACTCTTAGAGTTGAAACTCCTGGCACAGACTTTCCAAACTCAGTGGGCCTGATTCACAGAACTAACTTAAGATAAAATCCTAAACTTACTATCATTTTGGTATTCACAGAAGGCACTTACTCATTTTGGTATTCACAGAAGGCACTTACTCATTTTGGTATTCACAGAAGTTAGGAGTCCTAACTTTAGGACTCCTAAATGCCTTCTGTGAATACCGAAAGTCTTAAAGTTATCATTTTTCTCAGTTTAGGAGTCCTAAAGTTAGGAGTCCTAACTTTACTACTCTTAAACTGAGAAAAATCCTGACTGTGCCTTCTGTGAATACCAAAATGAGTAAGTTCCTTCTGTGAATACCAAAATGATAGTAAGTTTAGGATTTTGTCTTAAGTTAGTTCTATGAATCGAGCCCTTTATGAGGCCAGCCATGGGTTGTATAAGTCTAGTGCACATCCAACATGCTCTACACACTAATTGAGAAGGCCTTTAGTAGGCCAATTGTGTTTGTGAGATTATTATTACTATTATTATTATGATGATTATTATGAATAATAAATATTTATAGAGTGCCTGGTTACCCTTAGGCATCCCCGTGCTATCAATGACCAGCAGAGCAGAAGATGAACTTGATGAAGGCACACTCTGAAATAGCCAAGTCTTCAGCTGCCTCCAGAAGGAGAGATGGTGAGTGGTTGAATGTAGCTGTACGGGGAGAGTGTTCCATAGTTTGGCCGCGTTGAGTGAGAATGTGCGACCGCCTGATCGTGCGCTCTCAATTTATGGTATAACTGCCAGAAACTGGCTGGCTGACTGGAGACATCTTGTTGGGTGATAAAAGGCCAGAAGAGAGTGGTTTAACTTGGGCCTGTCCCCCAAAGTGTTTTATGAGCTATGCACAAAGCTTTGAACTTGATCCGTTCACTTATTGGGAGTCAGTGAAGTTTTTTTAGAACCGGTTTAACTAATTGCCGGTCGGGAGAGTGATGAAGCAGCCTGGCTGCGCAATTCTGTACCACCTGTAGTTTCCTTATAGTGGCCTTTGTGGTGCCTAGGTAGGGGGAGTTCCCGTAATCTAACAGCGAGAGCACCAATGCCTGTAAAATAACACTTCGTGCGGGAACTGGGAGCAATGGAAAGATTTTCCGCAGCATTCTGATAATGCCAAAACATGATGTGGCTAACTTAATTGCTTGGCTATTAAAGTTAAGAGATGTATCTAGCTAGACTCCCAAACTTTTGATCTGACCTTTGGGGGTTGGAGGTAGACCGAGACATTTATGCCAACTTAGTCCCACTAAATCCATTGAAGCCCCGGGGAGGTTATCTAGGATCATTAACTCAGTCTTGTCTCCATTGAGCTTGAGATCTGCTGCTTCCGCATTCAGAGGGTTTTCGAAATGTAAGTTCAGATGGCCTAATAGGATCATATTAGGTGACATACATGCTAATCTAGCAGCAGCATCTGTTAGTGATTTTATAAACTGTCCACATGGACCAGCGGGACGGTAGACCAAGATCCCTGAGAGAGTGAGGGTTGAAGCGAAGGAAATTGAGAATGGCATACGTTCGCAGTCTGATATACTACCTGTCTCTATATGCCCCCTCAAGTGATCTATCAGGATGATGGCGATACCTCCTTCTCAGCAGTTTGATGCTCCTACTCCCTTTGGGATGCTTGACTAGGCAGGCGCCTGGAATGTGGTTGCCCCGACAACCTCCACAGTGGAGAGCCACAAAGGAGATGACAAACTGCAGTTGGCAGCGAGCTCCCTACTTGGTCCCAACTGATACAGGTTTGGGATGAATCTGCTATATGATCATTAGAGAGGTGGGAGACTTATTTCGTCACAGTCCTGGTCCCAGAGAGGCCAAAGGGGCATGATGGGATGTCAGTGGAAAGTAAAATACCATAACCACAGAACAAGCCAGAGGAGACAGAAGATATCATCTTAGTCAGTTCTGAATCAGCTGACGGGGAGCCTAGGGGATATGGGTATATGCATAAATGGGAGCTTCTACTTTTCCTGTCAGAACTGGGAATGCACAGGATCTAGCTTCAGGGAGCGAGAATCAGAAAAAAAAGATAAAAGGAACCCATACTCATCAATGGAACATTGTGCTCAGGCTGCTTTGATATGTCTGTAGCTAGCTGGGTAGTGTATTGTACTATAATTGCATTGTAGGGTGCTTCCTACCCTACTGCCATGGGCCAATGCGCAAGGAGGGACACCACAAGCGAAATTAGACAAATATGCTAGTGTTGTATATTTAGTGATTATTTCTAAGTTTCTTAGACACATGGTAAATGTGGACCTTTGAACCACCTCTTAGCTTGGCAAATCTAAAACCCCCACTAGGAACATGTGCCCTGAGCACGTTTTCAAAATGAGGCAAGGCAAAATCTAGCACAAGGGATTTTGATCAGGATCTCCAGCCATATGAGCAATGTAAGAAGTGAGAGTACCTCACTTACATGAAGATAAGGGGTGACGTGAGTCCCTTGCTCACTTGGCCACTGGATTCAAGATAGCCTGGCAGATGAGGATTATGAATCCGAAACCGGTCCCAGGATGCTTGTTTCCGGTCCAGGGAAGACATGGCATGGCAGTTCGGTCTGGACTGTTCCCATGAGGCACAGGGTCAGACTGATTTGCATATTGCCATGTCTGAACTGGGGTGGCTGAGTGAGCTAAAGAATGGTGATGGATTAAACCCAGATCAGTTGACTGGGGGTGAGTGTTTGATTTGCTCAAACGCTCCGTCCATCATCCCCTTTTGTATCGCTTTGTTCGCCCTAAGTGTGGCAGGGTATGGTATGCTCAGACGTGAGTCCCTTGCTCACTTGGCCACTGGATTCAAGATAGCCTGGCTGATGAGGATTATGAATCCTTAACCGGTCCCAGGATGCTTGTTTCCGGTCCAGGGAAGACATGGCATGGCAGTTCGGGCTGGACTGTTCCCATGAGGCACAGGGTCAGACTGATTTGCATATTGCCATGTCTGAACTGTGGTGGCCGAGTGAGCTAAAGAATGGTGATGGATTAAACCCAGATCAGTTGACTGGGGGTAAGTGTTTGATTTGCTCAAACGCTCCGTCCATCATCCCCTTTTGTGGAACTTTTTAGGGAGACTCCAGGCAGGATGAGTTTCCTAGGCTCAGAGTTTGACAATCAGAACTGGTTGCCACTACTGTCCTAGAGTTACTATTGAGCCCAGCCTGTTCTGGGTTGGATGTTGTGTCTGGGAGGTGGGAGTTGAGAGTGTTGTTCAACTTAGCATGTGATATTATTTTCCAGTTTCTGCACATGAAGCTGGGAGGCACGGTGCCAGTGTTGGTAGGTCCTGAGATGGTGAAGTGGACATTATAGTCGTTGGTCCGACGCGGTTGTACTTAAATCTGTTTCTGTATGTAAAGATGGGGTTGAGCATGTGTCCAGTGATATGGGTATGGTCAGTGACAAGCTGCTTCAGCCCGATATTGCTCATGCTTTCCAAGAGATTGCTGGGATCTTCGAGGTGGAAGTTGAAATCCCTTAGAAAGATGCAGTGCATGAAGTCGATGGCAATCTGGGCAATGAGGTCAGGGATGGCGTTACAGAAGCTGGGGCGTGGTCCTTATGGTTTGTAGGAGAGGTTGCCTCTGATGGTCCTTTTTCCATCTGTGTTGGAAGTTGAGATGCTCCATTATCGTGGTTGGGTCATTTGAGAAGGTCATGCAGCATGTGGTGTCCTTGTAGATGATGGTAAATCCACCTCTGTGTTTGTTGGTTTGGCTCCTGTATAGTATCTTGTAGACTTCGGGGGTGCTTGATGGCGATGTACGGTGCAGAGTCGGGGTTCAGCTAGGTATCAGTGAAGAAGATGACAATCAGGCTGAGGGATGAGATTGTGTTCCAGATCTAAGTGGCATGTTTGCCGAGCAATCTTGCATTGAGTAGAATGCACTGAATTGTGCCACAGCATTCTTGGTAGGCATGGTGGACGCAGTCGTGTTTGCAATGTGTCCGGCATTGCAGGCTTCGTTCGTGTTTCAGGTGAAGCGGCAGTGCTGGAAGGAAAATGTTGCCCTGCTGGTGCATGGAGATGTCCGGCAGCAGTTTTTATTCTCAATGGTCCTGGGATCTAGGGATTAGAGGTCTGCAGCAGTGTACCTGTGTGAGGTGGAAGAACCACGGTTCCTAGTGCTGGGCACAGTCCAGGTGCAGACAGGTGCAGACAGGCTCAGCTAGGCTTGCCTTTGGCGCACATTTGCTGGGTGGTCGTGCTGCAACTTCCATTAAGTAGGTCCTAGGAGGTGGAGGGTTGCTGGGAGGTGGTGAGCAGGGCTGGCAGGAGGCGTTAAGGAGGACAAATGGCATTAATCAAACGGGCAGCGGGAGGAGTAAACACAGAAATCAGACAATGATCAGGTAATGAAACATCTGAAAAAACAAACAAAACAGTAAAACCAGGGAACAATAGAAGGCAAAGCAGGATGAATAAGTTGCTGCAAAGAAGCAGAAGATGGGGACCTGAACAATGAGGTGGTGCTGAGATGTCCAGTAAGTAGGTCTTGGGAGGTGGGAGGGACCATGTGAAGTAGTGGGCTGGGATCAAAGTAGGCAACAGGGAGAACAAATGAAAAGATTCAAGCAGGCAGTGGGGGGAGGAAAAATAGAAATCAGGCAATGATCAAGTGATGCAACAACAGAAAAAAAAAAACAAGATACAACATTTCACAAGTATGGACTAAATTAATGAAAGTAATACCAGGCAACAGTATAAGGAAAAGCAGGAAGCAAAAGTGGCAGCAAGGGAGCAGAACATTGGGACCTGTTCGACGGGACAGCTCTGATCCATATCTCCTAAGGAAAATACCTTTATTTAGATACAGGAATAGCGATGCCTGACAGAGTGAACTTCCCTATATTGCTAGTATGGAATTTGCAAGGTCGGCATGTTGGGTGAATTGTGGTAAACTTGCAGAATGTTGTAAATGATGTGCTATGGAAACTCTCATATTATCATAACAGCAGCACTATTAGAAAAAGCTAAATATATAAAATAAGTATAAAAAAACGTTTCTTTCATAGTGTGCTACAAAATCAACATACACTTTGGAACATCTCAAAGAATTAGTAGAGAAAATCCCAACACCCTGTAAAGATTTATTTATAGTCTACAATATTTTCACAAATGTAACTAGAGAAAAATAATGAAAATGTACTGTTTTTCTCTGTTTTCACAGCCATCTCCACTAAGCATGAGCGTCAAATCCGCTCCGCTCGCGGATTTCGCGGATTTTCGGTAAATCCGCAATCCGTGAACTCCCGCGGATTTACCGAAAATCCGCGAATACGCGAGCGGCGGATTCGGGGGGCAAATGTTCAAGCCTTCAAGCTTGAAGTTGTAACTATTTTAGGATGGCGCCGGCAAGCTGCCAGCGCCATCCTAAAATAGTTACTAAGCCAGCTAAGTTAGCTTCAACAGGAAGCACTAATAGATAAAATAAAGCAGGTGCTCGAGCACCTGCTTTATTTTATCTATTAGTGCTTCCTGTTGAAGCTAACTTAGTAACTATTTTAGGATGGCGCTGGCAGCTTGCCGGCGCCATCCTAAAATAGTTACAGGATGATGGACAGCAGCTCACTCAAGGGACACCGCAATCGCCGTGCTGTTCCTGTGACCAGGAGCTTCCTTCTCCTTATCTGCTGCTCTGATCGGTCTCTGACCTTTTATACACACAAGAGGCATGGACTCGCATGGAATCCCCGCACGTTTGGTCCCGCTCACACACTCGCGGTGTGCACCGTCTTCCCGCCATTTACCCACTATGATGGACAGTTGAAGCTCAAATTCAGTGATGCATAAATCAGCCCAAAAACAATCGTGAGCATTGTCGAGGCTGGGCATGTGTGCTTTCTTCCCAAATCTACTGTCGAAAATCAGCTGTGATGCTGGATAGAGGCCTTTGCATCCTTGACTTTCACGAGCGCAATCCCCTGGCTGTTATTATGGCAAGTTAATGTCTAAGTTAGATCAACTGCCATTCAGGCCAAGAGCTCGGCCATTTTTCTATAGATCGCCATTGAGTCTGATGTTTACAACACAAAGTGATTTTCCTTAACCTCCCAACCCCATAGATAGAGGCCTTTGCATCCTTGACTTTCACGAGCGCAATCCGCAAATCCGCGGATTTTGCGGATCAACAATACGCAAATCCGCAAAATTCGCGGATTAAGCCCATGTTTAATCTCCACGTAAATTCCTCTACCAATCCTACCAAAGTATGCCCTGGGTTGTTGGCTGTTAGAAATGGGGGACTCTACTTGGCAGAAGTAGGTAACTTTGACAAAATACGGACCATTGCTTCTAGTCAGGGTAAGAGGGATACAAAGTGTTGATAACCCCTGCTCACCCCCTTCCTAGCTTGGCACGAGCAGACAGGATTATCTCCAAGGCAATGTGTAAAGTATTTGCAGCAACACCTTCAGTAACACAGTGTAACACCACAAATGGAGACCACACAGGTATTTGTAAAAAATAGAACTCTTTATATAAATCTAGGCAAGACCACTAATAATAACTATCCACATACACAATAATCTCTTCTTCAGAAAAAATATGTCCTCTGTAGACTTTTTACCTTTCTCAGGCCAATCTCGGGGGATCAACAATTTGACTTCAGGGTTAAAAAGAAAAACTGGTGTAGGGGTTGTATCTCTCTTTGTGATAAAACCATAGTCATGTTTGTACCAGCACCAGCACTGTTCCGTTGTCATCTGTGCAGTCCCTCCTTTTAACAATGAACTTCCTCGATTGCCTGCGGGCTCCCTGAGGAGGGATTTATAGCCAATATGCCCCAAATGCTTTAAACAGAGGAGGGAGGCGTAGCTCAAGCACCCGTTGTTAAAGATTGGAGGGATTTGTTAGCATGAGCTGAGAGCCATTTTGTATTTTGGCAGCCATTTTAGTTAGCCATGTGCTCACCATGTGCTGTTTCCCTCTTCAGAGCCTAGCACATGCTCAGAAGGGCCTAGCTAGTAGAATGCACCTGCTTCTCTTGTATAAGTGTCAGGCTATTTTTGCTGCTGTATGGAGAAGTAACTCTCCTTCCACTTTGTTGAGCAAGCAGATCTTGCATGCCCATATTAGGCATTTTGCATGCTTACATGAGCCAGGATTGCCCCTTGGTCTTATGCTGACTATGTAACCCTGAGCATATATAAGGCCCCAGTTTTAAGTACTCCTTAGATGCCTCATTCAGATGCTAAGACTTCTGTGTGACGTAGTCTCCCTCAATTGAGGTTATTAAAGATGTTACTTTTATATTACAGCTTCTGTGCCAATTTCTTCTTTGTTGGTTTAAAAGGACCAAGTATCAGTGAGACCCCTGAGAAGGTTTCTATGTTCTTCAAATGGCACTCCAACGTGGACCTCATCAGAGAAGTGGCTATTCAAGGGAGTGATCTTGTCAAGAGACAGAAATCTACTGAGGAGGGCAGGACAGGATTCTGCTAAGGAGGTACTCTGTGCACGGAGATTCTGGGGATTCTCTGTCTCTGCAGCCCAGTATATTTCTGATCTTCCTAATTTTGATTCTCCACATAATGTTTACCACTCCTGACTGAGAACCTTTTTCGTTTGAGTATTCTAAAAACGACTGTTAGGTCATTCAGAACTTGGCAGTTAGAATCTGGACAACCAAGGGATTGGTAAGATTGTTTGATGCGGCTTACTGTTGGTTTATGATGCCTGGGATTGGTAAGGTAGTTTAGTAACGCTTACTGTGGCTTTTGATTTGTATGATTGGCCAATATTTGTATTTGTAATATATGAATTGCAATTTATGTAGGCAGGTAATGAGGAGACTTTTCTCTGTTTTGAATTGATTTGAACGGCACACAGTACAAAAGTACCTTAAGTGCTACTTTGGTTATAATACTGCATATTCTGCACTATGTTTGGCATGCCTGTTTCAAGCACACATCGAAGAACGTGTTGCTTTTTGGAGGTACAAAAGTGAGATGTGAATTAAATTAGCCGGCTCCCCTAGAGGGAATACCTAAATAGGTTTAGGTATAAAAACATATTTCTCCCTTGGTGATTCTGGATCCCCATGGAATTCAAATATGGACATAAAACAAACAAGGATCCTTTTCTGCGTACTTTAACAAATGGAGATATGCAGAGCAATTTTTTGGTGTTCTGTCAGACAAAGCTAGTGAATTGAGTGTATTTTGGCTTCTTGAAAATAAAACAGTCTGTTGGGCTGTTTTTGCAGTCTTTTGGAATACTATTGAGAAGCTCTTCTTGTAAATATAACTTACAACTAGTATTTAAAAATGGTTTGGTTTAAGCACAGTCTGTGGGCTGTCCTTTGTTTCTGTCCTAAGTGTTGATCTGTGGGTTAATCATGTGTTTAAATGTCTATGTGGTTTGTGGTTTACCCATTAGTGATACTTCTGTGAGTAAATAGCGATTGCGCTCTTTGTGAAATAATGGCTAGCCTTAAGGGCGCTGTATTATGTGTCGGATTGTATAACCCCCTTCTGTATATGTTTGGAATGAGCTCAATGTGTTTGTTTGTGTTTTTTTTGCTGTTATCAGTCTGTTATGAAAAATGTCATTTAATTATTATTAAATAAAAGTAATAAAAATCCAGAAATTAACCATATGATATGCTAAATAACTGCATGTTACTATTAAATTTATAGAGCAAGCAACTATGCACATGTACAAACTGCCAATGCTTAAAAGACAAAATTAGAATTCACATTGAAAGGAATAAAACATGCCTAAAAAATGAAATTGTGTGTTTTGCAATAAATAAACAATTATAAAATGTTACAACATTTTCCTTAGATACATTGTATTAGATATAAACAGGCAAACACATCATCTGAGTACATTGGATGTTGCTGAACTAAATACACATTTTAGAACTTGAAATGTCTCCGTTTTAAATAGACTGTCACCGTGCTTACATTTCAACACTGAAAAAGCTTTCCAACAGCTGTGTTTTACTGCCGCTGAGAAAACAGCTGTCGTTTTTGTAGGCCACAGAGAGACAGGGATGTTAATTCAGGTAGGATTTTTTCAGTGCAAATATGGTGTAAAACCCTACATTTCAGACTGCTGTTTTTAAAAGTTACAAAAATCAGGTTCATTATTTTGGATAACAGGAACACATTTAAAGTAAGGATTTCCTTTCTTTAACCCTTTTTACATAAGCACATTTGTGGTTCTGATGTTCCTCTAAAAACTCGCAACTGTAAGGGCACCAATTCCGCGCCCTGGTTCAATGACAGCTTAAAAGATCTGAAGCAGAGCTGTAAACAGGCAGAGAGAATGTGGAGACGAAATTACACTGAAACTGCTAAAGAACTCTGGAAAAATGAAGTTCGGGAATATAAGAACTTGATTAAAAAATCAAAAGCCGATCACTACTCCTCCTTGATCTGCAACTCCCCCAACAGCTCCAGAAACATCTTTAATATATTGAATAGTGTCACCAACCCGGAATGTGTCAAAAACACCATTGTCCCGTCTCAAGACCTCTGTGAGAATCTTGCTGCTTTCTTCAAAGATACAATTGAACTTCTCATTAAGGACCTAGATGTCTCACCTGACCCTATCCCTCCCCCCGATCTTAGTCCGAGACCCCCAGCGAACCAGCCAGCAGTGCCACCCTTGGCCTTAAATGATCTTCTACTTGAGTTTCCATCTATCACGTATGAGGCCTTCTGTAAACTAGCCAGAACGATTTCCTCTGGATCTCCTTTAGACCCCGCTCCACATAAAATATGAAAGGAATTTGAGTCGGAACTCTTTCCTACCCTTCACTTAATTTGTAATCAATCACTTAAAACCGGAACTGTTCCTGCTCAGTGGAAGCGGGCATTAGTATCCCCTCTGTTAAAAAAGCCCTCTCTTGACCCTGACTGCTCTAAGAACTACCGTCCCATATCTCTGCTGCCCTTCCCAGCCAAAATTGTCGAAAGCTGGGTTAGTAACACCCTCTCTACCCATTTGGAACGTCATCATCTTCTTGACGTGGATCAATTTGGTTTCCGGCCCACCCACGGAACCGAGACCGCCTTAATCACCGCTATGGACGAGCTTCAGAGGCGTGCAGACAGAAGGCAGGCAGCGTTTCTTATCCTGCTTGACATGTCTGCCGCCTTTGACACTGTGAACCACGACATTCTGTTGAAGCGGCTGTTTGCGGTGGGAATAAGAGGTTCGGCAGTACAGTGGTTCCACTCGTTTCTGCAGGATAGACAGCAAGCGGTGTCCATTCCCCCTTTTCAGTCGGCGTTTACTCTGGTCTCACATGGGGTCCCCCAGGGCTCTGCAATTAGTCCAATTCTTTTCAACCTGTACCTTAGACCGCTGATCACGCTAATTAAAAGCTATAATATCAAAATTATCAACTACGCCGACGACACGCAGTTGACCCTCTCCCTGGAGGGAGAAGACTCCACCTCCATTGAAACTTTTCACAACTGTTTGCGTGACACCTCTCGCTGGCTAAAAAACAACTCCCTCCAGTTTAACGCAGGAAAAACGGAGGTACTTTTTAGCTCTGGTACTAAGATTCCTCGACCTTTTCCAGACAACTTCTGGCCCCCTGAATCTGGGACCACAGTTCGTCCAGTAGCTACAATTCGCAACCTTGGGGTTGTGCTGAATCAGAGACTTAGTATGGAGACGCACATCCAAAAGACCACTGCTTGTTGCTTTGCCATCCTCGGCTCCTTAAGGAAGGTACTGCCTCTCCTCCCCATTCATGCACGTGCCCAAGTGGTACGTTGCACCATCCTTAGTCGACTAGACTATTGTAACGCCCTGCTGCTGGAATCCCCTGGGTTCCTGCTAGATAGACTCCAAAGAGTTCAATCAGCAGCTGCAAAATTGGCATTGGGGCTTCCTAGAAGAGCAAATGGAGCCTCCTCATTGAGCAAAATCCACTGGCTACCGGTGAGGTAGAGGGTACAATTCAAAGCCCTATGCATAGTGTTTAGGGCGTTACATGCAATTGGTCCTGCCTCCCTTCAATCTAAATTTGCCTGGTATACCCCAGCTAGACAGCTTCGCTCTTCTGAAGCCAAGCTGGCAGTGGTTCCCAGATTTAAAAAGATCAGATCCGGAGGCAGATCCTTCGACGTGGCAGCTGCCAAGCTTTGGAACACGCTTCCAGCAGAAATTAGACACATTTCTGAATTCCTGCCCTTCAGGAAAAGGATTAAAACCTGGCTCTTTCCCTCGACAACTGTCCATTAATCTCTCTTCCCCGTTGTTTCTGACCTCCCTGCCCCATCAGATTCAGTGAGCGCCAGGATGCCTGCCATGGTGACAGTGCGCTTAATAAATGCTTAAAATAAATAAAATGTTAAATAATGATTGGACTTTTGAAAAGTGGCACAAAATGTGTCATGTTTCAAGTTAGGCTTCTGTGCTTAGGCTTATGAATGAATACGTCTAAATATGATAGGCAAGGAATGAAGATTGCTTTTCCTATGTGGAATTATCAAAATGATTGGATTTATTTAAAAAAAGAAAAAAACTTGATAATTATGAAAAAAATATTTTAAAAATAAGTGCTTTTAAATTAATTTTTTTATATTTATAAAGCTTAATACTCATACTGTGACCTCCTAGCATTAAATTAAATTTCAGTTGTGCTGTATCGCATAATGAGGAAATTTGCATATGAAATATCACTCTGCTCAGGCGGAAAAAAACTCATTTTTATAAGGTTTTACATGAGATATTTCTAATGTCCAATCTCTGAAATTTGTAGAGAACATTCTGAGGATGACTATTATGCAAAAAAATGATAGGATATTCATTTTTAAGTGCCCCAAATATCAAAGTCGAAATTGGGTAAAATTCACTAATTTAAGAACAAATTCTGCATTCTGAGCAGCTTTTAAAATGCCTTAGGCTTCAGTAAATGCATATATTTAGGTTTAATACAAACAGCTGACTTCTATATTGTTAGACAAGTTTACTGTACACTGCTTACAATTGAAAATATGTATAAAAAACAGCAGAAGTTATTTTTTCAACTCTACACTGACAAACAGGGGGATAAGTGCTTTCCAGCTTTCTGTCTCTAGGGTGACTTTGAATTGGGACAGCCGCATGGCAACCCTTGAATACAGAATAGGACAGCTGGGAAGGGTTAAATGTCAGTTCTATATTTAGAGGCATAGCATTGCTCCCAGGGTAAGGTTTGCTTTGACATTTTGACCTCTCAAACTTTTTGAAAGACGACAGGGGAGAGAAGGAGAAGTTTTACTTTTTTTGGCAAAAGCATGCCCTTTATGTACTCATATGATAGAAAACTATATAATGGTATATGTGAACTTTGATTAACAGATACGTTTTGCCATATTTATGCAGCACTAATGCTTTTAGTCTGAGGATTACTGTAAAAAAAGGCTGAGGCAATGAAATTTAGTTTAAAATCATTCGCCCTCATGTTTCACTTGTACATTTGTTAAAAGGATTGGGGTTTGGGTATTCTTGTTTTTTTAGCTCTCTCAAAAGTGCTATGTTCCTCCTATAACTTTGTTTATGCCCAGTTGCTACAAATAGGGGTTGATAGTGTTGACAGAAGTGAAACCTGTTTCAGGTTTCCTACTGTCAAAATGGGGGAAGGAGGCTGTCTCCTCTACAAATTAAGGGAAGGCGAAATGTATGTTACTCTCTCTCTTTCTCAATTTTTTTTGTAGCCTGTCTAAGTGTCTGTGAAATAGCAATGAGACATTTAATTGGCTATTCAGTAATACTGAATAAAAACATATGTTATGTTTCTACCCATCCTGGTTGATTAAATTATGACAGGATCAGTAATCTAGATTGCTGTTCCCTTATTTTGATCTTTAAGGGGAACTAGGTGTGGGTAGTTTTTGTTCTACAAGTCGTTGGTGATAACACCTTTATTGTATGTTATTCTCATGCAACATAGTTTTGCAAGGGCATTGCTAGTTTTTTTATTAGCTAGTCTGTGTACAGAAATTGACAGTCCTTATTAGAGATGATGTTGCATAGTTTGGATCATGAAAAGTAGAATGCAGGAAAGATGCCCATGTGATCCTTAGCAAAAATATGTTTTGAAGTTTGAAGGAAATGTTGTTTTATAGATAAGAACCCCTGTTAAATTAGCAGTTTTAGATTTTTTCTGCTGCTCCTATAACATGAGAGCATGGTCCTAAGCGTACAATGTAGGTGCTTTTATTAAGAAGAAGAATTTTAGAAGTGTCTGCAGTTCTGTACAAGTAATGTAAAGTTTATGAGCAAAAGTGTAGAACATTTTTTTTTTTTTAGGGTTTTCAGATTAGTACACAGGAATACACCAATGTAAGGATTTAGGGTATATTTGTGTTATTTTTCTCTTTTCCTCTGAGTTTAGTAAATTAATACAGACTTCCTTGGCTGCTTGTGATTGGGTGATGTATTACTCTTGTCAGTACACCAAAGAGTTCCTTTTATACTTGCCAATAGGTCCAGGCTGTTGGTTTTTTTACTCTCTCGTAGATAGATGAAGTGGTTCTTGGGTGCCTTGCTAATATATGGGGCGTCCCAAGACTAGGAAGTATTCTGAGACTATCCTCTCTGTTGATAGACTGTTTCTGTGCCTTGTCTAAAGATCTTTTGTTCTGTCTACCAATAGATATTTGCTGCCTTACAACCATTGCCAGAGGGGCCCGGACATCAGATTCAGCCTGGGGAGTCAGCGTCAGTACCAGTTCAGCTTGAAGCCAAAGTGAAAGTATCCAGCACAGGCATTGCTTGCAACTAGGTGAAGGCGGAAGCCCTGTGATAAAGAGTGTACCCCTACCACTGTCGTGGGCGAAAGACGGGGTCACAAACCAGAAAGGAGAAATCATGGATCAAATTTTCGATGCCCAGCTGTTAGTCACAGACCGACCAGAATGGCAAGGAGGCATTGCTTGAGGTGACCCCTTTTGAAAGAAGGGTTGCTTTAGAGATCCTAGCATCAGGCCTCTGAATCCTGGTCCCGAATTGAATGCAAGTTTGCTCCTTTGTTTGTTGGTCAAGAGATACCTGACCACACTGGATGCAATGTGTGGCCCCAACGAATGAGCAGTGCGCCAGCAGAGCAATACAGGAGTTAGGGAAGGACTTGAGTTTAGGGTACAGGTGCTGTGTCTCTGGTGCCTGTTATATTTAAGTGAAGAAAACTGGTACACTGCTTGAGACACTGGACAGGATCGCTACGAGCATTCGCCCTGGTGGGTGACTGCCCTATCCTGAAAGAAGAGACTTTTTCCTTGAAACTGGGATGTGATTCTTGAGTTGCGAGTTGTGCAGCTCCACCGTGGAAACAACAAGAGCCTGCCTGTAAGGCTCAAATGGACACAGGGAGAAGACTCCCCTCTGGTTGGTTGTACAGCGGCTACAATTTCCCCAAGGACTTTATCTTTTTCTTGTCAATAAAGTACTCCTTTGGATGTCCCGTTTTTGAGGAGGAGCAGCCCTTTGCAGCTCTTCTTCCTAATTCTTATGGCCCTGTGTGGTCCTCCTGGTCCCTTGGAGCTAGGATTGTTTTTGTAATAATCTGTTTAGTTGCTTTAATATTTGCATTAGTTATATTTATTATGCACGAAAAACATTTTTCTGAGCAGTTGCAAAATGTGACTTTGCCTTTTACTTGACTGTATTAAATTGATGTTCTAACCCTCATAAAAGGAAAATGGACAAGTAGCCCTGAACATGTTTTTACTAGATGGTTTTAAGATTTGCTTAGGACTAGGAAAAATGATAATTCTGTTTGTAATAGTGGTTATTACTTTCTCCTGCTATCTGTATGTTAATTGTGACCCGATGCTTTGTTCCCTTTGTATTCCTGCTTATACCTCATATATACCCACTTAATGAAATGGTTAGAATGGAAAATGCCCACCTAGCAATAAATTAGGATGTTGATAAATTTATGAAAATTAATTTGCAAATATTTTCTGTGTTCCTACTGGATCATAGGAATGTCTTTAGCTCATGCTGAAAGGACTATCTGTTAAAGATTGGAGGGATTTGTTAGCATGAGCTGAAAGCCATTTTGTATTTTGGCAGCCATTTTAGTTAGCCATGTGCTTTTTCCCTCTTCAGAGCCTTCCACATGCTCAGAAGGGCCTAGCTAGTAGAATGCACCTGCTTCTCTTGTATAAGTGTCAGGCTATTTTTGCTGCTGTATGGAGAAGTAACTCTCCTCCCACTTTGTTGAGCAAGCAGATCTTACATGCCCATATTGGGCATTTTGCATGCTTACATGAGCCAGGACTGCCCCTTGGTCTTATGCTGACTATGTAACCCTAAGCATATAAAAGGACCCAGTTTTCTGTACTCCTTAGACTGCCTCAATCAGTTGCTAAGACTTCTGTGTGACGTAGTCTCCCTCATTTGAGGTTATTAAAGATGTTTCTTTTATATTACAGCTTCTGTGCCAATTTCTTCTTTGTTGGTTTAAAAGGACCAAGTATCAGTGAGACCCCTGAGAAGGTTTACATGTTCTTCACCATGACAGCTCCGGCACTCACGGTCGGCAACAGCTGATCAGTTCCGGGGAGCCCCGGTTGCTAGGCAACCCTCTACTCTCTGCTCCAACACTGACGCGGCTCCTTTCTTCAGCGAACTTGGCCTTGGGCAGTCGACTCGAGCAGTGGCGGTAAAAATGCAGCACACAGCACTTTTTTGAGATCGGGGGCCGATGGTGATGAAATACCGGCTCTCAGTGCTTCTCTCCGGTCACTGACCGGTGGCGGTGAAACATGCAGCCCTCTCGGGGATTTCGGAGAGCAGATAGACATGCAGGCAGGGCGGGTTTCACAGTGGGCACCAGTGACATCCTGGGGCACCCAGTTACACCCAGAGGTAGGATAGAAAGCAGAGCACGGTCCAGGAAGTGCGAGCTGCAAGATCTTGAGAAACTTTTGTCTCCCTAAGCTTCTTATAACAGGAGGCCAGCTCGTCTCAGGCCCTTGGAGACAGTTTCATTTCAGAGGGATAAAGCACACAGCACAGTTCCTTTTCAAGTAGGGGGATACAGCACATAGCAGAAAAGTCCTTTATTCCTCTTCCTCAGCAGAAACAGCAACTGCAGGTCTGCCCCCAGACACACAGCAATGGCAGCACTTTTCCTCAGTCTTCTTTGGCTGTTCTCTTCAGCAGGGAATCTTGCTTGATCATGAAGTTTACTAGTCTAAAGTTCAGGGGTTTCAGCTCTGATGCTTATACCCCAAAAGTCCTTGGGGCATATTATCAAGGACCGGTGTTAAAATTATCGCCGTTTTATCGGCAGGAAACTGCCGATAAAACGGAGATAATGGGCTTGATAATATGCCCTTGTTAATTCCCATAGAAGCCCATGTTCTTGTGTTAACATGGGCTTCTATGGGAATTAACAAGGGTATATTATCAAGCCCATTATCGCCGTTTTATCGGCAGTTTCCTGCCGATAAAACAGCGATAATTTTAACACCGGTCCTTGATAATATGCCCCCTAGTTCTTTATGTGTTAGGTGTCTTGGACCCAGTCCAAATCCGTTCTGGGCGAACTCTGCCAGTGCACATCTTCTTCCTTGGTGAGTGTGGGCCAGGGCCATCAGACACACCACAGGAGGTGGAGCCAGCATTGTGGATGGCAGGCACAGCCCTATTCAGGCCCAGGTCCTACTCCTCCCACCACTCCAAATGCAGCTAGGTCTTTTCAGCCTAGTGGTGAATCACCCAGCCTCCTGGAGCCACCCCAGACCCTGTCACTCACAAACCAGACAGTCAATTCACAAACTGGCAGAAGCACACCGAAAGGTTGAACAATAAAATAGACACTTTCTAAAAGTGCTATTTCCAAACACTGAATTTAAAAAACATCGGCCCTAAAATATGTGTTATTAAACTCTGAATTCAGGGATACCGGATTCCAAATTTACATCTTGCTTCTATGGGAAGATATGCAGGTAAACATGTTACACAGCATTCCCCATTCTGTCCTACGAGGCAAGATAGCCACTCAATAGTGAAAAACAAAATTGGCAGTATTTCACTATTAGGACATGTTACCCACACTAGTACATGTCCTACCTTTCACATACACTGCACTCCGCCCAGGGGGGTACCATGGCCTACCATAGGGCTGTCCTATGTTTAAGAAAAAGGGAAGGGACAGGCCTGGCAAGTGTGGACACTGGCCAGGTCAACATGGCAGTTAACAAACTGCACACAGGCTATGCGGTGGCAGGCCTGAGACATCATTTTAGGCCTACTCATGTGGGTGGCACAATCAGTGCTGCTAGCCCACGAGTAGCATTTGAATTACCAGCCCTGGCATTGGTATAACAAATATGCCAATCATGGATAACCAATCACAATAACAATTTAACCAGGGAGCACTTGCACTTTGGCACTGATCAGCAGTGGCAAAGAGGCCAAAGCATCTAAACCAGCAAAAACGAACTCCAGCAGTGTCAAAAACACAGGAGATAGAAGCAAAAAGTCAGGGGAACCTACGCCAAGGATGCCAGGTTTAACAGTGGCCTAAAGTTTCCTGTGGCAGAACCACTTAACCGCTTTCCACAGTGGTATTTAAATCTAAAGATGGCAATATCTATGCCGCCACTCTAATGTTCTTCGACTTGTACCTTTTGTTACTGATTTCCAAATGTCTACGGGAGAGAGCCAGCAAACTCCTTTGCAGAATATTTTAACATCCTTTCAGTTTTTTCAAGAATTTATTCAGAAACAATATCTATATGAAGTCACATATATAAAAAATATGTGTTCTGGCAATAATGCATATCTCAACCCAATTTCCATCAAATAAATAGATCACGATGCAGTTTTATCAATGGTCAAACATGCTAATTAAAAAAAAAAGTGACACCTGTGACTAATTTTGGCAAGCTCCGTGTCATAATACATTTATAAATCCTTCAAATATTGGCCAGATTTTATGGTCCAGCATCTTGTAAAACTCACAAGAGGATACTATTTAAAAAAAAGTTCCTTGAGAAGAGCCCACACGCACTGTACCTTGGTCTTACTATTTGATCATATTTAGGTCATGTTACTTCATTATATTTTGCTCTGATAAGCACTCTTTGTATATACTATAAATTGCTCGGGAAGTACTGTTAATCACTACTAATTTATATATTTCCATGGTTTACATTATGTTTATTAGAGGAACGATTCTTATGTCAGCAATTTTCAGCAAGACTTCTATTGTCATTTTCTACTACTTTTTTTAATGTTGCGCATTTCAGTTTACACAGAAATTTTGTTCATTCGTTACAAAGGTTTGGGGACCCCTGTTGTAAAGCTTAAATACTGTGTGCATCTCAGCGGCATCGGAACACGCCGGAGGTGGTGCGGAGGAAGAGCAGCAACGCAGCTTTACAAAAGGTGTTCATTAATTTCATTAATTCCCTGTGACACCCATCTATTCTGATACTCAACTTTTATTAATATATATGTGTATTTTTCATCTTGTATTTATTAACGCTACTTAATTTATAGTTGGTTTTTCATTACGGATTATTTTTATCATTGATGTTTCATACCATTCCCAAGTTAATACTTTGCATTGTAATATGCCATTTAAGCTTAAATATAAAACATATTTATGTATATATTTGAGATCTAAAGTGATACAGAAATCAGAAGTGGGAAACCTAGCTCAATAGAAATTAAAATTAAAGCATAACATAAAATATAATGCTAGTAAACAAGACAGATTATTTGAAAAACAAAAAAAAAGAACTTAGAAGGATTTCACAGAATATTTCCCGTTTACTTAATGTGCACAGTTTCATTCATTCAAACATGTTTGAATTGCAACTTTGCGGTATTTGTACTTTGATGTATTTCATCATAAACAGTCAAAAAGAAAGAAAAATCTAATGTTTTCGCAAAAGCATTTTTGTTTTATTTTTAATGACATGACATCTTTTTGAGCCAAGCAACCTGACAGTATTTTGCATAAGACAAAACGAGTATTTGTCTTTTTTTTCCTGCGAAAGGAAAGTTTAGACGGCTAAGCCCTTCTTCAAACTGAAAGAGGCATATGGCATGGTAAATTTTTAAATCTGGTGCTTTTATGAAAAATGTCAAGAGCAGAAATGTGTCTTTTGTAGCTCCCGAGTCAAATGTTCTCCTGGGACATAAACCTCAGAGCCTCAATTAGATTGTTCAGAAATCGTACACAAATGTTTAGTTGTTATGAATGATGCCCAAAACAGCACGCGGCAGTCAAAGCAGTACCCCTCCCTCAACACCAGTGTATGGCAGTAACAAGGAGCCGGCTCGCTCTTTCTGTTGCCTCAATTAGCCCACCAGGACCCTTTGTTAAGCATAAGAAGAGATTGTCACTACATGGTAATTGTTTTGTTTGTATTTAACACGTCTTTCCTTTATTTAGAATCTACTTTGGGAAACAACAGCGAGTGAACGAAGCGAGACAGAACACTTTAAGAAGCCACAGCGAATCCAGAAAGATGCAAGTTCTTATTACGCACAGTATTCTTTAAAAATTATATCTGATTCCCCTGTAGTCTCAGAGGGGCGAGTGTGGACAAGGAGATAACGTAAAATATTAAATGATATCCAATTAATGTGTATAGATTAATTTAGCTGTCGCGCGCCGTGGCCTCTACAGCATCAGTCTCCAGGGAGCTCCGTGATTGACAGTTATTTCACACTCTATGACAGGTCATATGGCTCTGTGTCCATAGGTCACGAGTGTCCATTTTACACGAGGGAGCCTGGCGTCTGCGTTAATGATTACTTACGATGTCAAGGATCCACGTGGACTATAAAAATAATTAGTGGAACACCCAAGGATGCTGTTCCTTAGAAGGAACTCCTTTACCCATCATTACAATAATGACATTGTTAGCTTATATTCAATTCAATTTGAAGCAAATCATGAAACACATGCACATGTGGCAGTGAGCCTTTTCAGAGGCCCACGGTGCAGGGGTTCTCCCTTCTTTGTCCTCAAGTCCTTGGACTTACAAAATAGAGATTGGCACGGAAGCTGTAATATCAAACAGATATTTTATTATTATCACTCATGAGTGGGGACTACATCAATACAGAACCCTCAGGCGTTGTATGTGGCAGTACAAGGAGTACAGAAAGGATGTGTCTTTAAATGCATTAGTTGCATTGTCAGCATGAGTCCAAGGGGAGGTACTGGCACATATAAGAATAGTTATTGACTAACATGGGCATACAAATATGTCTTGGTCAACAAAGTGGGAGGGGAGAAATTTCTCCTTACATCAGTTAAAACAATCTTACATTTACAAACTAAGACAGGTGCACTCTGGCAGCTACAGGCATTTCTAGACATGGGCAAGGCTCTGGCTCAGTAGTGAAGAAGTTAATTATAGTTGATGACTCAAGCAAAATACAAGAGCAGGCAACAGTGAAGACGGAGGAAGCACATCGCTAACACATGGCCAACTAAAATGGCTGCCACAACCAATTTGGCTTCAGCTCATGCTAACAGCGATTTCTGCTAGTTTCCACACACACATTACCTACATCTTTGTCAAAACTTTTCAAAATACTGTTTACAAAGCTTTAATAAAAAATGAAACCTACATATGTATATATACATTTATACACTCACTGAAAAAAATGGTTAAAGGGGCGTTTTAGTTAGGTGAAAATGTCAGCTAAAACATACTGCTTTAAACAAACCAAACCACTGAAATTCACAAATTATAGTTATCTTAAGTAACTGTAAATCAGTCCCTAAAGCAACAATAGCACTCGCCCCATCATGCTAAGTCTTGACATCAATAATTCCATTTCCTACGTTGCAGCCATGCTATCAAGGATGTCATAGATCCTGTCATGTGGGGGAATTGGCAGTGCATCGAAAGGGCGTGTTTTACAGTTATCTTAGGGTACAAGTTGTGTCCGGCACACATTGTGTGTACCAGCTGGATCCCCCAGGGGCATCCAAGCTCCATTTTTGTTGGTGGCTTCAGGGCCTCCGTGGCCACTCCCTTGTTGTAGGTAGACATTTTTCTATTTTTAGATGGGTGCCCCAGTGCCCACCTGTGGTATCCACACTCCAGGTGTCATTAGGTATTGTGGGGAGAGTCTCAAGGCCCCCTCAACCCAGGTGGGCTCCCCAGCCAGTACTATAAAGGATGATGGTTGGAGCCGGCACCTTTCCCTTTCTCCCACCTTTGTTTTTCTCCATTACCGTTGTCGTTTAGCGGCCTCTTCCCTTCACAGATCTCCTAAGCTGATTCCTTAGGTGATTCGCTTGCCCCTTCATTCCTTGGTACACCAGCAGGGTGCCCAGCATGCTGGCCCAACCGTTATTGCAATTCTACGCAGGTACTAATTTCCCCTTGCAGCTATGCCAGCCCTCCTCATTATCTTGATTCCATCATTTCCTATATTCACTTTCCTCTCAGTAGCACTCAAAAGAATTTGTAACCTGTGCCTGATTATGACCTGAACTGATATCAGGTCAAAATACCGTTGACTTCCTAGCGCAATTGTTTTGCGCATTCTTCCTACGGTTAATTAATCAATTGAATCATCTTAAATTGTTATCTAATGAAATTGGATCATTATAAATGTTTTCTTTGTAAATATTGATATCACTGTTCTCTTGCGCCGTTTTTAGCTGGTTTCACTTGTCACTTTGCCCCGTTCACCTTTTTCACAAGCACAACTGTGCACAGGTTACATGCTCATTAAATGTAATACAGTGCTACTTTTCTAAATCTAGTGTTGAATATAAACTGCTCTAGCAATTATTGCATAAATCATCGATGCCTCCCTGTTTCCACTTCTTTCTTGCAACTTTTTTGCATGTTCGTAAATAAGGCTGCATTTAGTGTGCTTATGCTATGGGGAGCACACTCCCAGGGTTGTGTTCATGAAGGGGAGGGGGCTGCATGACCCCCTCTCTGAGTCAACCGGAGCCCTGGGGAGCCTAACCACGGGCCAAAATATGTTTACACGAGGAGCGAGCCATGCAGTCCCTCCTCTTTATTTAAATAGGTGGCCCGAGGGATGAGGTTACCATTGCCTATAACAGCTCAGGGAGTGGGGCCATGCAGCTCCCGCCCCATTATTTTTAGAAATGGCCCTGGGGGATGGGGTTTAAAGAGCCTAACTAGGCTTTTTTAGGGGGGCAATGCGCCCCCTCCCCTTTACATAAATACATGGCCCCATTGCATTGGCTCCTCGGGCCTGATAATGGCTTGGGGAGGGGTGCTGCTCAGCCCCCTCCCCTTTATTTGTAGAAATCACCCCGAGTGATGGGGTCCCCAGGACCTTACAATGCTCTGGGTGTAGAGACATGTGGCCCCTCTCCCCTTTTAACATATATGTACTGGCCTGGGGTATATGGACCCCAGGGCCTACAGCAACTCAGGGAGGGAGGAAAAGTGTGCCACTCCCCTTTAATAAAAAAAAGTCTGTGGGGTATGGGGGCAACTCCCTTATGGCCAACCTTCCTCTGACTGACTGACTGACTGACTGAAGGTATTTATAGAGTGCACTACTGCCGCTGCGTCTTGGGGCTGGGTGATGTGATTAAACATAATGGCCGGCATGTTCAGTGTTGGGCAAAGTGCCATGTTTTAATTTCCTTCCAGACGCCTGATCTATTTGGTAGAAGTCTCAGGTATGTGGGGAGTTAGTTCCAGAGTTTGGATGCCAAGAAAGAAAAGCGTTTTCCTCCTCACCTAGCTCTCTTTATCTTTGGGAGTTGTACCAGGCCAAGGGAGGCCGACCTTAAAGACCGTGATGGTACATATCTAGAAAACAGGGATTGCACATCCTTGGCCCCACCACCAAACAAGGCTTTATGCACCAGACATAGCGTCTTAAATTCAACACGTCGTCGGACTGGGAGCCAGTGAAGTTGTTTCATACTGGTCGATGTAGGGTGATGATTGGGTAATTTGAGCAAAACTCTAGCTGCCGCATTCTGAATTGACTGAAGTTTGGCAAGTTGAACAGCACCTGCTCCCAAATAAAGAGCATTACAATAGTCAGTTCTAGATAGAATTATGGCTACTACCACTGTTTTCCTCAAGGAAAAGGGAATGAATGGGAGAATCTTCCTCAGGCCTTTTATCATAAAAAACAAGTTGATGAAATTTGATTAATCTGAGGGGCCTAGGTGAGGTCTTTGTCAAACATAAGACCAAGGTTCCTGGCTTTATTGACCGGAGCGGGACAGATACCGGCTGCAGTTGGTCTCCAAAGATGGTTCCAGACCAAGACTTTCTGACCAAACTCTATCACCTCGGTTTTATCTGTGTTCATCTTTTAAAAGTTAGAGTTCATCCAGGTCATCAGGGCAGAAGTGCATTTGCATAATTGGGCTGACGTAGCATCCACTGACTGTGTTACAGACACTTTAAGCTGTGTGTCATCAGCATATGACACCAACATGAAGCTGTAACTTTTTATTAGTCTGGCCAGAGGGGCTACATAAATATTAAAAAGTGTAGTGGATAAGGCCGAGCATTGTGCGACTCCGAAAGGGAGTGTAAATTCCTCAGACCGATATCCATCCCAAAAAATCACTTGTTCCCTAGACGATAGAAAGGAGGAGAGGAGGGAAAGAGTTGTACCACTGATACCGACATCCTGTAGCCACTGTATTAATACTGTGTGGTTCACATTATCAAAGGCTGCTGATAAATCAAGCAGGACCTGCATCATCCATCACCTTTAGTATTTCCTCTGCTGCACATGACCAAAGGCCCTGTGCAGTGTCCGGTTGGCTGCCTTTTTATGGGTGGTTGTCCACAGGGCATGGCCTGTGGCCAACCCACCACTGAGCACAGCCAAAGTCCATGCTTAGCATGTGGTTGGCTGCATGTGTGATTTGCTGCAGGGCCTGTTCATCCAACCCATGCTGTGCATGACTGAAGGCCCTGTGCAGCGTGGGGTTGGCCGTCGTCGTGGGGGTTAGTCACAGGGCCAGGCTGCAGGCACATAGCTGAAGACCATGTGCAGCGTGGGGTTGACTGCATGTGGGGGAGTTGGCTGCAGGGCCTTGCCTCAGGTCAGGCACGGCAGCCAATCCTCTGGCACGCACAGCTGAAGGCCATGCAAGGTGAGATGTTGCATTTACGAATGGTAATTAAATATTACTTTATGTTACTTCAATGAAAAAAAAACAAAAGTTAAAGTAAATTATAGTTTGATGTGATAAAAAGATTTGTTTTTTTTAATCTTTAGAAATTCACAAAAAAACCAAAGGTTAAAGCAACATTACACTTAGATGAATATGTCAGTCAAAATATTAATATTTTGAACAAAGAAAACACAGTAAAACTATAACTTACCCCCTCACTATTTACTGCATATAACCTCACATATTACATCACTCATGACATATTCAAAGACATTATTTAGGGCATCACTGATGACATCTCAAAAGACGTCATTGATGACAGTTTGAACAGCCTAATAGTAAAAATCCCATGATCATAATTTCTTCATCACAGCTCCCAATATATAAACATGATCATAATGCTTTCATCCCAGCGCCCCACTAAAAGACAGCACTTAATATTCAACTTGACAGTCTCTTCCTGTTGCATCCACCATATGCATCACTTGCTTGTAACCTGCTTACCAGAGGCTGCAGCAGTGATGCACTTCGGTGTGCCAAAGGCAAGCCCGCCTGGGTCCGTCCGTGCCTGGACTGTGCCAAGCCCCTGAAGCCCTGGTCCTCCTCCCATCTACAGATACACAAGCACCAAACTTCTAGCCCTCAATTCTGGACAACACAACAACTGCAACCTTGCCTTCTCACGAGCAACGGCTGGACCTTTCTCCTGCCACCACTGCCTGTTCCACTGCAGCACAGAAAACTCGGCTCCTGAAACTCCACCTACCATCACCGCTACAGATCAACTCCAGTGCCTACTGATCAACACCTGATCACTCTAGAAGCATGCCAGTGAGATCTGGGGCACAATCACTTCGCTCACGCCTGACATTGTCTTCCTCACAGAGACATTGCTTAACCCAGTACCTGACACCGCCACATGCTACAAATGCAAAATATTTCACCAGGACAGAGCCATAAACAAGGCCGTGCCATAGCCATCATCCACAAAGAATCCCTCAAAGGCACAGCCACCACCAACACCCTCACCCCAATCATGAAACATCTCAATTTCCAGATCATCACCAACTACATAACAACAATCATAGGCACTCTCACCTACAGACCACCTGGACAATGCCCTTCCTTCTGCGAAGCCATAGCTGACTTCATTACCCCACTAGCCATCAACTCCAAAGACTTCTTCCTCGGTGGGGCCTCAACTTCCACTTGGAACAACCCACTGACACCAACACAGCCAACCTACTCAAGAGCATGGAGATCCTCTGCCTCTCCCAATGGGTCACAGATCCCACACACATTGCTAGACACACTCTCAATCCCATATTAGCAGCCAGCGACAGAATTAAATACAGCCACTCCACCAAAATCACCTAGTCAGACCACTCCATTGTTCACTTCCACATCACAAACACCCCCTCTACACCACTGGCCCTCCAAAACCTCCTATAGGAGCTGGAGCAAAGTAAAAGAAGACCTCTGGACCAACTCCCTCGCAACCTCATAACCTCGCTATCGATGCCATCACTAATCTTGAGGCGGCAATCGGAAACTTCAATGCATGGATCAACACATGCACTGACAAAGTTGTCCCCCCTCCTGCCCAACAAACCGGCAGATCCTTCAAATTCCACAAACACACCTTTAAGTGATTTCAGAAGATTTGGTGGACCGGCAAAATAAAGACGGACCGCAACAACTTTAAACTAGCCCTCAACAGTTACCACCACCAGCTCAAAAACGCCAAAACAAAAGCCTTGGCCTCTCACCTGAATGCCAGCTCAAACCACAGCTTCATCCACTCAGGAAATCCTGAGGATCCTTGCCCCACCACATGTTTAAACAAGGACAAAGCACTATCAGCAGGGAGCTTACCACAATCATCAATGCTTCCATTACATTTCACTCTTTCCCTGAAGGATACACACATAGAAAAATCATACCACTCCTTAAAAAACCCACCACAGACTCCAAAGACCTAAACAAACACTGCCCCATCTCCACACTGCCTTTTCCATCCAAAGTGCTGGAGAAAGCAATAGACCTCCAACTCAGTGCCTACCTGGAGAAGAACAACCTTATAGACTCCTCCCAATCTGGATTCCACTCAAATCACAGCACTGGGACTGCACTGATTGCAGCCACAGATGACATCAGGACCCTCTTAGACAGGGAAGAGGCCGCCACCCTTATCCTCCTTGATCTCATCGCAGAGTTCAACACTGTATCTCACCACACCCTCCTGCTTGGTCTCTACCAAATGGTAATCCAAGGAAAAGCCCTCAAATGGGACTCTTAATTTTTCTCTGGACAAACCCAAAAAGCCACTTCCCACCTTTCACCTCGGGTCCATAAAAACAAAATCTGTGACATCCCACAAGGATCCTCTCAAAGTCAGACCCTTTTCAACACTTGCATGGAATCATTGGCCATCCAGGTCAGATCCAACAGCATGAACATAATCTCATACGGGGATGACACTCAGCTCATCCTCTCACTCTCCTCAGAAACCAAATCTAATTTCCACAGCTGCATAAGCAGCGTCACAAGCTGGATGCATAGTAGATGCCTCAAACTCAACGAAGAGAAAACAGAAATAACCATCTTTGGGAGCAGCAACTCCCTGTGGGATGACAACTGGTGTCTAATGAAACTCCACCCATACCCACAGAGCACACTAGAAACCTCTGAATAGTACTCGACAAAAGGCTCTCAATGAGGAAGCAGATAAGCACCATCTCATCCTCTTGCTTTCTCACTCTGCACTTATTCAGAAGAGTCTTCAAATGGTTCCTCATCAAAAGCAGATGTACCATCACCCAAGTCTTCATCGCCGGCTGCCTTGACTACACAATCCCCTCTATGTGGGAATCACTGATTAACTACAAAACAGACTCCAAACCATCCAAAATGCAGCAGGCATGCTCATCCTTGCTCTCCCAAGGCAGACCCATATCTCCCCCACCTCAAAGTCCTACACTGGCTCCGGTCAGCAAAAGTTCAAACTGCTCACCCACGCCTCCAAAGCCCTTCAGACAACCACACGGTGAACTTCCACCAAGCTACCTGCATACTTCATTGCTCACGCTTCTTCCTGGCCCACACCCAACATCCACAGAAGCAGTGGGGGTGGCCGCACCTGCTCACACATGGCAGCTAAGTTCTGGAACACCCATCTCTGTACTTCCCCTACCCTGCAGGAGTTCTCGAAGGACCTAAAGACCTGGCTCTTCAACTAACTCATCTCAGCAGCAGCATCAACCCCCCCAACACCTGGATACCCTCAGGAGTGATCTACAAATCCTATTTGATTGATTGAAAAAAGCTGAAAGAGGCAGAGTAAAAGTCAGCAATGACCAGAAAGAGCAAAATATAGATGAGAAACAAGGAAAATGAAGCAGAATGTTAGTCAGCAATGAGCAGAAAGCGGCAAAATAAAGGTGAGAGATGAGCATAAAGAGGCAAACTAATGATCAGCAATGAGCAGAGAGAGGCAAAATAAAGGTTAGAAAAGAGCAGGAAGAGCCACCATAAAGTTCATAGAGAGCAGAAAGTGGCAGAATAAAGGTAAAATCGAGCAAGATGAGGATGAATAAAGGTGAGAAACGAGCATCAAGAGGCATAATAAAGGTGAGAAACAAGCAGCAAGAGAAAAAATAAAGCTGAGAAGCAAGCAGAAAGAGGCAAAAGAGAGGTCAAAAACCAGCAGCAAGAGAAAAATAAAGTGGAGAAACAAGCAGAAAAATGCAAAATAAAGGTATAAAGGTCAGCAATGAGCAGAAGAGGCAAAATAAAGGTCAGAAATGGAGTAGAAATAGGCAGAATAAAGTTCAGAAGCGAGCAGGAAGAGGCAGAATAAAGGTCAGAAACTAGCATAAAGAGGCACAATAAAGGTGAGAAATGTGCCGAAAGAGGCTAAATAAATGTTGAAAATGAGCAGAAATAGGCAAAATAGAGGTCAGAAACCAGCGGCATGATGCAAAATATAGATGAGAAACAAGCAGAAAGAGGCAGATTGAAGATCAGCAACAAGCAAGAAGAGGCAAAATAAAGGTCAGAAATGAGCAGAACGAGGCAAAATAATGGTGATACTCGAGCAGAAAGAGGTAAAATAAAGGTGAAAAACGAACAGAAAGAGGCCAAATAAAGGTGATACTCGAGCAGAAAGAGTCAAAATAGAGCACCGAAAACAGTAGCAAGAGGCAGAATAAAAGTCAGCAACGTGCAGAAAGAAGCTAAATAAAAGTCAGCAACGAGCAGAAAGAGGCAAAATAAAGGTGAGCAACAAACCAAAGGAGCAAAATAAAGGTGGGAAAAAAGAAGAAAGAGGCAGACCAAAGGTCAGCAATGAGCAGAAAGGGCAATATAAAGGTGAGAGACGAGCATAGAGAGGCAAAAAAAATGATCAGCAAAAAAAACAGAAAGGCAAATTAAAGGTTGAAAAAGCAGAAAGAGCCACAATAAAGATAAGAAATGAGCAGAAAAAAGGCAGAATAAAGGTCAGGAACCAGCATCAAGAGGAAAAATAAAGGAGAGAAACGAGCAGCAAGAGGCAAAATAAAGGTGAGAAACAAGCGGAAAGAGGCAAAATAAAAGTCAGCAATGAGCAGAAAGAGGCAAAACAGAGGGCATAAAATGAGCAGGAAAAGCAAAACAGAGGCAAAGAAAAGAGCAGGAAAGACAAAACAGTAGGCAGAAAAACAGGCAGAATTGGCAAACAGAGGGAAAATGGTAACACAGAGAGTACTCAGATACTCACACACCCACCCACAGACCCAGTTAGATACTCTCACATCAACTCACAGACCCACTCAGTGACTCACATGCCCACTCACAGACTTACTGAGACAATCATACGCTCAATCACACACTCATTGTCAAAGGTTAGTGGTTACATTTAGGAAATAAAATTAAAAAATCTTAGAAATTCTCTTAAAAACAAGGTTCACAGGGACTTTATAGTGAGGAAACAACAATAAAAAAATCTTAGAAATTCACTGAAAATACCAAAGGTTAAAGGGAGTTTATTGTTAGGATATAGAATTTAAAAAGACGTTTAAAATTCATTATCATATGTGAGGTCATAAGCAGTGCATTGCTGGTACGTAAGTTACAGTTAGCTAAGCTAACTATAACTGCTGAATTTCACTGGTTTTGTATAAGTGAAATCTGAGCCTAATCATAATATCCATGTGACCTTTGTTTTTCTCAGTGAATTTCTAAGATTTTTAAATTATGTTTCATTCCATTTGCTAAATCCTGACAAAACATTCCACTAAAAAGGTTAAGCCAACTCAGCTCCTTCTTCAAAAACATCATGGTCATGTGGGGCCTGAGAAAAATGGGGTGTCCCAAAATGTAATTTTTCCATAATATATTCCATAGAATAAACAGTAACACAGAAAAAACTGCTGTAACTGAATTACACCACATTTTTCTGGAAGCTAGAGCTTTAAAAACAAAGCTTGCTTCTTGTGGTTTGGTGTAACAAAAACGTTTGTACACATAGAGACACTGTAGTACTGTGGGACCGGCAGAGTAAAAAATAAGATCTTATTTGCTGCCCCACATATACAAAGATGTTTGGAAGCCATTTTAAAACTTGAAGCTGAGTTCCTGTGTCCTCGAAGCAAAAAACCTATGTAGGGGGGCAGAATAGGGATACTCTTACCTCATATGCCTGGTGGAGGTGGGGTTTCTAGTTGGTTGTCCAGGCCAAAAACAGAATTTGTTTTGTAACTGTACCATGCTATTGTAAAAAACTTTGTTTTAAAGAGAGTGGTTCCCACCCTTTTCAGGTTGGAGAGCCCAGGGGAGGGCCTGGGCCTGAACGGTGGTTGCAACAAAATATTTAATACTAAGGGGTCATGGGGCCCCCCTTCCTTGGACATTTAATTGCCCCAGGTCCCCATCCTCTGGAGCCTGAGGCCATATATAGATATTCATGGGGAGGCAGCTATGCAGCTTCCCTCCCAGAGCCTTTTCATGGTCCACGGGACCTCATCCATGGGGTGCTGATGTGTTATATGCAGATGGGGGCATGGGGGCCCTCCTTTTCCAGCCATATAACAGTCATAGACACTGTCGCCAGAACGCCATGCCCCCAGACATTGTCTTGTTCTGCACTCTCCTATGCACTGCACATTGCTTTGCTCCCACCCAACGGGAACAGAAACAAAAGCTGCTCCCACCGGGCAGGGTGGGTGCTAGCAGGGGAACTGGCAGGGCCATGGGGCCATGGGTGTCCGCTCACAGGCCATAATATTTGTGAATGTCGTTGGTGCCTTGGTTGGGACGTGAGCAGACTGGAAAAATGTTTTTAAAAAAAGAGTGAGAGTGTCCCCCATGCTGCCATTTAAAAATATAAGAAATGCATAAAGAACAATTGATGGACAGAATGCAGAACAATGTCATACATTCACCCCAGTACAGAGATCTGGGCCTAAATACATCGTTTTTTTGCTCACCATGCCATTCCAGTTTGGACCCAGCCATGTGCAAATCAGTCTTGACCCTATGCCCAATGGATGGGAACAGTCAACCCGCACTGCCAGGCCAGGTCCTCCCTGGACTGGAAGCAAGCATCCTAGTACCGGCTTCGGGCTTTCAGCCCTCATCAGCCAGGATAGCTTGACTCAAGTGGGATGAAGAGCACGGGACCCACATTTGGGCATACCCGTCCCACTTGGGGTGACAAATGCAAAAAGAATAATTGATGGACGGAATGCAGAACAATGTCAAACATTCACCCCAGTACAGAGATCTGGGCCTAAATCCATTGTTTTTTTGTTCACCATGCTATTCCAGTTTGGACACATTCATATGCAAATCAGTCTTGACCCCGCAACCAATGGGAACAGTCCAGCCCGAACTGCCAGGCCAGATCCCTGGACTGGAAAGAAGCATCCTAGAACCAGTTTCGGGCTTTCAGCCCTCATCAGCCAGGATAGCATGACTCGAGTGGCCTGCAGAGCACGGGACCCACGTCAGGGCATACCTGTCCCACTCGGGGTGACAAATACAAAAAGAATAATCGAGGGAAGGAATACAGAACAATTTCATACATTCACCCCAGTACAGAGATCTGACCATAAATCCATTGTTATGTTGCTCCCCATGCCATTCCAGTTTGAGCCCAGCCATATGCAAATCAGTCTTGACCCTGCACCCAATGGGAACAGTCTTGCACGAACTGTCAAACCAAGTCCTCCCTGGACTGGAAACATGCATCCTAGGACTGGTTTCAGGCTTTCAGCCCTCATCAGCCAGGATAGCTTGACTCCAGTGGCATGGAGAGCACTGATCTCACGTCTGGGCATACCCGTCCCACTCGGGGTGACAAATACAAAAAGAACAATTGAGGGAAGGAATACAGAACAATGTCATACATTCACCCCAGTACAAAGATCTGGGCCTAAATCCATTGTTGTTTTGCTCCCCATGCCATTCCAGTTTGAGCCCAGCCATATGCAAAACAGTCTTGACCCTGCGCCCAATGGGAACAGTCTTGCACGAACTGTCAGGCCTCGCCCTCCCTGGACTGGAAATATGCATCCTAGGACCGGTTTCAGGCTTTCAGCCCTCATCAGCCAGGATAGCTTGACTCCAGTGGCATGGAGAGCACGGGTCCCAAATCTGGGCATATCCGTCCCACTCGGGGTGACAAATGCCCGTTAGAAAATAGGTTTTATATTAAAAAACAATAAGCTGCCTCGCTGCTTCACTATTGATGCAGTGAGGGCACTTTTATAGAATATACTGCTCCCTCCAAGGACCGCCCTAAAAGGCACTGCATGGGCTTTTTGCTAAAAATTATGCTTGCCATGGTGACCCAAAGATGGGCAAGGGAACCACCCACAGTTTTCAAAAGTGTTGTGTGTAGCTTCAAGGAGCACAGAATCCCCCAGAAAAGATTTTTTATTTAAAGTAGTATATCTCCTGGATTATAAGAGTACATGACCCCAGGAGAGCTTACCAGCACTTCAAACTGGAGCTGTAAATTCTACAGCTGAAATGAAGGGACCCCTTGTGGTTTGTTCTATGTCATAGTTGTTTTGAATAAAAATGCTTTACATTAAAATTTCTGTGTGACAGTAGTTATTATGCATTTCCATGCACCTATTTATAGGCATTACTTAGGCTATTGATAACTTATTGTGGTAACTTTTCGACTAAAGCCAACAGGTCAGGTGCAAGCAGGGGAGCCGATGGGGTTGCGGGGGCCCTGGGCCGGTTCTGCAGCCCCCAATGAGGGATGTGCTGCGGGGTGCCCTGGGTGGGCACCGGGGCACCCCACCTTAAAAACAAACTTTGGGGTCAATAGCGGCATTGCCCTGGTGCGTACTGAAGCACATCATTTTTTTTCTTTTTAAAGGAATTGCCAGTGGGAATGCAGGGGCTATGGGGTTCCCTCCATGGCTCCCAAAAATTAATAATGGTCTCGGTTTCCTGGTTGGGCACTAGGACACCCTATTTTTAAAATAAAAATAAGACTAGTTGTGGCATGCCCCAGGTGGGCACCAGGGCATACAACTCTAAAGATGTATGGCAGCTTCTGCAGCAGCCGGCTGGGCCTAAGCACCTTATAAAAACAAAAAGAAAAAAAAATGGCTGTCCTAAGATAACGATAACTCATGCCCTTGTCATGCACTAAAATTAAAATAATGAGGAGAATATTGTGCATGGCGGTGGTGCGAGTTATAGTTACCGTCGGACATGGTTTATTGCTACTTGAGATAACAGTAACTAAAACCAGTGAAGTTCTGTGTTTTTGAGAGTTGAAAATGTTAGTGAACATTACGCCTAACTCTAACGTTACTTTAAACTTTCTTAAGTTCAGTGAATATGCATATACACATATTTATTTATATCTATTTATCTATGAATCTATGTATTTATTTATATAAGAGCACAATCCACCTTTTGCCCACAACTTCTACCGGGCAATAAGATCGACTTATTCTAATAAATCATGGTGGAGGATATCAATAAAATAGCATTGAATAACTCCGAAATGAATAAGTTCAAGTTCAAGTTCATGAATTTATATAGCGCACTACTCACCCAGAGGGTCTCAAGGCGCTTGGGGAGGGGGATCATTGTTTATCAAATAGCCAGGTTTTAAGTTCTTTTCTGAAGGAGATGTGATTCTGTGTAAGGCGGAGGTGAGTGGGGAGTGCGTTCCAGGTCTTGGCCGCCAAGTAGGAGAAGGATCTACCTCCCATGGTGGATCTTTGGATACACGGGACTGCGGCAAGGCCTTGATTGGAGGATCTTAGTTGGCGGGTGGGTGTGTAGAAGGATAGTCGAGTGTTGAGGCATTCGGGTCCTAGTTTGTAGAGGGCCTTGTGTGCGTGGGTGAGGAGACAGAATGTTATTCTTTTGTTGACGGGAAGCCAGTGGAGGTCTTTCAGGTGGCCGGTAATGTGATCTTGGCGAGGGATGTCCAAAATGAGTCTCGCTGATGCGTTTTGGATGCGTTGGAGTTTTTCTGTAATTTGGCTGTAATTCCGGCATGGAGGGTGTTTCCGTAGTCTAGTCGACTCGTAACCAGTGCGTGGGTGACAGTCTTTCTTGTCTCGGTGGGGATCCAGTGGAAGATTTTTTTGAGCATACGGAGTACGTTGAAGCAGGAGGATGAGACGGCGTTGACTTGTTTGGTCATCGAGAGTGAGGAGTCTAGGATAAAGCCAAGGTTGCATGCATGGTCTGTGGGTATGGGTGCTGAGCCCAGGTCCGAGGGTCACCATGAGTCGTCCCAGGCAGAGGGGGATGATCCTAGGATGGGCACTTCCGTTTTGTCTGAGTTCAGTTTTAGGCGGCTGTGTTTCATCCATATGGCTACTTCTTTCATGCCTTCGTGAAGATTGGTTTTGGCGGTGTTGGGGTCTTTGGTGAGGGAAAGGATCAGCTGGGTGTCGTCAGCGTAGGAGATGATGTTAAGGTTGTGTTGACGCGCGATGGAAGCGAGAGGACTCATGTAAACGTTGAAGAGGGTGGGACTGAGTGATGATCCTTGTGGTACACCGCAGATGACTTCGGTGGCCTCTGATTTGAAAGGGGGAAGTCGGACTCTCTGAGTTCTCCCAGCTAGGAATGAGATGATCCAGTCCAAGGCTTTTCCTTTTATGCCGATGTTGCTGAGGCGTTGTATGAGGGTGCTGTGACAGACAGTGTCGAAGGCGGCGGAGAGGTCGAGTAGAATGAGGGCCACTGTTTCTCCGTTGTCCAGTAGTGTTCGGATGTTGTCTGTTGCTGCGATGAGGGCGGTCTCGGTGCTGTGTTTGGCTCGAAATCCGGACTGTGAGGGATCGAGGAAGTTGTTGGATTCGAGGAAGGCGGCGAGTTGGCTATTAACGGCTTTCTCGATGACTTTGGCCGGGAAAGGGAGGAGGGATATGGGGCGGTAGTTTTTAAGTTCAGAGGGGTCTGCTGTGGGTTTCTTCAGGAGGGCGCTGACTTCGGCATGTTTCCAGCTTTCTGGGAAGTTAGCAGAGTTGAAGGAGCAGTTGATGACATCACGGAGATGGGGTGCGATGATGGAGTCTGCTTTGTTGAAGATGTGGTGGGGACAGGGGTCGGTTGGCGAGCCAGAGTGGATGGAATTCATTAGGCGGATAGTGTCTTCAGTGTTGATTGGGTTCCAGGCGCTGAGGTTGTTAGAGGGCGGTTTAGGTTCCGAGGGGGGTGGAGAGGATTGTTCGTTGGAACTGTTTTCGAAGCTGTTGTGTATGTCGGCAATTTTGTTGTAGAAGAAGGAGGATAACGAGTCGCAGAGGTCTTGGGAGGGAGTGATGTCGTTTGAGGCTGCGGTAGGGTTGGTGAATTCTTTGACGATGTTGAATAGTTCCTTGCTGTTATGGGCGTTGTTGTCGAGTCGATTCTTGAATGCTGATTTCTTGGTGGATCGAATCAGCTGGTGGTGTTTGCGGGTGGCTGTCTTGAAGGTGGTCATGTTGTCAGTGGTTGGGTTTTTTCTCCATGTTTTCTCGAGAGTACGGCATAGCTTTTTGGATTTCTTAAGGTCATCGTTGAACCAGGGGGCCTTTTTGCTGTCTTGTTTGGTGTGATGGTTTTTCAAGGGTGCTAATTCGTCAGCGCTGTGAGTGATCCATTGTTTGAATTTGATGGCAGCTTGGTTTGAGTCCGATGAGAGGGCGGGTGGGTTTTGGTTGAGCGATGTGAGGAGTTGGTCGTCGGTGATTTTGTTCCATTTTCTTCGGGTAATAGGTTGTGGGGGGTTGTGGGTCGAGGTGGTTTTGTAGCTGAAGTGAACGCAGCTGTGGTCCGTCCAATGGAGAGCTGTGGTGCGGTAGAAGGAGATGTGTTTGCTCGAGGTGAAGATTGGGTCGAGCGTGTGTCCGGCGACATGGGTGGGGGTGTCAACAAGTTGTTTGAGGCCGAGATTGGCCAGGTTGTCAAGAAGGGTGGTGGTGTTGTTGTCGTTTTTCTTTTCCAGGTGGAAGTTGAGGTCTCCTAGTAGAATGTAGTTCTCGGAGGCGAGGGCATGTGGACTGATGAAGTCAGTGATGTCTTCTCTGAATTGTTTCCGGGTTCCTGGAGGCCTGTAGATGAGGGTGCCTCTGAGTGTGGTCCTAGGGTCGGTGTGGATCTGGAAGTGAAGGTGTTCGGCGGTTGCAAGGTTATCTTCGGAGCTGGTCGTGATTTTGATGGAGTTCTTATGGACGATGGCGATTCCTCCTCCTGTTTGGACGGTGCGGTCTTTTCGGATGATTTTGTAATTGTTCGGGATGGCTATGGCGATGTCGGGTGTTGATGATGCGTTCATCCATGTTTCAGTAAGGAAGGCGACGTCCGGTGATATAGTGTCGAGTAGATCCCAGAGTTCGGTGGCGTGTCTGTGGATCGAGCGGGTGTTAAGCAGGATGCACTTCAGGTGGGTAGAGTCGGATCTGTGTTTGGGGTTGGTGGATGTGGTATGGGTCTTGATGCTGGTAAATTTGCAGGAGTGGCAGGCGAAGGGACCGTGGGTACGTCCTGGGACAGCTTCGTAGCATTATGATGTGCGTCCGGTGTTAAGGGCAAGGAGGGTGGCGGCGTCATACGTTATGCGGGATGAGTGAGGTTTGCGGGGGCCAGGGGGTCTGGCGCTGGGCGCGGTCCAGGCGCAGACGGACGTAGACGGGCTTACCTTTGGCGCACCTTCGGCGCGCATGGGGCGCGACCGCTGCGCGTGGACGCTGCACGGGAAAGCATCTGTCATATATGGATGGTGGAGGGGGCGGGGCGAGGGAGGAGCAGCTGGGAGGCGTTAGCGGGGCGGGGGTCTGTCCACGAGGCACAACAAACAAAATGGCTGCGCAAACAAGCAGACCTGCAGCAGGACACAAGCGCTATTACTAATTAAGTATCTAGGCAATACAGCGTACAATGCTAACAAGCGCTATTGCTAATTAAGTATCTAGACAGTCGGAGAAGTATCTAGGCAATCCAGCGTACAATGCTAACAAGCGCTATGACTAATTAAGTATCTAGGCAGTCGGAGTTACGATACCCAATCAGTTAAATGTGGACAGGCAGGCAGAAACACCCAAGCGCTGCGAGGCTCAGGCAGAGAGCGTGGGGGAGCGACCTCTTCGCACGGAGTCAAGGAGGTCACAGCATTGTGAAGCAGTGAACAAGCCTGGCCAGTCCGTGGGAGGGAGGAGCAGCTGGGAGGCATTAGCGGGGCGGGGAGGCTGTCCACGAGGTACAACAAACAAAATGGCTGCGCAAACAAGCAGACCTGCAGCAGGACACAAGCGCTATTACTAATTAAGTATCTAGGCAATACAGCGTACAATGCTAACAAGCGCTATTGCTAATTAAGTATCTAGACAGTCGGAGAAGTATCTAGGCAATCTAGCGTACAATGCTAACAAGCGCTATGACTAATTAAGTATCTAGGCAGTCGGAGTTACGATACCCAATCAGTTAAATGTGGACAGGCAGGCAGAAACACCCAAGCGCTGCGAGGCTCAGGCAGAGAGCGTGGGGGAGCGACCTCTTCGCACGGAGTCAAGGAGGTCACAGCGTTGTGAAGCAACGAACGCGCCTGGTCAGTCCGTGGGAGGGAGGAGCAGCTGGGAGGCGTTAGCGGGGCAGGGAGGCTGTCCACGAGGCACAACAAACAAAATGGCTGCGCAAACAAGCAGATCTGCAGCAGGACACAAGCGCTATTACTAATTAAGTATCTAGGCAATACAGCGTACAATGCTAACAAGCGCTATTGCTAATTAAGTATCTAGACAGTCAGAGAAGTATCTAGGCAATCCAGCTTACAATGCTAACAAGCGCTATGACTAATTAAGTATCTAGGCAGTCGGAGTTACGATACCCAATCAGTTAAATGTGGACAGGCAGGCAGAAACACCCAAGCGCTGCGAGGCTCAGGCAGAGAGCGTGGGGGAGCGACCTCTTCGCACGGAGTCAAGGAGGTCACAGCATTGTGAAGCAGTGAACAAGCCTGGCCAGTCCGTGGGAGGGAGGAGCAGCTGGGAGGCATTAGCGGGGCGGGGAGGCTGTCCACGAGGTACAACAAACAAAATGGCTGCGCAAACAAGCAGACCTGCAGCAGGACACAAGCGCTATTACTAATTAAGTATCTAGGCAATACAGCGTACAATGCTAACAAGCGCTATTGCTAATTAAGTATCTAGACAGTCGGAGAAGTATCTAGGCAATCTAGCGTACAATGCTAACAAGCGCTATGACTAATTAAGTATCTAGGCAGTCGGAGTTACGATACCCAATCAGTTAAATGTGGACAGGCAGGCAGAAACACCCAAGCGCTGCGAGGCTCAGGCAGAGAGCGTGGGGGAGCGACCTCTTCGCACGGAGTCAAGGAGGTCACAGCGTTGTGAAGCAACGAACGCGCCTGGTCAGTCCGTGGGAGGGAGGAGCAGCTGGGAGGCGTTAGCGGGGCAGGGAGGCTGTCCACGAGGCACAACAAACAAAATGGCTGCGCAAACAAGCAGATCTGCAGCAGGACACAAGCGCTATTACTAATTAAGTATCTAGGCAATACAGCGTACAATGCTAACAAGCGCTATTGCTAATTAAGTATCTAGACAGTCAGAGAAGTATCTAGGCAATCCAGCTTACAATGCTAACAAGCGCTATGACTAATTAAGTATCTAGGCAGTCGGAGTTACGATACCCAATCAGTTAAATGTGGACAGGCAGGCAGAAACACCCAAGCGCTGCGAGGCTCAGGCAGAGAGCGTGGGGGAGCGACCTCCACACCAGGAGAGTATAAAGCCCTGAAAGAATTGAGAGATGACCCCTAGATTATTATTAAAGCCTCTGACAAAGGTGGGCACATTGTGAACCAAAATCTTGATGGTTACATAAATGAAGCAAACAGACAATTGGGGGATGAAGATCATTACGAAAAACGTGCAGAGAACCCAATAGAGGCTTGGACCAAAGAGAACCATCGAATTCTAAAGTGATGGAAAGAAAAGGGCCTAATCGATTTTGAGGAATATATGTATTCAAAAACTGATCACCCCATTATTGCAACAATCTACTTCTTACCAAAAGTACACAAGTCAATCATAAACCCACCAGGAAGACCTACAGTGAGTTCTATTGGATCTCTATTGGAATCAACATCTCGCTTCATTGACATCTTTTTAATGGGTTATGTAACATCTTTACCATCATATCTAAGAGATACAATGGATTTTCTCAACAGAATTTAAAAGACGCATGGAAAAGATGGCCTCATTATGGCAACAATAGATGTATCATCCTTAAATACATCATTCCTCTATACTGATGGAATAGATGCTGTTAGACAATTTCTACAAACGAGATCCATAAGTTATCTGGAACATTCAGAGATGCTAGCAGAAATGCTGACATATTGCTTACATCATAACATCTTCCTTTTTTAAGGTGAACTCTTCCGACAGAGACAGTGAACCGCAATGGGGACATTTTTTGCGCCCACTTATGCCAATCTGCTCATGGCAGTATGGGAAGCTGAAGTCCTGAAGACCCCAAATCAAATAAACATCAAAATCTGGACAAGATTTATTGACAACCTCTTCATAATATGGGAGGGGGCTCGTACTGATCTTCAGAACTTCATAAACTCACTCAACGAGAACAAATACAATTTATCTTTTATATCCACGATCAGTGAGTCAAGCATCATCTTTCTGGATGTGGAAGTTTTCAACAAAGATCTAAGGTTATGCACCAAAATGCACAGAAAATCCACCACATGCAACAACATCTTGCACGCTAACAGTGGGCATCCACAGAATCTAAAGTGGAGCATACCTTATGGAGAGATGTTACGAGTGAAAAGAAACAGCTCAGAAGTCTCAGATCTGACATCCTAAATAGATGAAATGAGCAATCATTTCTTAGAAAGAGGCTATCCATTAGGAGTTATTGAGACTGCAAAAGCTAGGAATGAAACTTAGAATAAGAGAAGATCTTTTAAAATCACACAGACAGATTAAAAAAGAAAGCAATAAAGAAGACACAACATCTTGACTCATTATAGACTTTAACAACCAGAGCAGAGAGCTAAAACAGTTTGTTCGGACAAACTCGGAAATACTGATTTTGGAAGAAACTTTAAAAAGAACATTGTCATCATGTCCAAGCATCACGTACATAAAAACAGCCTCCTTGGGGGATAATTTTACTGTGAACCTAGAATTGGAAAAAACTAAAACATCTTCCTGGCTAAATACTCGAGGTTTCTGGAAACTCTCTAAATGTAAAGTCTGCGAGAATGGTCTAAATTCTACAACTTACCGACTCCAGAATAGGAACTTTGAACGTATTCAAGAACACATCACATGTGAATAAAAATATGTGGTGTACATACTAGAATGTCCCTGCAGAAAACAATATGTAGGAAGTACAATTAATAAGTTAAATCTGAGAATTCTACAACATCTATGGGCCATTAGGAACAACAACTTTACTTACCCCATGGCCAAGCACTTCCATGACTTTCACTCAAGTGGTAGCCAACAGTTAAAATACTTAAAACAATTGTGAAATCAAAAGAACGAGATGGGGACAGAACATTAAATTTAAGAAGAATAGAATCACGACTCATCCTGGCAATCGGCACTGAAAACCCACATGGGAATAATCTGGATGCAGAACTGCACATCCATCTATAAAGAGTGACATTTTGATCAAAGGAAAGAACTAAAAATGGTTATTGAAAGCTCATCCTTGACGACTTCAGTGATACCCAATAAGAGGTTGCAAATATTAAACAAAAGATCAGAGAGTGAAAAAGATTTTTATACTTAACAAATCAAGTGCAAAATAATATTGTGCTGTCTTTTTTCGATCTTCTATCAATTTGACAAAAATCTCACCAAGTTTTTAGAAATAGTATGAATTGATCCTAATGCAATGGGTTTGAGTACAACAGAGTTAAAGCATATAAAAGTCCTCTATTTAATTGCATCATGGTACAATCAAACCAAAAGGAACTATTGTTCATACATGAAGTTTATGCATACTGCACTCTATGTGAAATTTGATAATGATAAAATGCTAGAAATACACATTTATTGTTTTTTAATTCAAACTGTACTATACATTGAATAAGAAGAGATGTTTTAATCAATATCTCAATAGATGCACTAGTCACTTTATCAATTAATAACCATCTTAGGAGCCTTATGTGCCGTTATGAATTTAAAGTCTGGTGTATTGCACAGTTGCACTTGATAACAAAATGAATCTTGGTTAAAAATGTCACACATACCTTGTAAATAAACATATGTGCATAACGGGAAAAAAGAGTGTAACTTGAGAAGTGTACTTTACACTGATTGGAAGGAAAAGAAACGGGACTCTAGATAATATATTTCACACAAAAAACTCTGACAAGAAAGAAAAAGACCACCCCCTGTTATGTATTTGAATAGATTTGTCTTAACTTGATAAGAAATCTATTTCTTGCACTTTCACTTTCTGCCTTTTAGCAAATGAATTTACTTTACCAATGTAATGTCGAAATGGCTGAGAAAAATATCCATTGTTTATATGTGAGGATTAACAGTCTAGTGATCGAATAGTAGTAGAGCGCTCCGTCCATCATCCCCTTTTGTGTCGCTTTGTTCGCCCTAAGTGTGGCGGGGTATGCTCAGACGTGAGTCCCTTGCTCACTTGGCCACTGGATTCAGGATGGCCTGGCTGATGAGGATTGTGGGTCCGAGACCGGTCCCAGGATGCTTGTTTCCGGTCCATGGAGGACATGGCTTGGCAGTTCGGGCTGGACTGTTCCCATGGGGCACAGGGTCAGACTGATTTGCATGTAGCCATGTCTGAAATGGGGTGGCTGAGTGGGCTAAAGAATGGTGATGGATTGGACCCAGATCAGTTGACTGGGGGTGAGTGTTTGAATTGCCAAGCGCTCCGTCCATCATCCCCTTTTGTGTTGCTTTGTTCGCCCTAAGTGTGGCGGGGTATGCTCAGACGTGAGTCCCTTGCTCACTTGGCCACTGGATTCAGGATGGCCTGGCTGATGAGGATTGTGGGTCCGAGACCGGTCCCAGTATGCTTGTTTCCGGTCCATGGAGGACATGGCTTGGCAGTTCGGGCTGGATTGTTCCCATGGGGCACAGGGTCAGACTGATTTGCATGTAGCCATGTCTGAAATGGGGTGGCTGAGTGGGCTAAAGAATGGTGATGGATTGGACCCAGATCAGTTGACTGGGGGTGAGTGTTTGATTTGCTCAAGCGCTCCGTCCAACATCCCCTTTTGTGTCGCTTTGCTCCCTGTACTAAGCATTTATCTCATTGTTTGAAACACCACAATTGAACACTGGTACTCTTTGGACCCAAAAACAATGTTCAATTGTAGATGGAGAACTGTAAATGATTGAATGCTTTTTACCGCAAGTTTGTGAGTATCACTTAAAATCTTCGGTGAGAAACACTCCCGTTCCTCACTGTTACCCACCTATAATTATTTATGCTGTATACTGATAATGCAGTGGGACTTCTAAGTACTTACAACACATGTCGCCATTTCCAAACTAAATAGTGCGTTCAAGTTATCAATTTCGGAATAATGAAAGGCTGATTCGCTTCAGAAGGGTTCAGGCCTTTGGCCCACAAGCAGCACACAGTATTTTGGCAGTAGGCACATACGCCCACTGAGCTAGCCTAGATAATAGCCATGGGGTTCTGGGGTCCAATATTTGTGACACACATGGTCCAGTCTCATCCTTTGGGACAGAATGAGGTGCTACTATTGGGGCCGTTTGTGCTTTTTTTGGTATGGAGTATAATTTTTGTTTGCTGATATATTTTCATGGCTATGTAGATTTGCAGAGGTCGTTGGTGTGAATGACAAGATTAAAATAACACTGATTTTGAAACAACCACTTATTTTTTATGACTTGTGTTATACTGCAATGTTGTTTAAAAGTAGTCATTTTGATGCCTTTTAAATTCTTGTGCACCTAGATTAAAAGTTTAGCTAGCACTCCATGTGCTTCTGGTAAATGGATGTCTTGGTAATGGTGCTTTTAGTGCAACATGCTGATGTCTGACAAATACTACTCTGATGAGGTCTTTATTATTGTGGGTGTTTTAATCCTGCAACAACTGTGGGCAAAGAAAAGACAAATCAATAATGTTGTGATAGTGAAACATTACTGCCGCATTTAGTATCTGTTTCCCAGAATAGCAACTCTACAGGTTGACAAAGATAACACATCTCAGAGGGATTCTAAAAGATAAGGGTAGGATTGCTAACTCTGAAAGAAACATATTTGCGACCTGAGGAATAGCTCTGCTGCATTTGATGTGGCTGAGCTGGGGAACTTTAGGAATGTTGTGAAGGTGCTGTGCAGCTCGAGAGATCTCTCAGCTGCTTAAACTGTTGTTGGTCTCTTTAACCCCAACGATAAATAGAGAGTTTCCCTGCTTTGGTTGTGATGGTGGTGGGCAGCTCGAGAGAGAGTTCTCACAAAGGCAACACTGTAGTGAATGTCTGCTTGGGCCCCTGGGGAACTATTAAGTACGCATTGATTGGGAAACACTAAGGGGTGACTGCCGTGTGCGCGCTTCATCGGAGCGGGAATGCCTTTTGAAGTATGTATAACATTTAATTCAGAGCGAAATCCAGCACCATATTTATGGAAACGCCACCTTAAAAAAAATAAACCTAAACATTACCTTTTCAAGCCATGATAAACAAAACGCAAGGTACAAAAAACGAGTGTCCATTGTAAAAACAAGGGGGGAGATTAGCATGGAAGTCTTGGAGGTGCATACGGCAGCTAGCATGAGCAGCGCTCATGAAAACTACCGCCTTCAATTCCCACAATGCAGTGCACCAGGCTCTGAAATGATACCATCAGGCTGAAAAATGTGTAAACCTGTGCAGACCTGCTTTAGAAAATGTAACTACCATGAAGATTTATCTAAAATCCCATAGTGCCGGTTACAGAAACCCAAGGTGAGATTGGGGTGTAATTGTCACATTAATACGTTTTTTAAAAGTTTTTTTTTGTTAACTTATTTTACTGTCAGCATTCTTAATGCATACAGCTACACTTGAGGGAAGACTAGGAGGAGGCACAACACTTACAAGTTTTGAGGCGGTAGTTAAGGAATTCACTGAAACCAATTGAGCTAATTACCTGCAGTCCCCCGCAGCAGCTGTTTTGAAGCACACACTCGTGCTTGTGGCGGCATCTGCCTTGTGGGAGCAAGCAACAGCCAAGTAGCATGCGCATCGCTGCTCACTCCCGCAAGGTGGATGCAGCCACAAGCACGAGTGTGTGCTTGAAAATGAGCAGAGCGACGGCTAAAGGCCCTCCTATGCAGCACATGCATGCTGCGTAGGAAAGACCTAAAAAACATTGGAGGGCAAAGACACCAAAAAATGGGCCATGCCTAATTTCAATCTGAGGAGAAAAAATCGCTGATAACTAGGCACCCTCAACAAATATGGCTCAATGCCAGGTGTTATACACAGTGGTAGTTATGTCACCAACCTTCCCTTCCTCCTCTCCCCTCCCACCTTTTCTCAGCAATATGGTCCAGTATTTAATATTTTAGCAGTGATTTGGACTGGCTGTTAATCATCCAGGGTTACTAAAAGCTCTGACTTACCAATTGTATGCAGTTCATTCTTTACATGGGTCACCCACCTGATATTATGGCCTTTGAAAGTTTTAAGCAGTCATTAATTACTGACTGTGTAAGTACTTCCTCACACTAAAAGGTGCAACATTTACTATTCAAAATAAAATGTAACTGAAATTATTACAAATATTTTGAAAAGTTTTCTCGCAGTAAAAATTGTATTTTCAACTTTTTCAAATTTTTTAATCAAACCAAAAAAGTAAAACATTTTTTATGATTTGTTTTAAATCGTTATTTTTTTAAATAGATTAAAAATGAAATCACAAATAAATTTCTTTAAAAATGCATTTAAAATTATTAAAAAGTATTACATTAAAACAACACTCTTATTCATTATTAATACTGCACTCCACTTTATTTTTTTTAATTAGTATATTAAATTTCATAAAAACACATAAAAAAGAAACACTAATCCATCATTTTACATACACCCCACCCTTATCCCATATAAACTCAACATACCGCTCCTAAACTTTTTACAGCTTTCTAATTTTTTTAATATAAAAAATTAATATTCTCTTTTCTTAATTAATCGCCACCATTATCACATATGAACCCAACAATCGGCACCTAAAATGTTTAAAGTTTGTAAAAAAAATGTAACATAAAAAACACAATAATAATTACATTCTTAAAATTCTCCCCACCCTTACCCCCTACAAATACACCCTGCTTCTAAAAATGCATAATTTAACTAAATAAAAACAAAATTAACAAAGTAAATTCCCCCAAAAATTCTTATAAATAAAATTGCTAAACAATTTATAAACAATTACTATAAATAAATGAGCATATATAAAAAAATAGATTATACCGCACGCTATTTTTCACAAAGATGTTATTATATACAACAATATTAATTACATCTATATTGATTACAATAGAAATTCAACACCTAAAATCAATATTTTTGACAACAATATAACATACAGTGATATTTATGTGTCACAATATTCTTTTTTTTTTATAAATCTTTTTATTAACCTTGCTCACAGGTACATAAAAAACATAGCAGCGTACATTTAGCAGGAGATAGTCAGCGATCTCTAATACGTACATTAGGCAGGTCAAAACATTCCCAAAGACCACCTCTCACTTCAAACCCCACCCACCTCCCCTCCAGACCCTCGGTATTTTCGCCAGGGGCCCCAGACCTTTCTTTACTTCTTCACACACCCCCTAGCCTTGTAGATTGTCTCCTCCGCCCTCTGGCACCAGTCCAAATCCTGTCTCCACAGGTCCCATTGTGGGACCTCCTGTGTCCCCCAGCTCCGGGCATTATACCTTTTCGCCACACCTGCTGCCAAGGCCAGCCAAATCTCCTTGTACCTTGTCGAGTCAGTCGGCCCTTTAATCATTAATAAAAGCAACCTTGGCTCCACCGGAACTGGCGACCCTACTACTATCTATAGTGCGAGCCACCTTAGACCAAAAGGGCGCCACGCTTGGACATTCCCATAGGATATGGAAAAGTGTACCCTCTTCATGGCAACCCCTTACGCACAAAGGAGATTGAGTCCTGCCCCATGAGAATAAGTGCGTGCACCGGTAGTAGACCCGGTGCAGGATTTTTAACTGGACCAGGCAAAACTGGACCCGGATCGCTATCTTGCGCGGGCTCTGCAGGGCGTCCTGCCAATCATCATCCTCTAGGGTGCCAATGTCCTCCTCCCACTTTGCCCGCAGTGACACCAGGGGATCAGGCATGTTATTAATCAGTTTGCGATAAATAGTGGCTGTGGGCTTTTCTAAAATAGGGTCCAGTAAGATTCTGTCCTCCATTGGCAAGTACTCCGGTGCTGAGGTCCCCACCGGTATGTGAGAGCGCAGGGCGTGTGTAATACGCAAGTAGTGATAGTGTTGTGAGGCATGCGTTCGGTATTCCTTCCCCAGGTATTCAAAAGACCTAGGCGCATCCCCCCTCCAGACATCCCCAAGGTATTCAATCCCAATCAATTTCCAGCCCTTAAATCCACTGAGCCTCCTCACCTCCGGTAACTGGTCACCACACCAAAGCGGGGTCCTGCCGGTTACGGCATTAGCCCAACCAAGGAACCTGTTAGCCTCCTTCCGGCACTGCAGTACTACCCTTGTGTGCGAGGGCAAATCCCTCCAGAGCTTCTTTGAGTAGAGAAGAGGCTCAAAACCACCCTCCGGCATGACGTATCTATCCACCCTGTAAGCCGATTCCGAGTCCGCCGCGTAGACCCCTACGTTGATGACCTGAAGCTGAGACACCCAATAATACAGCCGAACGTCCGGTGGGGTCAGCCCCCCATCATACACCCCCCTAGTAAGCTTTGTCAATGCAATTCTCGGGTTGCCCCCGTCCCATAGCAATATCCTCACGGCCTGGGATATGGGCCAGAACACCCCGTCTGGCACCGGGTAAGGGGAATTTTGTAGGCTGTACAGGAGGCACGGCAATGCCAACATCTTAAATAGCGCGGCGCGCCCCATCAAGGTGAGGGGCAAGTCCCGCCAGTGTGCAATGGCGGACGCCAGTCTCACCAGAAGTGGTTCCAGGTCACTGGCGAAGAACTCCTTCCTGTCCCTCGTAACGCACACTCCGAGGTATTTAAAACCCTCAGTGACAACCACGGCCGGACATCTCGACGGGACCCATGGGGGGGCCACTAAGAGGGGGTAAATCAGTGAATTGGACCAATTGATCCTGTAGCCAGAGTAGCTGCCAAATAATTCAAAAAGGTGAAGTGCCTGCGCCATGGAGTGGTAGGGTCTGGCCATATAGAGGACTACATCGTCGGTGTATAACGAGATACGCTCTTCCCAGTCATCCGTAAGCGACAAGCCCCAGAAGGACCGTTCTCTCCTAATCCAGTGGGCCAATGGCTCCAGCGCCAGGGCGAACAGGAGAGGGGACAGTGGGCACCCCTGCCTTGTAACACTCCGCAGGGGGTAGACCTGGGACAGTACTCTGTTGACCCTCACCCTTGCCACCGGTCTTTCATACAGCAGGCGCACTTAGCCACAGAAGACCGGCCCAAACCCCAAACGCTGCAGGACCATAAATAAATAGGGCCATTCGATACTGTCAAAGGCCATTGAGGAGTCCAGCACCATCAATGCTGTTTGAGTATCTTCCTCACCCTCCGTCATGTACATTACACCATAAAGCGAGAAACAACCTTTACAACGCAACTTTTACAATGCACTACCATTACAACAAAAGTTTTACAACGCAACATTCATTACATCGCATGCCATTACAACGCAACCATTACAACGCATGACACTACAACGCATACCACTACAACACATGACATTGCAACGCATACCATTACAACGCACAACATTACAATGCATAGTACCCTTACACTATCCAACACTTACCCTACTGTTGCACCCCCTGGAGTTAGAATAGTAATTTTTACCCCTACACTATCCAACACTTACCCTACTGTTGCACCCCCCTGGAGTTAGAATAGTAATTTTTACCCCTACACTATCCAATACTTACCATACATGCAATGTAATGTTATGCTTTGTAATGGTATGCGTTGTAAAGGTAGTATGCATTGTAATGGAATGTGTTGTAAAGGTAGTTTTTAAAAATTCGTTGTAATGGCCTACGATGTAATGGAATGCGTTGTAATGGATGTTGCGTTGCAAAAAATGCGTTGTAAGGTATGCGTTGTTAAAGTACACGTTGTAACGTCATACAACCCCATAAAGCCTACGCAGATTGTGCCGTGCACTTCTATGAGGCATAAATCCCTACTGGTCAACATGTACCAGGTCCAGCAGGACTGTGAGCAGTTGCGTCGCTAAAGCTTTAGCCAAGACCTTGGCCTCCACGTTGATGAGCTATATCGGTCGGTAAGAGGAGCAGCAGTGTGCCAGCTTGTGGATGACCACTATCATGGCCTCCCGCTGGTCCGGTGGCAGTACCCCAGCCTGCTGTGCCTCAAGGAACATGCGCCTCATGGGTTCAGTCACTATACTGGCCTATACAGGCTGTCGTTTGTAATTTTGCACTGGGAGCCCGTTTGGCCCCTGCGCCTTCCCAGCTTTAAGTGCGTTAAGGGCTTCATCCAATTCCAGGACTGTGAGGTCCCTCTCCAGGCTATCAGTCTGCTCCCCCATGAACGTGGGAAGAGCGAAGTCCAGCAGGAACTCAACGCAATCAGATTCGGTCCTGGTGCATACCGGGGTGTACACCGCCTCGAAGTATGAGGCGCATGCCTCCGCTATGTTCACCCCTGCCGACACCAGGGTTCCCGCCTCATCGCGTACCTCCACGTCCCAGGATCAGTCCCGATCCCGGCGTTCCAAACATGCCAGCAGCTTCATACTCTTTACCACGGCATCGTATATCCGGTGTTGTACGGCAAGGAAATAGGCCCACGCCTCACCCTCCGCCGGTGACCGGAGCTCTCGCTGCTTGAGGGCCAACTCATGTCCATGCAACGTCGATGGGATCCCCCCAACACCTCTCTCCAACTCCTCCACCTCCCTCTCCAGCTGCATCATCTGGAGCGTCTCTTCCTCCCTCTTCGCACCTATCAACGCCTGGGCCTGGCCCCACAGGACGGCCTTGAATACTTCCCAGAGGATCACCTGGGAATCGACCAAGCCCTGATTTTACTCGTGTCACGATATTCTTGACACAATATTTATGTCACACACTAATTTTTTGGGGATATTTTTTCCAAATACCAGAATAGGCCAAGAGTACTTTCTGGGTAAATTACAGCACTGTCTTTCTGAATCAAACCCTAGGTTGTCATTTAACACCATTAGCCCGATTCCGATCTCGTTCGGAAAGCATACCGGCAGACTCAGTTCCGGAATGCTTTCCATACAACTTGGATCGGAGAGTCTGACCGAACGAGTATGATGCATCCATATGCATCCGGATCCAATTCAGTCGAACTCCCATTCTGAACGAGAACACAGGCTCCTATTGAAGAAAGCGGTGGCTGGGGAAAATCGTGCACCCTGTGACAGACACAAAATGGTGCCTGCCACGCTGTGCATGGTTCGAATGAGGGGACCCATGGATAGCCCCACGTGCCCGAAATGGAGGGCCCCGGATGAAGGAAGGCCTGGTACCAAGACCAATTCCGGCAGCTATTTTGTTCCGGGCAAACTGAATTGGAAAGGCTGTCCGAATCCGTCATCATACTTGCTTATTCGGAAACCAAGTCCATAGAGCCGGAAAGGCTCAACCTCTCAGAATGCCTTTTGGAACCGATTCGGTCAGCCCTAAAGCTTTCCAGGCATAGTACTTGGTCGCTCGGAACTTGGAACAAATTGGTTGGAAACAAGGGCTCCGAATCAGATTCGGCAAACCGGAATCCGATTCGGAGCCCTCCTGATTGAGATCGGAATCAACCCCCATGTAGTATTTACTTTCATATCACTTATTGATCTAATTACTGTTAGTAAGTACCTCTGATTGGTTACTGAAACTTTGACTGGTTATTTCTCCCAGGCTTGTCAGATTGTGTTTATTTCATAATGGGCCACATGACAGTGTCGGGTGGAGTTTCCACCGCCCTACATCTTCTAGGTCAAGGAACCGACCGATAGCCGGTCGGTGGTCCAGACTGACTAATTAGGATGCAACCGAACACTGTTTGGTTGCATGCCTTTACTTTACAATGGGACCATGCATTCGGACCAGAATGCATGCTGTCATTGTAAAAATGTGAGGTGCAATTCTCCCCTGCACTCCATGCCTGCCACAGGTTGCAGGGATCAACCAGGGGGCACCTGCACTATAACTGGTGGCTGGCCACCCATGGGGGCCCAGCTGGGGGCCCCCAAAGTCAACTTCAGACAGCCTTTCTGTGTCAGAAAGGCCAGCTAAGAAAGGCTGTCGGAATCCAACATCGTGATCCCTTGGGCAGAGAGAGCTGCCCTTGGGATTACTAAAAGCATTCCGACTAGCGGATGGTCTCTCCTAGACTGTCGCAAGCCAGTTGTAATGACTGGTCGGATTCCTTTCCAACTGATTCCATCGAAATCGGCCCCTAAGTCTTCTTTGCCAGTTCCATGTGGCAGTCACATATTGATTTTTCTAAACATGCGGCCAGTACACAAGCTATGGGTTTCCACAGCCCTTTCTGATAAAGAAGTAATGTCCTCATGGTCTAACCACTCAGGTAATCACCAATAATTTTCCAGTAACTCTGTTAGCTTTTTGCCTTATTTAACTACTCTGACATTTGACATGGATTTCACATTGCAAATTGTAGGGCTTATCTTAGTCAATTTAATACGAAGGTAACAGAAGTAGCCATACAAAGCTTTGTTACCACACTCAATGCTGCATAAGATGCATTCGGTTGATATAGTTAAATTTTATCCTAATACAATGTCAATACATTTTTTAATGCATTTATTAAGCAAAGTACGAACACCAACAATGAAAGGACAAAATAAAAAGATAACAAATGTGAATAGAATGAAACTCCACTGGGTTGGAATTTCATATCAACTTGACTGATATGAATCCTAAAATACATAACTGATAATGAGTGTCAAATTAGCAAATTGCATACAATCTAAAACTGGACATAGAAGAAAGATGAGGAACAAAGAATAAAAGGTTATAAGTAAAAGGAGCCAGCTATTCTAGTTATGCTCATGTAGTGTGTCAGAAAAACTTATTTGGTTTTATGAAGGCCATCACCCACCAACCTAGTTGGTGGCATGCTTCATCATCGGGCCCCACCAGAGGCACCGAGTGTGCCTCAGGTGAGCTGCGACGACTGTTTACAGTGGAGCGGATTGTGTTAGGTGAGTGTGCAGTGATGGTGTTAAGAGGGAGGTTTAAAAACTGTCCTAAGGGTCCCCACGTCCCGAGGGTAATTTATTCGTGGGACCTTGGCAGTATTAAAAGCAAGGCTAGTGGATGTGGTCTCCCACATCCGGTGTGGTCAACTAGTTTCAGCCAGGCCTCGTATTAAATCTGGCTTTCCTCAGGATCTATGTGTGAGGGGTGAATTTAAAGGAGCTATGTAGGGTTTATATGCGTTCCTATGTGAAGCACTCGCTAAGGTGCTTTAGCTGAAAGAGGAGGATTTCCTCTAAGTTTGTACCTGTAAAGGAAGGTTGACAAGACAAATAGGTAAACACACATGTAACTGAGGCATATATCCAGTGAATTTGTTATGTGGTGCCTCGGCGGTGAGCGGAAAAAACAACAGTGTTTAGGCGGTTTGTGTCGGCATGTGAATTAGATTGCCGATTTGTTTCTTTATTCAGTATTTGTGCTATGTCTTAGGGTGGAATAAAATATGTTTGTGACCAAGGTAGTGACTACAACAACTGTATGGTAAGCAAACTCCATGAGTCCCTGGAGGGGGTCCGAGTAAGGGTTGCACTTTGGCACACTACCATGTTGGCACGACCACACACAGTCAGGGAACACCACAAACTTGCCCCTACTATCATGTAACACTGAGATCGACCAAGGTCACAACCCACGTGCATTCACAGTGCCCCCTTAATCGAGAGTATTGCAGGCCATGCTTGGGGCATACGGACGAGGACCCCTAGTATGTACCATGGACCAGACAGTAGTGCTAGCGCATTGTCCATCATTAATTTTCACCCGTGCCACAGAGAAGCACTGACATATATCATCCTGCTCAATTAATGAGCATTTCTGTCTTAACTTTAATTTTAATTTTAATTTTACCCGAGAGCTTAACATCTCCTCTCTTTTTCGAAAATAAGCATCAACCCACATTGCTTCACATAGTGGTAGTCTGTCCTCTGTGTTAATTTCACCGGTTCCCCCGCAGACGTTACTCAATCCACAAAGGCACACCCTGCAGGAAACAAGCTACAGCTGCGGCACGGGAAGACTATTTAAATCCCAACTGGAACTCCGCATATCTATTGACGGAGTCCCTGTCTGGCCACAACAGGTGGAGAAGTGGGTCCTGAGAAAGTACCAAAGTGCAACCCTTACTCGGACCCCCCCCCCAGGGACTCATGGAGTTTGCTTTCCAGAACCAGAAAGTAAGCAAATACCATACAGTTGTTGTAGTCACTATCTTGGTCACAAACATATATATAAAAATAGTTCATGATGATGACAGTACATTCTTTAATAAAGCTACACGGTGTCAGAAATGAAGACTTCTGTTTTTTAAAGAATCAAAAAACACATCTGCAACAACCAGATGGTATTGATATAGGTGTACAAATCTTTACTTTTTGTGAGCAATACGGCTTGGCAACCAATAGTTTATGAGTACATTTAAGGATTTTAACTTGAAGAATGTATTTGTTAGATTAAATCATAGAGGGATTCATAGAAATGTCTATTCCTAAAGCCAACAAGGCTCTCTTCAGTACAACTTCCCACATTTGTACAGCCTCTTTACAATCTAGCACGATGTGAAACTGAAGTCTAGACTTTTTTCAACTTAAGCATACAGGCCCACATGCATCATTGTTACATTTTGCACTTCCTAATTTGCGAAAAATAAGGAATCGCAAATTAAGAAGTGCAAAATGCTATGCATCATTATTTTCGGTATTCATTTGGGATTCGGTAAAAATCGCAATTTTTACCGAATCCCAAATGAATACCGATTTCTTAAGTAAATTTTCGCAATTCCCATTGATTCCTATGGGCCAAAAGGCCCATAGGAGTCAATGCAAATTGCGAGTGGCACTTAGAAAATTTCATGGGTGCAGGGGGGGGGTCCAAAGGACCCCCCCCTGCACCCCTGAAATGTATTTTTCGCATCATGTTGAAAAAAATACTTTTTCACCATTTTAAACACTTTTTTCAAATTTACTGAGTGGTTCAACCACTCGGTAAATTTGGCACCCTAATTGCGAATTTCCACTTGTCAAAGTAATGATGCATTGCTTTTAAGAAGTCGCACATCTGCGACTTCTTAAAAGCACCCGCAATTTTAGAACTCGCAAAAATATTACGAATTCTAAAATTGCTTCATGCATCCCAAAAAGCACTTTTGCCTTCGCAAACGGCCGATTTTAAGGAATCGCACCGTTTGCGACTACAAAAATGCTTGATGCATGTGGGCCTAAGATCTTTGGATGTGACCAATGTTTGCACATAGCAATTTGTTCCGCCGTAGTACATGTAAATATGGATTGCTTAAAATTCAAAGTTTTGATGTTTAGAGTGTAAGAATTCATGTTTAACATTGGAAGATAGCCTCATCATCTAGCTTTTTGTGTTTAACACGTGATCTGAGCTAATGTTTATTCTGGCTCATAATAAAGACTTGTAGATTTTACTAGCTGAGAAAATGATTCCCTTTGACTACCTGTGTAAAGTTACTTTCGCAGGAACAGAGCAACCATCCTAGACTCAATAACATACTATGCACAATTCATGTACTGAGAGCAGTTGCTGTGAACACTAGAACTCCATGATTTAGAACAATGAGAATGTTTTTGATTGTACTTCATTAACAATTATTGCTCTTTGCCTAATTTCTATTGTTCATGAGCATGTGAACCATGTACTAATGCAGAGAATGCTAGAAGCCCTATACAGCCCTATAAAAGGGTGAGATTTCTCTATGTAGGGAGGAGACAAGGGTGAGAATTCTATATGTAAGGAGGAGACACTTCCCAACTCCTTGAAGGCAAATCTATGGTATATGCATTTTCAATTGAATCTAATGCTCGTTCATTTAACCTTCCTCGCCCAGTGTATGCTTTTCTGTACTTCTAATTCACTAAGTAAACCTGCAAAACAGATATCCTTGTCTGTCTTTCTTTGCCTTATTCTTGCGTTTTGTAATTTTGTCACTCAAGTTGCTAAGAGAGGCAGGTCCAGTGGGGAGCACAAACGTCTGGTAGGGACCACACTGCTCCCGGTCCATTGCCAGCAGGCAAAGTAGGAAATTAAACTATTGGTTTGCTCTATGACAAATCTCTAACAGAGCTGATGATTCCAACTGGATCTTTCAAGTGCCGATGATACCTGTATCAGTAAATTGTCTTTAGAACCAAAAAATGCACCTTCATGGTATAAGTAGTTGTACCCTGAGATACAAATTGACTGAGTCCACACCCAGATGCTGGTCAGTGAAGACTGTGAGGGGACGAGATGGTCAAAACAGTAACCTGAGAACAATGATGTGAGAATTAATGGGGACATTGTGGGTAAAGGAGTGTGCAGTGGACAGATGGATGGGTAGGTGGGAGCTTTGTGGTAGCAGTTCTCCGTGGAATCAATACTTGCTGTATGAGGAGACTGGCTGGCGGCAGCTCATGCTGAATTTCTCTATGAGTGGCCTGGTTCTGCTGCAAACAGGCCAATTTTCAGTTGTGAATAGCCCGAAAGCTTGATTTAAGAGCCTGCTGAGCCAAAACAAGAGCCCAGGACCTTAGGGGAACCACTTGGGGGTTAGGAACTCACTAAAGACGGGTTGGGGAGACTTTTATAACCCTGAGTCTTTGCTCAAGAGACCAATAGACTTGTCCTTTGAGTCACTCTGGGGACCTGGGTTCAAGACAGTTTCATGTCCAATTCTTCTTTTCCAGGCAAGAGGGCAGCAGGTCAGCATCGCAGGGCAGCAGCTCCTTAAGAGTAGCAGTCCAACAGAGTGGCAGTCCTTGTAGCAGCACAGCAGTCCTTCTTCCTAGCAGAGTATCCCGGGTCCAGAAGTGTACTGTAGTGGTGGTGTCTGAGGTCCTTCTTTTATACACAGTTGTGCTTTTGAAGTGCACAGATGTCCGCAAAAACAGGAGATCCAATGGCACAAAGTTAGGGGGAAATCACACCAAGGATGCCAGGGGTAGCGATTTTCTTTGATGCTTGGATTGAGAGGGACTGTGCTCATTGTTTCTTTAATGTTTTTGTGGATTTTCTGAAGCCAATGGTGTATAAATAGCTTGTTGTGGCTTTACATCAGTAAAAGGTACCTGAGGTGTAATTTGGAGATCTAACATATTGTTGTGTTGTCTGCTTCAGTGAGTTGTACTTTGAAATGCTCTCAGTCACACTAAGACAGGGATGTAATTTTGCTAAGGGGAGGTCTTACTAATTAAGGGTAATTGTCAGTCATTTCTAAGTGCACAGGTATGAACACATTGGTCAGATCAAGCTCCTGCAGTTCAATAGTCTCCTGTTGTATGAATGTTGTTCTGATTGAGAAGCCCTTACAGATACTTCATTTCATGTAGAGGAAGCAGACAAAGAAAAAGTTGAGAAAGTGAGTGGATTCCAATAGATTTTGACAACACTCTTTCACGTCATATGGTGTCCCTGGGTTGGACTTAGACTAAAATAGACCAGGGCACAGAAATAAAAGTGGCCAACATTAGTGAACCAGATATCTAAAAAAAGTGGCACACATTTACAAATCAGGACAGTTGTGAACTTGTATGTAGAGACTCCGTAAGGGTATTTTGTATCGTATGGGAAAATATCATACCTCTATGTTTGCTGCAGGCAATGCATGTGGTAAAATTAGGGAGGTCTATAGTAAAAATCTGGCCGACCTGGCCATAAAACAAGCACACAAACTGCTAACAAATCTGGCACACAACTGAAATGTCAGACCAGCTCATCGGGCACTGTCTGATTGTCCGATAAGCAAATCAGACCTGGGGTGTCACACAAGTATAAGCTGGCAAAAGCAGAGCTCCATGCTGTGATTCACTGACCTTTGACTTAGTTGGGTTGTGATTGGAGAACAAATGAAGAACTCAGGGAGTCAGAGAGATTCAAGTGAAAGTGGCGAGGATGTTGTAGTTTACATTTAAAATACAATCATAGGGATGCTGTCCTCAAAAAAACAGAAAGAGATAGAAAAGGAAGAGTGATTTCTGCCTGAAGGCACACAAGCAAGCAAAAAAGCAAAATGGCATGTGTGCGGCTCAAAAAGTGGCACTAATATATTGAGAAAGATGGGAAATTACCGTTCCCGCTATATCACTCATACCACATACCCAAGCATGAGAATCTGAGAAGAAGAATGTATAACTTGAAGTCTCAGCCTAGGACTACCCAGTTCAAAGCTTTGGATCTGTGGTAACAGATGACAAATGAGAAACATAGAAGGAGGATTTGCACTAAAAACACAACAAATTTTGCTCTTCGCTGAATGCTCAGAATGATGAGAGGCAGATAAGGTGGCGAGAAGTTCTGATTGAGACAGTATTCTCATACCCTGCGATAGACCTACCCTGTCTATCCCACCCTTTCAAAGAAAGTCACGGACGAGTCAGACCCTGAGAGTGTTGAAGAGGACGCTCATAGATGAACTACTGAGGTCGAGACCACCACCATATAATGCAGCTCCAGTAGCAGGTTACACACCTGAATTCCTGTAGAAAAATGACCTACCAAACCGACACTTGCTGAGGTAAGTGCGCCCCAGAGCTACACTCAAACAGGAAGCACACAGACTGCATTGGTCCTGAGTACCCCATCAACCACAACCCAGACCCTAAGCAGTGTGAGCCCCTTGTCAGTCTCAATAACAATGAGAACTCCTCAAGCTCAGTCAGCCCCAAGCACCCAGGCAGCTGCAGGTCTCTTAAATGTTTTAGTTCCCAGAGTCTTAACTGAGGAATCAGAGGTACCCACAAACATGCCACCGTTTTTGGAACAATCCCAGCGCTCAGTAGATCAGTCCCACGAAGAATAAACATTACCCAGTTGAAGATTGAACTTGAAAAGATTATCAAGGATAATGTGGGGTTATACTTTCTAGGATACTACACTAAAAATGAACTAAACTACTTAGGCAAGTAAACCACAAGAGTACCACGTGAGGTGTTTGGAAAGATGGAGATCTTACTGGATGAGTGTGGGTATGATCTTTTATGAAAAAAGAAGTTGTAAGAAATGCCTGAATGGTGAGCTATGACTGGGACCTAAGGCCACTGAGTTCAAAAATCATGAGACGGCATGCAAAGGAACTGACCGACTGCATCAGAAAATGAAGTGATTCGGAGAAGTTCAGGGAGCAATTGCCAATGAAGGGAAGCTCCAATGTGATTTGGAGTAGGAAAATCACAGGGACAGAAAAGATAGAGGATAATGAAAAGACAGTAAAGGAGTACTTTCTAAGGGAGATTAAGGGTGAAGCTTAAGTGCACATTTCATGTTTCCAGGCTGACCTGTTCCATTCCATAAACTCTCTATTGAAGTTAAGGAAGAACCCTGACTAATGGTACACTCAGATAGATAAGACTGTGACTGTCTCCAAGGTGTTGTTGGAAGACTTGGACATTTTGTTTGAGGTGGTAGTCACAAAAGATGTGTGGGCAGAATCTAAAAGGTCATAGACTGGCCAGCACAGGAACCCCAAAGCTTGGCGTACAAACACCCAGATACCAATAGTTAAGACCAAATACAAAGCAGTCATTGCTCACTTCAGAAACGAAGGTTCCCCAAAGGGATATGGATCAGCACAAGATATTTTCAACTCAACAGGTGTCCAAGGAATCAGTGCATGCTTTTTTTGAGTGAGTGGTGCAGGCATACAGAGAAGATAGCAGCAAGAATGACCCCTTAAACATGGTACAATTTGTTGCCTCCTTTGTGCATGGGCTCCGACCCAAGATTAGTTCTCAGATGATAAAGATTGGCAATCAAAGTCTCTGGATCAGATGTAGCACTATGCCAAACACTGCAGAGACACTTTAGAAGCTAAATGAAAGGGATTGAAGGAAAGGTTCATAGTCGCTCAGATCAAGCTAGCACAGAATGGGGGAGAGTTTTGAATGTGACCAATGCCAGAATTGATTTCGATGCAGTAGTGGATTGAACATGCAAGGAGTTGCCATGCCTTATGGAGAGAATACATTGGTACATGGGAGTGTGTGATGGAATGTGAATGATGCAATCATTAGTGTTTTTAAGATGGTAATCCCATGCCACTTGCAACAATGTCAGCCACTGGAAGAGGGAGTGTTAATGTAATCCTATCTGGATGCCGATTGATGCTCACGTACCTAATCCCATGGTTCAGGAGGAAATCGCTCTTATGCCTAGTGCCTCAATAAATCTGCACAATCTATAAGCCAGGGTTTTCCCAAGTCCCCACATCACCCACACAGATGCAAAATGGCACCCCTGATTTCCAGCCAGCTTCAGAACTCAGCACATTCAGTTGCTGAATTAGTCTCCACAGATCTCCATCACATTTGAGAGCTCAGTTGGATTTGAACAGCTCCACTGACAAGCCCTGAGGGCTGAGGATGCTTGCATACCTTGTGCAGTTCTGACAGTGAATCAGAGTTGCCCCTATGTAGATGGAGAAGTAAATGTCCATTCTGTGACTTTTTTGATTGACACTGGTGCCACTAGTTGATCTGTGTAAATGGTTGTGGTCCCAAACCTGATCCTCTCAGGAAAACATGTCCAAGTTGTTGGCATTTCGAATCAGCGACCCACAAATCCAGTTTCAGCACCTGTGCCAATAAAGATAGGGTCCATATGAGATCTGGGAAGAGATCTTTTCTGTAAACTCAACTGTGTCATATATTGCACACCCGACAGAGTTGAGCTAGAGAATAAAATGGCAGATGCTGAGTTTAAATTGAAGTCACAAGAGTCCAAAGTCCAATTATTTCTCTTTTCTAACACAGAAGGTTTGCCCATTAAGATAAGGAGAACCATCAGGTAGAGGTATGGGACTTCACAGGTAATTGGAGTGCCTAATTAAGATTGCTGCCCCATTGAAGATAACTCTTGGGTCCAATGCAGTTTTCCCACAAACACACCCTTACAAATTGAGACCAGAAGCCATAGCTGGTGTGATGCAAATCATCAACTCCCCGATCATTGCCTTGCTACAAGCTAACAAGAAGTGGAGGGGCATCCAGGATTTACCAAAAATAAACAAAATTGTCACTACATGTTATCCTGTGGAACCGAATTTAGCAGTGCTCTTGTTCAAAATCTTCAAAAAGCTGAATAGTTTACGGTCATTGGCATGTGTCAGGTAGTCTCTTCCATCCCCCTCCATGAAGAGATTCAATACCTTTGCACATTCAGGTTCCAAGAGAAAACTCTTGTGTGGTGTTGCGCTCCTCTAGGATATACAGAGAATCCTTTATACTTTAACCAGGTTCTGGAAAATAATCTAGAGACACTGCAATTGCCTTGCAGTTCCACCATAGTGCAGTAGATCGATGACTTGCTCATGGCATCAATAACAAAAGAAGCTTGTAGACAAGACACCATTGCCCTGCTAAACCATTGCGCTGAGAATGGGCACAAGGTTTCCCCATATAAATTAAAGTATTGCTTAAGAGAGGTCAAGTATACCAGACCCTAGATTGAGTAGGAACCCAGGATAGTATCCATTGAGCACATTGAGGTTGTTCTTAAAATGAAATTCCCAACCACACAGAGAGAGATGCATGTGCTTTTGAACATGTTTGGCTACTGCTGACAATGGATTCCCAGTTTCTCCCTTCTAGTGAAGCCCCTATAGAAGCTGACTCACACAGTTTTAGTGACCCAATACCAAAAGGATGACCTGAGCGTGGAAGCCTTCCACGGGCTCAAAAAGTTACTTTGTATAGTACCTTCTCTTGGAATGCCAGACTACACCAAAGATTTAATGTTGTTTTGACATGGACGTAATGGGTGCATGCTGTCTGTGTTGACACAACCCATGGTGGTTCCCAAAGGCCTGTGGCCTACCTTGCAGGAACCCTTGAGCCTGAGCCGCAGCTCTACCTGGTTATCTCAAAGCAGGTGTAGCAGTAACTTTGAGTATAAAGCAAACTGAAGGCATTGTGATGGGTCACCTGTTAATTGTCATGGTACCTCATGCAGTGGAGAACCCCTTGATTTGGGCGTGCACACATCATCTCACAAATAGCCACCTAGCCCACTATGATAGAATCATTCTAGCTGCAGAAAATGTGTCCATTCAGTGTTGTAATGTTCTAAATCATGCAACCCTGTTGTCTGCCCCAGTTGAAGGATACAAGTGCGAGGATGACCACAATTGTGTTGATGTGTACAATTGTGAACAAAACGGAGACCAGATATTTTGCATGAGCCCCTAAATGAATCAGATCAGATCTTCTTTGCTGATGGCTCCTGTTTAAGAGTCACACGTGGTATATTAAGAGCAGTTTATTCCATCTATACCTTGAACTGTGTTGTGGAAGCTTCCCACTTGTGCCATGTAACCTTAGCTCAAGACACTGAATTGATGGACCTTACAAGAACCTCTTATACCTCTGATCAATTGAGATTCAACATCTACACTGATAGCCAGTATGGCTTTGGGGTGGTGCATGACTGTGGCCAATTGTGGTCTCAGAGTGGTTTCTTAGCATCGTCTGGGTTGTCTATTAGAACTTCTTTGTACACCTTGAATCTGTTAAAATCATTGCAACTGCTGAGACAGATATCGGTGGTGACGTGAATTTCCCCTTTTGGCATCAGAAGAAACTGATATGTGTATGAAATGGCCCACTATTTTGCTCTTTATACAGCACATATAATTTCAGCATAGCTTGCAATGAGAGAGAGAGACTCTATTAAACATGTTCTTGAATACAGTGCAAACCTTTAATGAATTAAGAGAGCTGCAACATGATACCACTCCAATTGAGATGGAGAAATGGGAAACAGCAAGCTGTTGGAAATGTGTGAGCAACATTTGGGTGTCAAGTGATGACAAACCGGTGTTAACTCATCCAATGTTACCCGCTATGGTGATACACATGCACGGTCTGATCCATGTATTTTGAGATGCTATGGTTCTCACATTCAAAAGATACTAGTTCAATACCCACTTCCGAAATCAGAGTTTATTCCAAAGGTACACTGTGTACCAAATATAGAATGTTGACAAAAAGGTTGTGAAGACTATGACTCACATAGGTAAATCAGATAGCCCTTTCAGCAGTATCCAGATTGAATTTGTGGAGATGCCTCAGTGCAATGGGCTATGATATACATTGCTTATCATTTGTTCATTCTCTCGCTGGGTTGAGGCATATCCGGCCGGGAGATGTGATAGTCTGACAGTTGCCAAACTACTATTGAAGGGGTTAATTTCCTAATTTGATATGCCAGTTCACTTCAAATCAGATCAAGGAAGTCACTTAAAGAATGAAGTGATGCATTTACTATGTACCATGCTAAGGTTTGACCAGCGAATTCCATAGCAGTTACAGACCAGAATCATCAGGAATAGTAGAGAGGGTAAAAGGGATGATTAAAGCTAATTTGACCATGGCTTGTACCCCTACTCTCTCAAAAGGCCCAACTCCCTTGCCCTGGTATTTGTGAGCATTTAAAGCACTACATGCAGGAGGACAGGACTCTCCCACCAAGACGTTTTGATGGGGAGAGTCATGAGAATTCTTTCCGTACCAACTGCTACCCTTGTTAACCATACAGATGACTTAATCTGTGCCTATAATAAGATCGATGTTGCTACCACTTCCAGGAGAGTTGCTCCATGCCATGATTTGAACCCTGGAGAAAGCATTCATGTGAGATGACATGTCCACAGCACCTACTTGGAAAAACATTGGAAAGAGCATTATCAGTTAATTTGGCCGTGAAGTATGCCAGTCTCCCAAATTGGGTTCGTGCATCCCATCTTAACATGATGAGATGGGCAGAGGAAGATGGAGAGCTGAGTTCCTCTAGCTCCCCGAGTACACTTCAATTCGTAGTTTCTGATGCCTTCGAAGAAGAAGATGGAAATCTACTCAAAACTCTGCAGCCCATAGTGGAACAGCAGCAGGCTCAAGAGCAAGGTGAAAGTTTAGAAGCTACAGTAACCGAAGCTCAAGACTCCAGACTAGGATTGCACATCCACAGGAGAGACAGAAACTGTTAGATAAAAATGAGTCTGAGCAGCCCAGAAAGAGTGCTTCAGAGTCTGAGAGACAGTAATGGAGGGCTGTGCTTCCAAAAGCGATCCAGTTCCCCACGAGCCAGAAATCACCAGAAATTATGAAGAAAGGGCACATTCTGAAGGCAGCTGGCCAAAGACAGGATTTAGATAAGAGAGCTTGCTATCCAAAACTAAAAGACCAAAACCATAACTGAAGTTATTGAGACTGAAGTACCGGAGAACCAAGAATAGTCAGAATTCAGTGACAGCGATGTTGCACTGACAGAGCCTAAGATTGAAGAGAGAAAGGGGGGTCAATAAAAAATACGCAGGCCCCGACAATACTTTCCTTGTGCTAACTGACAACAAAACAGATCACTGTTTAACTGATCCTGACTAACTGATGAGACCTGAGATATTTGAACAGAAGGTTACAGTTGAAGAGACACTCTGACAAAATAAAAAAGTTCATAGGTAAGACAGGGCAATGGTTGTCCCTAAGGCATCCAGTTGATGTAGTAACAAGCGCTGTAGTTTCCGAGATAGGGTAGAGACTATAGGTTAGAAGTGAGACAGATAACAAACTTTGATATTAATATGAATCCTCAATTGATCTAGAGCGAGAAGAGAATGGGAAAGGAATCCTGTAAAATTGTCTTGGTAATTTTAGTAATTGCCATAGTTGTATCAGTGGCTGGGTGGATAGTAGACTTCTATCTAATGGAGAGAGATGCCTTGCCAAAGCGAACTAAAAATATCAGTATCATTGCTGCTATTAAAGAGCCCCATGAGAGCAGATTTTCCCATGTTCCCCAAGCCCAGAGCATTTTTAATTATAATGTACATAACCTAACATTGTCTGAATATACTTAAATTATTAATATTCATGACTTCTTCGTTTGTTCCTATTTTCCTACCTCTGCAACGGAGATGGCATCCTAATTTCAACAACTGCTGTCCTATGTATTCTCCGTAGTGTATTTTTTGAATTTCTTCTATAACCAGAGTTCCATTAAATTGTGTTATACGAATTACACATGTCTATTAGAAAATGTACCTTTTACTAGTGATTCTAATCCGTATCTTCATGCGATGAGGCAACCTTACCATTTTTCTTCAACATTCACGCAAATAGACATGGGTGCGTGCCGTGTTGGGGTTGGGGGCACTTCGTATTGGGCACTGAAGTCATAATCTTTTGCTGGGCATACTCCCTCATGTGGGGGGGTTTGAACTTACTCTATGCAATATTGTTGGTGGGCTCATACTGTGGCGACGATTGTGTGGTCCCTTGAATTGCAATTGGGCACTCTCATGAGTTAGGGGTACAGCATCTTAGCTCCGTCACGTACAGAGTTGGGATGTATTTGATGAAGATGCTGGATGCAGTGTCATAGGCTTTACGTACCACAATCATTATATCTGAATGTGTAGTGTTATGCTTTTATTGGTAGGGATATACCGTACCACAATTGAGATTGTTTGAAGACTATCGGAGATTACACCCTGAGGCGAGTCTTTCTTGGAAGAGGTGCTGTATTTTCAAGCTAATAATAGGGTGATATTGTACCTTTGTCAATATAGGGAAGCTTTATTAGATTTGTTGACTTGACGAATCCATATTGTGTCTTTGTCAATACAGGGAAGCTTTATTACATTTGTTGACTTGACATATCGATCATTGTTTCCTTTATAGGCTGAATTGGGAGACTGCCCGTTTTTACTGTTTGCCCACCTTATTGTGGTGAGGTGCTTTTCTGAATGGTATATACAGAAGGTAATGTGCCTGGGACTCTTGTCTTGCTTGGTGGGAGGTGGCTGTCCTGGCTTTATTAAGTAAATAACTATACATCGCTTTCTACTATGGTCCGATGCACGCGCTATCTTCTTGACATGTTGTGGTGTTGTTCTACCACTGTGTTGTCATTGCATGTTGGATGCACATTGATGGGGGCAGGCTTTCTGTGGTGGTTGGAGTTTGTTGAGTGTTCTTTTGTTCTTTGTTGTTTGGTGTGATTGCCCAGACAGCACGTGTTTCGTCGTGGGTGATATCCCAAGCGACTTTTTCGGGGCTGTTGAGCAGGAGGGTGAAGTCTGTTGCGTTCTCCCTGCCGGTTCTGCTTCCGTCCCGGTTGTGGTTGGGTAGGCTCCCGGTTCCTTGTCTTGATGGTTTTGCTGGTAGCTGTGCGCCTGGATTGGAGTCCAATAGAGTTCCTGATTTGTTCTCTAATGTGGGTCCTTGTTAAGTACGGAAGCCCAGTTGAGTTTCTCGAGGTTTGGAATCTTAAGGGCGTACGCTTAGGACTGTTCTCGTCTCTGTGCGTATACGCCCCACAGTGAACTGGAACAGGATCTTTGTTGGCCTTTGGACTGGGCGCATGGCTGCTGGCGATGCTGTCGGGGTGGGGAACCTGCTCTACGGCCCTGAAGAAGTCGTTTACAGACCTGTCCGACCTAGTCTCTGAAATGAAGTGATGAACATGATTGAGAAGCACAAAAACATCATTAATCTCCTGGGAGCCTGCACACAAGATGATGGTACTTTTCAGATGGATAATTTATTTTAAATTCTTTGAATTTCAATACAAAAATGAAATACAGTTAATTAAATGTAAAATAGACAAAAACACTGCTAATTTCACCATACACCCCTGTGAATTAATCAACGAACAATATATCAGAAAAATACGTTCACAAAAATCCTGAAAGATTGAAAAGCCCATTTAAATATTGTTCTCTAAAATGAAACCTACTGCTTAATTTCGTTAAACCTTTTCCACAACCCGAGTGTATGTAGCAATAGGTATGTTTCATGCGTGCAAACCTGTTATTTAAACAGGTGGCCCTTTACCTTTTTGTTTTCTATGACCACCAGAGAGGAGAATGATGATTCACATGCTGGTTAATTCTCTCACCATTCATCCATCAATATTCCCTTTCCAGCCCAAATCCAGGCCAAATTCAGAGTACCTCCTGCACCACCCACAAACCTGTCTGACTTATCCATGCCAGCTTCTTGGCTCTGTGCCTACATAGCCACCCATTGAAATTACTTTCCTCTCTGCCCACAGTCCTGGTTGTGTCATTCAGAGTGTACTACTCGAGCCCGAACAGAGCCCTACCAATCTCCTGACCCTTTCTAAGTCCCTACTACCCATTCAACAGTCCAGCTGACACATCGCTCTGATATCCTTTGGGATCAAGTTTGCGCTATATAAAACTTTATAAATAAAATAAAATAAATAAATAAATCCCAACCGCATTCAGTATCCATTGTGCCCATGCCTACCTTCTTGCGCGTTTTACTGATTCTGTTTCGGTTCTTCTCTGCAGTGTGTGCAGGTCTGAAAAGCTCTTTGGTACTTCTGGTCCCTCATGTGCCTCAGTAAATTCTGTACCACAATATTTCTGTAGGTGCCCCCTTTCTGAACCCACAGTCTCAACCAGCAAACCATCCCAGAACCTCTCTCAGCTTTCACCGAAAATGGTTTAACCACAAACATGATAAAATATATATGATGAAAGGGATTTAACTTATTTCACAGGCTACTGATAGCCTTTTTTTCCTGCATATCATAACCGTAATCCTTGCCCTGTTAATTTTATGTATTTTTGGCACCAAAAAGCCTTGCAGTTAAGTAAATAAGGTGACTGATTTGACAACAGCTTAGCAACTATTTTCGTTTGGCTGCACTAATATTTTGGTGTTGCGGGCTAAAATTAAAATGCTTTTGTTACATTTCACTGATATACATTGCCACTGTAATCATTTTGACAATGGATTTCTTTTGAATTCTCCTTTATTGTCATCAAGGATGAAATCATGGAACACAGCAGCAAAATCTCTTCCATTGTGCTACTGTATAGAATATATATATATATATATATATATATATTCACTGAAAAAACCATAGGTTATAGACCATATATAGTTAGGAATTAGCATTTAAAAAACCTTATTTTACTCACACAAAACCATTGAAATTCCATATATAGTTAGTTGCACTAACTATATATCGCGCACCTGCAATCCACTGCTGATGATGTCACATATTACATCATTCATGACATGGTCAGTGACATCACTGATGACATCACTGATGACATCTCAAATGACATCACTGATGACATCACTGATGACATCTCATTTGACATCAATGACCACATCACTGATGATATCATTCATGTGACAATACAATGCATCTCCTCACATTTTAATATAACCTCTGTTTCACCCAGTGTTAAATACAGAATATAATTTTTGAAACCATTGACACACCAATACTAGTTACTACATACGCACTCACTGATTCCTACGTCTACACACACCTTCACTCATTCACCCATACTATCATTCATACATACAATCACTCATCTTTACAACACTATCATATGCACTCATACACCTATACAGACACTCACAGTCTGCCACTCATCCATGGAGTTACTCACACACCTAGTCAGTCCTGTAAAGAATCAATGACACTTCCATTTTCTTGTCTATACAGTTAAACATAGAGCACCTTACATTTTCAAACATATACTAACACATACTTACCTTGTTATACAATCATTGATACAAGTACACATTGATCTGCACAGAGTCACACACCTCCCAGCCAGCCACACACACACTCAGTCTCCCATACAAATACTTGGACAATCAATCAGTAACCCATATAGTTAATCATATAGCTACTGATCAAAACATGCAGCAGTTTACAGAACAACAGACATAATGATGCACAAATTAAGACACTTTAGTCACTAACCCATGCACTCAGTGAGACACATTTAATCACTCACTCATGCATTCAGTCATGCACCTACTAAATCCTTTGTCCAGACACTTATACTTCCACTCATTCTTCAATATGTAAGACACATTTTAACTTTACAGAAACATACAGTCACTGGATGTTGTCATCAGTGATGTCATCAGTGATGTCATTTGAGATGTCATCAGTGATGTCATCAGTGATGTCACTGACCATGTCATGAATGATGTAATATGTGACATCATCAGCAGTGGATTGCAGGTGCGCGATATATAGTTAGTGCAACTAACTATATATGGAATTTCAATGGTTTTGTGTGAGTAAAATAAGGTTTTTTAAATGCTAATTCCTAACTATATATGGTCTATAACCTATGGTTTTTTCAGTGAATTTTCAAGGTTTTGTAAATGCTAATTCCTAACTATATATGGTCTATAACCTATGGTTTTTTCAGTGAATTTCAATGGTTTTTTAATAGCAAATATCATAAGCTGTCGAATGTCAAGTACGTGGTAAGTGAAAACATTTTCGTGTATATGCACACTGATCTGCTTTGAATGGTGCCCCCCCCCCTCATTTCTATTAGGAGTACTCTCTCTTTGCAGATAGTGAAAGGTAGTTAACGCAGGTCTTTGCCCCCATTGTAATCCGTCGTGCCTGCTTCTCTCTCCATTTGATTCATTGTTATCCAAGTATTTACTGTTTTAGAATTAGTTCTCTTTGGTTCATTCTCTATTTACAAACAAACACAGAGTCGCAATACTCTGTTTAGTCTTTGCAGATAACGAAAAATCGTGTAAAAAAAAAGAAAAGGAATCGAGCAAAATCAGTAGGCCACTAATGGGATCTCTTTTTGACCTCGCTAAAATAGAAACATTAGGAACAACCCCTCATGACAAATACAAAACTAGTGAGATGAACTGAACTCCACACAATGATGGCTGCAAAACAGCTCTGCTCCGCCACCCACCCCGCCCAAAATAACGATAAAGAACGGCTGCCATGATTGGTTGCGGAATGACCACGACGGAGCTACGAAATGGTGCTGCTCTCATGCTAACCCCAGCTTCAGTCTGAAACATCCAGAAACACTGTAGACTACCAATTCGATCAGTTCCGGTAGCGCCCCAATGTAACCCGGTAGAGAAGAACTAGCCCTCCCCTCTTTGACTGATGGTTCTTGTTGCCTGTCCCTTCTGTTGTCATTTAACAGAACTATTTAGCCTGCTGAAAGGGGTTGTGTTCCGACCGCTGGTTGGTGGAGACATTTTGACTATATTCTGTACCTGCGTTGTCGCGTAATGCGTCATATGACGCGCCGCGTTAGCGCATCCGGAAGTCATCCGGGGCGCGCAGCGCGTAACGTAAGCATAACAAGTCATGTGACTTGTTAATAAAACTTTTCATTGGTTCATTTTACTTTTCTTATTGTAATGATGAAAGGCTTGGTCATATGACCTAAAAATTACGCTTTTCATTACTTCCGAACATTATTTTTTCTTAAATATATGTTATAATGTTCCAGGCTAATGTACTTTCCCGGAAATTTTACAACTGTCCTGCAAGTAAAATATATTCTTTTTTCGAGAAAAAGAGCGTTTCTTCGTCCCATGACGGAGCCGTTGAGCAAAAGAGGGTCGACCTGCTGTCTTAGTCGCCGATACGCCTGAATATGAGATTCTTATCGATCACTTTATGTTGCAGGAATAGAAAACACAACAGCCCTTGACCATTTATCTTTACTGCGTTCCTTCGTATTATACCTTTTACCCTTCATGTAATTGGTCTGCTTTATTTCACTTGCCTTTTAATGATTCTAAAACAGTGACTATTATTAAAAACTTTACCAATGTATATACTACTACCATGTTTTCTTTTAAAAACCTTTATTGTGAAAATTTCATTATAGAAATACGAGCCTATAACCACGTGGGCCGGCCACGGAGCAAACTATAATCGTATATGATGAATAGACATTTACACTGTAGAGGAACGTAACGGGCGGGCCATTAGGTTGCAAGAACTAAGGTGTCTAACAGTTACGGAATCGGTGGACGTACATTTTATAATTAAAATACGACAGGGCCAGTTACAATAAAATTATCTAGATATACATTTGCGGGCAAGTACCATGGGTGACGTTAATTCGAACTTTCAACAGTACAGTAATCAATAACACATCAGAACTTAATATCAATAGGGATGTCGAAATATTCAATCAATTCTCGTCCCCGCCCGCCATGTGCTTCAAAACTGCATACGTATCTCGTGATTTCAAGGTTCTGCAACCAGTACACAACAAGGAGTTACGAGTCCCATTTATTCTGGCGCCATTTTGGGCGAGGACGGGCAGGTCCAGGATATAGTCAAAATGTCTCTACCAACCATCGACTATGATGATGTTCATATGCTGTATTTATTAGAGTAACACTCAGATGTCCACATGAAATAAATTTGCCACAATCTAAACATGTCATTTTAATCTTTCCAAAGTTCTTCTAAATATTTGGGACCGTTTCCCTTGCCTCTGAAGCTCTCAGTGCCACTTCTTTGATGAATGTACTAGCAGGTCAGGGGTTCTCCTCCAAATCTCTCTTTTATGCAGCACTATAATTAATTGGTGCCACCTCTCCATATGACGATGCATGGTATAGTTACCACAACTATATTTTTTTTCGGTTCCTCTAGAGAGTTCATCGTGGCAGATGAAGCGTGTAACGTACCGGGCATTTACCTTTTTTTGCATGTACAGGAAAGGAAAAAAAAATCGAGCGTCCGAGTTCTAAGGTGTCCCAGGGCCATTTTAGTGGACCAGGCCCAAATCCAAAGAACAGGCCGCCATTTTGAGAGTCCTGTTGCAGCCGCCTGTCGCTGTAGCATCAAGAACAGCCGAAACTCAGCTGAATGGCAACTGAAACGGTAAAGGGGCGCCCCACTACAGCAGACGAGCCAGGCCCAAATCCAAAGAACAGCTATCTCACAGGCTAATGGGGCGACCCACGCCGAGTTTCAGCATTGTAGGATGACCACACAAGTACATCAACTTGCTAGACATCACCTCGGTGCCATCCGGATCTCGGCGCCCCACTGCAGATGAAGTGCCTCTCAACTATGAAACCACCACGGTGACATCCGGATCTTGGCGCGTTGTGCTGCCTTCGGCCTATTCGCACATCGGTCCGCTACTGACGCCATCTCACAGGCTAATGGGGCGACCCACGCCGAGTTTCAGCATTGTAGGATGACCACACCAGTACAGCAACTTGCTAGACATCACCTCGGTGCCATCCGGATCTCGGCGCCCCACTGCAGATGAAGTGCCTCTCAACTATGAAACCACCACGGTGACATCCGGATCTTGGCGCGTTGTGCTGCCTTCGGCCTATTCGCACATCGGTCCGCTACTGACGCCATCTCACAGGCTAATGGGGCGACCCACGCCGAGTTTCAGCATTGTAGGATGACCACACCAGTACAGCAACTTGCTAGACATCACCTCGGTGCCATCCGGATCTCGGCGCCCCACTGCAGATGAAGTGCCTCTCAACTATGAAACCACCACGGTGACATCCGGATCTTGGCGCGTTGTGCTGCCTTCGGCCTATTCGCACATCGGTCCGCTACTGACGCCATCTCACAGGCTAATGGGGTGACCCACGCCGAGTTTCAGCATTGTAGGATGACCACACCAACTTGCTAGACATCACCTCAGTGCCATCCGAATCTTGGCATCTCAACGCCTAGTGGTATCTTCCATACAAAAAATATTGTTACGCTGCCTTTGGCCCCATTCGCACATCAGTCCGCAACTTAGACATCACCTCGGTGCCATCCGGATCTTGGCATCTCAGCGCCTTGTGGTGTCAGTCAGAAAATATTGTTGTGCTGCCTTCGGCCTATTCGCACATCGGTCCGCTACTGACGCCATCTCACAGGCCAACGGGGCGCCCCACGCCGACTTTCAGCATTGTAGGATGGCCACACCAGTGCGGCAACTTGCTACACACCACCTCGGTGCCATCCAGATCTTGGCATCTCAGCGCCTTGTGGTCTCTTCTACACCGGAAATATAGTAGAAAATATTGTTGCGCTGCCTTTGGCCCCATTCACACATCAGTCCGCTACTGACACCATCTCACAGGCCAACGGGGCGCCCCACGCCGACTTTCAACATTGTAGGATGGCCACAGAAGTGCGACAACTTACTAGACACCACCTCGGTGCCATCCGGATCTTGGCGCGTTGTGCTGCCTTCGGCCTATTCGCACATCGGTCCGCTACTGACGCAAACTCACAGGCCAACGGGGCGCCCCACGCCGACTTTCAGCATTGTAGGATGGCCACACCAGTGCGGCAACTTCCTACACACCACCTCGGTGCCATCCGGATCTTGGCGCGTAGTGAAGCTGCAGCAGCTGCAAATAAGCTTCAGACAGTGTTACAACCGCTGCTCAGAACTCTCAACTATGACACCACCTCGATGCCATCCGGATCTTGGCGCGTTGTATTGCCTTCGGCCTATTCGCACATCGGTCCGCTACTGACGCCGCCTCATGTGCCAACGTATTTTCTCCGCATTTTATACCCTATGCCGCATAACAGGTCATGTGACTTGTTTATAAAACTTTTCATTGGTTCATTTTACTTTTGGTTTCCTAATGATGGAAGGCTTGATCATATGACCTAAAAACAACACTTTTCATTGGATGAAAACTTTTTTTTTCCCCCAAACGATGAAAGCCCCACCTTGTTTCTGGATGTTTCAGACTGAAGCTGGCGTCACCATGAGAGCACCACCATCTCGTAGCTCCGTCGTGGTCATTCCGCGAGCAATCATGGCAGCCGCTCCCCACCAGAAGCCTGCAGGAGTCGGGGCCCCCAAAACTTTTGATGAATTCTCAAGGCGGAGGGGACGCTTTCGAGAATGGGGTCCAAGACCTAGCAGACAAGCGTCCGATTTCCAAGGTGTCCCAGGGCCATTTCAGTGGACCAGGCCCAAAAAGGAAACAGCCTGCCGCCATTTTGAGAGTCCTGTGACAGCCGCCTATCGCTGCACCGCAAGAGTGGGCGCAACTCAGCTGAATGGCGGATTTTGACACAGTGGACCAAAAGCGGACGGAATGGCAACTGAAACGGTAAAGGGGCGCCCCACTACAACAGACGAGACTCCACCTGGAGAGGCCCGTTCACGCCGCCTCCCCCGGGGCGCTCCACGCCGTTATTCGGAGCAGCATTGTAGGATACCAAAACCAGTGCGGCAACTTACTGGACATCACCTTGGTGCCATCGTTCTGCTGCCTTGGAACTATTCGCACAACAGTTTGCTACTGATGACCCACCCCCCGCGACGCCCCACGCCGTTATTTGCTGGGTGGCAACTTACTAGACATCACTTTTGTGTCATCTAGATTTCGGCGCGTTCTGCTGCCTTGGAACTATTCGCACAACAGTTTGCTACTGATCACCCACCCCCCGCGACGCCCCACGCCGGAAATCTGGACGTTGTGCTGCGTTGGGACTATTCGCACAGCCGACCGCTACTTCGTTGTTTTTCTCTAAAAATGTTTATATGTTATTACTATTTTTGTTTTCTTGTATATATTTATAAATTATTAAAGTTTTATAATCTTACTACTTTGTCGGAGTGCTATATATTTTTAATGTGACACATAATTGTAAAAACTTTGATGTACAAAGAGTCATCCCTGGAATCTTCCGCTTCACGCTCGGTCCCCTCCCCAATCACAATACAGAATGGTTTTCAGATAATAGCAACGCTTCTGCTGTGACGGATCTCATCGAGTGTGGGCCTTGATCTACTATAACTCCTTTGAAGACGGGTGATTCTTTACAGCTGTGGCCATAAACTACATCTGCAGGGCTAGCTGATAGCCTAGGACCGGCCTGGACAATCGGACACAGAGGAAAAGGAGTGTCAGAGGGTGCGGTAGTGAATAGGGCGAAAGGGAGGTGTCGGGCGGGCACAGGGTGTGATTCTCAGGGAAGAACAGCGCAGATGGGGGGAGGTTTATTACCCATGCATAAAACAGAGAGCGGGGGTGACCACTGCCTGGGGGAGATGCTTGCGAGGGTGGGGAGCCATGCTAAGGATCGACAGCGTTCACAGAGTGGATCTGGTCAAGGCATCTAAAATGGCTGCCGTGCACGACAAAAGTGTGGCATTTGAAAAAAGACAAGATGGCGCACACAATGTTTTTCAACAATTCCTGATTTCCTTCGAATCGAACGTTAACAGACGTTGGGGCATATTACCAAAGTTAAGCGATATTTATCCCTAACGATGCATTGCAAAGATTTTTTTACCGTCAGAAATTATCGCAGATAAACCTTGCTATTATCAAGGTTTATCGCAAATACGATAAAAAACGAGCGCAATGCATTAATGTCGCTGAAAACTCCGCGATATTCATGCATTACCGAGCTAATGCTCTTAGCCATGTTATCCACCTCCCATTGGATAACATGGCTAAGAACTGCTCAGGGCAGCTGTTACTTTTTGGAGATATTCGCGCTTATCTCGAATATTTCCAAAAGTTGATAATAGGAGATAGCGATGTTAGCGACTGTTTCCAGTCGCTAACATCTTGGCATGCCCACTTTGCATGTCATTAGTGATAAATATCACTCACATGCAAAGTGGGACCCAAGATGGTCGCTATCTCCTACTAGCCGTCGCTAACTGGTGTTAGCAACAGCTAGGTAATACACATATAATTTTATCTCCGCGAAGCGGAGCGCTGTTACAGATATATATCTTGTTTTTGAACGTTAATTTCTCAAAATGCACTGAAGCACATATATTGAGACATAGCAAAGGCACATCGGGCTACCAGTCCCTAATATTTTACCAAGTTTCGTGCAAATCCATTCAGCCGTTCGATTATTATTATTATTATTTTTTTTTGCCCCGCGGGGCCCTTTTAAAACCTCCACATCAAACCTAGGGGGTCAGCGAGGATCTACTATGCCCCCTTATGGTCATCAGCCGTTCGATTATTATTATTATTTTTTTTTTTGCCCCGCGGGGCCCTTTTAAAACCTCCACATCAAACCTAGGGGGTCAGCGAGGATCTACTATGCCCCCTTATGGTCATTTGCCCCTTCGCTTTGGCCTCCTCTTGTCTCTCGATCCTACCGAGAGACAAGATGGCGGCCGCTACGGACTGTTTGGAATGTTGACAGACGCCAGAGAACCAATCAGCTTCGCTTCACAAAGCTCCGTTGCGCGAAAAGTACGCGTCCTGGGCCGCTGCCCGGTCCGCTGTTACAGATATATATCTTTTTTTAAACGTTAATTTCTCAAAATCCACTGGAGCACATATATTGAGACCTACAAAAGGCACATCGGGCTACCAGTCCCTACAATTTTGCCAAGTTTCGTGCAAATCTATTCAGCCGTTCGGGCTAAAAGTGAGGCTAACCGCCCTATGGAAAAATCAATGTTAAAAACACGTTTTGGGACCCCCCTTTTTTCTCGGCCCCCCCTTGACGAAACCCCCCCAAATTTTCAGGGGCTGCTCAGAAACAAAATGTGCCATTTTCCTGAAAATTTCAGCCAATTCCGTCCACAAACGCCAAAGTTATTAGACATAGAATTTTCAAAAAACCCATAGGGAAAAAATCCTAACTATATATACCTACTGGCGACCGCCAGTAGGTAATATATATATATATATATATATATATATATATATATATATATATTTTTTTTTTTTTTTTTTTTCAACAAAGTTCCCAAGCTTACGAGAGGGCACTCGACTCTGCTCCGCCATCCGGCAATAATTTGCAGCTTGCTTTCATGCTCCCACGTCTAAATTACTGCCAACGTGTTTCACGGCCTCACGCCGCTTCTTCATGGGCTGCTCCTGAACAAACAATGATGCACGCATTTTGTTTTCAACTGAACTTTATTAGCATGTGTGCCCTCGATGGGCGTGTGTTAAAGCGCATTCCTTTGCTATTGCATGCTGGGCTGTGGAGTTCCCAAATGCGTGTCACGATTCAAAGTGTGTCCAATTGTTAGAGCAAATGTTTTTTAACCTTATAGTAAGGGTCGGAGCATTGCTGCAGGCTAATGTGCAATTTTGAGCAGTGTGCTTCACGACTGAAGAAAAGTTCGAAGTCTGTAGCCTCGATCAGCTGGATGTCTTGATTATCCAACTGGCAATGGTTCCCCCTCCACGGCAAGGATGCCGTGCAATTAGTTTTTCAACAAACAGCACACACACACACACACACACACACACATATATATATATTTATATATATATATATATATATATATGTGTGTGTGTGTGTGTGTGTGTGTGTGTGTGTGTGTGTGTGTGTGTGTGTGTGTTTGACGCTGGAGTACAATGCCGCGTGCTAGTTTTTCCTGGTATACATGTGAGTGTGTCTGACCTGTCTGGAACACTCTGCATGCCGTTATAACAGCTCAATGTAACCTGAGTGACTAGTTGATTCAATGCCCATTCGATTCTCCATGTTAGACTAATGTTCTGATTTGTTACCTTTGTCTCAAATTGTAAAGTGCTCTGCTATCCTTCGGGATCAAGTTCGCGCTATATAAAACTTTCTAAATAAAAAATTATGAAATTATTTTCCCCACTAACAAATACCAACCTTCCTAACACCAATGCACATGGACTAACTTGCAAAATGAGTCAAGATGAGTGAACTTTTGTAGATGAGCTGAATAACAGGATTAGGAAGGAGAGCGAAAAGGTAAGCAAGGAAAGTAGGGTAAAGGAAAGTGAAGAGAGACCGAGTGGAAACGAGGGATGTGCATCCAAAGTAAAGCTTAGACATCGAGAAGAAAGGGACACTATGTATGGTCTGCAGATAAGAAGGGAACAAGACAGTTGAATATGTAGGATGACAATAGTTACTTAGCCAGCAGTAGAATATTTGCAAGTCATCTTACTTTCAGCTGTCACAAGATTGGTTAGAAAGTTGCTATGTTGCCTTAGTTTTTGTGAAGGTTTACCACACTAATTACTTAAACATGGGACCAGACACATACTTGAGGTGAAGCAAATGTAGTTTTGGACAGCTAATGAGTGACATTTTTGGTGCTTTAATACCCTCAGTAGGCGTTCCACTCACAATGTTAAGATTAGAAAACTATCAACTCTAGTAGATAGATGGGAAACTGACAAAGCTGGTGTGTTGTCTATAATTAATAAGGAACTGTTTGCAATGAGAGCTATCATAATTCAGCACTACCTTGCACTTGACTTACTTATAGCAAAGGAAGGCTGAGTTTGCAGAACAACCCATGCAAGGGAATGTTGTGCATACATTCCCAAAGCAGATAAACAGCTTGAAAGCTATATCACTAATATCACTAATGTGACTTATGAATTGAAGCAATTAGAAGAGACCAGTACCTGGGAGGGAGTAGGCTTTTGAATTGGGTTTAAAGAGGAAGGCAAATGATGAGGTGGTGTAAGAGGCAGAATAATAAAAGTGCTGCTAACCACTCAGTTGGTTTACTAATAGGTGCTGCATGTGTGCTTTTTTTCTTTAAACTTTGTGGAAGAATGTCATCAAGCGGTGTTTTAAGTTGTGGAAAAATGAATTTGAGAGCAACAACCGGGAGAAGGAGGAATAGAGCTGATATCGAATATGAGATGTTACAGAATAACTTTTATGATGACACACATTAGCTAGAAGGATCTAAATTCAAGAGCACAAAACTGATGATGAAAGTTCTGTGATGACCATGACGAACAGAGAGGTAAAATCTCATAGCGCATCAGAGGGGGGTTGTAAATGAGGATTGCTTAAAATTCAAAGTTTTGATGTTTAGAGTGTAAGAATTCATGTTTCTTTAACTTGGGACCAGTTAGTCCTCATTCTCCATCTTTTTTGTGAAGTTGTTGTTTATCATGTGATCTGAATCAGTGTTAATTATGTGTTATAAAAATAGAGTTCACTAGATGAAAAAATGATCCTCTGTGACTACCTGAGCAGAGTGTACTTTCCCAAGGACAGAACAACTGTCCCAGACTGAACAGCATACTACGAAACGTTTCATCTACCAGGAGCAGATGCTGTGAACACTAGCACTCTATGTATTAGAATAGTGAGAATTCTATGAATGTATTTAATTACCAATTGTTATTCTTTGCTTAGTTTCTACTGGTTGTGACTATTCGAACCATGTACTATAGTAGTGACTGTATGAAGCTTTTGTCTAAAGCCCTATAAAAGGGTGAGACAACTCCATTTGAGAAGGAGACCTTCCCTCACTCTTTGGATGTGAATCTTTGCTGGATTTGACTAAAACTCTGAGTCTTGATGTATTTTTTCATTGAATCTAATGCTCATTGATTTAACATTAATGCCCTAGCCTATGCATTTCTGTACTTTAATTCATGAAGTAAATCTGCAAAACAGAGAGCTTTGTCTGGTGTTCTTTACCAGAAACCCCTTTTTCTTGCCGTTTGTACTTTTATCACCCAACTCACTGGGAGAGACGGGTCCAGAAGTGAGCACCATTGCCTGGTAGAGACTACACTGCTTCAATTTCAGTGCCAGCCTGAAAAGAAGGAGATTGATGTATAGGTTTGCGTGATGCCACACACATTCCTCTTCATCTCAACGTTCAAATCCCAAGAAGTGGTTACACAAAAGCCTCCACAAGGACTGCCTGTAAGAGATGTCTTTATTTGTCATGCGATGCAAATATATACAAGCATCAAAAATATAACAGGTAAATTACGTTTTTTGCGTGAGAAAAATCTGGTAAATACCATTAAAAAACAAATAAAATCTAAAAAATAAGTATATTATATGCATTCTTCTTTTACTTCTTCTAAACTGTCACCACTTGCTTTAGATTAAAAAGGCGTGCTGCTCTATGTGCACACTATTATTTACGCACCCACAGTAATCACCATAAAATTCACTTACTCAAAATTTGCCTGTCAAATTCCAGCTATTTGGAGCACATTCAAAGGTAATCATTTTGATTGGTGTCTATACCATTTCAAAACATGTATTTGATTCCAAAACACTATCCACTACCTAGCTCTCAGTCTTCCCTATCATACATGTTTTGTTATCTACAGCTACTACGTCAACAGCCAATTCATGACTCACCCATCATCTACTTCTTGTGGTTTGATCTTCTAAATATCGTTTATTAACTAGACAGTCTGCCTCCATTCCGCAGCACATCCTTTACAAGACTACCACAGTATCCAAGAAAGTCTAATTAGATATTATGGGTAGTGTTAGAATTTAAAAATAACAAAAAAACTTTCAGTAACTTAATTCAAGTGAAAGTAGCTCCTTGTTGGACAGATTGGAAAAGAAGTTTCAAATGTAACTTAAATTTGGGTACACAAAAATATGTATCTTAAGCTTGCGTGGAGCACATAAAAATGTGTCCGTTTTGCCCATATAATGGAATTGTCGCATTCTCAAATTTAGGGCTTTGTCCTTGATTGGGGGGAGGGGAAGTTTGCGGTATTCACAGACATATAGGAAGACGCATTCCACCCTGAAAACCCATGCAAATGTATTTACATAAAATCAGGATTATATTTGTTAGAACAGGGTCAAAATGGCAGAGGAAGATATTTAATGGCAGTAAATGAAAGAGGCTTCTCCATGTTCCATATTTTGTGGGGAAAAAATGATAATGCCTAAATTGTATGGATTTAGGCCCAGATCTCTGTACTGGGGTGAATGTAGGACATTGTTCTGCATTCTGTCCATCAATTGTGCTTTTTGCATTTGTCACCCCAAGTGGGACAGGTATGCCCAGACGTGGGTCCTGTGCTCTCCATGCCACTGGAGGCAAGCTATCCTGGCTGATGAGGGGTGAATCCCCAAAACTGGTCCTAGGATGCTTGTTTCCAGTCCAGGGAAGACCTGGCCTGGCAGGTCCGGCTGGACTTCTCCCATTGGGCGCAGGGTCAAGACTGATTTGCATTTGTCTGGGCTCAAACTGGAATATCATGGGGAGCAAAAAAACAATGGATTTAGGCCCGTATCTCTGTACTAGGGTGAATGTATGACATTGTTCTGCATTCTGTCCATCAATTGTTCTTTTTGCATAAAATAACATTTACATCAAAGGTATGCTTTCAATATGCCCACGCTCAGTAAATTTGACATATTGGGTTAATTCAGGTAACCTTCTATTGGCATAGATGCCTGTGACTACTTTTTGAATCTGTTGTGAACCCTAGAAAAATCTAAAAATGTGCTATAAACATAGGAGTAATACATTGCGAGCAAGTTTACAGCTTTTAAATGGTTTGCTTAGGTAATCGAACTTTGGTGTACCTTACACGCTCTTAGAATTTCACATAAATTCCCGTAAGTTGCATAATAAAGTTATACTTCATATCCTCTCTGGTGGTTAATGCACCCTGGAAATGAACATGATATAACAACATACGTGATGTTACAAACGTGTACACATGTATGTCATTCAGAAAAGTAAGAAACTGTGGCCAAAGACTTTAATGTGATTTTTTTTTCCACTTTGATGTTGTATGATAGAACCAGCCCCGGATAAAAACTTGCCTTTTTGGACAACCTCTACCAATTTACATAGACAATGTTAACGTTCGGCACAAGTCAGGTGCATTTTATGCTTCCTTGTTCCAGCATGTGAATCTTGTAAACATCTGTTTAAGAAAGTTGGGAACGAGTCCCGTTTTTGTGTTGGTTGTTGGCTACTGATTGGAGTTGGTCGCTAGTAGAACAGACATATTTTATCATAGGATATTATTAGCTGAGTTAAGAAAAAATACGTTTCATCAGGATCAAATAAGCTGTTTGTAAAAGCGCCTATGGTTGAAATAAAAACCGATGATATTTCATATTTTAACTGGTGTTCTCTGTGTTTCCGAGGAATTTCAACTTCTTTAAAAACTTCACAACCAAAGGATACCAAAATCCACTCAGGTTTGAATCTTTGTGTACAAAGTTCAGTGAGCAAGAGCTGCTTTTTACACAGGGGACGTCAACTGCTAAATAAATGTTTTTTGTGGACAACGTTGAGTGAGAAAGATCCGCTTTTTACACAGAGGACAGCCACCTGCTAAATAAATGCTTCGGCAAAATGTATCTTCTCAAATTTGTGAAACATCATGCAACTGTGCACCAATGACAACAATGACAAACAGGGAATTAACACAGAAAAAGAAACGGAGAATGTTTTTTGAATTAGCTCCAATGCATCCTATTCGACTACTCTCAGGCAATATGGTTTTCTTTGGAGGGGATGGGATAAAATGAAAGCCTTATAATTATATTGTAAAAAAGGAACCATTATCCATGAAGTTAAGTAAGAAGAAGCACATTCGTAAAAGTGTACCATAATATTTATTTTTTAAGACTTGTTTTGAGTAACATCTAAAATAAAAATTGTGTCGTTTTTTGTTAATTGCTCTGACGGGATTTTTTGCCATGTTCTCCATCAGGAAAGGCCAAAACACATCTGTACAATAAACTACCTTCCCAAGTTTCCAGCCCTTGTTGTCACGGTCTTAAAGCTTCACTTTGAAATGTGCACGGTATAATTTGCAAAACTAATACCCAAAAAAGAAAAATACAAAAAAACGTTATTTACTGCATTTCTGAGAGGTTAGAGCAACTGTGCGAGAAAATTTCTTATGAAAAAAAATACAGAATCCCAACAGTTCTGCCATGGCAGGCTCAGAAATATGCAGAGCATTTTGCTAATTAATTTCTGATAACAAGAAGGGTTAACAGCCTATGCCGGGTCCCCGTATGATTGCTAATCTTAGGGAGAAGTCATGGTGAAATGATTGGGAATTGGCTCCTGTGGGTTGGCAGATAAATGCTCCTTGCGTGCATGTCACGGGGTTAATTAATTAGATTAATGACTCCCGGTGTTATGTTTTCTTTTGTAATACTTATTTGCCACAGCCTATTGAGCAGGTAACCCCAGAGGGCTACGTTCTTTTTAATTTAATTATGCTGAAGAAGATATGAAACAGAAACGCATGCGCAGACGCTCAGTCTAGCCTCAAAGGTATTTACTATTTATTATTTTAGTCTGAATATTTAAAGCGACCAATATTCTCTTAGTTTCAAGGCAGAGCTACAATGTACGATTTCTTAATCGTCAACTATTTGCAGAGCCACCTTCGTCACATTGGCGATGCTGACATTTCTATGTTTTATGTGTTAGGCCGAGCACAGGTGGAGGTTGCACACGTGAGTGCTTGTACAGGGTAACCCTGCCCCAGTTGGCTTTCTCAGGTATCCCATCCCCAGGTGAATCCACAAAGCGCGTTCAGGTTTTAGAATCAAACAAGGGTTGCAGATTGGAAAGGATTTGTGTTCCTGCTGTCTGACAGAAACCAGACGGAACCGTATTAAATGGAAGGCTGTCTGGGAGGCCTTGCAACTCCAGAAGATAAGAACTGGAAGGCCTTCATTTAGCCGGGAGCGGATTGCCTGCATTCCTTTTTATGTAATCGTTCTTCAAGGAATAGGAACACAAGGTTAGTGCACCTGCATTTTACTTTCGGAGGTTCTCTTATACATCTTTTCTTATTTTATTCTACATCAAGGGAAACAACAAATCCCATGATGCGATAAAAACAAAGGATCTAATATATTAGCAATAAGAACCAATCACCGGAAAAAGTATTTATGTCAAGCTTTTAGGCAGCCACTGCGCCCTCACCGGCCTGGTCGCCCCACGATCCTCGCTCCTGCTCCTGCGCCCTCCTGCTGCCTGTGCCGCCCGATCTCCATCGTCGCCTGCTCCCGGTGCCCCAGCCGCCGCAGGGCCGCCAGAGAAGCCCGCACCCGGTTTTCCCGCCGCCGCTGCCTGCAGACCCGCCCCCCCGCCAGCCGATTGGCTAAGACGCTCCCGCCTCCCAGCTGACCCACCCTCACTGCTCCCTTCTTAAGGGGACCCTCTACTCCCGTTCAGGAGCAACCACTGCGCCCTCACCAGCCTGGTCGCCCCACGATCCTCGCTCCTGCTCCTGCGCCCTCCTGCTGCCTGTGCCGCCCGATCTCCATCGTCGCCTGCTCCCGGCGCCCCAGCCGCCGCAGGGCCGCCAGAGAAGCCCGCACCCGGTTTTCCCGCCGCCGCTGCCTGCAGACCCGCCCCCCCGCCAGCCGATTGGCTAAGACGCTCCCGCCTCCCAGCTGACCCGCCCTCACTGCTCCCTTCTTAAGGGGACCCTCTACTCCCGTTCAGGAGCAACCACTGCACCCTCACCGGCCTGGTCGCCCCACGATCCTCGCTCCTGCTCCTGCGCCCTCCTGCTGCCTGTGCCGCCCGATCTCCATCGTCGCCTGCTCCTGGCGCCCCAGCCGCCGCAGGGCCGCCAGAGAATCCCGCACCCGGTTTTCCCGCCGCCGCTGCCTGCAGACCCGCCCCCCCGCCAGCCGATTGGCTAAGACGCTCCCGCCTCCCAGCTAACCCGCCCTCACTGCTCCCTTCTTAAGGGGACCCTCTACTCCCGTTCAGGAGCAACCACTGCGCCCTCACCGGCCTGGTCGCCCCACGATCCTCGCTCCTGCTCCTGCGCCCTCCTGCTGCCTGTGCCGCCCGATCTCCATCGTCACCTGCTCCCGGCGCCCCAGCCGCCGCAGGGCCGCCAGAGAAGCCCGCACCCGGTTTTCCCGCCGCCGCTGCCTGCAGACCCTCCCCCCCGCCAGCCGATTGGCTAAGACGCTCCCGCCTCCCAGCTGACCCGCCCTCACTGCTCCCTTCTTAAGGGGACCCTCTACTCCCGTTCAGGAGCAACCACTGCGCCCTCACCGGCCTGGTCGCCCCACGATCCTCGCTCCTGCTCCTGCGCCCTCCTGCTGCCTGTGCCGCCCGATCTCCATCGTCGCCTGCTCCCGGCGCCCCAGCCGCCGCAGGGCCGCCAGAGAAGCCCGCACCCGGTTTTCCCGCCGCCGCTGCCTGCAGACCCGCCCCCCCGCCAGCCGATTGGCTAAGACGCTCCCGCCTCCCAGCTGACCTGCCCTCACTGCTCCCTTCTTATGACGCCTCCTCAGCGACCGCGCGGCGGACGCGCGCAGCGGGAGCACCGACTGAGCGCCGAAGGTGCGCCAAAGGTAAGCCCGTCTGCGCCCGTCCACGCCTGGACCGCGCCCAGCGCCAGAATCCCTGGCCCCCGCAGACACCAGCCCACCCACCGGACCTACGACGCCGCCACCTCCAACGCGCTCAACACCGGCCGAGTCCCGGGATGCTACCGAGCCACCCCTAGACGCACCCACGGACCCTTCAGCTGCCACGCCTGCAAGTTCACCTGCATCCGGACCTGCCTCGCACCAGCACCCGTCAAGCCGAACACCAGCAGCGTCCACCTCAAGTGCATCCTGCTCAACACCCGCTCCGTCCACAGACACGCCATCGAACTCTGGAACCTCCTCGACACCACAGCTCCTGACGTTGCCTTCCTCACGGAAACCTGGATGAACGACTCCTCAGCGCCCGACATCGCCATCGCCATCCCAGAGGGATACAAGATCACCCGGAGAGATCGCGTCAACCAGACTGGAGGAGGCATCGCCATCATCCACAGGGACACCATCCACATCAGGACCAACACCGACGACACCCTGACTACCGCCGAACACCTACACTTCCAGATCCGCACCGACCCGAAGACCACCCTCAGAGGCACCCTGATCTACCGACCCCCGGGACCACGCACACAATTCAGCGAGGACATCGCCGACTTCGTCAGCCCGCATGCCCTCCCCTCCGCTGACTACATCCTCCTGGGGGACATCAACTTCCACCTGGAGAACTACAACGACCGCAACACCATCACCCTGCTCGACAACCTCCCCAACCTCGGACTCAAGCAGCTGGTGTCCACCCCCACCCACCTCGCCGGACACACGCTCGACGCCATCTTCTCATCCAGCGAAGACATCGCCTTCAGCCACGCCACTGGACTCCACTGGACAGACCACAGCTGCGTCCACTTCACCTTCAGAAGAACGACGATCCACCACCACCAGCAACAGGTTGCTCGAAGAAGCTGGAACAAGATCACAGCCGACCAGCTCGCCGCTTCCCTGAGCCAGCACCCTCCCGCCAGCTCAGCGAACCCAAGCCAGGCCGCCGACAACCTCACGAAGTGGATCAGCAACTGCGCGGACGAACTCGCCCCACTGAGGACCCCGCCCAGCAGACCCAGCAGCAAGAAGGCCCCATGGTTCACCGACGAACTCAAGACCTCCAAGAAGAACTGCCGAGCCCTCGAGAAAGCCTGGAGAAGGGAACCAACACCGGACAACATGACCACCCTCAAGCTTGCCACCCGGAAGCACCACCAACTAATCCGCGCCACCAAGAAAACTGCATTCAAGGACCGGCTGGACAACAACGCGCACAACTGCAAGGAACTCTTCAACATCGTGAAAGAGCTCTCCAACCCCAACGCCGGACACAACGACATCACCCCATCGCAAGACCTCTGCAACTCCCTCGCCTCCTACTTCCACAACAAGATCGCGGAAATACACAACAGCTTCAGCACTCAACCGACGCACGCCACGAACGAACCACCGCCCCCCACCACCACCCTCCGCACCTGGACCCCGATCAGCACCGAAGACACCGTCCGCATGATGAACTCCATCCACTCCGGATCTCCGACCGACCCCTGCCCTCACCACGTCTTCAACAAGGCCGACAATGTCATCGCACCCCACCTACAGGACATCATCAACACCTCCTTCAACACCGCCACATTCCCGGAGAGCTGGAAGCACGCCGAACTCAGCGCCCTACTAAAGAAACCTACAGCGGACCCCACCGAACTCAAGAATTACCGCCCCATCTCGCTCCTCCCGTTTCCAGCCAAAGTCATCGAGAAGACCGTCAACAAACAGCTGGCCGCCTTCCTCGAGACGAATGGATCCCTCGACCCCTCACAGTCTGGCTTCCGAGCCAACCACAGCACCGAGACCGCCCTTATCGCTGCCACCGATGACATCCGAGCCCTGATGGACAACGGAGAAACAGCGGCCCTCATCCTCCTAGACCTCTCCGCGGCATTCGACACTGTCTGCCACCGCACCCTAGTGCAGCGCTTCAGCAACGTCGGAATCCAGGAGAAGGCACTGGAATGGATCATCTCCTTCCTAGACGGAAGAACACAGAGAGTCCGTCTACCACCGTACAAGTCAGAGGCCACCGAAGTCATCTGCGGCGTCCCTCAAGGATCCTCGCTGAGCCCCACCCTCTTCAACATCTACATGAGCCCCCTCGCGGCCATCGCACGCCAACACAACCTCAACATCATCTCCTACGCTGACGACACCCAGCTGATCCTCTCCCTGACCAACGACCCCGCCGCCGCCAGAGCCAACCTTCACGAAGGGATGAAAGACGTAGCCGAGTGGATGACGACCAGCCGCCTGAAACTGAACTCAGACAAGACGGAAGTCCTCATCCTGGGCTCCTCGCCCTCCGCCTGGGATGACTCCTGGTGGCCCCCCGCCCTGGGCACCGCACCCAAACCGACAGACCACGCACGCAACCTGGGCTTCATACTGGACTCCTCCCTCTCCATGACCAGACAAGTCAACGCCGTCTCCTCGTCATGCTTCAACATCCTGCGCATGCTACGGAAGATCTTCCGGTGGATCCCCACCGAGACCAGGAAGATGGTCACCCAGGCCCTCGTCACCAGCCGACAGGACTACGGCAATGCCCTCTACGCCGGAACCACCGCCAAGCTCCAGAAGAGACTCCAGCGGATCCAGAACACCTCAGCCAGACTCATCCTCGACATCCCACGACACAGCCACATCTCCGGACATCTGAGAGACCTGCATTGGCTCCCCGTCAACAAAAGAATCACCTTCCGTCTCCTCACCCACGCACACAAAGCCCTACACGATCAAGGCCCGAGCTACCTCTACAACCGCATCAACTTCTACGCTCCCAAACGCCATCTCCGATCAGCCAGACACGCCCTCGCCGCCGTCCCCCACATCCGAAGAACGACAACAGGAGGAAGGTCCTTCTCATACCTGGCCGCCAAGACCTGGAACTCCCTCCCGACCGACCTGCGCCTGACCCAAGACCACCTCTCCTTCAGGAAGAAGCTCAAGACCTGGCTGTTCGAGCAGTAGCAGCACCCCCCCCCCCCAGCGCCTTGAGACCCTCCGGGTAAGTAGTGCGCTCTATAAATGTCTCTGATTGATTGATTGAGCCAGCAGCTACTCTATTCTTGATACTGCATACAAGCTGAGCAGCCCTGTCCTTGAAGCCATCATAGCAGTTTATATTTATTCAAGTGCCTCAATGTTTAAGGTTTTATATACATGATCGTGCTCCTTTCTGGAGTGTGTTGTCCCATTTGATTCTGCTTTTAAGATTAGTTTTCTGAGATAGACCTGTTCTGACGGGTGGGGTGACTGACTAAAACTAATTGTTCCCAGATATTGCATGGGGAAGTTTTGACTGCCCTGATGTCATCACAGTTGGATTCCTGTGTTGTTTGTTCCATTGCAGAATGGTGAGATTTCAGTCAAGAATGGTTCTGCAGTCCCATTAACCTACTCTGTGCTGACCACAAAGTTTGTAGGAGTGTGCAGGTGAAACCATATTGCATCTTGGAACATTACAGTTTTTCTTCAGGATTTTTATTCATTGTTGCATATTTCTTAGTATACATGTTGCCCCGAGTATCTAGGTTTGGGACTGAGTCAATCTTGGCTGCCAAGAAGGGTGACCCTGAATTGCTGGCTTCCTTGGCTCAAGAGGAGGACAGTCGATTTTGACAGAGACAACGCTCCAAGATACAGGTTTTCTGTCATTTTTACATGTATACCGAGGACTTACTCAAGGTCCATGAGCAATATGAACAGTTCAATGAGAATCTGTTACTTCAGAGACCATGGTAAACTTTTCTGAAACCACGGACAATAGAAAATGGCTGCACCAATTTTACTTTTATTACTGAGCATCAGCACATGTTCCATTTGACGAAAATGGATAAAGAAAAACTGAGTTTTGGATTCACTGAGAGTATGTGCCCTTATATAATGTAGATCTTCTAGCTCAAAGTCTCAAGAAAAAAATACAGGATGTCTTATTCTGCCTTCTATGTCCTATTTGCGTGAAGGCTGTTCCTTTCATAATCATGGTGGCTACAGACTGCATAGGAGAGTCTCTCATTGAAGGTAGGCAAGGGATATGACAAGCAGTTGAAGGTATTCATGGTGTTCTTTTCTGACCCTGATCTAGAGGATAACTAATCTCCTTCTATGGACAGAGAGGGCATAGAATGTGCAGACTTATAACGGTTTATTAAGCAGACGTGAGAGGGACTTATGGTTGGTGTTAGACCTGGTATAATTGGTGTGAGTTTCCCCTGTATTTTTGCCTTTGCCTCCTGTGTTTTTGCTGTTTGTTGGACTTCGTGTTGTTGGTCTTGATGCTTTGGGCACTTTGCCACTGCTGTTCAATGCCAAAGTGCCAGTGCACCCTTTGCAAATGATTGTTATGTATTGGTGATTCCATGATTGGCATATTTGATTTACTAGTCAGTTCCTAGTACAGTGCACTGTGTGTGCCCAGGGCCTGTAAATCAAATGCTGCCAGTGGGCTGCAGCACTGATTGTGCCACCCACATAAGCAGCCTGTAAATTTAACTGTGTGCAGTCTAGTACTGCATGTCATCCTGGCAAGTGCACCCACTTGCCAGGCCCTAATCTTCCCTTTTCTTACATGTTAGTCACCCCTAAGGTAGGCTCAAAGAACCCATGTGGGCAGGGTGCAGTGCAAGTGAAAGGTAGGGCATGGCCTGATGAGTGTGACATGTCCTGATAGTGAAATACTACCAATTTTGTTTTTCACTATTGCAAGGCTACCTATTCCCATAGGATAGAACGGAGAGTTTGCTTATAAGATCTTATAAACATAACTACCCCTGGAACAAGGTAGGAAAATACAGTTTTATATGCCTGAATGTTAAAATGCATGTTTTGTGAGTGTCATTTTTGCATTCTATGTTTAAAAACACCACTTTTAGAAAGTAGGTGTTTTGTTGCTTAGCCATCCAGTGTGCCTCTGCTAGGATGTGTATTGACTGTCTCGCTTTGGTGTTACAGGGGCTAGAGATGTGCAGAGGTTCCAGAGAGCCCGGATGAGTCAGGGCTGGGCTGAATAGACCTGGACTGCATTTAGAGTTTCACCTGAATGGGTCTGTTTGCCTTCCACAATGCCGTCTCCACCTCCTGCCAGGAAGCTGCACCAGAGATGACAGAACTGGTTTTGACAGAGCACAGCGCTTCTCTGCCATCAGAGAACAAATGATTTTGCTGTATGAAAAGAGGGGCACAGACCTCAGACTTTTAGATCACTTCTAGGAAATCAAGAGGAACCTTTGCCACGGAGAAGAGCTGGAGAAGCTGAGGAGGAATACTGTCCCTGTGCTGTTTGCTGTCTGGGTTGGCATGCAGTGGCTACTTTCTGCAAAGGAAAGGGAAAAGGACTTTGCTGTTTGCGGTGTCCCCTGCTTAAGAAAGATCTCCAAGGGCTTGAAACTGAGCTTGCCTCCTGTACTGAAGACTCAGGGACACAAAGATTTCACCACCAGCTCCCCTGAGCTTCCATGCTGGGAGTTCTCACCTACTAAGAGGTGCCTGCTGTTGTTTTGGACCTCGGAGGCTGCTTGCCGCTGTGATCTGGAAATGTAATGCAGCTTCAAGAAGTGTGATGCATCCGTATCTGTTTCCGATGTATCACCAAAGAAATCGTCACAGCGTCTGCCCGTGGCTTGAGGAATTGCTGCACGCCGCATTGAGTGCAACAATCTCCGAAGTCCGAGATCAACGCACCGATTCCAAAGCAAGCCCTGCTGTGCGGCTGCAAGAACGCACGCATTGTACCGGATCGTCGCATTGAGGCGCCAAGTCTGTCGCATCGTTGGGTGACGCAGTAGGAAACTGACACATCACCTCCCCACGCAGTGAGAAACCGACACATCACCTCCCCATGCAGTAAGAAACCGACGTATCACCTCCTCTCCAGTAAGGAACCGACGCATCATCTCCCCACGCAGTAAGAAACAGACGCATCACCTCCTCTCCAGTAAGGAACAGACGCATCACCTCCCCTGAGCACCAGTAAGGACCCGACGCATCACGTCCCCCTGGGGCAAGGAACCGACATATCACCTTCTCTGAGTGTAAGGAACTGATGCATCACCTTTCCCAGCGACCATTTTTGCTTGCATTTTTCGACACATCCAAGGTATTTTGTGTAAAAGTGTTGCATCTCACAATTTCTTGGATCTGAATTACTTCTATCATTCGAAAGTCATATTTTTATGACTGTATTGTTGATTTTTGTCATTTTGGTCTTCTTTGGTGTAAATAAAATTACTTATTTTTCTAAACTGATGTGGTGTCCATTTGTAAGTAAGTAAGTAAAGTTTTATTGTTTTAGGTTAATTAAAACCATTACAAAAAATACATTTGAGTGCACGTATCCTTAGATAAAAGTTAAAAGAAAAGAACAAAAGAAAAAGGAAAAATTAAAAAACAAGAAACCTTTAGTTATAAAAGTAGTAGTGCTAAAAACAGTGGGGTATGGGAGCTGAGCATTGTTCATTGCGTCCTGTCTTGGCCATAGCTCCTTAGGTCTTAACTGGGCTGAGTTCTTTTCTTCCATTTGTAGAGTTTTCACTGTATTACTGTATGTGTTCACAAATGCTTTACACACTGCCTTCGAGATAAGTCTCTGCTTATGCCAAAATACCAAGGGGGTGAGCAGGGGTTATTTTAGAAGTGTACCCCCTTACCCTGACTAGAAGCAAGGTCCTTATTTGGACAAAGGTACCTACCTCTGCCAACTAGGGACCCCCGTTTCTAACAGTAAGACTGACACCCACCTCTACCACTCATGACAAGAACTTCAGGATAGTCATCAACAGCCATCTTGACATGACCACCCAAGTCAAATCTGTCACTGTGTCATGCTTTCATACCCTAATGATGCTGAGGAAGATTTTGAAATGGCTCCCAATCAGCACTTAGAAACTCACCATGCACTACCTTGTCACTTTCAACCTCCCACGCTGCACTCACATCACATTACACCACTTCTAAAGGAGCTACACAAGCCCCCATCTACAAACAAACACAATTCAAACTACTACCCACACTTACAAGGTACTACAGAACACTGGTCCAGCATGCCTTAACAATCACATCTGTTTTATGCCAGACTCCTCCAATAATCCGAACTCCTACTCGCACACATGACACGCACATGGAAAACCAAATTCAGCGGTCGAGCCTTCTCCCACATTGCTTCTAAAGCATGGAAGAACCTGACACTGCACGTAAGAGCCTCCTCCTCACTTCTTGAATTCTATGAGAAGCTATAGAGCTGGCTTTTCGAGTAGTCTCACTAGGCTCCAAGTTTGACTTGGCCCACACCTGCTCAGCGCCAGCATACCCCGCTGGCTGTGAGTGCGTTCTATAAACCTGTGTAACATAACACATTTGTTTTAGGAGGACTAAGGCAATTCTCAGAATGGGTAAAAAGCTAATTCGTAGATGATTGCGAGATGAACAGAGTTCACCAATGTTTTATCTCAATTTCCTGCAACATCCTGAATGGAAATTGGTTCCTCATGTGACTGGCTACGTTGCATGATAATTTGATGAGATCAGATTTATTGTGAAACTGTTGGCCGGCTCCTTTGGTTCGCCTGCTCCAACTGACTACCTGTTTTTCTGAGAAGGAATTAACCAGGGCTATTTTGGTTCTATCTATTAATGTGGGTCAAAACTCTGTTGTTTGAAAACTGTAGTGCTAATTGATTTTTATCATTTGCTATAAATACATGGAGGAGGGAGCATAGCAAGATTCAGAACTCTGGTTCGTCATTCGCCCTTACAAGATGGGGCCCATGACATGTCTTACAAGTGCGCAGTCTACATACCAAATTACGCACAGGTGTGCCGGCGAGAGTGGGTATTTAGAACGAGTGAAGATGCCGACTCAGTTGGCGTAATGGCTTATGGCGCCGCCCGTTTCAAAGCTTTAGAGTTATCTTACTCCTCAATTTAAGTACCGAATATATTGTAGCTGATTTTTATACATCGCGAGATCTATACTTATGCTTCACGCCACTTTACTCTATTCGTAAGGCAAGTGTATCTTTGAGACTGGCCTTGCTAAAAAATATTTTGTGTTTTATAGGAAATATATTAACTTACTATACCTCTTTTAAAATCTAAACATATCCCATTTTATTTAATAACAACGTTTCTCTGAACTATAAATAGAATGTTGGTAACAGGCTCTGCATTAATACCAATATGTGCATGTCATGGTTTGCATCAAAATAAACCTGTTTTTTTCTTTTTCTCTGTGAACATAACTTTGCAGTACCCCAACGGTTGTTCACCACACTTTCAAAACATATTCATCTTGCAACTCTACTGCTTTTTAAGATATGGAATAATATGATTCACTTTGTACTAAAGAAACAATCGATGTGCATACCATCTCAAGCCGGTGCCAATAGCTGTATCCGTTGACAACATAGATGGGTCCCCTATTGGCTGACCCATCATTGCAACATTTTTAATTTTCTTTGCAATATAAGTGACTTTTCTTATGAACAAACTAGTTATAATATATGGGACTTCCAGATGTCACATTATGAATTGAGGACCCGTGGCATGACATTTATCTCCCTGATCATAATATACTGAATACACATTCCAATGTTTTCTTGACAAGCTATTCAACAGATATGATAGCTCAAGTTCATACTGTTTACCTTAGGAATGGAATTTTAAACCTATGGCGCAAGTACTTTTTCTCGACGTATGAATCCATTTCTTTTACTACATATTTTCTTTTACATAATTACTCTATGGATAATCCATGCATTTGAAATCTTTTCTCAATAGGTCACAAGAAATACATCTATAACATGCACCGATAACCAATTCTAAAGTGATATCTCATGAAAACGTATGTGTAGCACAGGTATGATCAATAAATGCGTTCAACTCTCGTGCCATTCCTCTCCTTCCTATTCCTTTCTATTTCTCTCTCATCTAAAATCATCTATTTAAACTAATGTAACTTAAATGCTGAATTCTAAATAAGTGTACCTGCCACAAATGATGGAGGGAATGCTAAATGATTCAAACATTCTCCCCCAGTCAAGAGATCCGGGTTAAATCCATTGTCCTTTTGCCCACTATGCCACCCCAGTTTGGACCCAGCAATATACAAATCAGTCTTGACCCTGTGCCTCATGAGAAAAGTCCAGACTGAACTGCTAAGCCAGGTTCTCCCTGGACCGGAAACAAGCCTCCTGGGACCGGTTTCGGGGTGTGTCACCCTTCATCAGCCAGTCTAGCCTGAATCCAGTGGAACAGTGAGCAAGGGACCCATGTCTTAGGATACTAGTCTCTTTAGGGCAAAAAGTGTTACTATAAAAATGATGGACAGAATACTGAATCATTCAAACATTCTCCCCCAGTCATGAGATCTAGGTTAAATCCATCATTCATTGCCCCCTACGCCACCTCAGTTTGGACCCAGCCATATGCAAATCAGTCTTGACCCTGTGCCTCATGGGAACAGTCCAGGCCGAACTGCCAAGCCGGGTCCTCCCTGGACCGGAAAAAAGCATCCTGGGACCGGTTTTGCGGTATGTCACCCTTCATCAGCCAGGCTAGCTTGAATCCAGTGCCACAAAGAGCAAAGGACCCACGTCTGGGCATACCCGTCCCACTTAGTGTGAGAAGTGTAACTGCAACAAATGATGGACGGAATGCTGAATAATTCAAACATTCTCCCCCAGTCAAGAGATCTGGGTTAAATCCATCTTCTTTTGCCCACTACGCCACCTTGGTTTGGACCCAGCCATATGCAAATCAGTCTTGACCCAGTGCCTCATGGGAACAGTCCAGACCGAACTGCCAAGCCAGGTCCTCCCTAGACCGGAAACAAGCATCCTGGGTCTGGTTTCAGGGTATGTCACCCTTCATCAGACAGGCTAGCTTGAATGCAGTGGCACAGGGAGCAAGGGACCAAAATCCGGTACAGATTTAAATATTAATACTGTATCTCAGGCATGGGACCAGCAAGAAAAATAAATAAACAACTAATTTTAATTGTTATTAAAAATCTAATTAAGTGGTGAAGTTGGATTCATATTAAATATTAAGGAAAAATAACTTTTAGAAAGTTACCTTTTAACTTCTTGGACTGTCAGAAGGCTAATTATCATATGCCTCTGTCAGCTCGCACCCTGTGCTCAACCTTGAATTGGTATAAAATGCCTTTTAGGAACAAACTATAGGCTGCCTGAATGGACAGATGTATCTCCTTTGAACTCCACATAATATTCAGTGTGGGGATTTATAGGTGTCCTGTTACACCACACTGTCAAATCCTAGTTGACAGGTCTGCTGAACTACAAGCAACACTCGGGACACACCTGAAAGGAAGAGAATAGCATGCCAAGATAATTCTTGTGGAGCCCTGACTGCTTGTTGAAGGACCCTGTTGTCCCTCCAGACTTCTGTCTCTGAGTTTGTTGGGGTACAGCACCTAATTCAATCTGGAGTTCAGTGCTTCATGTGAAAGGGTACTAGGATTTTATCATACTATGCTTCCAACATACACTCCCAGCCCTCACGGCCCAGGTTTAGTGTGGAAGAATACTTTCCCCATCTTGGAAATGCTGTGACAAATGTCATTTTGGGACTATTTGGAGTAAGGCAAACAGGCACTAATGAAAAAGTGGGTAGAGTTAGTCCCGGAAACATTTATTCCATTGGAGTCACCCCCACCCACTAGATATTGCAAGATAGAGATGTGGCATCCACTGGCACTTTCTTCAGAATACTTTCTTGACATGCTGAAGAACAGAAGAGGACTGGATCTACTATCTGTGACCTAGGAGGAGCCTTAAAAAACTAGAACTGCTCCTTCTTGTACACACGACAAAAAAGTGGACTTCTAGGGTCAATTGTCTGACCTCCTCTGTGGGTAAAGTGAGACAACAAGTTGGAAGAGGCCTTTTTCCTAGAAGTAACCAGATGACCAGTGGCAAATGGATATGGATTGGACCCTGCTGTTAGTCTCTGTCTAACACCCTTTACACCTCTAGAAGGCCCCCTAAGGTCCTGGGGGGCTTTAGAAGTTACGCCTGTGGCTGATTGTGATTTAATAGACTAGGTGAGAAGGTAAAATGTTTTACCAGGAGTAACATGGTTGGTGTATCTGACCCGCACTCTATCGCGGTCAGACCACAATTGTGCCACGACAATGGCCTATCATTGGTGCTTTGTGCTTTTAGGCACTTTTTTCCTTAAATATTTTTTTAACTCATACCTCCCATTCCCCTGGTGGAATTTTTGTCTTTTTGGTGCCATTTTGCTTATGAAAAATTATGCTGTTTTTAAAATATCATTTAGGATATTTTTGACATTGTGACTTCATTGCTGTTTTAGTACTGCATAAATACTTTACACATTGCCCTAATTAAATCCTGTTTGTTCTGTGCCATAGCTACCAAAGGGATTGAGCTAAGGTTAATTTAATGGCTTTCATGGTTCACCCTGACAAGGGTTGTGAATATTCCTTTAGGTGGGCAGTCACCCACCCCAAATAATAATGACATTTCTTTACATTAAGTCTGCCTTCCTGGGCCTGGTTGTAGCTGAGCCTTTGAGGCATTTGAAAGCTCTGCAACTCTTGAGCCAGTTCCCGACAGAAAGCTTGTTCTTCTCAAGACCAGGATGCAGTTTTGCCCTCTTTGATGATGCACGCCCAATGTAAGGCACTGTCAGATCAGCTTCCACCAGAATGTACAGGAGCAGAATGTCTCAAGATCCCAATTCCCTCTTCTAGCTTGCCAGCCTATCACTGCTTTTAAATACTGTGCGGCTGTAGAAACCCAAAAGGGGGAAAGGGGTAGGGGACAGAGAAAAGACAGCTACTCCTTCTTCTGGTTCTTCTCAGTTAACATTCTTCATTTTCTGTTGTACAACTGCAGTTAAGCAAAACCTATAACCCATATGCCATTCATTTCACAGCAATATCATTAATTAATATAATTATCTAGATTTAATTTAATTCTGGGACACCTTACCAAATTATGGCGTAAGCTATTGCCTCTCTTCTGTATTATTTTTCTTGCATAACAGATTTAATGTTTCTTGTGGAAATACTCTTAAGGTTGTTCTTTTATCTTGTCAGGAATCTTCTCTGGAGCCTCAAGAATTGGAACTACTCCTTTTTACCTCTCTATATAAGGTAAGTATTCTGCTGTTTTACTGTGTTGAAATCTCCACAACTATTCTGTGAGTAAAGGATGAAGGGTACTGAACCTAGCACTAAACAGTATTGTGACTAACACCTTTGCTCAGAACTGCAATGTCTACAGACTTCACAATCGCTATTGCTGCTCAACTGGAGCCTAGAATAAGATATGGGCCAGCAAGTGCTAATTCCTAATGCAGCACTAATTGTACTCTCAAAATAACGATCGCTGAAGGGCTGCTCAAATTCTAATGCATGCGCTAATCACCAACTACGGCGTGCGTGCAGGACTGCACACACTGCCTGCGCTTACAACCTTTTTGCTCTTCAAAGCGCACCCTCAGAAGCAATGACACTAATCTATCGCTTAACACTTGCTCAGGAAATAGACACTAATCCTCACAGACACTTCTGCGCAGTCATGTGCAGAACAAGGAAAAACACTGAGCGTTCAGTCAGACGCTGGGCAATTCTAAATACTGAACAAACTAACATGACCTATAACTTAGTGCTAAACTAATGTGCTGGACTATAGAGCTCGCGTCAAAACTAGATGATGAACTATAGTGATGCGTCAACGCTACCCTGACTAACTAGTGCGCCACAAATCAAACTGCTACCATTAGCTCCAAAGATTCAGATGAAGTGCGAGGATTAATGCTCCTCAGCGTCCAATGTTCTAAAGCTGCCTTCCTGACTTTTGCAACATTGGAATGCTGCACAAACCTTTTTCACTCCTATTCCAGCGGCTATCTTGGGATTTCTCCATTAACCAAACCTAAACCTGGCAACCCCATTTCTGATCTTATGGTATGCCTTATGCGTAATTACATTAATGGACCTCTGATTTTCTGTGACAGCTGGTATGGTTCTGACAGACCCACAATCATGGATTCAGTTGTAGCCATGGTCTTGAATAGTCCAGCATGGAGGGGTACATATGAACTGTTTCTGTGTCACTGTCATTGCTGTCCTGTCATCCTTTGCAATCCTACTGTTAGCTCTCAGGCCAGGGTGGGGGCAGAGGTAATCCTCTAGGGAAGTTTGGGTAGCATGTTGCACTGGACACACCTTGTACCAGACACTAGTGACTTATAGGCAAGTTACAGGTGGCAATTTGGAATTGGCCACTTTCACCATGCTTAGAGGGGGAACACTAGAATTCTACTCCGGTTAGTAGGGGTAAAGTGCACAAAGTTCTAAAGCCAACAGAAATATAGCAAAAGACAAAAAATCTGGGGTAACTATTCAGAAAATTTTGATTTCCTACACTAAATACTTTATGCTAAATGCTGACAAGCATCTGCTTGATTGTACTATTTTAAGTATAGCAACTCCATGCTTTCTGACACTGTTTGAACTAATAACACAGAGTACAAAAACTTCCCCTTCTCTGGTGCATGCGTAAACATGACTGTAAGGAAATATTACCTTATAGCGATCTGTTTTGGAAGGAAACAAGAAAAAGCTTCTGTAACTTCCATATGATTCTGCTAAGAGGTATTGTTTCCACATTTTTTAGCAAAGCAAGAGCCAAGCTCGAGCAGCTCCGCATCTCTCCTGCTCCATTAGACTCCATTATCAATAAATGTGTAGGGGCGATGTCAGACACATGGATTGGCTACAGAGAAGAGAAACTGAATTCTGACTGCTGAACAATGATAGCGTAAGGTACGAGGGGAAACTATTGATGGCCTGGCATAGTAGAAGCTTAAGGAAATTAATCTACCATTTTGTTATGACAGGTGAAGCTATTATAACCTCACTGTATAGGGAAGAGATTAACATGCTGCACAAGTGTATTGGCCTATGATTAGGGACTTTGGTACACTTGTCACAAATAGAAAAGTACTGCATCAGAAATAATTACAAAATTTTGAATTATTAACCATTGTGTGCATATTACTTCAAGGTATTTCATATCTTTGTATAGTATTCATCAATTAACATACCTTTAATTCTCATGTAAAGGCATCTGCAGGATATTGCAGTGTTATGTGGTGTTAGGTGCATTGTTGAGTTCTGTGTTTCCAACTCTTCACCACCTCCCTAAGTAAACCTTGAATTACTTACGTCACTAGCTTAAGAGTCAAGAGCTAATTGAGTAAACTGTGTTCTCATTTATCATTTTCCACACTAGACCAGACATCAGTTGTTAGCAGCCTCAATTATCACATTAATACCCAGTTGAGTTGAGTGCCCCTTACCCTGAAACAGGTCTCGGTCAAAAGATCGTGAAACACAACACACAAATACACACCGTGTAGAAAAGGTAAAGCTAATGATCCAACAGTCATCCCTCTCACCTGCATACTTGTAGTGTTGTGCAGTAACTTTCTAGACTGGCCCTGCAACAGAGGTAAGTCTTTACAGCGGGTAAGAGAAGAAGTGTGAGGTCTCTGCTCCACAAGCATTCCCAAATTCATCTTCATTATCTTTATCTGCTTTCCACTTATGACATTGAGAATAACCACAACATATTTAAGAACTGCTCTTGAATCTCCTCCACTTGAACTAAATGCAAGCAGAATTTGCCTTGTGTTTTAGAATTACCTGACAAGTTTTGCAGGTCTGGCTTGTTGAGCATTGGAGGAAGAAGTTACAGCTCTCCACCTGACACCTGCAGAAAATGGTAAAAGAAACTTGCTACCTCCCCCTGGGGTTGTGTAATTATCCCTTTCAGAGGGCCATGGGGCACACAGGATCTACTAGGTCAAACTGTGATGGTGGAGGCCTTTTACTCCTGATGCCCCAGAGCCCTGCCTACTATGGTTCCCAAACAACTGGGCAAAGTACCCCCTCTTCACTTTACTCTCAGTGGTAGCTTTGGTCGAGCAGTCATACTACCTCAGGGATGATGTAGATACAAACACAACTTATAACTCAAACTGAAAACAGTAGAAAGAGTAAATCAATGTCCAGCCAAATACTTGCTATTATGAGAAAAAGTAGTATTTAAGATCCTATTCTACACATGCAAAGAGATGTGACATTCAAAAATAATAGTAAATCACACTTGAGATCAGGGCTCTAGTAGTTTTCAATTGATTCCCTGTCCAACCCTCCTTCATGTAATGTGTTCAGGTTTATTACTCATTCACTGCTGACCACATTAGGGACTGCAAACTATTAGGCCATGCTCAATAGATCTAACTTCTGAACTTTAAGGAACTTAGTCAGCAGAACCATTATCAGCAAGTCCCCTGGGGCCCAAAAGGCTCAGTTTCAGTCTTACCCACTCCGGGGTACGACAGTGTTCAGCAGTGCAGTGAGTGCCCTCTCCTCGGAGGCTCCCTAGTCTGGATCCTGTATGGAGATGTGAAGGCAGGCCGCTCGCAATGGAAGCAGCAGTACCCGGCAGCAGAGGCTTTTCCTGTAGAGTAGTACGATGGTCAATTTCCAGTGATTGGAGCTGTTCCTACTCAGCTGATACAAAAGGTAAGTTGCTCTTCTCCCAAGAAGAGTGGAGGGGTTGCTGGAATGATCCTCAGGGTCATGACTGGAACTCAAATGAGGGTGCTAGATCTTTGGTTGTGCTTCAGTGAACCTTGGGGACTTTATTAGGTGCAGATCAAAGGATGTGGGCTTAACCCACTGGTCACAGTAGTTCTTCTTCAGTCCGGGGTGATGGCCTGAACTCTAGGCCAAAGTGGTTCGGGCAGCCTCTCCTGGCATAAAGGGTTGCCATAGTACTCACAATCAAGGTGCAGACTCTCCGTAGGTGATTACCCTTACTATGGTGGCCCGTCCTGGCAGGTGGTGTCACCGATTTCTGCAGTCGCAGGTCCAGCGCACCTGGCCCAAACTCAAATCACCAGTGACCGCCTCTGGCATAACTTCTGGCCTTTCAATTTGACAATGAACTGTCATGTAAACTCTAATTAATAAGGTCACCTCGGCATGCTTTGGTAAACTCCATATGATTAGGAAAATTATACCTTTTCTTCCTCTGGACTCGTGCAGGACCGTCATTCATGCTCTAATCACCTCTCACCTGGATTATTCTAATAGCATGTATGCCGAAGCCCCAGCATATCTGATTAAACGGCTACAGATGGTGCAGAATGCCGCAGCTAGTCTGATATGCAATATCCCCTATTGCTATTTAATTACCCCGTATCTGATGAAACTGCACTGGCTGCCAGTTACCTATCGATTCCAATTGAAATCCTTGGTCCAGGCTTTCAGGGCTCTTAACAGCCTTGGCCCAGCCTATCTCAGATGCAGGCTAAAGCCTGTTCAGTCCACCAGATCTCTCAGATCTAATCATCTTTGCCTCCTCCACTCTCCCCGCTTTCGCCGCTCCAGAATGGGGGGAAGAGCCTTTGCTGTTGTGAGGGCTAAACTGTGGAACAGCCTACCATTGTGTCTACGGCTGACCACATCTGAACCATTGTTCAGACGCAATCTGAAAACCTGGTTGTTTTCCAACCTTTAGCCGCGTTAAACATTTCTGCTGCCTCTAGTCCATGGCGCCAGGACACCCCCGTTGGGGGTAGCCGCTCGTTAAGCTCCCAAATAAATAAATGCAGCTCTCTCCTGGCAGATGAGGTTCAACGAGCTAATCTTGCACACAAGGAAATGGCTCAATCGGTGCACAGCCTCATAAGCGAATTCATGTGCAGGGCTCCCAACTGGAACTTGCTCCCTCCAACACTCTTGTCTCACTCACCAGGCACACCAGGCACATCGCAGGCCAGCAATGTTGTTCCAGGCTCCAGAGCAGGTGTTCTTGGTGTCTTGAGTGATATCTCCTCATGCAGCAGGGAGATTAGCAGGCCTCTGCCCCCAGTCCTGGCCACAGGGAGAAGTCTTGCAGAGGTTACACTTCTCACACAGCCTGTCTGGTTGCTAGGAAGATGACTGATTTTTGGGGGCACAACCAAGCCTTTTCTTTTTCCCTAATGAAAGATGTCTGCCACTGGAGACATGACTAAGAGGCACATTGTCCATAATATAATTCATGGGAGTGACTAGAATTCACATCTACATGTCAGCCACACTGGTATGTGCTCCAAAAGGGTTAATTCAAGACCCCAATTCCTACTCTTTATAATTCTCTTAGTCCTATCTTCCTTCCTGAGATGTGTACAGGCCCCTTCCCTATGATCTATCACTGGATCAAAGAATTGTATTTTGAAATGTAAAGAGAGCCTTGTCCTTTTCCTTCCAGTGTGTTCTCACCCAGATCACAGGAATGTAGCAATCCACAAATCTGTCTGGGGGAGGACCTTCTTCTCCTCATGTCTTCACCAGACAGGCATGGGTTCCCCAAAATGAAACCCAGGGCCTTCCTGCCTAAGTCTTTACTCATATGTCTCAATTTTAAATTTGGAGGTCATGATTTTAGATCTTGGAGATAGCCATATTTCTCCATTTATGGAGAGTCATTGTTATTTCAGTCAATTGATGCAGATGTCATCTGAGGTTACACCTATGAATCTGTCAGATTGTTCGACTCATGAGATAGATACAACACCTGATGCAACATGAGTCTGGGTTAAGTGTCTAATTATCACCATGTCTAGCTCAAATAGGAACAAATACAGACATATAGTCAAAATATTGTAGCCTTAGTTTGACGTTCTTTCGTGTCAGACATTTCAATCTCTGATAAGATTTAGTATATAAGGATTGACATTTGACCACTTAGAATGTAGGGGAAAAAAGACTGGTATGTCCCTTTTAGGTTAGGATGTGGCCAATCCCAAAGTACAAAACCACAGAACTAAAGGCAAAATCCCTGGTTTCAGGTGGATTTTCTACCCCCCCATAGGCAAGTTTGGGGCAACCTCCCCAATCAGGACAAGCCTCCTATCTGCCTCCAGGGGATCGAAAAGAGCCTATTAACCCCACTGGTGCTGGGAAATGTCTTGATGCCAGGATAGCAGGCCATGTCAGGGTAGCCCGCCCTATCCATTTGTTTGGCTCCATATAGAAATCCCTGGTGTCTAGTGGGCTTTCTGTTCCACCCTCCCCGGGGAGGCAGATTAGGGGTGAATACCCTATCCCCCCTGAGTGCCTGAAAGTTTATTGTGCCTTGGGGTAGGGGGAGGACGGATCTATGCCCAATAAGGGCTGCTCTCCCCCCAAAAAAGGTATGCCTGAATGTAGTCCCTGATATCTAGTGGACTTTTTGCCCACAGGGGGAAGACTGGGGGTAATCACCCCATATGCCTTCAAGGAAAGCATAAAGGCTGCCTGCTTTGTTTTTGAAGTAGAGACTTGGCCATACACATTGTGGGAAGCCCTGCCCCAATATTTAAAAATAAATCTGGTGTCTAGTGGTTCATCTGCCCGTTGTGGGGGCGGATCAGGTAGATTACCCCGATCTGCATCCCAGGGGGGCTGAAAGACTGATGCCCCATTAAATTGGGGTGGGGCATGGCTATGCCAATTGTGAGACCCCTAAATTTTGTTTTAAAATTGATTTCCCTGGCATCGAGTGGGCTTTTGCCCCCACCCTCCCCGGTGGAGAGATCAAGGCAAAAATCTTCATCTCCCCACTCAGGGGACGGAAAGACTGATGCCCCATTTAATTGGGGTGGGAGTATGTCCATGCCAATGGTGGGCTCCCCACCCCTACACTTATTTAAGAAAATAATTTCTTGGCATCTAGTGGGCTTTCTGCCCCCTAGCGGAGCATATTGGGGAACTTCTAAAGGGAGATTCTGAAAGACTGATGCCCCATTTCCTTGGGGTGGGGGCATGGCCTTGCCCAGGATGGGCAGCCCCCACCCCTACAATTAAAAGAAATCCCTGGTGTCTATAGATCTTTGCAAATGTGCAAATGGCAGTTTTAAGCGTTTTATCAAATTACCCATGTTATATTTAGGCTGTCTTAGACACAAAGTCGGTAAAATAATACAATGCGGCGATAAATTTGATCAAGTTTGAATTCCCCAATAGCATTTTTATTGTGTAAATTGCTTGAATTTAAAGAACCTTTCTAGGTTGAAAACATGGAGTGCTTTATTGTTCATATGTATAATGAACGAAACACAAGTCGATTCCGCTTTATGCTTGCAGTGGGCTTTCGCCGATTCTCGGCTAAATATTTTTGAGTAAGCTGAATAAAACGCAATTTTAGTTTTTTCGGCATGTACAAAGTGTGAGGACTAATGTACCAGCCTAAATATAACATGGTTAATTTGAGAAATGCTGAAAACAGCCATTTGCACATTTTTAGTCTTGTTTTCATCATGGATATTTGAAATATAGTTCTATGCAGTTTGAAATGTGAATCAATTATCACGTAATGTGAAAAACATCAATTGTGTATGCATTGGCATTTAAAGAACATGTTCAAAAGATGGCGGGACATTCAGAGTCCTCTGTTGCCGGAAATGTAACAGATTAAAAGACGGTTGCCTGCGGTGTGTCGGCAACACCGAAGAAGGCCGACCACCGAAACGCGTTTGTTCATGAAATAAAGATTCCTTAAGAATGCCACCCGTGAGTACTAATTTTCTCTTTAAGTGGTGAAATTGGAGCAACTTTTTTCACACAAAAAAAATGTTGTTTTCGCGTTCAGGGTCCATACTGCACCCCCTGAGAAAACCTACCCGGTCAGACAATCTCTACCTTCTCCCCTTTCCATGTTCTAACCCTTTGTTCTGTACAATATATTCACTCGCACTAACAAAATGGCGGACGACACTTCCTGATTTCCTCCGAATCGAATGTTGACAGACGTTAAACAGCAAATCACAATTCCGCTCGCGCACAACCGCATAAGTAACTAAAAAGGGTAAAGTGTCTAGGCGTTGAATGTGGAAAACCGAAAAAGAATCGTGTGTGATGGAAAGGAAACGTGGTTTGAAAATAAAATTTAAAGGTGGAAAGGGAGAGGAGACATGAAGATAGTTTCAGGGATAGTTTATTTTTGTGCAAATTAAAATAATAAGCAAGATTTTTTAGAATATTTGCACTGCTTCTCTTTTGCAGGAGGATTTTATCTTCCATTTTAAACATGTCTGTACCTGCTTGCACTACATATGTATTTTGAGATAGGGTTCCACTGTTTGTTGGTACTATCTTTTTATGGGCCGGGTCCATGTGTTATTTTCTATGCAGTTCTGGTTCATCTATTCTTTGACTGTAAGAGTTTGCTCTTTACGTGGATTAATTCTTGCTAAGTCATCATTATCTCTCTAACTCATGCTGTATCATTTGTGTACAGTTGTTTTTCTTGATTTATAGAGGTGTATTATGATATGGCTGTTGGCGTGATGGGCATTTCTGGTGCATTTCTGTGACTGTACTATCTATTTGCACCCTATTATATGCATTTGCACAGGTCTATTATGATGTGGTCAGTCGGAGGCCGTGGAGGGAGTTACGGTGGGGCGGGGAGGGGGAGGTGCAGGGTGGAGAGATCTAAAATGTGGCATATGGATAATTGCAGGTAAGTATACAATTCAATTAATAAAACGATTTTTGTAGTGTGCACAGCATCGCATTTTGCGATGCAGTGCGCACTACAAAATTCGTTTCAATAATTAAATTATGTATTTACCTGAAATTATCCATATGCTGGTTTTTAGGTCCCTCCACCCTATACCTCCCCCTCCCCGTCTCCCTGCCCCACCGTAACTCCCTCCACGGGCCGCGGCTGAATGTGGTTTCTTATGGTTATGATGAAATGTTGTACATTCGATGAAATTTACATGTTGAGTATGCTGTTTAAAGGTAAAAGCAACTGTCTCTGTGGGAAGTAGCAATCTGTTTAGTGAATGTTTTAATTGGTATATTGTGAGTCCCCCTTCAGTTTGCATACAGTTTGAATCACAGTTTGTTGTGGTGAACTCAGAAAATAGATCCCTACAAATAAATTAGAAAGTGTATAAATAGTTCTACAGCACACAAATCCTAAAAACAAATTTCACACTAAAATGTGTTTTTACAGCAGAATTTCAATTAAAAAAATTAAAAGGGATAGTGTTAATGTCTAGGATCATAGTGTCAGTTTCTTTCTAAAATAAAGAGGAAGGTGCTATCTTAATCTATGTAGTTAATGTCTTAAAAAGTATGAAAATGTATGTAGTTTAAAGATTAGTAAAGCTAATCATGAAAAAGATATAATTTAGTCTTTATATTTTCTTAAAAGGACACAGAAGACAGAAAAGAAGTACTAAAATGGAACATTATTCTGAAAATATAAATGTACATTTTGAAATTGCAAATTAACTTATAGAAGATTTATTAGAAGGAATATTTGAAGAGGAAAATGGCACAGAAAATGTGGAGTTTATGGACCGCACTTTTGATAGTGCATATTTAGAAATGGTGGAAGGGGAAGAAGAAGAGAATTTGGAAGAAGAAAATAATATTAATGAAGTATCTGATGAAATGATGCTACAAGTGCTTTTAGAATACGAATTATTAAATGAATAAAATTATTTTTGTTTAAAAAAATTATCTTAAAGACATTATTGTTATACTATTCGTCGGTGTTCTGCTTTTTGACAATGAGAATAAAAGTTTTCATGAAGTGTATAACAGATTAAAGTTAAAAAAATTAAAAGCACTAGGAACACCTACAATGCTTGAAAATTAGTATAGTATTTATACACCTGAAAAATTAGATTCATAAAATACGTCTATAATGATGACACAGGTATGGACTGTCATAAATTTAGAACCAATATTCACTATAGGATTTCCTACTCTGTTCAGAGACTGTTTTTTTCGTCTTTATTCTAGTTATAAAATCAAGCAGTGGTTATAATTTGTATGGTATATGGTAGTAGGGGTCTATAATATTTTTTAACTTTTTTCCAAACAGATTGTCATTTTTATCACAAACATGAATCACTATGCCGACCAGAAATGAAAAAAGAAAGCTGTATGAAAAGACATACCATTTGAAGAGGAAAGAAGGACAAGAATTACATAATCAACAAAGGATGGAGAAAAACAAGAGTGCTCCTGGTAAGAGCAGCAAGGATTTTTTTTTTAAATTGTGTCAAAGGAAAAGTCAATTGGATAATGTTCAAAAGGAAAAACAGTTTTCAGTATCTACAAGGAGAAATGGAAGAAAAAAGAAAAATGTGTCTGAAATCAGTGGTGAAGAGAATATGTACAGTAAAAGACGTACTAATCAGTTTGCGGAAATAAGGAAACGTATGTTTCATAACAGAATAGTTTAGAATTTATTAAAAAAGGAAAAAGTTTCTAAAAGGAAATCTGCTTTTATAAGAAGAAAAAATATATAGAGGAAGTTGTGGATCATGCGTTTGAGATAAAACCAAAATATTTATTTTAGTACTTAATAGAATAAATACACTAAATAAGGCAATCAGAGTTTTAAAAGCTAAGAGTAAATGGAAGAGACACATAAATAGAACTCATTTTTGTAAAGTCTTTTCTGGGAAATGGATGCATACTTCAAATTCTGAGCCATTTTTTAATGAAGAGAGTTACTTTCAAAGTAACGATTTGTTGCATGCAGTTGACACCAGTGGTCGAGCTTATGAGGTGAAGGATGGCTGTCCTATTGAGAAAGAGAAAATTGAGGTTAGAAATCCAGAAGGGGAAATAGGTGGAGAAGTTTTAGAGGGACGTGTTCATGCTCCTGTTTATAGTTGGAATTGTAGCAGTATTTGCAGTGTACGACAGGATTCAATTGATTTATTTCGCAATTTCTTACATAAGTACACTAAGGAAAGTCTAAAATTTTTTTTTTAATGTTGCAAGAATTAGATCGTTGCAGAGTGAGAGAAAAAACAGGTTTGGAAGGCCATTCTCTGGCTTGTCTTTCTAAAAAAATATGCCAGAGTGTTTTTAATCACTTCAGGATGTTAGCAGTGCATTATACCAAAATGAGAAAATTAGTGAGAAAGTTATATTATGCAAAAAGTCCAGAAACTTAAACTTAAAGAGTTAAATAGTGCTCTTTTGCATGGATGTGCATTAGATGTGAAGAATATTTGTGCAGAAATTGAGGTAAGTTATTTTGGTTGAGATGAAGACAATGCAGAAACTGATAGTTATAGAAGGAAAAGTGTTAGAAAATGTTGGACATTTTAATACTGAAGATTTTGAACAGGAAATAACAAAGTTTAAGGTCATTGCAGGTGAAAAACCAAATTTAACTTGTGTGTGTTGTCGACGCATTCATTACAAAAGTTAAACTAGGTTAGTTGATTTATATTTAAAAAGTGAAGATGAAGATAATACTCAGTGGAAAGAGTTTGCGACTTATTTGCTGGTAGAAAACTATTTTGATTTGGGTTTTGAACAACGTATTTGTAAATATTGTTATAATAAATTAAATGAAAATAGAATGCCTGCTAGAGCTGTATATAATAATCTTGAGTTGATAAATATTCCATTGGAACTGAAGGATTTAAATACTTATGAGACTATTCTGATTCAATGTGTACATCCTTTTCAGGCTATTGTTCGTATGGAGCCTAAGACTGGGAAATTAAATCCTTCAGATTTACAAAGAGGATTAAAGGGTAGAGTTGTATATTTGCCACTTGATTTAAAAAAATATATGGAGGCAATTGGTATTGAAAATGTAGAAGAGGAACCTCTAGTTATTCTAGTTAATGGTGTACCTACAAAGAGTAAGAAAATCTGGCAAGATTTAGTGGATGTTAGGAAAGTCAAAAAGGCAACGTTGTATTTAGTCAAAAATAATAAATACTATAAAAATGTGTACGTAGAAGAAGAGGATGTAAGTGAAGAAGAGGATAATGATTTGTCTATTGGACAAATTGAAAAAGTCGACTTGTCCAGAAGTGAAGAAATTTATGAACATTACAGTGTTCATCCACTGCATTCGAAAGAAGCAATGGGGAATGCTATTGAGTTATTTCAGATGAAAAAAGCAGAAGGAAGTCCTATTAGTGTATGGGAAGAAAGTTTGGAAGGTCGTTGTTTCCCACAGTTATTTCCAACAGGTGAAGGTCCGCGAAATGATGATCGACCTATGCAGATTCCTGCATCTGAGTACCGGACAACAAGATTATATGCAGAAGATCCGAGATTTCGTCAATGTATTCCATATTTGTTTCATCTTCTGTTTGAGAGTGACTTATCTGGTCTTTCTTATGCAGTAAACCGTATCTTAAAAAGTGGAGTGCATCTGCAAAATGTTTCAGCAAAGGAATTTATGGATAAAGTGCAACAGAAAGATAGTGTTTTGGATTCTCACCTAATTATTTAATGGCATGTCAGCGTGGTACTAATGAGTATTGGTACCGTTGTCATGGAGATTTAAAATGCATGCTAAGAAACTTAGGAGCACCTACATGGTTTTTAACTCTAAGCTGTGCAGAGTATGCCTGGGAAGATTTACTTGAATTTCTTCGAGAGGCGAATGCAAATATTGAAAATATAAACTACAAGACACCAGGAGAATTGTGTTAGTTGGATTCGGTTAATGTTTGCAGATGTTTTAATCATAGATTTGAAGCTATGATGTCTTTTATTACAAACAAGAAAAATCCACCTCTTGGTGAAGTTCTGGATTTCTTTTGGAGAAAAGAGTATCAAGCAAGAGGTGCTCCTCATATTCATATGCTACTATGGATCAAGGATGCTCCCAAATTTGGAAAAGACTCCGATGACACTGTACTGTCTTTTATTGAACAATATGCCACTTGTGACATACCTAACAGTACAACTGATAAGGACTTAAGAGGAAAAGTGTTACGGTTTCAAAGACATCGTCGTGGAAAATATTGTCTGCGAAAATTCCAATCAAAGGGTAAATTCTATACTAAATGTCGTTTTGGATTTGCACGACCGGTGCTTTCAAAAGGAAGAGTCAACAATTTGATGTCATCTTTGCGACATAATATCACAAGAAGATCACCCAAAAATACCTACAATTTAAGAAGAGGTGAAGAGTCCAAATATATAAATGACTATAACCCTGTCATTTTGACCATGTGGAATGCTAACATGGACATACAATATGTTGCGGACAACTCTATTGCTGTGGCTCGATATGTAACGTCTTACATCACGAAATCTGAAAAGACGGAACTGAAGGAGATGTGGGAAGATATTTCTCATGAAAAGAGCCTAAGCAAGAAATTGTATACGTACAGTTTGAAGATGTTATCTCATCGAGAAATTGGAGCATATGAATGTTGTGATCGATAATCATCAGCAAGTCTTTGTGCGAAATCTCGAAGTATCCTGTGGGTGAGTTTAGGTCTTGCAGGAACACGAAACCGTGTTTTGAAAACTGTGCAAGAAATTGAATATTTAGCACAGAAAGAACCAAACAGTACAGACATTCTGAAAACAAATATGTTGGATACATACTATCCAAATAGAAGTACTCTGCTTGAAAACATTTGTCTGTATGAAGTACTTGAAAAATACACTTTTAAAAGGAATATTAGAGAGAATGTTGAAAAAGGTGTATACGCTGTAATTGGACAGGAAGGGTGTCTGGTGAAACAAAGAAAAGGACACTTGATTAATCACTGAAAACTGAGTTGCGAAAATCCAGACAAAAGAGAATTTTACTATTTAGCTCTTTTGCAACTCTTTAAACCATGGCGTACTGAAGAGGAACTACTTGGAGACTTTGTTAGTTATGAAGATTCCTTTAACGCATCTAAAAGTAGTATAGAATGTCCTGTTTTTAGTAATTATCTCAAAATGTTGAACGACAAAATAGAGCAAGAAGCAACAATTGCAGCAGAGATTGCTAGAGAAAGTTCACAAGACACTAAAAGTTCTGCATCGTTGAGTCAGGATCCACTGAGAGAACCAATTATCCGAAATGAAGCAGCCACTGCCATGGATGAGGTGGAAAGAGCAATGGAGCAAGCTCAAGAGGATATAATAAACTTAGAAGAATTGGAGAAGGAAGTTAATCTTGAGCAAAGACAGATATATGATGAAGTGACAGAGCGCATTGAGCATGGTTTTCTGTTCCACGCCTCCATGTAGCACCTGTGAGCCGTGCTGTGACTCCTCCCTTCCACGAGGCTGACTCTGATGGCGGCGGACACGAAGAGCGGGCAGTTACCTCGCTCGGCATTTGGATTTTCCTTCTTCTTCTTCAACTAGCAGGCAGATTGTTTATCGGTTGAAATCGGCGGGACGGAATAGCAGAGCGCTGCTCCTCTGCTATCTTGCAGGCGCTCGGACTTTCTGTTGCATGATTGCCTAATTCAATCAATTAATTATTATCGGACAAACATCAGGAGCGGTGGGGCATATTTTACCGGCGTTTGGCCGTCGATATGAATGCAATACTGACGGTAGGAACGGCAGAGTACTGCATCTCTATTTATTAAGTGGATCAAGAGGATTAAGTACTTTTTCAAAAATCTCGTGCATTTAAGAGGCTGCAGAGACTGCTTAAGGGAGTGCACTGACAGTATTAAGCGCTGGAAAAGGGGATTGAAGAAGCTAAAAACGGCCAGCTGGAACGTGTGGTCCTGACTTTCTTCTTTTTTATGCTGTAAAAAGAAGGAGAAGTAGCAAGGAAGCAGTAAAGAAACGGCCTGTGCATTTTCCGTTTGGTGAATATCGAGTTGGCATTTTTACCAAGACATACACTGCATTTCTGGATGGTACTAACAGGCTTGGACATATAAAACAGTAAGCTCCCCTCTCTTTTTTTTTTTTTCGTACTTTGCCTGTTGCCCGTAGTGTTGGGCTGTAGTGTTGGCTGAACCAAGCAAAGAAAGAAGGAAGCATAAAGGGTGTTGGTCTGATTACTAGCTCCTAGCGGTTCACAATAATTTCAAGACTACTTAAAGACTAATTAAAGACTCAATACTATTTAGAACCTTTTTGAGACCCTATTCCAGCCTTTAGTGTGAGCACAATGGGGAAACTGCTTAACGCTCGTCTCAAAGCCAGACAACGGCGACAGCAGGCAAAGGAGGCAGCAGCTAAATTAACAGAAGGTAATCCCTTGAAGGATGATGACTCAGTACATTCATCTGATAACTCTGAGGTTGAGGACTTGTTAACAGACAGTCTGGTTCAGTCGCAAATGGGAGATAACTTGACTGAAGCCCCCCTTGATGATGTATCTCATACCCATGACTCATCTCATCTACCTCCACCTCTGCCGCCTCTGCCGCCTCCATCTATTTCTTCTGCGGCTAAGCAGTTCCCTCTATTCGCAAAAAAAGTCTCACCTCTCTCACCTAACTTGGTCCCCCCAAAGAATTCAACGAACCTAGATGCAGTACAAAATCAATCAAATGGTATAATTTCTGCTAATGGTTCGTGTATAGCTGCAACTCCTTCAAACTTGGTATCTCTCACTAATTCTGCATGTGACTCAAGGCAAGTATTTGATACTTCTAAGGATAAAACAAAAGATACATTAAATGCAGCAACGGTGTCACTTCAAGTTATCGATATGGAAGCAGGAGGGGGGGCAGGTGGGGGAGTGGCGGACCACCTTGGGCCTCTGCTTGAGATGAATACGGAAACAGAGGGAGAGATGCGAATGTCCGTGAAAGATATGCTCAACCTGATTCTGGATGAAGTTAGAGAAATAAAAAGGTCGCAAAATGCAGAACTCTCGGCAATCCACCAGAGACTGAACAAAATGGACAAAATCGAGGAATTAGTATCTACCTTCCCAGCCCGCTTAGTGGAAGTAGAAGAACGGATTTCAACACTGGAGGATCAAATGGTCGAAGTTAAAAAAGACACTAAAGGGACTACAAAAACCACAAGGGCTCTTGAACTAAAACTTGATGAGTTGGAAAACTATAATAGGAGGTCTAACCTACGTATCGTAGGAGTTCCGGAAGGAATTGAGGGGTCAAACACATTGGCATGGGTAACCTCTTTTCTTCAACAAGGGGTGATACCGGAATATAAAGGAGACCTCACTATAACAAGAGCCCACCGGGTTCCTGCTCAACCATTTCCGAATTCTACCCTTCCGCGTACTATTGTACTAAATTTTGCAGATGTTAGAGTAAAGGAACAAATATTGTCTAGGGCTATCAAACAAAGACAATTTCCTGTGAATGCTACGGTGAAATGCCGAATATTCACAGACATGTCAGCTATCGCGGCCAGACGAAGGAAAGAATTTGTAAAGATGCTCCAACTTTTTAAAGCTCAAGGGGCTCAGGCGATGATAGCACAGCAATCTAAACTTAGAGTTTTGATTAAGGGTAAATTCTATCTACTATCCGATATTGAGGAAGCACAGGATTTGCTACACGAAATACAAAATGTATAATAGTGATAGAACGGTTTCATTCTTTATCTTTCTTATGTTACTCCTAAACTCTTACTTTTAAACGCCATTAAGGCTATACTCTTGGTTTTGGGAGGGGAGGGAGGAGCACGGTTCTAGGGGTCAGGGGGTGTTTCACCACTACACCCCAAGGTTAAAGGTAAGGGTGCTGTGGCAAGCATGGGGGGAGAGGATAAAGAGTTAGTAGGGTGCCACAGACAAGGGGGGGGAGGAGAGGGGGAAAAAAAAAAAGAGTGTTCTTGGTGGAGAGATGTTTCATTATGCTATTTATGTTTGATGATTAATATATTTTTTAAGCTCAGAGCAGGTGGTTCTAAGAAGTCTGGGGAAATAAGGGTTGAAATGTACGATATGCACTTTAATCATATGTCTGTACTATGTCTAAGTTGGGTTTGAAAATCATTTCTTTTAATGTTTAATGTTAACGGTCTCAATAATAAGAAGAAAATGAGGGCAATAGAGGCTTGGCTTTTAACAGAGAATCCTGCAGTCATTATGATACAAGAAACTCATATCGCAATCTCTAAAGCAGATACATTTTCCATGTTTAAAGGATGGGCTGACTATCGAGGTTTTTCTTTCTTCTCAGAGTCACAGCGGGGGGTTGCACTTTTTCTTAGTAAGAAATTAGAGGCAGAAATAATTCTTACCGAAGCAGACAAACAGGGCCGTTGGTGCTGGGCTAAATGCAAAATCAAGAATAGACCATCTCCCATTACTTTTGTGAACTTCTATGCTCCTATTAACGATTGCCCTCTAATATATGAAGAAATGTTTCAGTCTCTTCTTATGGTTAACGGAGATTTAGTTATTGGAGGGGATTTTAACATATTGATGAACCCACACATTGATTCAACCTTGGGCGGAAAAAAGCAGTCTAAACCCAAATCTCATCAGACTATTCTTAATAATATTAGGACTTTAGATCTAGCTGAGTGTTGGCGGTTAATAAACCCTCATAAAAGAGAATATACATGCTGGTCGGGGAGGCACAAGTCATTTTCTCGTATAGATTTCTTCCTAATTTCCTCAATACTTACTAGTCGAGATCATACGTTTTTACATAATGGCTTCTCCGATCATGCAATGCTTGTCCTTGAAATTGAGCTAGATGTAAGGATTAATGTGGTGAAACGTTGGGTCTTCAATAAATCCTATTTGAATGATGAACCTTGGGTTATGTCTGTCCAGGCAGAGATAAAGGATTTTCTAGAACGAAATATGGGGACAGCGCCAATTCATATTATATGGGACACTTTGAAGGCGTATATTCGGGGCATCATTATAAGTAGGGACGCAAGGGAGGCATCTATATTTCGTGATACAAAAAACCAGCTACAGCAAAAAATACAGGTCTTAATACATCAAAAATATCACAATCCCTCAGCAGATTTAAAAAACCTATTAAGTGCAGCGAAACGTGAATTGAGCGCTCACTATTTCTCAAGAAGTGAGGAAATCTTTTATAGGCAAGTGCAGAAATCCTATGAGCATAGCAACTTTACCGGAAAATTTTTGGCATGGCAAGTAAAAGAACAAGCCGCAGCCAACCTGATTCGTTCTTTAAAATCCCCTACCACCGGAGTAGACACCTCAGATCAGGCAGAAATAGGAGCAATTATGTTAACCCATTACGAAAATATCTACTCTTCTTCCCATATTTTGGATCAAGTTAGTTTAAATGTATTTTTAGATAAATACTCTCTTCCATCACTTTCCAATATGGATCAAGAAGTTATGGCTTCTTTTTTCTCTTTTAAAGAATTGGAGCTGGTAGTTAAAAATCTGCCACATGGTAAGGCTTGCGGCCCAGATGGATTTCCAGCCGAATTTTTTATTACATTTTTTGGTTCTCTTTCTGAAATACTTCTTTTATTAGTTAATTCAATGCTTCAGGGGGGACCAATTCCGACATCCTTCTACGATGGTACAGTGGTTAGCTTTTTGAAAAAAGGAAAAGAAGCAAAAGATCTAAACTCCTATAGGCCTATAACTTTATTAAATTCGGATTATAAAATTATCACAAAATTGCTTTCTATTCGTTTTAATAAGGTTGCGTCACAGTTAATTCATACAGATCAGAATGGATTTATCACTGGCCGTCAACTGCTCACTAACACACACTATTTAGTTGAAGCACTCGATTTTTTTGAAACTCGTAAGGTATCGGCTTTAATTCTTCTTTTAGACGCAGAAAAAGCTTTTGATTTAGTAGTTTGGGCACTCTTTTTTTCATTTTATATCGATTTGGTATACCTTCTCAAGTCATCACTTTAATTAAAATTCTGTACCAGGGAGCAAAAGCCCATATTCTAATCAATAAACTGATGGTTGGGTCTATTCCTGTTTAAAGAGGAACAAGACAAGGCTGCCCTCTCTCCCCCATTCTTTTTGCTTTTTTCATCGAGCCTCTAGCATCTGCAATAAGAAAAAATAAAAATATTTCTCCGCCGATAGTTGGTATGGATAAGATCAAACTGTATGCAGATGATATTATGCTTCTGTTGAAATCCGATATGCAGTCGCAAGAACAAGCATTTTCCATTTTTTCACAATTTGAAGCATTGGGGGGGTATCGTATTAATAAACGGAAAACTGAGATCATAATCAGCGGGAATAACAACCCGGATCTGCATTCAGATATTCGGAGATGCATAAATAATAAACCCAAAAGATACCTAGGGGTTTATTTTTCATCTTCAGTACGCGATCTATATACGCTCAATTTTGAACCCTTAATTAGGAAAGTTCGTGCTATGTTCCTAAGATGGGATACGCTTCCTCTATCTATCTTAGGCCGAGTAGCATTAATTAAGATGTCAATACTCCCACTTTTCAACTTTTTGTTCTCAACCATTTCCTGCTCTCTTCCTGGCCTTTTCTTTTCAAAGATTGAATCTCTTTTTTCAGCCTTCATCTGGGCAAAAAAGACTCCAAGAATAGCTATAGAAACCCTATATGTAGATAAGGAACACGGTGGATTGGGCCTACCAAATTTAAAAGACTATTACTATGCATATTTTGTGCAGTATCTTTCGAGATTCAAATATCCAGCACTTAGAGATGTATTCTTTATTAATTTTTTTTTTATTTAATCTGCAAAGAATCCCAAATACCTTCTCCTCTCGCGATTGTTAAATCACCCAAATTAGTCAGATATAAGACTTTGCGTTGGTTTCTTAAAAAGCGAGATGTTATGCTGAAAAGGTACTCACTCTCTCTCCTGTCCCTAGTAACTCCATTAAGAGAGGCTGTTTTTAGATTAGGAACCGCATTAGATTATGATATCACACTTACCTGGGCGAGATATGGGTTCATTAACTTATCAAATTTTATTAAATTTGGAGTCTGGTTGACTCCCGATGAGATGGTATTGTTAATACGTGGTAATTTTCTTCTTATGGGCTCATATGTAGCGTTGTATAGGTTATTGAGCAATATTGATATAACACAAATAAGTCAGATCTCTAATTTAACGAACGATATCTTTTGGTCCCCAGTATTCAAGAGGGCGGGAGCATGGAGGAAAAGTTTGGTGGAAAATAGGGAGGAGGATGTGAGTGCCAAAGCGATAAAAAAATGGCAGAAACATGAAAGCTTCAATTTAAAGGAAATAAACTGGAAAACCCTAAATAAATTAAACTTCACGGTCCTTAGAGGGGCTAACTGGAGACGTATGCTTTTCTTTAGCAAATGGCTATTATATTATACACCGGCAGCGATGTCCAAAATGTACAGTAATGCATCATCTAATTGTTTTAGATGTACTCAACCGGATTTGGCTAATTGGTCACATATTATTGCCTTCTGTCCCAAAATTAAGGTTTTCTGGGAAAATTTGTTTTTTATATTGTCTCAATATTTACATTTTACGATTGTTAACTATAATAATTTGATTATACTTGGGGTTGATCCAGAGCTTAATTTGGAAGATTCCTTAGTGAAGCTTTTGTACATCCTTGTTGCAATTGCCAGATCTCTTATTCTTAAGTATTGGAAAACAGAAATAATTCCAACTGCAGATGAATGTCTACAAAAAATTAAGAGAGTTAGAAACAGCGAACTTAGGTATGCAAAAAGGATTGGAGCTTTACGTAAATGTACTAAAATTTGGAAAGATTACTTTGACTGAGAAAAGTGTTTAGTGCTGGATATTTGGGATCTGGGATATCATGCTTCTGATTAAATACAAATATTTTTTGTTTGATCTGTACTTATGGTAGGCGATTTCAATGTATTCTTAGTTCAGTATGTTTAGATTTACATGTTGGATACGTGGTAATCATTATGTCATTGATTCTCTGCCAAGAACTCAATAAAAATATTATTTTTTTTTAAAAAGAAAAAAAAAAAAAAAAAAAAAAGAGCATGGTTTTCGTCATGACAAAAAAGAATGCTGATGTATGTCATTTGAACCTATTCGACTATATGTAAGTGGAGAAGCTGGAACAGGGAAAAGTTTTCTTATAAAAGGAATTACTACATATCTACAGCAAAGAACTCAGTCACCACTGTCTTGTGTTGTTACTGCTCCAACTGGATTGGCAGCACATAATATTAAAGGTATTACTTTACATCGTTTACTGATGCTGCCAGTTGAACATGAAAATAAATTACAATATCACAAGCTATCTGGAGACGCTTGTTATGAAGTTTCTAGAGTCCTTAAAGAAATGAAACTTCTCATTATTGATGAGGTAAGTATGGTATCCAATTTAATGCTTGCTTTTGTACATTTAAGAATGCAACAGACACTTAAAACGGACTATGATGTGTTATTTGGAGGGAAACATGTCATAGTTTTTGGAGATCTACTGCAACTAACTCCTGTGAAAGGACAACCTGTATTTGAAACTGTTACACATGAAGACACCAGAAAGTGCCTTGGCAGTATTGGAAATGTTAATATATGGTCACATTTCAAATATACTGAACTGATTCAAAATATGCGACAGGCAAAGGATACTAAATATGGAAATATTCTTCAAGATATAAGGATTGGAAAACTAACTGAAGATGCGAAAGAAACTCTACGAACACGATTACTTTGTAAGTTGTTTCCCAATGAAGATAATGTACCTGAGAAAATATATAGTAAAGAGGTAGAAGATAAGTCAGTCATATGCTTGATGCCAACTCTAAAAGAATGCTCTGTTTTCAATGACAAAATGTTGAAGTTGGAAAAATCAAGAAATTAAGAAACTGGAAGCTAAAGATAAAATAGAGCATGAAGGAAGTACTATTGTTTTGTCTGAAAAATTGAAGTTAAAATTGGATTCTCTTCAGAAATCTATATCTAAAACTGCTGGCTTAGAGAAGAATCTGTATGTATGTTTAAATTTTCTGATTATTTTACGGCGAAATTTACATGTAGAAAGAGGTTTGGTGAATGGAGCAATGGGTAATATTGTTGGTTTTGTAAATTACCCAAATAGAGATGAGATTGAATTTTTACGAATAAAATTTGATGGAATTGAGGAAGTTCAACAATTCAGTCGCTGTTCAACTCGTTTTTTGCTTGTATAAGACTTGTATGTCCGTCGGAAGCAATTTCCAATTTGTTTGCATATGCAGTGACTATTTACAAATCTCAAGGTTTAAGTGTAGATTGTGCTTTGGTAAATATTGGAAACAGTGTATTCAAAGAGGGTATGGCATATGTTGCTTTATCTCGAGTTAGAACTTTATCTGGACTTTATCTAATTGATTTTGATGAGAGAAAGATTAGTGCAGATTTAAAATGTGTGAAGGAGTGTAATAGGTTAAGAAGAGAATATGCTCCAAGTTTACCTCAATATCCTTTAATTAAAAAGAGTATGGTTGGTCAGAAAAGGAGAAATGAGGAACAATGTTGTGAAGTAGTAGAGAAACGAAGAAAAAAAGATGAGGCTGTCATTGGTAGCAGTAAGAAAAAGGTTAGTACTACAGAGATTGTTGGATTTAAATTTGAAAACAGGTCTGGTGTCAACTGCTATGCAAATGTAGTGGTTAATGTGTTTTTTTTCTAAAAAATTTACAGCAACAGATTGTAGAAAATCAGGAGCAAACATGTTGCTGTTCCTTAAATTCTGTGTTTGAAAAATGTAGCAGTGGTAATAGTGAAGTAGCAAGTGTTTCAGAAGTAAGGAATGTTTTAGACATATGTGCAGGACTAAATCAATTTTCTCAGAATATTCAGCAAGATTGTCAGGAATTTGTTATGTATATGCTTACAGTTTTGGAAGAAGAAGGTGTAGGTATTGATAGTCTTTTTGGCCTTTCTTATAAATGGGAACATATTTGCGATAATTGTTAATTTTCAAGTAGTACTGACATACACACAGAAAGATTTATATATTTAACATTACCAGATTGTAAAACAGTGTCCTTTAATAAAGTAGTTAGAGATGCGTATCAGAACATGGTCTGCTCTCAATGTAACTCAGAAATGTTATCAACGTTATTTATCCACAGATATGGACAGTATGTAATTTTAATGCTTCAACGATGCAGAGCTGATGGAAGTAAATTGTCAACTTCAATTAAAAATGTTGTGGCTTCTCAAATATCTATTTCTAGAAGAACATTTGTAACTGTAGCAATTATTTTTCATGAAGGGCCATCAATATCATCAGGACATTACATAGCTAATTTGAAGTGTCCAACTGGTTGGACGCTCTGCAATGATAGTCAATTAAGTTTTAAGAAACGTTTGCCTTTTGACTTAACAAATTCTTATCTGATATTTTTGCAACCAAAATTTCAGTAAAATTACTTGGTTTAGTCAGATTAATACTGTAAAGATATGAAACTGTGTTGTTTAGAAATATCATGTGATTGAGGGTGTTCAGATCTAGAAATGAAACTTTTATGTGGCAAAGTGATAGTATCAGGTAAGGTTTCCTTAATGTTTAATGGTACAGGACATGTTGGAATTAACTCATACTATTTGGCCACGCGGAAAAGAATGAGATATCAAAATGTGTACTTGAGATAAATGTTTTTAGAACATACTTACTCGGAAGTTTGTTGAGAGGTACTAAAAAAACAAATTAACTCATACTTATTGGCCACGCGGAAAAGAATGAGATATCAAAATGTGGACTTGAGATAAATGTTTTTAGAACATACTTACTCGGAAGTTTGTTGAGAGGTACTCAAAAAATAACGAATTAACTCATACTATTTGGCCACGCGGAAAAGAATGAGATATCAAAATGTTGACTTGAGATAAATGTTTTCAGAACATAGTTGCACGGTTATTTGTTGAGAGGTATTTAAAAGTAACTGGTATACTTTAATTAGTTTGTAACTGTGGAGTATGTGCTGTGCTTACTCAAGAAATTGCGAATTAGAGAAAAACATTTAAGACATGTTTTTTTCTAGGTATTTATATTATGTATAGAGATTTTGAACGGGTTTTTTAAACACAATCATTTTGATTGTGTTTTTTTTTTCCCCGCTGTTACATGATGATTACTATTGAAATCACTGTTTATAGTCAAAATCAATTTATCTGAGGACAGCAAAAATAAACCATTTAATATGTTATCTAAATTAATTTTGTAACATTGGATTTTGAAATATGTATTATAACAGATTTTTTTATTGTCTTCCACAGATATTACATTTATAAGGCAAGTACAACTAATCTTTTGTGTACCTCTCTCTTATTCTTATTTCTTTCATCCTCTTCCTTTGTAAGTGGTGTTTAGTCATGGTTATTCCCTTTAACTCATGCACATTTTGAATTTTTTAATTTTCGAAACCTGTTTCTCTTACATCTTTTCTATTAGTATTCTATCCAGTCTATCTAACTCTTCAGTTTGTTATTTACGTTGTTTTATGCTGACTCACCTTTATTGACCCTGTATCACCTTTCTTTCCTGATTCTTAATTTCTTTGTCTTACTGTACCTTACAATTTGTTCCTTTACTCTGTTTTCATTAATTATGCTTTATTTCCAAACTAAAATCTATAGTTTAGTTCTCTTACCCTACTTCATTTCTCTTTATGTCTCTCTCTTACACTCCTTGTCTGTTTCTATTCCATTCATCTTCTGATATTCATCCTTTTTCACTCTGTTACTCTTAGTCTTTTTCTTTTATTTTAACTATCTCTTTAAGACATTTCGGTACTCTTAGTCTGTTTATTTTACAGACTGTTTGTTTTGTGTATTATCACTGATCATACTCTCATTTTTTCTCTCACTTTACTTTCCTTTAAACAATCATTATTTCAGTGCTAATATTTCTTTCAATTAATTTTTTTATTTATTCATTTATATACTACATATTCAGTCTCGGTCTCTTTATGCCCCTCAGTCTTCTTTTCTTTCACTTTCTGTTTCATACACTTCTACTTTGTTTTGTTTTATAAATGACATTATAACCTTATTTTTACTTTTGTTCCACAGATACCATGTTTTTAAAAGATTTTAAGTTTTCTTTATTACTATTTCCTAGGTAAGTATACAAAATAAAAATACTTTTTCATCACTGTGTCATTTCTTTGAGTATCCTGGTCATACCAGTGTCGTGTTTTATGTGAGCACTTCCACGAAGGATTGGCTGCACTGTCACAAGGAGCCTCTTAAAAATTAATTTAAGAAATCAGCCACATTTCTCTGAGTCACTTCACTAATGCTGATGTGTCAAAACATTGCAGGTAAATGATGTGTGTTAAAGAACTTTGGGGCAAATTATCAAGGTGGTTTTACTCTGCTTTTTTGGCTTTAAAAGCCAAGAAAGCGGAGATAAAATTATCTGTTTAGTACGTAGCTGATGCTAACAGGAGTTAGCGACAACTATTAGCAGATAACGACTATCTTGTGACCCGCATTGTTTGTCTGTGATATTTATTACTATTGACATGCAAAGTTAGCGTTGCAAGATGTTAGTGACTGGAAACAGTTCCTAACATTGCTATCTCATTTTACCCACTTTTGAACATATTTGTGCTAAGGTCGAAAATGTCCAAAACCTAATAGCTGCCCCTGAGCAGTTCTTAGCTATGTCATGTAATGGTAGGTAGATAACATGACTCAGAGCAATAGCTCGGTAATGCATGAATATTGCTGACTTTACAACAATATTTATGTGTTTGGATCGATTTATATCACTTCGGACAGTGGTTTACAAAGTTTGTTGATCTGTGGTTTCCTTGACCTATTCAGCAGTTTACAGTGGCTCCCCACCATTTTTTTTAACGGTGGGTAGGTGGTATGTATGTCCTATTATTTTTCTTAAAGTAATTGGGACACATTCATTCACACATGCAATCATCCGTTCACTGTTCCAGCCATCTGGTCTCTTATCCATCCACCCTTTTAGTTTACTGATGTATCCATGGTTTTGTACATCTACCCCCTAATTAATCTTTACAATCACCCTTCCACTTATTCTTTCATCTACCATTTCAGTTATCAATTTATCCATCCACGCATTCACTTGCCCATCATCTACATTTCATTCATTAATCTATCTATCCTTTCACACATCCATCCACTAAATCACTGATCCATCAGGTGGTTTTTGCTCATGCATCCATCCTTTATCACATCTATCCTTCCTTTTAGCCATTTATGCACTCTTCTAGCCATATATCCATCAATTTATCTTTTCTCTCATTTATTCTTTCACTCATTCATTTATTCATTCATTTTTTCTTTGATTAGCTTACCTATCTCTTTTCATTCATCCATTCATCCTTTTAGTAATCGATCCAGCCATTTAGACATTCAATACTTATTTACTCACCCAGCTTTGTACTTTATAATGTGAACGTTTGTCTGCAAAGTTGTAGGGAGAAGAGGCCTATGAAGAACAAAGTACAGCAAGGGGTGGGGTGCGGCGGGGGAGAGTTCACAATGCCTCCGTACATAGGCAGACTGAAAACGTAGAAGTTATCAGTCACACATGATGTCCAGTAACAGGATGTGAGGTTACTGTAAAATGGTGTTGTTTCCATGGCTTTAAGCAGTGTTAAAAAAAAGGGAGGGGTCTTTTCAAAGGAGGTGTTGGATGTAATTCCGAGGGCAGTTTAAAACACCTAAGCTACAAATATGCGTTTAGCATAGTGTTGTGCTCGACTGGTGTTATGTTGTATGTGTCATTGCATGCAGATATGTAGAACAGCAACTATCTTTACACCAACAACAAGCAAAGACTATTGGCTTTGACAATGGGTGCAAGTTCCTTTAAGTAAAAAAGCAGTAACCATGGCATTGTTGAATATAATAATGAAAATACTGCTGTTCAAAAATGATGAGAGAATGAAAGAACGTTAATCTGTTTTCTTCCATAGCCTTCTTTAAAGGAAGTGTTTACTAATATTGCATGGTGGTGGTTTTACTTTTTTTATCTAACAGAATGCCTTCTGTTCGTTGAGGCAGGAAGAACGCTATCTGCTTTAAAAACCTTGACTGCCATATTCTCATTCAGTAAGTGCCAATGAGTTCCATAGAGAATTTCAATGGGCGGGAGGGGCTGCTCCTGGAGGAGTGAAATGCAAGGCCGTTCCAGCAGCGGGTGTGAGCCTTCTCACAGGGGAGGAGCGCGCAGCTCTCTGAGATGGATACAGTTACACATAACAGGGTAGTGACGTCCGTGGAATTTACGGACGGTTGGTCACCCTAGTGTGCGCCGTGCCCTTGGCACCTCATTACGGCACACTGGGGAGCCGCGGTGCATAGTTTGGGAATCACAGGTTTTAGAAGTAAACCTTGATAATTGCAAGACTCCTAAGCGATAAAAATCGCCGCAGCTCAACGAAAAAAATATTGGAACTAAGCCAACATAGTGATAATTATCGCTAGTTGTTTAGGGTAACCAGATTTCTAAAGGCAAAAATCGGGACATTTCAGAAAAAAAGAAGAAGGACTATGATTTTACTTCTAGTGATGAGAGTGCTCGTTAGCAGAGAATTACAGAAGAGGCAGTAAGAACATAAATAAAATGTAATTTTTAATCTGTGTACGTTGCCTGTCAATTACATTGCATTGTGGAAACAACAGGTAACTTTAACTGCTTTGTAAAACATAAAAAATATTTCTTTTCATTTTCAGTCGACTCTCTCTAAAAACGGGGACATGAGCAATATTTCATGAAATTTGCTGGGATAGCTGGTTAAAAGAAGGGAAACCGTCCTGGCAAAACGGGGACGCCTGGTGAATCTATACTTGTTGTTAATATGCCCTGAACATCGTACATTTGACTTTCGCCGGCTATCGCCAGAGTTTTCCGCAGTGTAACTACGTGATTATTAATTTGAATATATATGTGATAGAACTCCTGTAACAGCCAGCAGCAGTTAACATTACCGCGTGAAAACAAGCGTTGTTTTTACGCACTAATGTGTGCCTTGTAATTAGGAGAGGGGGCTGATTTAGTTTTATTTTCCACACCCCCATGTTAACGCTGCCAAATGCTTGATCAAAGCAGGCCGTGGCAGTCGTACGATAAACAAGTTTATTTAAACTGTTTTTCTAACAACACCCGTGTTCGTGATAGTATTTTCACCTCCAAACACATTTTGCTTGTGGTTTAACGTACGCCTACTATGCATGTCATTAACTTTGTGTGCGGCACACATGCAAAGTGCTCTTACGGCAGGCGCTGTTATGACATTGTCACAAAGGTGTTGAGGAATATTTACAAGGATCCGGAAGACATTATCGCCGCCCTTAACGGCAGAAAGTTGCCGATTTAGGGGCGAAAACGGCCTTCATAATATGCTCTATGAATTGCAATCAAACGTAATGTTAGATATAAAGACATCTAACATACGTTTCGATTGGAATTTGTAAAACATAGGGGCATATTATCAAGGACATTATCGACGCTTTTATCGACAGGAAACTGCCGATAAAGCGGCGATAATGGGCTTGATAATATGCCCTATGGAAATCCTATCGAAGCCCATGTTAGATGTGACGACATCTAACATGGGCTTCGATAGGAATTCCATGGAGCATATTATCAAGCACATTATCGCAGCTTTATCAGCAGTTTTTTGCCGATAAAAGTGGCGATAATGTATCGCCTGTCGTTGATAATATGGCCCATAATTTGAAGGCGATTATCGTTGCTTTTTTAGCAGTGTTCTGCCGATAAAATCGACGATAAATTATCACGTCTTCTTCATAATATGCCCCAAGTATTGCCGCAATCTTGAATAATTGTTCTGAAAATGCGGCGATACTTCAGCTTATGAATAGAGCTCTTTTTGGGTCAATGAGGTAGTTCTGAAAAGACCTTTTTTTGGGGGGTTTTGTAGTTTTTTTAACTTTTTTTTATTTTTTGACAAGTTTTTTATTGTTTATGATTTGTTAAACTGGAGCCGAATTTTGGAACTGTAAAACAGGAACATAAGAAGTTGTTAAAAAATTATCTTCATTCGAAGCATTCATGGTCATTAATTCTTCTTTCTATAAGAGTGAGGCTCTGCTCCCCGTACACAATCATTCCATGACACTTGTTGCATTTCATATGCACTGTCGACAAAAATGGTCTCAAGTCCAACTGTGCAGTAGATGGAGATGCAGGTCGTCTTCTCTATGAAGTACTGGCCACAGCTGGTGGTAGTTCTGTTGCCAGAGCTCTTGTCGATGCCTGTGCAAATTGAACAGGATGAACTTGGCTCACATGTCTCTTCATGGTATGAATCGAAAAGGAATACTTTTTGGAAGCATTTCCTCTTGAAAGTACTGTGTCACAAATTGTGCAAGTTACTTTTGGAGCATTTACTTTTTTTTGATCCTGAGGATAGGTAAAAAATTGCCAGATGAAAGATTCTGTATTTTTTTTTTAAAGGTACTCGAAAATTTTCTTCAGATTCCGAAGATGAATTGCGTGCGGCAGCCATTTCAGCAAACTCTGCGGAAAGATGAAAAAGGTTCTTCTCCCTTGAGCGCCAAAAAGATAGTGAGGAAAGTGGGTGGTTTCTGGAAAATTGCAGAATAGAAACTACTATGAACCAATAGGAAGTGTTCTTTTCAAGTCACATGACTTGACATGCGCGTATTAGGACGTATACGCGGTGACGGAATCCGGACACGTACGTCATTTGGAAGCATCGGTCTAATTTAATGAAGTTTTAAAACGTGGAAAGGAGGAAAGGTAGACATTCTCTGATGTTATATACCTTCATATGGGGTCCCAAGAAGAATACCGATAAAGTTTAAATCCTTTTTTTAATCTTTAAAAATACCGGGGTGTGCGCACCCGGTCGCGCACGACAGTATAAAACTACGTTTTCCAACATTTAGTGACAAGTCTGAAAACGTTAAAAAGAAGGCAAGGTAAAGACTTCGTAAACCTCTAGAGATTTATAAGGAGTCCCTAAACAATTCTGACAGTGAAGAAAACTTTTTTATCTGATAAAAACATTTCTCGAAATTCTATGATAAAACTATAGAATACAGTGAAAATATAGTTAATAATTAGCATTTAAAAAACCTTTGAAATTCACTGAAAAAAACATAGGTTTTAAACACGTTATAGTTAGGAAGTAGCCTTTAAAAAACCTATGAAATTCACTGAAAAAAACATAGGTTTTACACACGTTATAGTTAGGAAGTAGCCTTTAAAAAACCTATGAAATTCACTGAAAAAACCATAGGTTTTACACATGTTATAGTTAGGAAGTAGCATTAAAAAAACCTATGAAATTCACTGAAAAAACCATAGGTTTTACACACGTTACAGTTAAGAAATAGCATTTACAAAACCTATGAAATTCACTGAAAAAAACCATAGGTTTTACACCAGTTATAGTTAGCTCGAAGTTTTACTCGCATAAAACCATTGAAATTCCTACGTTTTAGTTAGTTGGACTCACTATAACTTGCGCGTGCAATGCACTGCTGATGACGTCACATATTACATCACTCATAACATGGTCAGTGACATCACTCATGACATCACTGATGACACCATCCAGTGAATGTGTGTCTTTCCGAGAAATAAATATGTGTTATATATGTATATGTAAAAGTTGATGGAAGAATAAATGTTTAAATAAGTGTTTAGATGTTTAAAAAAAAAACAATTGATTGGTTAACTGGCTTATTAAGTGTATTTTAGGCAATACATATATTAGTGAGTAATGTTTAAATATTTAAATTTAAGGATTAGTGTTTCACTTTCTGTATAAGTGGCTGCATGGGTTGGTGAGTAGCTACATGTGTATGTATATGGGTTATTAGATGTTTGTTTTATTATCAGTATCAGTGTTTGTATGGTTTGGTGGGGGTATTACTTAGCACATAGATGCATGAATAACTGACTCTCTGTATGTGTTTTGAAGACAGCATATGTGCAGGACTGTATGGGTAGATGAGTGTGTATATGTGTGTATTAGTGAGTGAATGACTGTCTCACTAGTGTCTTTATTAGTAACTACATATGTTTTAATCTAGTATATGTGAATATTGATGTATGTAAGTGAGTATATGTGAGAGTATGAGATTGTAAGAGTTCCTGTTTAAATAAGTATGTGTTTCTATAATTGATTGTTTAAGAGAGTAAGTATGTGTAAGTTTCCTTAGAAGTAAGGTGGTTGTGTGTGTATAGCTCTATATGCAAATAAATGGATGTTCAATAGTTTATGTGCATGTCTGAGTATGTGTGTGAGTAACTTTTGGATGACTGTCGGTGTGTAACAGGATGTATAGGTGTATCACTACATATGATGAGTGAGTATATGTATGAGTGACTATGTAGAACTGTTTGTGAATAAGTGGATGTGTGTATAGATGGTGGAATTACTGAATTGGTTGTTGTAACTGATATGGGTATCTTCATTTTTTTGAAAATTTTAGTTTCTATTTTTGAATATGTGTTTCAAGGGTTACATTACAGTGAAAGGAGGTCTGTCACTGTGTCACAAGGATGGTGTCATCAGTGATGTCATGAGTGATGTCACTGACCATGTCATGAGTGATGTAATATGTGACGTCATCAGCAGTGCATTGCACGCGCAAGTTATAGTGAGTCCAACTAACTATAACGTAGGAATTTCAATGGTTTTATGCGAGTAAAACTTCGAGCTAACTATAACTGGTGTAAAACCTATGGTTTTTTCAGTGAATATATATATATATATATATTCACTGAAAAAACCATAGGTTATAGACCATATATAGTTAGGAATTAGCATTTACAAAACCTTGAAAATTCACTGAAAAAACCATAGGTTATAGACCATATATAGTTAGGAATTAGCATTTAAAAAACCTTATTTTACTCACACAAAACCATTGAAATTCCATATATAGTTAGTTGCACTAACTATATATTGCGCACCCGCAATCCACTGCTGATGATGTCACATATTACATCATTCATGACATGGTCAGTGACATCACTGATGACAACATCCAGTGACTATGTTTCTGTAAAGTTAAAATATGTCTTACATATTGAAGAATGAGTGGATGTATAAGTGTCTGGACGAAGGATTTAGTAGGTGCATGACTGAATGTATGAGTGAGTGATTAAATGTGTCTCACTGAGTGCATGGGTTAGTGACTAAACTGTCTTAATTTGTGCATCATTATGTCTGTTGTTCTGTAAACTGCTGCATGTGTTGATCAGTAGCTATATGAGTAACTATATGGGTTATTGATTGATTGCCCAAGTATTTGCATGGGAGACTGAGTGTGTGTGTGGCTGGATGGGAGGTGTGTGACTCTGTACAGATCAATGTGTACTTGTATCAATGATTGTATAAGAGAGTAAGTATGTGTTAGTATATGGTTGAAAACGTAAGGTGCTCTATGTTTAACTGTATAGAGTAGAAAATGGAAGTGTGATTGATTCTTTACAGGACTGACTAGGTGTGTGAGTAACTCCATGGATGAGTGGCAGAGTGTGAGTGTCTGTATAGGTGTATGAGTGCATATGATTGTGTTGTAAACATGAGTGATTGTATGTATGAATGATTGTATGGGTGAATGAGTGAATGTGTGTGTAGACGTAGGAATCAGTGAGTACGTATGTAGTAACTAGTATTGGTGTGTCAATGGTTTCAAAAATTATACTCTGTTTTTAACACTGGGTGAAACAGAGGTTATATTAAAATGTGAGGAGATGCATTGTATTGTCACATGAATGATATCATCAGTGATGTGGTCATTGATGTCAAATGAGATGTCATCAGTGATGTCATTTGAGATGTCATCAGTGATGTCATCAGTGATGTCACTGACCATGTCATGAATGATGTAATATGTGACATCATCAGCAGTGGATTGCGGGTGCGCAATATATAGTTAGTGCAACTAACTATATATGGAATTTCAATGGTTTTGTGTGAGTAAAATAAGGTTTTTTAAATGCTAATTCCTAACTATATATGGTCTATAACCTATGGTTTTTTCAGTGAATTTTCAAGGTTTTGTAAATGCTAATTCCTAACTATATATGGTCTATAACCTATGGTTTTTTCAGTGAATTTCAATGGTTTTTTAATAGCAAATATCATAAGCTGTCGAATGTCAAGTACGTGGTAAGAATTTTTTTTTTCGTGTATATGCACACTGATCTGCTTTGATTGCTGCCCCCCACCCCTCATTTCTATTAGGAGTACTCTCTCTTTGCAGATAGTGAAGGGTAGTTAACGCAGCCCTTTCCCCCTTTGTAATCCGTCGTGCCTGCTTCTCTCTCCATTTGATTGATTGTTCTCTTTGGTTCATTCTCTATTTACAAACAAGCACAGAGTCGCAATACTCTGTTTAGTCTTTGCAGATAGCGAAAAATCGTGTAAAAAAACAAAAGGAATCGAGCAAAATCAGTAGGCCACTAATGGGATCTCTTTTTGACCTCGCTAAAATAGAAACATTAGGAACAACCTGTTGAAAATAGCAATGCGTATGTACATAAGCGGCGTTCATTTGTGTTCACAGTACCCCTTGTTGATTGTTTCAATCGAGCATTGAATTGTTCGATGTTAATTCTCTTAAGGATCTTCTCTACCTGCAAACGAGGAAGAATAGGAATATTCTCTCTCCCTTTGCAGATAGTGAAGGGTAGGTAACGCAAGCCTTTAACACGTCGTACCTATTTCATTCCTCATTGATTGATTGATTGTCCGAACATTGACTGTTTGGGAATTAGTTCTTTTTGGAGGTATTCCCTGTTTGCAAATAAACGTAGGAAAATCTTTGCAAGTAGTGAAAGGGTACGTAATGCGGACCTTTCTCCCCCGTTGTAATCTATCATGCCTATCCCCACTGATTGATGCACCTGTTTCACCCGGACCATTTACTAGACATACGTCATCTGGCCCGACCAGAGAGCACCCCTAGTGAAAAGGACATATGCAATAATAACGAAGTGATCACTGTATCCTGTTAACAGAAACTTTAGCATGAAACAACCTGGAAAGAAAAGAATAGGAAAACGAAAATCAGTAGGCCACTGATGAACATGAACTTTTATTAAACAACGAACAAAGAAACGATAACATAACGTAATGATAAAACCTATTAATGTCCTAGAAACAAGAAAACGTTAAAATATGCCAGTGGTGAGAGACCAGAAAAACAGTAAGAGAAACCAAATCACCCCTCGCTGTCCCACCGCCTGCCACGCCAAAAAAATCGATAGACTAGGGAAAATGCAAGTCAGTAGAACATCCGCCCCCACTCTGGAAACTTCCAAGGTGGGGCAGGGTTCCGGCTACGCCCAGCCGGGAGCAGCCCATATAAGGCAGGTCCTGCTGCCACGCCTCGGCCAGGAGATCCTAACGTAGGGTGTAGCCGGAGGAGAGGCCGAGACCAACGGGACCCGGCCAGGGGATTGCCTTTACAACGCTGAACAGTTGCAGGGGGGGGGGAATGTCTCCTCGACCCTCCCCTCTCTCTCCCAGTCCGGCCGCGGTGGCCCTTGAGAGTTGCAGGTAGTCCCGCCACATGCTCTTCCGGTCCGGCCACCAACGGTCGGGGGGCCGAGGCCGACGGAATCCGGCTGCAGCCGATAAACCAAGAAACCCGTTCATGGGGCCAGAGCCAGGGGCGTCCGGCCGACATCCACCGGAAGCCCGGCCCGAAGACGGACGGGACACTTCTTTCTTTTATAATGGCTGCGACAACACTGGGGGGGGATGTCTTGCACATGCCTCCGACCCCCCCCTCGTCCTCATCGCCTGGTCCGGCCATAACAAATCTCAAGCGAGACGCCGTGGGGTGCACTGGGAGGGAGAGACGGTGCGAACAGGCCTCTCCCGCCTCCCCAGTGTAGGCTTCCCAGCTGCACCCTCAGCGGTCCAGGCGCCCGGAAAAGAGTTCTTCCACTGTGGCCATGCTGCAACGTCTCGCCCGGCAGGGTGGAGCCCGTCCGTTCATTTGACCCCGCGATCGCCAGTAGCTACCGAACTCTCAAAATGGCGGTCGACCTGGCAAGAGCGGGCCCAGCATAAAGAAATGGCCCGGTCACTGGTTGACTCCACCACCGTAGTCCTCCACGACCTTGAAGATTCTAGAGGAGCCGCGGGAGTCTCCCACCCCCGATGGGGAATGACTGCCATGATCACCCGTGGAGTGACGAAACTGTATCCGCGGGACGTCGGCGCCAGCCTCACTTTGAATTACTAGAATCCTGCAGACCTCACTTCCGGTGAAAGCACAGTGTGACCCGGTAGGAAAAATTGTTGCACCCCCTCCCCTTTTTGACTGATAGTTCAAACCACCGATCCTTTCCTTTGCCCTTTTAACGGAACTTTGGACTGCCTCCCCCTCTTTTACATTTTCTAGAGAAAACAAAACATTAACCACTACATTAGCATAGCAGTTGACACCAGAACTGTTTTCAAATTGAAAACCAACAACATCTTCAACAGAATCCTTTTTGTTTCTGCTGTGACCCTGCTCCAGCACAGGCATTGTCCCCAGCAGTAATTCTGCAATGCCGGTAAGAATAGCTGTGGTGCCTACTGGACTCACTCACCCCCGCGGCGCCCCACGCCGTTATTTGCTGGGCGGCAACTTGCTAGACATCACCTTCGTGACATCCAGATTTCAGCGCGTTCTGCTGCCTTGGAACTATTCGCACAACAGACCGCTACTGACAAGAATATTTCATTATTGGTGCTGTCAATTTCAATAAATCTATTGGATAATTCAAAATAAATTGCCACGGTCTCTTCGTTGTTTAAATGTTTTTACTGTTTTTGTTTTGTTGTATATATTTATATGTTATTAAAGTTTTATATTCCTACTACTTTGTTGGAGTGCTATATATTTTTTATGTGACACATAATTGTAAAAACTTTGATGTACAAAGAGTCATTCCTGGAATCTTCCGCTTCAGGCTCGGTCCCCTCCCCAATCACAATACAGGATAGTTTTCAGATAGTAGGAACACGTGTGGTGTGACGGATCTCATCGGGTGTGGGCCTTGATCTACTATAACTCCTTTGAAGAGGGGTGATTCTTTACAGCTGGGGCCATAAACTACATCTGCAGGGCTAGCTGATAGCCTGGACAATCGGACACAGAGGAAGAGGAGTGTCACAGGGTGCGGTAGTGAATAGGGCGAAAGGGAGGTGTCGGGCGGGCACAGTGTGATTCTCAGGGAAGAGCAGCGCAGATGGGGGGAGGTTTATTGCCCATGCATAAGACAGAGAGCGGGGGTGACCAGTGCCTGGGGAAGATGCTTGCGAGGGTGAGGAGCCATGCTACGAATCGACAGCGTGCAGAGAGTGGGTCTGGTCAAGACATCTAAAATGGCTGCCGTGCACGACAAAAGTGTGGCATTTCAAAAAAGGCAAGATGGCGCAGACAATGTTTTTCAACACTTCCTCATTTCCTTCGAATCGAACGTTAACAGACGTTGGGGCATATTACCAAAGTTAAGCGATATTTATCGCTAACGATGCTTACCAACCAATTTTTTACCACTAAGCATCGTCAGAAATTATCGAAGATAAACCTTACTATTATCAAGGTTTATCGCAAATGCGATAATAAACGGCCGCAATGCATGAATATCGCTAAAAACTCAGCGATATTCATGCATTACCGAGCTAATACTCTTAGCCATGTTATCCACCTCCCATTGGATAACATGGCTAAGAACTGCTCAGGGCAGGTGTTACTTTTTGGAGATATTCGCGCTTAGCGCGAATATCTCCAAAAGTTGGTAATAGGAGATAGATATCTTGCATGTTGTAATGCAAGTTATTGTGGTATATGGAACTCATACCATAATCTCTCAGGAAAGCAGAAACTGATCCTTTTGGGACCGCCTAAAAAGGCCTAGGGGGTGAGGAGTACTCTACTTTGCCCCCTTTTCACGTTCCGAACTATTTTATTTTACTCTCTTCTGTAATTACACAAAATACCAGCGATAAGATGCATCGGAGACACACAGTGAGAGAAAGGAGGCCGGAGATGAAGAAGACATGTCAAATACACATTGGAGATAATATAGTGGCAGAAGGGAAGTAAATATGAGTAAACTTACCATGTAACATAAAAATGTTGCACTCTATACTATAAGTCTCATTTTATACTACAATCACTTCGCTACAACCTCATAAATTAAAAATAAAAATAAATAATGTCTCAAACAATTTTTGATTTCTAAATATAAATTTATTCTTCAAAATTTTCTAAATTTGAAACAACTAGTAACATGTCCTCATCAGTAATTTCCTCTTCAATCATCTCATCTGGAATCTCCTCATTAAAAGTCTGCAATGATGATTCTTGTAACTCTATGGTCTCCAAACACTCGATAAATTCGCCATCAAGAGATTGATCAAAAAAATCATTCAAGTCATCTCCTCCTTCTGACAATATTTCATTATTGGTGCTGTCCATTTCAATCAATGTAGTGGAATCATTCAAGTCATCTCCTCGTGACAATATTTCATTATTGGTGCTCTCAATTTCAATCAATGTAGTGGAATCATTCAAGTCATCTCCTCCTTGTGACAATATTTCATTATTGGTCCTGTCCATTTCAATCAATCTAATGGAATCATACAAGCCATCTCCTCCTTGTGACAATATTTCATTATTGGTGCTCTCAATTTCAATCAATGTAGTGGAATCATTCAAGTCATCTCCTTGTGACAATATTTCATTCTTGGTGCTGTCCATTTCAATCAATCTAATGGAATCATACAAGTCATGTCCTCCTTGTGACAATATTTCATTATTGGTGCTCTCAATTTCAATCAATGTAGTGGACAATTCAAAAGAAATTGCCACGGTCTCTTCATTGTGAGCCATTTTATTTTGAAATTGCTTGCTGTAAATTGCAGAAAAAAATAATCACTTTCATTTATCGTTTTTAGTAATACATAATATAAAACTAACTTCATCAAGTATTTAGTATAACAGAAGGACTGCAAATAAATAACAGAAAACATTTTTCAAATTATCTTCAAGTGTACAACATAGTTCCCCTTACAAATTAACAACTCACCTTTTTAAAAGTAGCAGAAGTGTTAGTACTGTGTAAATCAAACACCAGAAATTCACCACCAAAAATTCCTCACAAATGTACCTCAGACAGTAGTATCACAAAATGGCTGTGGTTTCCTCTCATTTGACATATATACATAACCAATTAACTTTCATCACACACAAATACAAAACCAAAGTAACATTTTAATTGGTTCTAAATTTCAACACTTTCAAATGTGTTTTCCCCATGCAATTTTCCATAGGACATTTACATACGTCTACAGCCTGAATGGCTGAACGGAATTACACCAAACTTGGCAAAATGGTACATCAAACCTAAGAGGTCAGGAAGGATCTACTATGCCCCCTTATGGTCATTTCCCCCTTCGCTTTGGCCTCCTCTTGTCTCTCAATCCTACCGAGAGACAAGATGGCGGCCGCTACGGACTGTTTGGAATGTTGACAGACGCCGGAGAACCAATCAGCTTCGCAAAGCTCCGTAACGCGAAAAGTACGCGAAGCGGAGCGCTGTTACAGATATATATCTTTTTTTGAACGTTAATTTCTCAAAATCCACTGGAGCACATATATTGAGACCTAGCAAAGGCACATCGGGCTACCAGTCCCTAATATTTTGCCAAGTTTCGTGCAAATCCATTCAGGTGTTCGATTATTATTATTATTATTTTTTTTTGCCCCGCGGGGCCCTTTTAAAACCTCCACATCAAACCTAGGGGGTCAGCGAGGATCTACTATTCCCCCTTATGGTCATTTGCCCCTTCGCTTTGGCCTCCTCTTGTCTCTCGATCCTACCGAGAGACAAGATGGCGGCCGCTACGGACTGTTTGGAATGTTGACAGACGCCGGAGAACCAATCAGCTTCGCTTCACAAAGCTCCGTTGCGCGAAAAGTACGCGTCCTAGGACGCTGCCCGGTCCGCTGTTACAGATATATATCTTTTTTTAAACGTTAATTTCTCAAAATCCACTGGAGCACATATATTGAGACCTACAAAAGGCACATCGGGCTACCAGTCCCTACAATTTTGCCAAGTTTCGTGCAAATCCATTCAGCCGTTCGGGCTAAAAGTGAGGCCAACCGCCCTATGGAAAACTCAATGTTAAAAACACGTTTTGGGACCCCCCTTTTTTCTCGGCCCCCCCTTGACGAACCCCCCCCAAATTTTCAAGGGCTGCTCAGAAACAAAATGTGCCATTTTCCTGAAAATTTCAGCCAATTCCGTCCACAAACGCCAAAGTTATTAGACATAGAATTTTCAAAAAACCCATAGAGAAAAAATCCTAACTATATATACCTACTGGCGACCGCCAGTAGGTAATATATATATATATATATTCACTGAAAAAACCATAGGTTATAGACCATATATAGTTAGGAATTAGCATTTACAAAACCTTGAAAATTCACTGAAAAAACCATAGGTTATAGACCATATATAGTTAGGAATTAGCATTTACAAAACCTTGAAAATTCACTGAAAAAACCATAGGTTAGAGACCATATATAGTTAGCTGGACATTTTATTGACATAAAACCAATGAAATTCCATATATAGTTAGTTGCACTAACTATATATCGCGCACCCGCAATCCACTGCTGATGATGTCACATATTACATCATTCATGACATGGTCAGTGACATCACTGATGACATCTCAAATGACATCACTGATGACATCACTGATGACATCACTGATGACATCTCAAATGACATCACTGATGACATCATGACACACCAATACCAGTTACTACATACGCACTCACTGATTCCTACGTCTACACACACATTCAATCATTCACCCATACAATCACTCATACATACAGTCACTCATTATTACAACACTATCATATGCACTCATACACCTATGCAGACACTCACACACTGCCACTCATCCATGGAGTTACTCACACACCTAGTCAGTCCTGTAAAGAATCAATCACACTTCCATTTCCTCATCTATACAGTTAAACACAGAACACCATACTTCAGTGACATCACTGATGACATCACTGATGACATCTCAAATGACATCACTGATGACATCTCAAATGACATCACTGATGACATCATGACACACCAATACCAGTTACTACATACGCACTCACTGATTCCTACGTCTACACACACATTCACTCATTCACCCATACAATCACTCATACATACAGTCACTCATTATTACAACACTATCATATGCACTCATACACCTAGTCAGTCCTGTGAAGAATCAATCACACTTCGATTTCCTCATCTATACAGTTAAACACAGAACACCATACTTTTCACACATATACTAACACATACTTACTCTCTTATACAATCACTGATACAAGTATACACATTGATATGCACAGAGTCACACACCTCCCAGCCAGCCACACACACACTGAGTCTTCCATACATCCACTCATTCTTCAATATGTAAAACATATTTAAACTTTACAAAAACACACAGACACTAGATGATGTCATCAGTGATGTCATTTGAGATGTCATCAGTGATGTCATCAGTGATGTCATTTGAGATGTCATCAGTGATGTCACTGACCATGTCATGAATGATGTAATATGTGACATCATCAGCAGTGGATTGCGGGTGCGCGATATATAGTTAGTGCAACTAACTATATATGGAATTTCATTGGTTTTATGTCAATAAAATGTCCAGCTAACTATATATGGTCTCTAACCTATGGTTTTTTCAGTGAATTTTCAAGGTTTTGTAAATGCTAATTCCTAACTATATATGGTCTATAACCTATGGTTTTTTCAGTGAATTTTCAAGGTTTTGTAAATGCTAATTCCTAACTATATATGGTCTATAACCTATGGTTTTTTCAGTGAATTTCAATGGTTTTTTAATAGCAAATATCATAAGCTGTCGAATGTCAAGTACGTGGTAAGTAAAAACATTTTCGTGTTTATGCACACTGATCTGCTTTGAATGCTGCCCCCCACCCCTCATTTCTATTAGGAGTACTCTCTCTTTGCAGATAGTGAAGGGTAGTTAACGCAGCCCTTTGCCCCCTTTGTAATCCGTCGTGCCTGCTTCTCTCTCCATTTGATTGATTGTTCTCTTTGGTTCATTCTCTATTTACAAACAAGCACAGAGTCGCAATACTCTGTTTAGTCTTTGCAGATAGCGAAAAACCGTGTAAAAAAACAAAAGGAATCGAGCAAAATCAGTAGGCCACTAATGGGATCTCTTTTTGACCTCGCTAAAATAGAAACATTAGGAACAACCTGTTGAAAATAGCAATGCGTGTGTACATAAGCGGCGTTCATTTGTGTTCACAGTACCCCTTGTTGATTGTTTGAATCGAGCATTGAATTGTTCGAAGTTGGTTCTCTTAAGGATCTTCTCTGCCTGCAAACGAGGAAGAATAGGAATATTCTCTCTCCCTTTGCAGATAGTGAAGGGTAGGTAACGCAAGCCTTTAACACGTCGTACCTATTTCATTCCTCATTGATTGATTGATTGTCCGAACATTGACTGTTTGGGAATTAGTTCTTTTTGGAGGTATTCCCTGTTTGCAAATAAACGTAGGAAAATCTTTGCAAGTAGTGAAAGGGTACGTAATGCGGACCTTTCTCCCCCGTTGTAATCTGTCATGCCTATCTACTCCCCACTGATTGATGCACCTGTTTCACCCGGACCATTTACTAGACATACGTCATCTGGCCCGACCAGAGAGCACCCCTAGTGAAAAGGACATATGCAATAATAACGAAGTGATCACTGTATCCTGTTAACAGAAACTTTAGCATGAAACAACCTGGAAAGAAAAGAATCGGAAAACGAAAATCAGTAGGCCACTGATGAACATGAACTTTTATTAAACAACGAACAAAGAAACGATAACATAACGTAATGATAAAACCTGTTAATGTCCTAGAAACAAGAAAACGTTAAAATATGCCATTGGTGAGAGACCAGAAAAACAGTAAGAGAAACCAAATCACCCCTCGCTGTCCCACCGCCTGCCACGCCAAAAAAATCGATAGACTAGGGAAAATGCAAGTCAGTAGAACATCCGCCCCCACTCTGGAAACTTCCAAGGTGGAGCAGGGTTCCGGCTACGCCCAGCCGGGAGCAGCCCATATAAGGCAGGTCCTGCTGCCACGCCTCGGCCAGGAGATCCTAACGTAGGGTGTAGCCGGAGGAGAGGCCGAGACCAGCGGGACCCGGCCAGGGGATTGCCTTTACAACGCTCAACAGTTGCAGGGGGGGGGGGAATGTCTCCTCGACCCTCCCCTCTCTCTCCCAGTCCGGCCGCGGTGGCCCTTGAGAGTTGCAGGTAGTCCCGCCACATGCTCTCCCGGTCCGGCCACCAACGGTCGGGGGGCCGAGGCCGACGGGATCCGGCTGCAGCCGATAAACCAAGAAACCCGTTCATGGGGCCAGAGCCAGGGGCGTCCGGCCGACATCTACCGGAAGCCCGGCCCGAAGACGAACGGGACACTTCTTCTTTCTTGTATAATTGCTGCAACAACCCTGGGGGGGGATGTCTTGCACATGCCTCCGACCCCCCCCCCCTCGTCCTCATCGCCTGGTCCGGCCATAACAAATATCAAGCGAGACGCCGTGGGGTGCACTGGGAGGAAGAGACGGTGCGAACAGGCCTCTCCCGCCTCCCCAGTGGAGGCTTCCCAGCTGCACCCTCAGCGCTCCAGGCGCCCGGAAAAGAGTTCTTCCACTGTGGCCATGCTGCAACGTCTCGCCCGGCAGGGTGGAGCCCGTCCGCTCATTTGACCCCGCGATCGCCAGTAGCTACCGAACTCTCAAAATGGCGGTCGACCTTGCAAGAGCGGGCCCAGCATAAAGAAATGGCCCGGTCACTGGTTGACTCCACCACCGTAGTCCTCCACGACCTTGAAGATTCTAGAGGAGCCGCGGGAGTCTCCGACCCCCAATGGGGAATGACTGCCATGATCACCCGTGGAGTGACGAAACTGTATTCGCGGGACGTCGGCGCCAGCCTCACTTTGAATTACTAGAATCCTGCAGACCTCACTTCCGGTAAAAGCACAGTGTGACCCGGTAGGAAAAATTGTTGCACCCCCTCCCCTTTTTGACTGATAGTTCAAACCACCGATCCTTTCCTTTGCCCTTTTAACGGAACTTTGGACTGCCTCCCCCTCTTTTACATTTTCTAGAGAAAACAAAACATTAACCACTACATTAGCATAGCAGTTGACACCAGAACTGTTTTCAAATTGAAAACCAACAACATCTTCAACAGAATCCTTTTTGTTTCTGCTGTGACCCTGCTACAGCACAGGCATTGTCCCCAGCAGTAATTCTGCAATGCCGGTAAGAATAGCTGTGGTGCCTACTGGACTCACTCACCCCCGCGGCGCCCCACGCCGTTATGTGCTGGGCGGCAACTTGCTAGACATCACTTTAGTGCCATCTAGATTTCAGCGCGTTCTGCTGCCTTGGAACTATTCGCACAACAGACCGCTACTGACAAGAATATTTCATTATTGGTGCTGTCAATTTCAATAAATCTATTGGATAATTCAAAAGAAATTGCCACGGTCTCTTCGTTGTTTAAATGTTTTTACTGTTTTTGTTTTGTTGTATATATTTATATGTTATTAAAGTTTTATATTCCTACTACTTTGTTGGAGTGCTATATATTTTTAATGTGAGACATAATTGTAAAAACTTTGATGTACAAAGAGTCATTCCTGGAATCTTCCGCTTCAGGCTCGATCCCCTCCCCAATCACAATACAGGATAGTTTTCAGATAGTAGGAACACGTGTGGTGTGACGGATCTCATCGGGTGTGGGCCTTGATCTACTATAACTCCTTTGAAGAGGGGTGATTCTTTACAGCTGTGGCCATAAACTACATCTGCAGGGCTAGCTGATAGCCTGGACAATCGGACACAGAGGAAGAGGAGTGTCAGAGGGTGCGGTAGTGAATAGGGCGAAAGGGAGGTGTCGGGCGGGCACAGAGTGTGATTCTCAGGGAAGAGCAGCGCAGATGGGGGGAGGTTTATTGCCCATGCATAAGACAGAGAGCGGGGGTGACCAGTGCCTGGGGAAGATGCTTGCGAGGGTGAGGAGCCATGCTACGAATCGACAGCGTGCAGAGAGTGGGTCTGGTCAAGACATCTAAAATGGCTGCCGTGCACAACAAAAGTGTGGCATTTCAAAAAAGGCAAGATGGCGCAGACAATGTTTTTCAACACTTCCTCATTTCCTTCGAATCGAACGTTAACAGACGTTGGGGCATATTACCAAAGTTAAGCGATATTTATCGCTAACGATGCTTACCAACGAATTTTTTACCGCTAAGCATCGTCAGAAATTATCAAAGATAAACCTTGCTATTATCAAGGTTTATCACAAATGCGATAATAAACGGCCGCAATGCATGAATATCGCTAAAAACTCAGCGATATTCATACATTACCGAGCTAATGCTCTTAGCCATGTTATCCACCTCCCATTGGATAACATGGCTAAGAAAAGTTGGTAATAGGAGATAGATATCTTGCATGTTGTAATGCAAGTTATTGTGGTATATGGAACTCATACCATAATCTCTCAGGAAAGCAGAAACTGATCCTTTTGGGACCGCCTAAAAAGGCCTAGGGGGTGAGGAGTACTCTACTTTGCCCCCTTTTCACGTTCCGAACTATTTTATTTTACTCTCTTCTGTAATTACACAAAATAGCACCGATAAGATGCATCGGAGACACACAGTGAGAGAAAGGAGGCCGGAGATGAAGAAGAGATGTCAAATACACATTGGAGATAATATAGTGGCACAAGGGAAGTAAATATGAGTAAACTTACCATGTAACATAAAAATGTTGCACTCTATACTATAAGTCTCATTTTATACTACAATCACTTCGCTACAACCTCATAAATTAAAAATAAAAATGAATAATGTCTCAAACAATTTTTGATTTCTAAATATAAATTTATTCTTCAGAATTTTCTAAATTTGAAAGAACTAGTAACATGTCCTCATCAGCAATGTCCTCATTAAAAGTCTCCAATGATGATTCTTGTAACTCTATGGTCTCCAAACACTCGATAAATTCGCCATCAAGAGATTGATCAAAAAAATCATTCAAGTCATCTCCTCCTTGTGACAATATTTCATTATTGGTGCTGTCAATTTCAATCAATGTAGTGGAATCATTCAAGTCATCTCCTCGTGACAATATTTCATTATTGGTGCTCTCAATTTCAATCAATGTAGTGGAATCATTCAAGTCATCTCCTCCTTGTGACAATATTTCATTATTGGTGCTGTCCATTTCAATCAATCTAATGGAATCATACAAGCCATCTCCTCCTTGTGACAATATTTCATTATTGGTGCTCTCAATTTCAATCAATGTAGTGGAATCATTCAAGTCATCTCCTTGTGACAATATTTCATTCTTGGTGCTGTCCATTTCAATCAATCTAATGGAATCATACAAGTCATGTCCTCCTTGTGACAATATTTCATTATTGGTGCTCTCAATTTCAATCAATGTGTTGGACAATTCAAAAGAAATTGCCACGGTCTCTTCATTGTGAGCCATTTTATTTTGAAATTGCTTGCTGTAAATTGCAGAAAAAAATAATCACTTTCATTTATCGTTTTTAGTAATACATAATATAAAACTAACTTTATCAAGTATTTAGTATAACAGAAGGACTGCAAATAAATAACAGAAAACATTTTTCAAATTATCTTCAAGTGTACAACATAGTTCCCCTTACAAATTAACAACTCACCTTTTTAAAAGTAGCAGAAGTGTTAGTACTGTGTAAATCAAACACCAGAAATTCACCACCAAAAATTCCTCACAAATGTACCTCAGACAGTAGTATCACAAAATGGCTGTGGTTTCCTCTCATTTGACATATATACATAACCAATTAACTTTCATCACACACAAATACAAAACCAAAGTAACATTTTAATTGGTTCTAAATTTCAACACTTTCAAATGTGTTTTCCCCATGCAATTTTCCATAGGACATTTACATACGTCTACAGCCTGAATGGCTGAACGGAATTACACCAAACTTGGCAAAATGGTACATCAAACCTAAGAGGTCAGGAAGGATCTACTATGCCCCCTTATGGTCATTTCCCCCTTCGCTTTGGCCTCCTCTTGTCTCTCAATCCTACCGAGGGACAAGATGGCGGCCGCTACAGACTGTTTGGAATGTTGACAGACGCCGGAGAACCAATCAGCTTCGCAAAGCTCCGTAACGCGAAAAGTACGCGAAGCGGAGCGCTGTTACAGATATATATCTTTTTTTGAACGTTAATTTCTCAAAATCCACTGGAGCACATATATTGAGACCTAGCAAAGGCACATCGGGCTACCAGTCCCTAATATTTTGCCAAGTTTCGTGCAAATCCATTCAGCCGTTCGATTATTATTATTTTGGTTTTTTTTTGCCCCGCGGGGCCCTTTTAAAACCTCCACATCAAAACTAGGGGGTCAGCGAGGATCTACTATGCCCCCTTATAGTTATTTCCCCCTTTGTTTTGACCTCCTCTTGTCTCTCGATCCTACCGAGAGACAAGATGGCGGCCGCTACGGACTGTTTGGAATGTTGGCAGACGCCGGAGAACCAATCAGCTTCGCTTCACAAAGCTCCGTTGCGCGAAAAGTCCGCGAACCAGTGCGCTGCCCGGTCCGCTGTTACAGATATATATCTTTTTTTAAACGTTAATTTCTCAAAATCCACTGGAGCACATATATTGAGACCTACAAAAGGCACATCGGGCTACCAGTCCCTACAATTTTGCCAAGTTTCGTGCAAATCCATTCAGCCGTTCGGGCTAAAAGTGAGGCCAACCGCCCTATGGAAAACTCAATGTTAAAAACATGTTTTGGGACCCCCCTTTTTTCTCGGCCCCCCCTTGACGAACCCCCCCCAAATTTTCAAGGGCTGCTCAGAAACAAAATGTGCCATTTTCCTGAAAATTTCAGCCAATTCCGTCCACAAACGCCAAAGTTATTAGACATAGAATTTTCAAAAAACCCATAGAGAAAAAATCCTAACTATATATACCTACTGGCGACCGCCAGTAGGTAATATATATATATATATATATATATATATATTCACTGAAAAAAGCATAGGTTATACAGACGTTATAGTTAGGAATTATCATTTAAAAAACCTTAGAAATTCACTGAAAAAACCATAGGTTTCTGGGAAGTTATAGTTAGTTGGACATTTGACTCATATAAAACTAGAGAAATTCGCCTGTTATAGTTAGTTGAGCTAACTATAACTCGCGGGCCCGCAATGCACTGCTGATGATGTCACATATTACATCACTCATGACATGGTCAGTGACATCACTGATGAAATAATTCTATCTTAAAAGAACAACAACTTGTGGTATACTGACACACAATCAATAGATCTGAAATAATACACAAAAAGATTATAACATAAATGCTTAATCAGTTCTGGTGCACTCACACAGCCACATCAAAAGCATTCAGCATGCGCACAGCCACCGATATTGTGTACTGTAGACAGGCCATTCAAGGAGCAATATCTGTTGCCATCAACACTGCATAATTCTGCAGTAGCAACTCAATCTGAATTATGAACACTGCTGTCTGCAGTGTAGGCCACAGAGAGCGGTCAGCAAGTACCCACAGGTATGTAAGGTGACCTCACCTGCCCAGTTTGTCATCAGCAAAGCAACAAAAAAGCAGGTGCAAAACCTACAATGATACACATGCATGGTACAGACAGTACGCACTGGAGAAATGTATTTTCCTACAGGACTACCTCATCTTCGACTCAATCAAATTGTAAATACTGCTGTCTGCAATGTAGGCCAGAGTGAGCGGTCAGCAAGGGCCCACAGCCACATGGCATTCACTTGAGCTCTACAGTTTGCAATACGTAAACCAAACAAAATGTGTACCGAGCCTGCAATGATGCATATGAGTGGTGCAGACAGTACACCTTGGAGCAATATCTTTTCCTACAGGACCACTTCATCTACAAAAGCAACTCGATCTCAATTGTGAACACTGCTATCTGTAGTGTAGGCCAGAGAGAGTGGGCAGCAAGAGCCCACAGCCACGTGGCATCGTCTTGAGCTCTACACTTTGCAATACGCAAAGCAAAGAAAACATGTGCGGAGCCTGCAATGATGCATATGAGTAGTGCAGACAGAGCACACTACAGCCATCTCTTCTCTTACAGTACTGCATCATCTACAATAGCAACTCGATCTGAATTGTGAACAATACTGTCTGCATTGTTAATTGAAGGCAGTACTCACACACACAAAAATCAATACTTTTTCTCACTCCCTCTTTACAAAATAAAACAACATAAATCACACAGAACTCTACAATGATTAAATCAAAAGAATTCAAATTGTTATCTCATCTGTCCACAGCCTACACTTTTCACTGTTCCTTTGGACTTGCAAGATGAATTTGGTCATTTTACTAAACCTATAACTGATATGAAAAGAATTCTTCAAGCAAGTATACGAAAACAATATTGTGTATGTTTCAATAGACATTCTAATTACTTAACTACTGGATTCTGTAATTAAACAATCACCACTCAATCTAAATTGTGAACCCTGCGAATCGCAGTCAATACCAGATGCAGTGGTCATTCACACCTCACAGCCACATACTGTTGGATTCAAAAGCATGGAGTTGGTTACACCTGATCAGAGGGGGTACACAGAAATCATCACAGACTTTAACTTATGACATCCTCAATCATAGAATCAAGACCCCATTTCACTGTTCGCACCTGCTGTACCACAGTATACTCCACGAGGAGTGTCAACCAAGCCCAATAATCATGTGCAGCAGTTAGACTGAAGACTGAAGACAGCTGGAATGCCAGAGACCGGTCCTCGGAAGCTTGTTTCCGGTCCAGGGAAGGCATGGCTTGGCAGTTCGGGCTGGACTGTTCCCATGAGGCACAGGGTCAGACTGATTTGCATATAGCCATGTCTGAACTGGGGTGGCAGAGTGGGCTAAAGAACGGTGATGGATTAAACCCAGATCTTTTGACTGGGTGTGAGTGTTTGATTGATTCAGATGCTCCGTCCATCACCACCCCCTTTTGTACCGCTTTTGGCCGCCATAAGTGTGGCAGGGTATGCTCAGACGTGAGTCCCTTGCTCACTTTGCCACTGGATTCAAGCAAGCCGGGCTGAAGACGGCTGGAATGCCAGAAACCAGTCCTCGGAAGCTTGTTTCTGGTCCAAGGAAGGCATGGCTTGGCAGTTCGGGCTGGACTGTTCCCATGAAGCACAGGGTCAGACTGATTTGCATATAGCCATGTCTGAACTGGGGTGGCAGAGTGGGCTAAAGAACGGCGATGGATTAAACCCAGATCTTTTGACTGGGTGTGAGTGTTTGATTGATTCAGATGCTCCGTCCATCACCACCCCCTTTTGTACCGCTTTTGGCCGCCATAAGTGTGGCAGGGTATGCTCAGACGAGAGTCCCTTGCTCACTTTGCCACTGGACTCAAGCAAGCCGGGCTGAAGACGGCTGGAATGCCAGAAACCGGTCCTCATAAGCTTGTTTCCGGTCCAGGGAAGGCATGGCTTGGCAGTTCGGGCTGGACTGTTCCCATGAGGCACAGGGTAAGACTGATTTGCATATAGCCATGTCTGAACTGGGGTGGCAGAGTGGGCTAAAGAACGGTGATGGATTAAACCCAGATCTTTTGACTGGGTGTGAGTGTTTGATTGATTCAGATGCTCCGTCCATCACCACCCCTTTTGTACCGCTTTTGGCCACCATAAGTGCGGCAGGGTATGCTCAGACGTGAGTCCCTTGCTCACTTTGCCACTGGATTCAGCAAGCCGGGCTGAAGACGGCTGGAATGCCAGAAACCGGTCCTCGGTAGCTTGTTTCCGGTCCAGGGAAGGCATGGCTTGGCAGTTCGGGCTTGACTGTTCCCATGAGGCACAGGGTCAGACTGATTTGCATATAGCCATGTCTGAACTGGGGTGGCAGAGTGGTCTAAAGAACGTGATGGATTAAACCCAGATCTTTTGACTAGGTGTGAGTGTTTGATTGATTCAGATGCTCCGTCCATCACCACCCCCTTTTGAACCGCCTTTGGCCGCCATAAGTGTGGCAGGGTATGCTCAGACGTGAGTCCCTTGCACACTTTGCCACTGGATTCAAGCAAGCCTGGCTGAAGACGGCTGGAATGCCAGAAACCGGTCCTCGGAAGCTTGTTTCCGGTCCAGTGAATGCATGGTTTGGCAGTTCGGGCTGGACTGTTACCATGAGGCACAGGGTCAGACTGATTTGCATATAGCCATGTCTGAACTGGGGTGGCAGAGTGGGCTAAAGAACGGTGATGGATTAAACCCAGATCTTTTGACTGGGTGTGAGTGTTTGATTGATTCAGATGCTCCGTCCATCACCACCCCCTTTTGTACCGCTTTTGGCTGCCATAAGTGTGGCAGGGTATGCTCAGACGTGAGTCCCTTGCTCACTTTGCCACTGGATTCAAGCAAGCCGGGCTGAAGACGGCTGGAATGCCAGAAACCGGTCCTCGGAAGCTTGTTTCCGGTCCAGGGAAGGCATGGCTTGGCAGTTCGGGCTGGACTGTTCCCATGAGGCACAGGGTCAGACTGATTTGCATATAGCCATGTCTGAACTGGGATGGCAGAGTGGGCTAAAGAACGGTGATGGATTAAACGCAGATCTTTTGACTGGGTGTGAGTGTTTGATTGATTCAGATGCTCCGTCCATCACCACCCCCTTTTGTACTGCTTTTGGCCGCCATAAGTGTGGCAGGGTATGCTCAGACGTGAGTCCCTTGCTCACTTTGCCACTGGATTCAAGTAAGCCGGGCTGAAGACGGCTGGAATGCCAGAAACCGGTCCTCGGAAGCTTGTTTCCGGTCCAGGGAAGGCATTGCTTGGCAGTTCGGGCTGGACTGTTCCCATGAGGCACAGGGTCAGACTGATTTGTATATAGCCATGTCTGAACTGGGGTGGCAGAGTGGGCTAAAGAACGGTGATGGATTAAACCCAGATCTTTTGACTGGGTGTGAGTGTTTGATTGATTCAGATGCTCTGTCCATCACCACCCCCTTTTGTACCGCTTTTGGCCGCCATAAGTGTGGCAGGGTTGCTCTGACGTGAGTCCCTTGCTCACTTTGCCACTGGATTCAAGCAAGTCGGGTTGAAGACGGCTGAAATGCCAGAAACCGGTCCTCGGAAGCTTGTTTCCGGTCCAGGGAAGGCATGGCTTGGCAGTTCGGGCTGCACTGTTCCCATGAGGCACAGAGTCAGACTGATTTGCATATAGCCATGTCTGAACTGGGGTGGCAGAGTGGGCTAAAGAACGTGATGGATTAAACCCAGATCTTTTGACTGGGTGTGAGTGTTTGATTGATTCAGATGCTCCGTCCATCACCACCCCCTTTTGTACCGCTTTTGGCCGTCATAAGTGTGGCAGGGTAGGCTCAGACGTGGGTCCCTTGCTCACTTTGCCACTGGATTCAAGCAAGCCGGGCTGAAGACAGCTGAAATGCCAGAAACCGGTCCTCGGAAGCTTGTTTCCGGTCCAGGGAAGGCATGGCTTGGCAGTTCGGGCTGGACTGTTCCCATGAGGCACAGGGTCAGACTGATTTGCATATAGCCATGTCTGAACAGGGGTGGCAGAGTGGGCTAAAGAACGGTGATGGATTAAACCCAGATCTTTTGACTGGGTGTGAGTGTTTGATTCAGATGCTCCGTCCATCACCACCCCCTTTTGTACCGCTTTTGGCCACCATAAGTGTGGCAGGGTATGCTCAGATGTGAGTCCCTTGCTCACTTTGCCACTGGATTCAAGCAAGCCGGGCTGAAGACGGCTGGAATGCCAGAAACCGGTCCTCGGTAGCTTGTTTCCGGTCCAGGGAAGGCATGGCTTGGCAGTTCGGGCTTGACTGTTCCCATGAGGCACAGGGTCAGACTGATTTGCATATAGCCATGTCTGAACTGGGGTGGCAGAGTGGGCTAAAGAACGGTGATGGATTAAACCCAGATCTTTTGACTGGGTGTGAGTGTTTGATTGATTCAGATGCTCCGTCCATCACCACCCCCTTTTGTACCGCCTTTGGCCGCCATAAGTGTGGCAGGGTATGCTCAGACGTGAGTCCCTTGCACACTTTGCCACTGGATTCAAGCAAGCTGGGCTGAAGACGGCTGGAATGCCAGAAACCGGTCCTCGGAAGCTTGTTTCCGGTCCAGTGAAGGCATGGTTTGGCAGTTCGGGCTGGACTGTTCCCATAAGGCACAGGGTCAGACTGATTTGCATATAGCCATGTCTGAACTGGGGTGGCAGAGTGGGCTAAAGAACGGTGATGGATTAAACCCAGATCTTTTGACTGGGTGTGAGTGTTTGATTGATTCAGATGCTCCGTCCATCACCACCCCCTTTTGTACCGCTTTTGGCTGCCATAAGTGTGGCAGGGTATGCTCAGACGTGAGTCCCTTGCTCACTTTGCCACTGGATTCAAGCAAGCCGGGCTGAAGACGGCTGGAATGCCAGAAACCGGTCCTCGGAAGCTTGTTTCCGGTCCAGGGAAGGCATGGCTTGGCAGTTCGGGCTGGACTGTTCCCATGAGGCACAGGGTCAGACTGATTTGCATATAGCCATGTCTGAACTGGGATGGCAGAGTGGGCTAAAGAACGGCGATGGATTAAACCCAGATCTTTTGACTGGGTGTGAGTGTTTGATTGATTCAGATGCTCCGTCCATCACCACCCCCTTTTGTACCGCTTTTGGCCGCCATAAGTGTGGCAGGGTATGCTCTGACGTGAGTCCCTTGCTCACTTTGCCACTGGATTCAAGCAAGCCGGGCTGAAGACGGCTAGAATGCCAGAAACCGGTCCTCGGAAGCTTGTTTCCGGTCCAGGGAAGGCATGGCTTGGCAGTTCGGGCTGGACTGTTCCCATGAGGCACAGAGTCAGACTAATTTGCATATAGCCATGTCTGAACTGGGGTGGCAGAGTGGGCTAAAGAACGTGATGGATTAAACCCAGATCTTTTGACTAGGTGTGAGTGTTTGATTGATTCAGATACTCCGTCCATCATCACCCCCTTTTGTACCACAGTTAGCTATGGAAGCACACCGTGTGATGCACCTCAACACACAAACTTTTGAGAAAAGCAAGCAGCAGGTAATATCGGACATCATCCATTGTGGGATCAAGACACCGTTCCACTGTTGGGACCTAGGGTTGGTTGCACCTGATCGAAGGGAGTACCTTCATCTCCACTCTCAAATGCATTTCTAACATTATCCATTGTGGAATCAACACACCGTTCCACTGTTGGAACCTAGAGTTGGTTGCAGATGGTCGAAGGGAATACCTCCATCCCCACTCTCAGATACATTTCTAACATCGTCCTTTGTGGGATCAAGACACCATTCCACTGTTGGGACCTAGAGTTGCTTGCACCTCATCGGAAGGGTACACAGAAATCATCACAAACTTTTACTTCTAACATCCTCAATCATAGAATTAAGACCCCGTTTCACTGTTTGAACCTGCTGCACCGTGGTGTATTCCAGCAAAAGCAGTCAACTAAGCCCAATAACCATGTGCAGCACTTACCTACAAAAGCACAGATTCTGATGCATCTCAACAGAGGGAGTTCTGTGAAAAACCAGCAACAGGTAATATTGGACACTGTCCATTGTGTGATGAAGACACCATTCCACTGTTGGGACCTAGAGTTTCTTACACCTACTCGAAGGGAGTACCTTCAACTCCACTCTCAGATCCAGTTCTAACATCGTCCATTGAGGGATCAAGACACTGTTCCACTGTGGTACCTAGAGTTGGTTGCGCCTCATCAGAAGGTATACACAAAAATCATCACACTTTAACTTCTGACAGCCTCAATGATAGAATTAAGACTCATTTCACTGTTGGGACCTGCTGTACTGCTGTGGGCTCCAACAACTACAGTAAACCATGCCTAATAATCATATACAGCAGTTAATTACAGAAGCACAGAGTCTAATCCACCTCAACGGAAGGAGCGCTGTAAAAACCAAGCAGAATGTAAAATCGGACATCTTTCGTTGTGGAATCAGGACACCGTTCCACTGTTGGAACCTAGAGTTTGTTACACCTGGTCAAAGGGACTACCTTCATCTCCACTCCCAGATGCAGTTCTAACATCATCCACTGTGGGATCAATACACCGTTCCACTGTTGGGACCTAGAGTTGATTGCACCTGATCAGTGGGGGTACACCAAAATCATCACAGACTTTAACTTCTGACATCCTCAATCACAGAATCAAGACCCTGTTTCATTCTTCAGACCTTCTGTTCTGCGCTGTAGTCCAGTGACTACAGTCAACAAAGCCCAATAATCCTGTACAGCAGTTAGCTACGGACGCACAGACTGTGATGCACCTCAATGGAGGGATTCCTATCAAAACCAAGCTGCAGACAATATCGGACATCATCCATTGTGGGATCAAGACACCGTTCCACTATTGGAACCTAGAGTTGGTTGCACCTGGTCGAAGGGAGTACCTTCATCTCCATTCTCAGATGCAGTTGTAACATCATCCATTGGGAGATCAAGACACAGTTCCACTGTTGAAACCTAGAATTGGTTGCACCTGGTCGAAAGGAGTACCTTCATCTCCACTCTCAGACACAGTTCTAGCATCGCCCACTATGGTATAAAAAACACTGTTCCACTGTCGGTACCTGTCGGACTTCTGTGTTAGTAGTATACAGAGCACTCTGTGCTCCTCGGCCTCAGGTTGGGTGCTCTGTACCTGTGTTGCAGTAGCCAGCGTTAATCTCAGGAGCCTTCTGAGCTCGCAAACCTCGTCTCAGGAGCCTCTGCCGGCACGTGGTGGGCCCTCTTTCACATACGGCGGTGTCGAAAGGTGAACTGTGGAGCATATATGTGTCGCTACGGCCATGCCGGTTTCTGAGTACTAGCATGCTGAGAGCATCATTCATGCAGCCACCTTCACTCACAGCATCAGCCTCGTGGAGGTGTAAGCTGTGCAGACCTGGCAGACACGTTCGCCAATCTGGAAGAGAACCACACCCATAGAAACGTACCTCTTCTTCTTACCCCTACGCTATCTTGCGTATGCCAAGCCAGCCCACTTCCCTAAACATTTGGGGTGGGGGGGAGGCACGTACGCGCTACCTTTCCGTAATCTTCCCTACTGACTGTACTATCATGGTTGCGTCCACTGTCTACGTCAATCAATGGACCATCAGTGTATGTTGACATGTACATGTCTATGCTCTACATACTCAAGTCTGTCCGGCTCATCCCCTCAACACTTTGCAATGTATACTTTTATAATCGAGAATTACTTGCCCCCTTCGCACATACTTTGCTCCCATCTCTCCCCGCATTCTGCATTGTGAGGTAGAGGTGCCATGTTTGTGTACATGGCTAGCCACGGTTCCCAAAGTACATAGTGTTGTTGTGTCTGTTGTGTGCACATTGTTTGTCATGTTGAAATTGATTATTTAAGGTAGCGCGTTTATTCACGAGCAGTGGATTATCCCATTTACATATAGCTGTCTTAAAGAGCATACAGATGTTTTACTCAGAGGTGAATAGTGCGACCACAATGGCAGTCATTCATTACTATAGAAAAATGTCTAACTACACAGTGCTTCTAAGTTTACATCCCCCAATCTTGCGTCCTTTCTTAAAAGAACGCCAAGTTCCACAATCAGACTAAGCATGGGCGTAAAATCCGCTCCGATCGCGGATTTTTCGGATTTTCGGCAAATTCGCAATCCGCGAACTCTCGCGAATTTGTCGAAAATCCGTGAATCCACTCGCGGCGGATTTTTTGCTTGGTTGCGGCGCGCGGCGTGGTGCACGGCGTTCACTTTCCGTCATTTAGCGTTTGCCGAGTTGTTTTTCTTTGCGAGTGCCGCGCCATTTTGGATCTTGCTGCGTGATCCCGCGGGAGTTTGGCGCCCGCGAATACGTAATCGCGGCTTGCCACCTTGCACAGCACACCTCGCGAGAGTTCGCAATTGCGAACACGTAGTTGCGGCGGAAAGGAACAATCTCGCACTCGCGAAATAGAGCTTTTGCAATTCTGCACAAGAAAATCACCAGCAAACAGGATAAACCTTCAGAAAATTATGATTTTTATCAGAATCTCTCCTCAGGTTGACATTTGCATGGCCTTTTTGTTTGCAAGGAGTCCATTTTTGGGGGGGGGGGGGAGGAAGGAAGTGCCCCACAGTCTCCAACTTCCTGTTCCTGTCCAGCAGGCTCCTCCCAGTGCTTTGTCCATCTCCTGGTCACTTTCATTTGGATCTGGAGCTGGAAGGATTACTTTTTGTGGGTGCTGCTGGATATTTGGATTTGAGGCCTTTTTGACTGTCTTTGGATCACTTTTGGATTAGAAATCAACTTTCACAAGTAAGTTTGTTTGGGGCATTACAGTTGCTGCAAGTAAAATTTTGGAACTTTTTCAGAACATTAAATAAATTATATTGTGGGTAGCCACAGTATCCAGTAGGACCAGGGTTGGTTAGGGGTGCATGATACAACTGTTTTGTTGAATTTAAACACCATTGAGGCCATGGATGGGCTGGGATTGTGCTGATTTTTGTCCTTTTTTTGGGCCTGCTGGTGTGGCCCTTTGCCCAGGGGTGGTGAGTGTTGCATGGGCCTAGTCTTTCTGTGGGGTGTCTTCTTGAATTTAAACATAATTGAGGCCATGGATGGGCTGGGATTGTGCTTATTTTATTGTTTTTGTCGTTTTTGGGGGGCTGCTGGTGTGGCCTTTTGCCCAGGGGTGGTGGTGCATGGACTGAGTGTGCCTGTGGTGTGGTCTCACTCTCTTTAATGTAAACATCATGGATGGCATTGGATTGTGGTGATTTCTGGCTGTTTTTCAGTTTTTTGGGGGTGTACTGTTGATGTGGACTGGCCATGTGGGTGGTGGTGGTGGCCATCTTGAGTGCTGGCTGGTACAGGCAACATGTGCTTGGGGTGTAAGGGGCCATTTTGAGGAGAGGCAGTGTCTGAGGCCTGCACTTATTTTGCCTACTTTTCATCCATTATGCCCAGGGGTAGTGAGTGTTGCATGGGCCTAGTGTTTCTGAGGGGTGTCTTCTTGAATTTAAACACCATTGAGGCCATGGATGGGCTGGGATTGTGCTGATTTTATTGTTTTTTGTCGTTTTTTTGGGCCTGCTGGTGGGGCCCTTTGCCCAGGGGTGGTGAGTGTTGCATGGGCCTAGTCTTTCTGTGGGGTGTCTTCTTGAATTTAAACATAATTGAGGCCATGGATGGGGTGGGATTGTGCTTATTTTATTGTTTTTTGTCGTTTTTGGGGGGCTGCTGGTGTGGCCTTTTGCCCAGGGGTGGTGGTGCATGGACTGAGTGTGCCTGTGGTGTGGTCTCACTCTCTTTAATGTAAACATCATGGATGGCATTGGATTGTGGTGATTTCTGGCTGTTTTTCAGTTTTTGGGGGGTGTACTGTTGATGTGGACTGGCCATGTGGGTGGTGGTGGTGGCCATCTTGAGTGCTGGCTGGTACAGGCAACATGTGCTTGGGGTGTAAGGGGCCATTTTGAGGAGAGGCAGTGTCTGAGGCCTGCACTTATTTTGCCTACTTTTCATCCATTATGCCCAGGGGTAGTGAGTGTTGCATGGGCCTAGTCTTTCTGTGGGGTGTCTTCTTGAATTTAAACATAATTGAGGCCATGGATGGGCTGGGATTGTGCTTATTTTATTGTTTTTTGTCGTTTTTTGGGGGCTGCTGGTGTGGCCTTTTGCCCAGGGGTGGTGGTGCATGGACTGAGTGTGCCTGTGGTGTGGTCTCACTCTCTTTAATGTAAACATCATGGATGGCATTGGATTGTGGTGATTTCTGGCTGTTTTTCTGTTTTTTGGGGGTGTACTGTTGATGTGGACTGGCTATGTGGGTGGTGGTGGTGGCCATCTTGAGTGCTGGCTGGTACAGGCAACATGTGCTTGGGGTGTAAGGGGCCATTTTGAGGAGAGGCAGTGTCTGAGGCCTGCACTTATTTTGCCTACTTTTCATCCATTATGCCCAGGGGTAGTGAGTGTTGCATGGGCCTAGTGTTTCTGAGGGGTGTCTTCTTGAATTTAAACACCATTGAGGCCATGGATGGGCTGGGATTGTGCTGATTTTATTGTTTTTTGACGTTTTTTTGGGCCTGCTGGTGGGGCCCTTTGCCCAGGGGTGGTGAGTGTTGCATGGGCCTAGTCTTTCTGTGGGGTGTCTTCAATGTAAACATCATGGATGGCATGGGATTGTGCTAATTTTTCTGTGTTTTGTCGATTTTTTGGGGTGTTTAACTGAACTGATGTTCCTCTGTCTTCCATTGCTTTTAGGTGCACAAGAAGACTCAAGAGAACCACCAGTGCCAGGAAGAAGTCCTGCAGCGGTGTGTGTGTGCAGCATAACGTCAGGCGACGTCACGTCTGGACACAGAACCCTCTGCAACTCGTGCAACTGCTGCCTGCTGACCTGCTCTGAAGAAGATGGCCCCAAAAAAAGTAACCCGTAGCTCCTCTAGCAAGAAAGGTGCCAGTAAGGAGCAGAAGAAGCAAGTTACCAAGGACACTGGTGTGCCGCCCGCCCCTTTTTTTGGGAGTAAAAAAAAAAGTATGCCTGCAGCAGCAGCGGGATCTGCTGGGGACCAAGCTGGCAGCAGCACCCCCGCTCCATTGGGCTCAGTGCCACCACCATCACCACGCCAACTTAAGTCCAAGACCTTGAGTGCTGCAGAGGCAGCCAGTATAGTTCTTCGATCACCATCGACCAGTGATGTTGGCTCATCGCAAGAAAGCAGCAGCAATGTCCCTCAATCAACACAGGTTGTTGTAGCTCATCTGACGAGTGTTGAACAACCACAGCCGCAACAACAATCACATGTGCAAGTGCAAGCCCAAGTACATGTGGAAGGAGAGGCAGCGCAAGGAGATGCGCAAGCAGAGGTGCATGGAGGGTCACAAGTGCCCACAATAGTTGTTCCTCCCGAAGTAGGGGCACATCAGGAAATCGACAATCAAGGCGAGCTATCATTTGAGGAAGCCACTCCTCCTGATGATCCTTCATTGTCTTCCACACCCCTAGCAAGGAAGAGATCAAGGGTGGTGTCTACATCTTCTTCAAGCACACCTCCTTCTGATGATACGGATCAAACTTGGGAACCAGCACCACAGCCGTCTGAGAGTGAGGCACACCATGATCTGACAAAGGTAGTTAAGCGTAGAAGGAAGCTCGTCCAAAGTCTCAGAGTTATGGAGTGTGATGAGGCTCAACAAGAAGTGGCGGATACTGCTGCTGATGAAGACTCTGCCAACGACGACCCAGTCATCATAAAGGTCACTGCAGCCCCAGCGGGCATGCAGCAAACAGACATTTAGACCCTAGCCCGAAGAGCTGCTGAGCGTGATGATGATGATGATGTTGTCGATGAGGAGGCAGTGGAAACACCACAATCATTGGAGTTAAGTAGTACACCAACTCGTCCCGCTTCCATATTTCTTTCTGGCAAGAAGAGACCTCCGTCAACCTCGACCTTAATTAGTGGCGGTGAAAGTGCAAAACGTACAAAAGTTGGGCAATCCAGATCCTCCACTTCATCTGGCATTAGCTTCATGACCACCACCACCAGTATCGCCGCCTCCTCCAGGTCCCACAGACACTTCAAGTCCCCAGTTTGGGACTTCTTTACTGTTTGTCAAAAAAATCCAAAGTTTGCCATTTGTACCCTTTGTAAGGATGCAGTTAGTCGTGGTAAGCCAGGTACCAACTATGGTACCGGAGGCCAGAGAGGTCATCTTAGGAGACAGCACACTGTCAAATGGTTTGCGCACCTAGATGCGATCAAGAAAGGCCGAATTCAAGGAAACGTTGATGTTTCATCTGATGATGACGAGGAGGAACAAGACGTGTCAAACACTTCCCTTACACCCAGTACCCCTGTCAGCAGCACACCCAATGTGAGGCACACTAAGAGTGTTGGAGCGAGTGAGACACCAACGCACAAAAGTTCACCAGCGAGCAAAATTGGGTCAACGAAGTCATTATCAGCCCGTAAATGCTTGGTCCAGGGCAACATTAGAACAATGCTTACTTCAGACGTGCCATATGAACGCAACCACCCACTGACGCGTCTGTATAACACTAAGCTGGCTAAAATGCTAGCTGTGGACCTTCTCCCTTTTTCTTTTGTAGAAGCGGTAGGTTTTCTAGAATTAGTGGCAACGCTCTGCCCTAAATGGAAGGTTCCTAGCCGGTTCTATTTTGCCAGAGTTGCGGTTCCAGCACTACATGAAGATGTGCTGGAGGCGATTGGGGCAGCTTTGCAGAAGAGTGCTGTTCACACAATACATCTGACAACAGACATGTGGACCAGTGGCGCAGGCGCTGATTCCATGTCTATCACTGCACACTGGGTCTCTTTTTCAGGTGTTAAAGCAAAGCTAAACGCAGGTGTTGACCCGGACAAAGTTTTCAAAGCTGCTCGGAAACATGCAACACTAGCCATGTTTGGCTTGGATAAAAGTCACACAGCAGAAAACCTTTTGGAAGAGTTTGACAAAAAGGTCTTGAAAATGCTATCCCCCCAAAAACGCAAGATTGGTTATGTTTCCACGGATAATGGCGCCAATGTAGTTAAGGCCATGTGGAAGGGTGACTATTTTAGAGTGCCGTGTTTGGCGCACTGTATCAACCTGGTAGTTCAAAAATTCTTGAGTGATAAACACAGTCCAGCGTTCGAGGTAATGGCCACCTGCCGCAAAATGTGCAACCATTTCAGCCATTCTTTTAAGGCCCGGAAGCATCTGAGGAGACTGCTACTTGAACGTCAAATGCCAGTGAAAGCACTCATCCAGGAGGTGGCAACACGTTAGAACTCAACCTTCTACTTGCTTGAGCGTCTGTATGAGCAGTATACGGTACTCGATCACTATTTCTTCACAGAGGGTACATCTCAGAAGGAGGACATGCGGTTGGGTGCGGCGCAATGGGACATAGTTAAAAGCCTGACAGACATGCTTCGTCCTTTTGAGTTCTTCATGCGTGCAGTCAGCCAGGAGGACTGTAATTTGGGAAAAGCTATCCCATTGTTGTGCATGCTGGAGCACCAACTGATGGCGGTGTCTTCTGAGTTTGAAAAAGATGAAAAAAAAAGACCATTTTATTTTGTCTGAGAAATTATTAGAGCGCCTACGTGGTGATGAACGTCTTCAAAAAATCAAGTCAGAACAGCATTACATTTGTGCTACTATTCTGGATCCACGCTACAAAAAGGCGCTGGCAGGCGAAGCATTCTTTCCTTTTGCTGATGCAGATGTTCAAAAGTACAAACATTGGTTAGCCTTGTCAGCCAAGAGGTTTGAAAAAGAACGGCAGGTTATTGAAGGAGAAGACAGTACATCAGCATCAGCATCAGCAGGCCATCCCCAGTCACAAGAATCCACTTCTGCACCTGTGGCTGGGGCACAAGTGACCTCTCAGCCGTTAAAGGCAACTGGATCATCTGCACCACACACAACAGTAACAGTGGCTGTTGTAGAGGATTGGCTAAGTTTGCTTGGGTATGGTTCTCGAAAAAATGTCAAAGGCACAGCAAAAAGTAAGCAAAGTGGAGGAACCGTTGATGACCTTGAGTCGATGGTGCAGGACTATATGAATGACTCAACAGAGGTCTTTCTTAATGATGAGCCATTGCAGTATTGGCATGGCAAAAAACAATTGTGGCCACAGCTCTCCAACCTGGCTATAAACTATTTGTCTTGCCCACTCGCAAGTGTGTCTTCTGAACGTGTTTTCAGTGCTGCTGGTGGCATTGTAACTCCCAAACGGAGCCGCCTCTCGCCCAAAAATGTGGAGCGGCTGACAATGATCAAGATGAATCAGCACCTCATACCACCAGATTACAAAGTACGAGAAAGCACGCCGCATGAAGACGAGGTGGACGGCAACGTAGATGAGGGGATTTGTTCTCTGTTCGGTGGCACTGACCTCATCCTGCCTGAATTCGCAGAGTATGATGACGAAATCTTCTTCTTATTCCCTGACACCGAGCCCTGAAAATGAGACAATGAATCAAGAACTTTCTTTTTCATCCTTATTCACTTTTATTCCTGTTTGTCTCTCTTTCTTTGGTTTGCACAGTTAATTTAATTCAAACTTTAATCACCTAATCCCAAAAACAAGACCATCAGCAGAACTGTCTTCACTTGTTTGCTTATTGATTTGAAGGTGCCGCAGTCTACATTCCTCAGGTTCACAAGTTCTGAAGAACATGCTCCTCTATCCTCCTCCTCCAGACTGCGATTTCCCTCAAAGCAGAGAGCTGGATTACGCCCAATGAAGAAAGACTCAGCACTTGTGGGGGTGTTGTACTTCTTTGCGGGTGAGTTGACGGATTTGGGCCCATTGCTGTGAAGCTCTAATAATGGACAAAAGTGTTTTGGACCAAATATGAGGTGGAAATTTCTTGCCGTTTTTGCTGACTTGCTTGCCTTTGGGGTGCTCTTTGGCGGGGTTCCGGGTGTTTGTGGGTGATTTTTGGTGTCTGGGAGCACTGCTGCGACAGTCTAATCTTGATTGCATTTGCTTTTCAGGAAATCCGTGGTGGAAAACAGGAGTTATGATGATTGATGATGATGACCTAGCTGCACAGCGGCGCGTTTGGACCGAAGGCCGAGAGATATTGTAAGTATGAGATTTAGCTTTTTCGCTGTTTGGGGGTGTTGTCGTGTGGTTTTTTCCGGGTGGGTTGGCGGGTCTTGCCTGGGGCATTCCTGGGAAGGTCTAATACCGGATAGAAGTGTTTTGGACAAAATCCTTAAGGAACAGCCTTTTTTTTGCTATTTCTTCTGTCATCTTGCTCAATGTAGCGTTTTGGGGGGCTTCCTGCTGTTCGTGGGTGGGTTGCGGGCGGGGTCTCTGTCGAAGCACTGCTGCGACAATCTAATCTTGATTGCATTTGCTTTTCAGGAAATCCGTGGTGGAAAACAGGAGTTATGATGATTGATGATGATGACCTAGCTGCACAGCGGCGCGTTTGGACCGAAGGCCGAGAGATATTGTAAGTATGAGATTTAGCTTTTTCGCTGTTTGGGGGTGTTGTCGGGTTGTTTTTTCCGGGTGGGTTGGCGGGTCTTGCCTGGGGCATTCCTGGGAAGGTCTAATACCGGATAGAAGTGTTTTGGACAAAATCCTTAAGGAACAGCCTTTTTTTTGCTATTTCTTCTGTCATCTTGCTCAATGTAGCGTTTTGGGGGGCTTCCTGCTGTTCATGGGTGGGTTGCGGCCGGGGTCTCTGTCGAAGCACTGCTGCGACAATCTAATCTTGATTGCATTTGCTTTTCAGGAAATCCGTGGTGGAAAACAGGAGTTATGATGATTGATGATGATGACCTAGCTGCACAGCGGCGCGTTTGGACCGAAGGCCGAGAGATATTGTAAGTATGAGATTTAGCTTTTTCGCTGTTTGGGGGTGTTGTCGGGTGGTTTTTTCCGGGTGGGTTGGCGGGTCTTGCCTGGGGCATTCCTGGGAAGGTCTAATACCGGATAGAAGTGTTTTGGACAAAATCCATAAGGAAACACCAGTTTTGGCACTTTTTGTAAGTTAGGGTTCATTAGGGTTAGCCCTAGCAGCAGGATTGCATGTGTTTCGGGGGGTTCTATTGCAACGCAGTTCTGGTGTTGTAGAGCACTGTTGGAGCGATGCTGGCTATGGATACTTTTGCTTGCTTGCAAGTGGTTTGAATACAATCCACGGTCTGTATTTGGGCCTACTGTTACTTTCAAAGTACGTTTTGTAACCATTTTTCTGCTAGGCATCGTTTTTGGAGATCTGATTGGGGTTCTTCTACATTTTTGCGACTGGCTTTAGTAAGGGTCTTGGTGGGAGCATTGCTGGGAAGGTCAAATTTTGTTCTAAAACACAGTTTACAGTACACCTACCTTGAGGGGAAAGATCCGCTATAATATTTTGGCCATACTTATTTATCCTTAAAAAGGTGACTCAGACAGAGCACGCAATTTCAAAAATATTGTACTGTCTATTAGGGAAATCAAAGTGTCACTTTTTGAACCACACAGCGTACATACCTTTTATTTATTTATCAGTGGTATTGTAATAGCACTTCCTGTTTTCCGTTCAATAATTACAGGCCGGGTTTCAGTCAACATCCGCCAGGCAGGCAGTGGACAGGGTGTCTTCTGTCAGTGGTCACCAACATTGATGGACGAAGCGTCAGCTGTAATGGAGGAGTGCCGCCAATAAGAGGAATTGTTTGCTGCATGCAACTTACTTACCAAATTCAACAGGACAACTCCAACAACATACGCAATACAGATACAGTATCCATTGTTTTATTCTATGAGTGTGACTGCATGTGCTTAGCTTTAGTTTGTAACCAAAGATTGTCTTTATCTTCAATTATTGTTTGTCCATGCTCTGCTTTTTTTTTCTTCTCTCAACAAAACCTACCCAAAAAGAAACCCCCATTCCCATCCATTTTACAAACCCTAACCCTCTTCCCCCGGGCTGTGTTGTTTTGCTTGATGTCTAACTAAAATGACATCAATAATTCCACACACTTGCTGGGGAGGATAAGGTCATAGCAACAGGCTGGTGAAGGAATACGAGGATATCTTCTAGACTTACTCAGCTTCAGTACTATATCTTCTAGTAGTAGTAGCCAATGTCAAATAAATTCAACGCAAGTACTAGTTATACTTGCAAGCAAATACTTTACCATTTGTTAGGCTACATTATGGCACTGTTCTAGTGTACTGTCACCTGCTATATTCTCGATCGTACCGTAACCGTTGTAATGCTACAGTAAGGACAAACAAGGTTTCGTTTTCTTTTTTTCCATAGGCATGCAACTGCCACTGTGTCACACCACTAGTCCCACCGCAATGAGGAAATGTCACCCGCCCAGGATTGACAACGTTAATCCCCATTTCACGTGGAGCCAGCCCTGGGCCTAGCCCTAATTTCTAACACTAATTACAGGTAAGATAAGCGTTTGGTGGGAGGTAGTATAATGGAGTATTATTTCGGAGTAGACAAGAGATTGACGGTTGTACTACTAAAGTCCTACGACTGTTCAGGAAAACAAAGTTACTGTTACACCCCCGTCCCCCACCCACCAGACTGAAAAGCAGTAAAAAACAGGTATGGTCAGATAAAGTTTAAAAATGTATATTTATGTAGCCCTAACAAAATAATCTCCCTCAAGACCCACCCTAACCCCAACGATTGTCTTTAAAAAGGCCCAAAACGATCCCAACTCCCAAATCCCACCCCCCAAAAGTCTATAAAAAAAGGGCAAGGGACACTTCACTACTGGAGGGTGCTGGTGTTGGTGCATTTTGCGGCATGGGCATCATACTCCTTGCGGAGGGTGGCAAGCTCGGAGCGGAGGCCCTTCACCAAGTTCTTATACTTCTGGACCTCCTGCTCCAGGTTGGACATTCGGACTCGTAGGCGGTGTTGGCATTCCTTGCAGCTCCTGTGGGGGGCAGCTGGTTTTTCTGTTGCTTGGCGGTGGCGGTTGGCTTTGTTAGCCCGGCTCGGTCCCGCTGGAGCACTGCGCATGCTGGCGTCCCGTGGGGTCACGGAGGAGGATGCAGCGGTCCCAGCCGAGGATGTTGTTGTTGCACCGCTCGACTGCGTGTCCTCCTCCTCCTCCAGGGCCACCAGCCGCCGATATTCGGCGACAGTGGCCTCCAGCCTCCGTTGCCGGGCCATTCTAGCCTGCTCCCTCCGTGTTGTTGATTTGGAAGGAGCAACTATATGAAGAAAGAAAGACATAGTCTGTAACCAATGCTCCTTAGCATTAATAACACAAAGTGATTGAGCCGAAAGTTGGGTCACAGTACAAGTAGCAAATTGAAAGCACAGTACATAACTATTGAGGACAGTATCTATGTAACCTCCCACTTCTGCATCCTTGCTCTAACATTAGTGGTAGTTTAATGAACAAATTCTACGACCACTATGGACTTCCATTACAGTCGACTATGACAGTACACCAGTCTTATTCTTCTTCTTCTCTCTTGTTTAGGAAAATTGGTACGTTATCTTATGCAAGCCGGCAGAATGACATGGACAGCACAGTGAACTTGCACCCGAGAAAAAAAGTTGCACACCATGATGAGTGAGACAGACTTGCGTTACTGTACCGGTCCAGTACATGCAGGTGGTGAAGCTATTACTTTTCTATTACGGGTGGCACTGAGAATACTCTGTTACAAGGGCTACTGCTTAATTAATTTACCTTTCACCCTACAGTGCAAATGAGTACTAGAAAAGGAAAATGAAGAAGCTAACTAATTTGATTATCTATCACTTCACATGGGACGTATTTGATGACATATGGGATGACTTTAGGTGCTTTGCTTAATATTGAGTGAACAGTGATACACCCCCACATGAATGACGTACTACAAGCAAACTAAAGTTATTAAGAGAGGTACGGAGTGTCCACCGTAATAACCAGATATATGCTGTGATTGCAGACGCAATACAAAGTACTGCTACTATTCATGGTAGTATTGGACACATTTACAATTCCTTTTCCTTTCCTTCCCTGCACTGGAACGGACGTGCGGGTTCGGTGGTACATGCTCTTCAAGGTAACACTTAGTTCATCTGGCGACCATCTACTCTCTCTAGATACACATGTGCTATCTAAGAGTCAGAGAATACCATGCTCCAGGCATCCATTCAGTCAAAGTATACGCACACATACAGTTTCTGTTTCACCCACCCAGGCTGCTGTCCTTCCACCCATCCTTGCTTCATCATTGACCCAGCCATGCACCATACCATATTCTTTCCTTCCAAGCCACCTCGGGGGCCAAGCAAACACATATCGTTCTTCTTTGCCAGCCATCATACAATTTCGTGTCCCACTTACTTACACCCTTCTTTCGCTTTTCGTTCATCCCATCCATCACGTTCGTCTAAGAACTTATTGGGATTCTTCTCACCAAAAACTTCACAGCTAAGTCGAAGTACATTTCGAGGAGGCTACTACCTGGTTGATTTGTAATACACCCGTGCAGAAAGCACACTATGCAGTCTTCAATCTCAATAAGTAAGGAATATATAGCTTACCTGTTTCCGCCACCACCGTTTGAACCCCCACAGGACCTTCCGCCGGCTCCTCCCCAGAGTCCTCCGAGTCCTCGCCCAACACAGCCACCTCCGCGCTGGCCCCGTCACCAGATGTTACACCTACAAAGTACATTTAAGAATGTTAGAATACACCACTCACTACTATATAATATTTGGTCTAGGAGAAATGTTAAAAAAACTGAATACAATGTAATAATTTGTGACTGTCTACTCCAAAGTAAAAATGTCCCTTTTTCCAGGGAAGGCTGTTGTCTTGCTGCACTTTTATGCACAACTGATGAATGCTTGCTTTTTATTTTTAACACGCACCACTTTTTCTCCTAACAGACAGAAGCTTGACTCCTAAGAACACGACCAGGATCAAGTTCAAACCAGGTGAGAGCTCGGCTCGACCACAAGAAATGTGTCCAATTAATCGTCAGCACTAACCACTTTTCCGTTTTCAGTTAAATAGTTTTATGACAAAGTAGATTTTAATAAATGTGTTTACTTTTAATAAAGCTTTTAAACTTAAATAGACTCTGTGGTTTTTGGTCCTCCAGACTAGAGTGGATGAGCTAAAGGTTTTGGAATTTTTGCAAGCATGAGTGCCTCTGACACTTCTTGACTGTGCTGTGACTCCGTACTCTCTTGTCCTGCGTACGATAATCTAGAGATCATTGGGGATCAATAATCGGTGACTTCGGGAGCTGAATGACTCTGCCACACTATCTAGTCAGTAAGGAGACAGTGCATAGAGCTATTGCTGAATAGAATGGGAGTCCAATGGAATTGCCAAATGTCCAATCTTAGTTAGCTACACAGACAGACTAATAAGAATAATCTAGTAATACCACAGGGAGTCATATTAGAGCCAGGATAAGAATTTATATCCAGTCTACAAGAAGATCAAAGACGATTTAGAAAAAATCGAATGAGGAACGCTAGGAAAAAATAGGTACTCTTTATTACAATTAAAACTTACTGGGGCCAGCAAAGGAGCCCTCGCCTGCCCGATCCTGGCCTGCATCCTGAGCACCCTCCTCCTCCTGTGTCCTCTTGCCCTTGGGGGGAGCTGATGTACAACATGAAAGAAAGAAAGACCAGAAAACATGGATGAGATTTGTCAACCAAATCAACCATTTCAAAAGAACAATAACAACATTTTTTGGAGAAATAGCAAATAGATAGACAACTATTCCACGGGATCTATCTCATGTGGTATACTACGTTATTCGTATTGCCTGATTTGCGGAACGTTGACTTAGAAAGTTCCTATGTAACTCAATAAACAGACTACTAAAGAGGTTTGCCTAGGCCTGGCACTGCAGGCAGCAGTCCGCAGCACGCGAAGTGACAGACAAAGTCCATCCTGCTTGCAGATCAGTGAATACTCAAACTATCAATCCACCCACCACCACCACTATTTCCTCTTATAGCCATGTGTCTAAAGGAAGGAGTGGACTTCAGTCTGTTGGGGCTGATTTAGAAGTCCCTTGCGGCTCATTTTCCTCCATTGTTGCGTGACTTTTGTGACGCTGCGGCAGAACAAAAGACTCGCCATGGTGTTGGTGCGGCGTATATATTAAAAAAAAAGAAATTATGGGCGATGCATCACGTTGTAAAGCCCTGCGCCATCAGGGGGCGTTCCGGCGCAAGGGAGGGCGTACCTGCGCAGGGACGAATCCTAAAAGTGGCTGAGGGAAATCTACAAGATGTCAATCAGTCACTTTTAAGACAATGATGCATGAGTCAAACCCTGCGCGCTTGAAGCCGACGTACGGCTTGATGTAGCATTGGGGAGATAGGGTACCCCAGAGCATTGCTGGAGCTGCGCCATCGTTGGCACGCAACCCCAGCAATGCGCCGCCTTTACGGCACAGATGCGTAAGGCTTCTGTGACGTTTTGGGCCAATGGGTGGTGGTGGTGGCATGGCACACAATTACTGCCGCATCCCTGCTACTTTGCAGGGATGCGCCGTTAATTGAAAATATGACCCTTAGTGTCTAGCATTACGCAGTTCTTATCTTTACACTACACTCATACATAATTTCTCAGGCCAATGAAATGAACACAATGTACAAAACAAATAAGCATAGTAGCAAGCAAGGCTACTGAGAAGGAGAGCAGTGCACCTGAAATGCATAGAAGATTTTGAAATATAATTTACCTACAATGTAATCGGCAGCATTATTGCTCTTGGTAAAGAACAAAGATTTGCAAATAACAGAGCCGGATAAAACAGAGTAGTGATGAATAGCTACTACTACTCACCAAGCCCGGGGACCTCTACGCCGAGCGCGTCCAGCAAGTCCCGCTCCCGGTCCATGACATCGGTCCAGCGGTGGGTGGCCTGGTTATATGTGCGCCGGACCCCAGAGAGCTTATACATGGCCCGGCACACCTTCTCCCACCGCTTCCGGCGCTCCCGGATGCCATAGCCAGTCGCGATCTTGCCGCCTCCCAGGATCGTCTTGGGGAGGCGGCGCTGGACGTGGAAGATGAGTGCCGCCACTTCCTCCGCGCTGAAGATCTCCCGCGGCACCACTTGCTCCCCCCTCAAACGCCCGCACGGGAGCCGGGCACGGGGTGCGGGACCCTTCCCCTTCTCAGGGTGCTTCCCGGCTCCCTTTACCATGGTCTGGGCAGAAATAAACTTAAATGATAAAGAAGAAATAGAATAGTGAAGAAGAAAAGAAAAGAGTTTAAAAAAGTAGTTTAAAAGTAACTAAAAGTAGCAGAAAACACAAAAATATACAGCTAGAAAAATAGAGGGATAGATAATAAGTAAAATAGATTAAATAAACTTCAAACAAGCAAAGGATGGCAGAGATTCAGAGAGGATACAGAAAGCATGCCCAGAACCATAGCAATGAATGAGAAACAAGATGGCCGCGCCCGTTCACAACCCCGTGGGTAAGTTCGCGCGAGATTTTCCTCGCGAGCACGCGCGAAATTGTACTAGCGAGCAGCACAGTTTGCGAGATTACACATAGCGGCCGGAAACGGAATTACATCACGCAAACAAGATGGCCGCGCCCGTGTACGACCGCTAGGGTAACTTGGCAAACGTATAGCTACAAGCGCCTCGCGAACACGCGCAAAAGCCCGCGAACATACACGTCGCAAAAAAAAAAAAGTGTATTCGCAAGCATTCGCGGCTCCCGAAATCGATCTCGCATGGATTCTCGCCCCAAAAAACGCGCGAAATTGCAGAAAAAACGTTTTTTGCTAAACTGAAAGCAATGAGCAGGTGCAAAAGTTCAAACTTAACATTTGTAACATTCACTGTAGTGCTTCCTGAGGGGCCCCTCCAGAGTTTGCAACTATTCTATGACCCTGCTATGACCCAAACAGCAGGCTCATAGAATAGCTACAAGTAGACCATAAAGGTCCTGTGAAAAAAAATTTCACTGCAACAGAAAGCAAATTACAGATAAGGAAGGAAGCAGGTGCCAGCCAGACTGGAACTTTCTAAATAACTGACACATTAATCAACCCCCAATTAATTCATGGCAGTTGAAGTAGGGGAGGTGTGCTTGCTTTTTTCACCCCCCATAAACTACAGTGATAAACAAACCTAATGGGTGGCAGTGAGGATGTACCAGAGGGTGGCATGGGTGTCCCAGAGGGTGGCAGTGGTGAAGCAGAGGGTGCTGTGAACCTGTGATGATAAACCAGACGTAGAAACAACATAGTCGCGGCCGTTGCGTGCCGAAAAGTAAGTTCGCAATTGCGAAATTGTCCCAAAATCGTCGCGAACGCGCGCCAACACAAAAAACGGGAAAATCCGCAAATCCGCTAGAGTTCGCGTATCTTCGCGGATTGCGAATCCGTAAATCCGCAATTTCGCGTACGCGAGATCCGCTAGATCCGCCCATGCTTAAATCAGACCAACATTCACACAGCTTTCTAATGACAGTTATCTGCTTCTCAGTAACATGCACTCCTCTGGAATGTGAGCTGGCATACCACATGTCCTTACTGTTTCAAATACAGTAACTTCCTGTGGCAATATCTATTCCAATCAACACAAACTAACTTCCAAACTTCAACTTGGCCTTCAATTCCTAGTTTGAAAACACATTTCAAGAAACAAACCAAACTAATAGCACCTTTGTTCAGAACAGAAGTCTCCCTCACTTCTGCAAAATAAATTTATTGACTGCAGCTACCACAAACTTCAAATAAAATACATCCCTTTTAAATACGAACTTCCAATTACACTTTGTGAATTGTTACACAATTTTCAACATATGTCACACTCAAGGTCTGGCACACTTTTTTAACACGGTCTTTACATCCTTCTAAAACGCTTTCAAACTGTTCTTCTTTTAATACGAGAATACATTCTGACATTTATTCGATCATCTCTGGAATAACAGGAACATTGCCCATAATTCTCGCCCTCTTTGCGGCCATCCTACTACTAATTCTACTTCTAGAAATGGCTACGCGCTCTATGGTAACAACTATGTCCGACAGAATATGCCTCTACGCCAAGCTGCATCAATACTGTAAAAAACAGAAAAACTTTTCGGCTGCCTGCCTCTATCTATTATCGAAGCTAGCTACAACATAACATTTAACTACACTTATGCAATATGTGTACAACCATCGTTTGATTGCAAAACTTGCCCATTCGACTGTCGAATCGATCTATGCCTTACCAACATCTCAACAATCGCTCCTGATATCCAGCAGGTAATGGAATATCTTGAAAACCATGAATGTGATTGTTCTGTCAGTAAAGCAATGGCGAATACAATGCAAAAAGGAATCGCAATGGAACGGAATTTCTGAGCAGCTGCGAAAGGTCTCCTGCAACGTGCGACCTTTCACAACATCGCAGATTGCCTGCCCATTCAAATTTCCGCTCCAACATTCGAGGAACATTACTGTCCCTTCGAGGATATGATTTGGATCGCTTCGCTTTTCACACATGATGGCAACAATAGCCTCTTGGAACATTATGCATTACAAGCCACTGAAGAACTTCTGGACTGGAATCTCCAAAACTTGTAAGAAACACACGTTATTCTTGATTGGATTTATTTAATCTTTTTTGACTTTTTCCTCTACATTTTTTATAATACACTTCACTCCTACTATTTTCACTTAATAACTTTCTAAGTATACTCAGACATTTGAACTCTATCTTCATTATTGCCCCTTACATCTCCACTCTACCAAGGAATCGGTGTTGTATGGCCTATGCAAATACGCTATTTACTTCCTAAATTAACCTAAACCCGACAACTATTTACAAACCATGTCTATTTTTTGTGCACATACCTCTCTGCCTACCTGTTATTCACAAAGCCCTTTCATACAATTTTACTCAAAGTCAGCCTCTGCTCAGAACCTCAGGATAAAAATGTAAAAAGACGACTTTGTTTAGGAACTGGTTGGCACAGTGTGGCAATCATAAACTACCTTTATTTTCATTATACAATGTATTTATTCATCTCTAATAGCAACTGTGTAGGTCACATAGAACTGTAACATATAATGTGCAATTCACTGATGCAGGTGCTTTGATTTCACTACTGCAGAAGCGGTTGGATTATGTCTCAGCTCGATGCCTTAGTTCTCTACACAAGAATTTAAATAAAGACAATTTCTATATAATTTTCAAACTCCACCCCTTTATTACACACAATCAATTTCTTAGACACAACTCATTTTACCCTTTTCCTTCTCTGGCATTGCAACATTCTGCATTATATTCTACACGATTATTCCTGCTTCCTAAAACACAACATTCCACTCTTCAGACCAATAGGAATGAGTAGTTTGTTTCCCACACCCTGTATAGAATAAACGCACACTAACACTACTTACACAGGTATGCTACAGCGGCCAGTAACCTACAGCGCCCACAGCACATCACTTCACAGCAATAAACTCACGACTTACACTCACAGTTTCATTCCTGAGTCTTCAGACCGGTAATACAGAGTACTTTGCTTCCCACTCCCGCTATACTCTAAACACATACTAACATCACCTGCACACATATGCTACAACACCCACTATGCTACACCGCCCAGAGTACATCAGTTTACAGCACTCCGCTCACAGTTTAGGCGCACGGGTTCATCCCCGAGTTTAGCAGTACCTCACATGTGCCCTATCTCACTCTAGACAAAACAGCACTTTCACACCGGTAAGGGTAAATAGTTTGCTTCATCCAGTATACTACAGAGCACTCAACTCACAGTTTAGGCACACGCTTTCATCCCCGAGTGTACCGACACCTCACCTCTGCACCATCTCACAATGGGCAAAACAGCACTTTCACACCGGTAGGGGTAAATACTTCACCTCGGCCAGTATGCTACACCACCCAGAGCACATTAGTTTACAGCACTCAGCTCACAGTTTATACGCACGGTTTCATCGCCGATTTTAGTGGTACCACAGCTCTGCACCATTTCACTCTAGACAAAAAAGCACTTTCACACCGGTAAGGGTAAATACTCTAGTTCTGCCAGGATGCTACAGACCACTCAGCTCACCATTTAAGTGCACGGTTTCATCCCCGAGTGTACCGGCACCTCACCTCAGCACAATCTCTCAGTGGGCAAAACAGCACTTTCACACCAGTAGGGGTAAATACTTCACTTCACACTCTTTCTATAACACACCCTAACCACTCTACAAACCTCACAGCGCTCCTACCCTCCTCTATCCCACTTTTTTCTCCCTTTTTTCCCCTTACTCGCTTCAACGGAATCACAAAATGGCGGCCAACACGTCCTAGTTGCAACCGCTCGCACCCAATCAGCAGCATGCTTGTGCTAGTAACGCCTCAGTCAATCAGATGGCAGAATTCTCAAATATCGATATCTGTATATTTCGTTATTTCTCAAAAACTACGGAACAAATTTACACCAAATAAACAAAAGCGTGCTTTCTAGTCCCAGATCCTTCTCCCTGCCAAATGTGGGGTAATTACGTTCACCCATTCAACCTGTAGCCTTGTCTAAAGTTTCCTATGGAAATTAACATGGAGAAAACACGTTTTGGGACCACCCCTTTGTTCTTTACCCCCTTAATGAATAACCCCCAAACTTTCAACATTGGAGCTGATATCAACAAAGAATTAGTTTTGAGAATTGCACGAAGATTTGTCAATCGGTGCCAAAGTTATTGGGAATAGAATGTTGCCATTTTCCTATGGTAACTAGGTCCTAACTATAACTGCCGCCTGGTGACCGCCAGTAGGTAATAAATATATATGATTATTTGCTAGTGACTCTGGACATTACATCTCTATATACCTGCATCAAGCACACCGATGGTCTTAACGCAGTGGAACATTTTCTGAAACAAAAAGACATTGAATGTCATAATCACAACAAAATGTTGTTGAAAATGATACACTGGTGTTTATATAATAACTTGTTTTTATTTGATGGCAGGGTGTATAGGCAGGTACAGGGTGTGGCGATGGGGGCATGCTTCTCCCCCATTTATGCATGTTTACATGTGGGCTGGTGGGAGGAGCATGTCCTCAGGGGGGAGCATCGTGAGCTGTGTGAAAATCACATAATTCAGTTATGGAGATTTATAGATGATATTTTCATCATTTGGAAAGGGACTGAGGGAGAGGTTATTAACTTTGTGGACACTATTAACAGTAACCAACTTAATCTAAGGTTAAGGAATTTCAATGGTTTTCTATGAGTGAAATGTCCAGCTAACTATAACATGTGTGAAACCTATGGTTTTTTCAATGAATTTGCAAGGTTTTTTAAATGCTAATTCCTAACTATAATGTGTGTGAAACCCATGTTTTTTTCAGTGAATATATATATATATATATCAATCTGCCTTGAAGACTGAGTGGATGTATAAGTGCCTGAATGGAGGATTTAGCAGCAATGTGATTGAGTGTTTAAGTAACTAATTTAAAATGTCTCACTAAATAGATGGGATAGTGATTAACCTGTGAGAATACCTGTATCAGTCTATCTCTTGTTGTGTAAACTACCTCATAAGTTGGTTACTAGCTATGTGAAAGTCTATCTTAGTTATTAATTAGTTAAGTGAGTATTTGTATGGGATAGTGAATGTGTGTGTGGTTGAGTGGGAGGTGTGTGACTGTCCAAAGATGTGTAAATAGTTGATTTACTAGGTATATCAGGTTAAGACTGTATGTGGAAACAGTTGTTTGGGTGAGTGAATCTCTATGGGTATGGGGATGAGTAAATATATTTCTCAATGATACATGTCTAACAAACTAGAAATATAAAAGGCAGTGTATGTGACAGTTGTATATAAATAAGTATACATATCGAAAACTGTATACTTGTAATAGTAATTTTATAACACACTAAGTATAAGTTACTATCTATACGAATAAATACAGTGGTGTTTGTATAAGCGTGTAGCTTAGTAAATGTAAGTATGATCAATTGTTTTCATAAGTGAGTAAAATGACTGCATAAGTGAATAGGATGTATGCTGGTGTGTAATGTCGATGTAGGTGTATAAGTATATTTAATAGTGTTCTATTGATCATTGACAGCATGTATGAGTGAATCTATAGGTAAGTGTTTAAATGTGTTTGTAGATGTAGGAATCACTTAGTGGGTTTTTAGAAACTGGTATTGGTGTGTCAATGGTTTCAAATATGGTACTCTGTATTTTACAGTGAGTGATGAAAGGTTATACTTGTGTATGATGAGGTGTATCAGATTTTCACGTGGATGATGTCATCAGTGATGTCATTTGAGATGTCATCAATGATGTCACTGACAATGTCATGAATGATGCAATATGTGACATCATCAGCAGTGCATTGCGGGCGTACAAGTTATAGTTAGCAGAACTAACTATAACAGAGGAATTTCTATGGTTTTGTACGAGTAAAATGGCCAACTAACTATAACACCCGTGAAACCTATGTTTTTTTCTGTGACATTCTAAGGTTTTTTAAATGCTAATTTCTAACTATAACGTCTCTGAAACCTATGGTTTTTTCAGTGAATTTTAAAGGTTTTTTTAATGCTAATTTTTAAGTGTGATAGCAGTTATACCTTTTTTTTGTACTGATTTTCTAGTTTTTTAGCTGTTTATTTATAAATATTTTGTTCATTAAATAACACTATATATTTTTCTGAAAATTTCAAAAAAATATTTTTAAAAAATTCAAACTGAAATATTGATGCATTTATTTCTTTTCATTTTTTATTTTAATATATTTATAATATTTTCTTTAAATAAAAAAAGAGTTCCCAAAATTTTTTCGGAGTTGCGCACTCAAAGCGTACACATCACCGTGGGTGCGTGGATTCTAGACGCTATTTGAGAAAAGTCGTGAAGGATCCACGTACGGTGTGCGAAAGCTGCGCGTTTTTCAGTTACATCATATACATTTAATATTACGGTTGGTATGCGACGAGCCGCGAGTCCTGCTCCCGCGCATTCGCGACACATGCGCATTACGGTACGAGACGCTTGCATGGTGGCGGGTTCCGCGTGACGTCATATACGTGCTGGGGCACGCTGGATACGCAACTCCCGCAAAAAAAAATTATGTTCCAAAATGATATGTATGTGTCTTTAATATACATGTTAGGGCAAGAGATTATCCAAGATATTCATACAAATAATATATTTGTACTTAAAATAAAATATTATTTTTAAATATATTTTCGAGAAGTTGGGTGCATGCATCGTGAGCGCAGAGAACCAGGTCAGCAGAGCTGCTGTAGAGCCAGAGAAACCAGGTCAGCAGAGCCGCTGTAGAGCCAGAGAACCAGGTCAGCAGAGCTGCTCTAGAGCCTAAGAAGCAGGTCAGCAGAGCTGCTCTAGAATCAGAGACCCAGGTCAACAGAGCTGCTCTAGAGCCAGAGACCCAGGTACGCAGAGCTGCTCTAGAGGCCGAGAACCAGGTCAGCAGATCTGCTGTAGACCCAGAGAAACCAGGTCAGCAGAGCTCTTTAGAGGGAGAGAACCAGGTCAGCAGAGCTGCTTTAGAGCCAGAGAACCAGGTCAGCAGAGCTGCTCTGCAGCCAGAGGCCCAGGTCAGCAGAGCTGCTTTAGACCCATAGAACCAGGTTAGAAGAGCTGCTTTGGAGCCATAGAACCAGGTCAGCAGAGCTGCTTTAGACCCAGAGAACCAGGTCAGCAGAGCTGCTCTAGAGGCAGAGAACAAGGTCAACAGAGCTGCTTTTGGGGGATAGAACCAGCTCAGTAGAGCTGCTTTAGAGCCAGAGTAGACGGTCAGCAGAGCTGCTCTCGAGCCAGAGAAACCAGATCAGCAGAACTGCATTAGAGCCAGAAAACAAGGTCAGCAGAGCTGCTCCAGAGCCAGAAAACCAGGTCAGCAGAGCTGCTTTGGAGCCATTGACCAGGATCAGCAGGGCTGCTCTAGAGGCAGAGAACCAGGTCAGCAGAGCTGAATTACAGGGAGAGAGCCAGGTCAGCAGAGCTGCTCTAGAGCCAGAGAATCAGGTCAGCAGAGCTGCTCTAGAGCCACAGAACCAGGTCAGGAGAGCTGCTTTTGAGCCAGAGAACCAGGTCAGCAGAGCTGCTCTAGAGCCTAAGAACCAGGTCAGCAGAGCTGCTCTAGAGCCAGAGAACCAGGTCAGCAGAGTTGCTGTAGAGCCAGAGAAACCAGGTCAGTAGAGCTGCTTTAGAGCGAGAGATCCAGGTCAGCAGAGCTGCTTTAGAGGGAGAGAACCAGGTCACCAGAGCTGCTTTAGAGCCAAGGGACCAAGTCAGCAGAGCTGCTCTAGAGCCAAAGAACAAGTTCAGCAGAACTGCTTTAGAGCCACAGAACCAGGTCAGCAGAGCTGCTTTAGAGCCAGAGAACCAGGTCAGCAGAGCTGCTCTAGTGACTAAGAACCAGGTCAGCAGAGCTGCTGTAGAGCCAGAGAAACCAAGTCAGCAGAGCTGATTTAGAAGGAGAGAACCAGGTCAGCAGAGCTGCTTTAGAGCCACAGAACCAGGTCAGTAGAGCTGCTTTTGAGCAAGAGAACCAGGTCAGCAGAGCTGCTCTATAGCCTAAGAACCAGGTCAGCAGAGTTGCTCTCGAGCCAGAGAACCAGGTCAGCAGAGTTGCTGTAGAGCCACAGAAACCAGGTCAGTAGAGGTGCTTTAGAGCGAGAGAACCAGGTCAGCAGAGCTGCTTTAGAGGGAGAGAACCAGGTCAGCAAGCTGCTTTAGAGCCATGGGACCAAGTCAGCAGAGCTGCTCTAGAGCCAGAGAACAAGTTCAGCAGAACTGCTTTAGAGCCAGAGAACCAGGTCAGCAGAGCTGCTGTAGAGCCAGAGAAGCCAAGTCAGCAGAGCTGATTTAGAGGGAGAGAACCAGGTCAGCAGAGCTGCTCTAGAGCCAGAGAATCAGGTCAGCAGAGCTGCTCTAGAGCCACAGAACCTGGTCAGCAGAGCTGCTTTTGAGCCACAGAACCAGGTCAGCAGAGCTGCTCTAGAGCCTAAGAACCAGGTCAGCAGAGCTGCTCTAGAGCCAGAGAACCAGGTCAGCAGAGTTGATGTAGAGCCAGAGAACCAGGTCAGGAGAGCTGCTTTTGAGCCAGAGAACCAGGTCAGCAGAGCTGCTCTAGAGCCTAAGAACCAGGTCAGCAGAGCTGCTCTAGAGCCAGAGAACCAGGTCAGCAGAGTTGCTGTAGAGCCAGAGAAACCAGGTCAGTAGAGCTGCTTTAGAGCGAGAGATCCAGGTCAGCAGAGCTGCTTTAGAGGGAGAGAACCAGGTCACCAGAGCTGCTTTAGAGCCAAGGGACCAAGTCAGCAGAGCTGCTCTAGAGCCAAAGAACAAGTTCAGCAGAACTGCTTTAGAGCCACAGAACCAGGTCAGCAGAGCTGCTTTAGAGCCAGAGAACCAGGTCAGCAGAGCTGCTCTAGTGACTAAGAACCAGGTCAGCAGAGCTGCTGTAGAGCCAGAGAAACCAAGTCAGCAGAGCTGATTTAGAAGGAGAGAACCAGGTCAGCAGAGCTGCTTTAGAGCCACAGAACCAGGTCAGTAGAGCTGCTTTTGAGCAAGAGAACCAGGTCAGCAGAGCTGCTCTATAGCCTAAGAACCAGGTCAGCAGAGTTGCTCTCGAGCCAGAGAACCAGGTCAGCAGAGTTGCTGTAGAGCCACAGAAACCAGGTCAGTAGAGGTGCTTTAGAGCGAGAGAACCAGGTCAGCAGAGCTGCTTTAGAGGGAGAGAACCAGGTCAGCAAGCTGCTTTAGAGCCATGGGACCAAGTCAGCAGAGCTGCTCTAGAGCCAGAGAACAAGTTCAGCAGAACTGCTTTAGAGCCAGAGAACCAGGTCAGCAGAGCTGCTGTAGAGCCAGAGAAGCCAAGTCAGCAGAGCTGATTTAGAGGGAGAGAACCAGGTCAGCAGAGCTGCTCTAGAGCCAGAGAATCAGGTCAGCAGAGCTGCTCTAGAGCCACAGAACCTGGTCAGCAGAGCTGCTTTTGAGCCACAGAACCAGGTCAGCAGAGCTGCTCTAGAGCCTAAGAACCAGGTCAGCAGAGCTGCTCTAGAGCCAGAGAACCAGGTCAGCAGAGTTGATGTAGAGCCAGAGAAACCAGGTCTGTAGGGCTGCTTTAGAGCGAGAGAAACAGGTCAGCAGAGCTGCTTTAGAGGGAGAGAACTAGGTCAGCAGAGCTGCTTTAGAGCCAAGGGACCAAGTCAGCAGAGCTGCTCTATAGCCAGAGAAACCAGGTCAGCAGAGCTGCTTTAGAGCCAGAGAACCTGGCCAGCAAAGCTGCTTTAGAGCCAGAGAACCAAGTCAGCAGAGCTGCTTTAGAGCCAGAGAACCAGGTCAGCAGAGCTACTTTAGAGCCAGAGAACCAGGTCAGCAGAGCTGCCTTAGAGCCAGAGAACCAGGTCAGCAGAGCTGCTTTAGAGCCAGAGAACCAGGTCAGCAGAGCTGCTCTAGAGCCTAAGAACCAGGCCAGCAGATCTGCTCTCGAGCCAGAGAACCAGGTCAGCAGAGCTGCTGTAGAGCCAGAGAAACCTGGTCAGTAGAGCTGCTTTAGAAGGAGAGAACCAGATCAGCAGAGCTGCTCTAGGTGGAGGGAACTAGTTCAGCAGAGCTGCTCTAGAGCCAGAGAACCATGTCAGCAGAACTGCTTTAGAGCCATAGAACCGGGTCAGCAGAGATGCTTTAGAGCCAGAGAACCAGATCAGCAGAGCTGCTCTGTAACCTAAGACCTGGGTCTGCTGAGTTGCTCTAGAGCCAGAGAACCAGGTCAGCAGACCTGCTGTAGCGCCAGAGAAACCAGGTCAGCAGAGCTGCTTTAGAGGGGGAGAATCAGGTCAGCAGAGCTGCTTTAGAGCCAGAGAACCAGGTCAGCAGAGCTGCTCTAGCTGACACTGACTGACTGACACTGACTGATTGACACTGACTGACACTGATTGACCGACACTGACACCGACTGACACTGACTGACACTGATTGACTGACACTGACTGACTGACACTGATTGACTGACACTGACTGAATGACACTGACTGACACTGATTGACTGACACTTACTGACTGACACTGACACTGACTGACTGACACTGACTGACTACTCTCTCTCTACTACTCTCTCTCTACTACTCACTCTCTACTACTCACTCTCTACTACTCTACTAATCTTTACTACTCACTCTCTACTACTCACTCTTTACTACTTTCTACTACTCACTCTCTACTACTCACTCTACTACTCTCTCTCTATTACTCTCTACTATTCACTCTGTACTACTCACTCTCTACTACTTTCTAGTACTCTCTCTCTACTACTCACTCTCTACTACTCTACTACCCACTCTCTACTACTCTACTACTCTCTACTACTCACTCTCTACTACTCTCTACTACTCTCTCACTAGTACTCACTCTCTACTACTCACTCTCTACTATTCACTCTCTACTACTCATTCGCTCCTACTCTCTACTGCTCGCTCTCTACTACTCTCTACTACTACTCTCTACTACTCACTCTCTACTACTCTCTACTACTCACTACTACTCTCTACTACTCTCTACCACACCCCCTCTACTACTCTACTACTCACTCTCTACTACTTACTACTACTCTCTCTCTACTACTCACTCTCCACTACTCTCTTTACCCCTCTCTACTACTCACTCTCTACTATTCACTCTCTACTACTCACTCTCTACTACTCTCTACTACTCACTCTCCACTACTCAATCTCTACTACTCGCTCTCTACTACTCACTCTCTACTACGCTACTGCTCTCTACTACTCTCTCTACTACTCGCTCTCTACTACTAGCTCTCTACTACTCACTCTCTACTACTCTCTACTACTCTCTACCAATCACTCTCTACTACTCTACTACTCACTCTCTACTACTCTCTCTCTACTACTCACTCTACTACTCTCTACTACTCACTCTCTACTACTCTCTCTCTACTACTCACTCTCTACTACTCACTCTCTACTACTCGCTCTCTACTTCTCTCTACTACTCACTCTCCACTACTCACTCTCTACTACTCGCTCTCTACTACTCTCTACTACTCACTCTCTACTACTCTCTCTACTTCTCACTCTCTACTACTCACTCTACTACTCTCTCTCTACTACTCTCTACTACTCAATCTCTACTACACACTCTACTACTTGCTCTGTACTACTCTCTACTACTCACTCTACTACTCACTCTCTACTACTCCCTACTACTCACTCTACTACTCACTCTCTACTACTCACTCTCTACTACTCCACTACTCTCTACTACTCATTCTCTAATACTCTCTACTACTCTCTCTACTACTCACTCTCTACTACTCTCTACTACTCACTCTCTACTACTCTCTACTACTCACTCTCTACTACTCTCTCTCTCTACTACTCTCTACTACTCTCTACTACTCACTCTCTACTACCCACTCTACTACTCATTCTACTACTCACTCTCTACTACTCACTCTCTACTACTCTCTTCTACTACTCACTCTAATACTCACTCTCTACTACTCTACTACTCACTCTTTACTACTTACTCTACTACTCACTCTCTGCTACTCTCACTACTACGCTCATACTCACTCGCTACTCTCTTATACTCACTATCTACTCTCTACCTCTCTCTCTACTACTCTCTACCTCTACCTCTCTACCTCTACACCTCTACCTCTACCTCTCTACCTCTACACCTCTACACCTCTACCTCTCTCTACCTCTCCCTACACGCATCAATATGCACATATATATGCAACTGCATTTATATATATGTATATATATATATATATATATATATATATATATATATATATATATATATATATATACATACATATATAAACATATATATAAAATGCATATCTATATAAATACAAATATAAATGCATGCATACATATACATATACGCATACAAATGCATGTTATGTACATGAAAGTTTGAAAAACACAAATACAAGCAAAGCTAAAAAGCCACCTAATTACAAACAGAGAATTGCTTTAACTTAAACTAGGGCGAAACCTATTATATTTTCAATGCTTGCTTACTTTGGTACCATCAAGAAGGCATTCAGATGAGTCACACATTTGCCATAAATTCGGAATGTTAGCACTCTAGTTGCTCATCAGATCACTGTAGTAAAGATACTGCTCACCAGGAAAATCAGCTGCTGGAATTCAAAGTGCATGTTCCAGTCTGCATTTCAGAATTTTTTAATGAAATAGAAGAGGATTTGAGAAGTCAAAATGTGCCCTAATTTTTCTTTCTGCAGCACTAATCATAATTTTTGTGGCAAAATGAACCCGCTCATTTTGTTCCTTTGCAAATTAAATGTTTTAAGTGTTACCACTTTATTCAAATCAAGATGGCTTAAGGTGTCCCATTCTTTTGTCATAAGTAAGACTGTTAGCGTTCTAGTTGTTCTTTAGAACACTCTGGGACATTCTGTCATTGGGCTATATTTGGGCTACATCTGGGTGATATTTGTGCTACATTTGGGCTCTTTAGTCTCTGGTGGCCATCTTGGGAAACGTATTTTTTTATGAAGTTTCCTAATTTCCTCATTTACTACAGTCTCCTCAGTAGAAAATACTTTCAGTTTTTTACTTTGATTCCATCAAGGAGGCATTCAAATGTGTCACACATTTGCCATGAATTCAGAATGTTAGCACTCTAGTTGCTTATTAGATCACTGTAGTAAAGCTACTGCTCACTAGGGAAGTATGCTGCTGGTATTGAAAGTGCATGTTTCAGTCTGCATGTCAGAATTTCTTAATGGAATAGAAGAAGATTTGAAAAGTCACTCCAAATGTGCCCTAATTTTTCTTTCTGCAGCACTAATCATACTTTCTATGGCAAAATGAACCCCCTCATGTTGTTCCTTTTTAAATTAAATGTTTTAAGAGTAACCACTTTATTTCAATCAAGATGGCTTCAGGTGTGCCATACGTTTGTCATAAGTAGGACTGTTAGCGCTCTAGTTGTTCTTTAGAACACTCTGGGAAGCTGCAGTAGAACACCAAGGAATCAACTCACAGTCTCTGCTCTTGTTGGATGTACATGTTTTACTGAGAATGTCAAACTTCATTCTCACATGTCTGAGAAAGATAATGTGAATTTACAGAAAATATGCTCTCTGTTTAGCTTATAGATCACCTTCCAAACCTCTGTAGGAAAAGCATGAGAAAATAGTTTTCTCTAAAACATGATTCATGATATCCCAGCAGAAGGCTTTTTCACATGGTAAAATCACCTTAGAACACACCACAATTCCTAAAATTAGTATGGTACTATCAACAAATGATTTATAATGTAACTAAAGTCTTAAAACCTTCTATTAACTGCAATGCTTTTTAATGAGGTGCTATCATGTATATTGGTCCCAAGATGGCTGCCAACAATTTCTGGTTTGGAGTGTTGACAGACAGTTGACAGCCAATCAGCATGCAGCTCGTGCTCGGAATGCTAGATATATATACTTTTTTCTTTTGATTTTCTCAGGAACTACTGGACGGATTTACACCATTTAAGCAAAAGCGTGAACTGGGAATCAGACTCTACCATTTTGCCAAATTTCTTGTAATTCCGTTCAGCAGTTCGGGCTGTAGCCGTGTCTAATCGTCCTATGGAAAATAACATGGGGATAACACATTTTGGGACCCCCCTTTTTTCTCAGCCCCCACTTGACAAATCCCCCCAAAACATTCAGGGAAGGAGCAGAGCGGAGCGGGCCATCTTCTTTGAGAAATTTGCGAAGATTCGTCCACCGGCGGCAAAGTTATTCCAAATAGAATGTTGTGGATTTCCTATGGAAACTAGGTCCTAACTATAACTACCTACTGGCGACCGCCAGTAGGTAATATGTATGTATATATATATATTTATATATAGATATATATATCTCGTGCATAATGTGACCCTTCAGACCTTGTTTGCGCTCAGCTACTGGTGCTCTGCATAGGGGCCGGATCATGGCCCAAACAAATAATTTTACACCAAGGATGCGGCACTCCAGACTTGGGTGTTGTTCAGCTTAGTTTATTCAGCAACAAATCGAACCAACGCGTTTCAGCCTAACCTCGGCTTTGTTCACGGTAAGTGAGTAATCATCTATGTTTACCTTATATCTCATGTGCCATTAGGGGGCATTATAGGATATGTAGTTTAGTTACATATTTACATTTTATTTACAATATGAACAGACATTTGATTGTTTCATGTGCATTTTTTCATTTTTGTTATAGTTTGCTTTTGTATTGTTTATAGGGTATAGTACCCAGTTCATTGTGCGATCGGCAGTCTTGATGATGATTTTGATCTTACATGTAATCCTTGTAATGTCTACTGGATATTGTGCTGCGCTCTTTCGACAACCAATACATATTTTTCTCATGTATATACTCAAGACAACCAATACATATTTTCCTCATGTATATACTCATTATATTTGTCTTTGTATTCTTTTGGTTCTGTTATTCACTTTAGATTTTATTTGATAAGCTTTCCAATAGCTTATTCTTTCCATTTCAATTTTCTCTGTGTTTTGGGGTATAGTTCTAATTCCCTATCACATCACCAGGAAATCTGTATTCGGATGTTGTAGCTGTTCCTTTATCACTCGAGATGTACATAAAGCTCCTCGTCATTGTTCATCCCTCTTGGCCCCTTGGTTTTTAATCTGATGATGAGGTGTGACTCTGCTTGTCTTAGCTTTTTCCGTCTATCACCTCCTCCTTCATTAGGTTTTATCATGAAGATTCCATAATACGTCATGGATTTCCAATTACTGATTTGACAGGATGCCATATATTTAGCAGTTGCATAAGACATGTCTTTGTTCTTTACTGCTCTTATGTGCTCTAATATTCTCTTTTTCAACATGCATGTCGTACTTCCAATGTATTGCATCTTGCATTTGCAGTCGATGATATATACCACATGTGTGGATGTGCAGTTTATTTTCACTTCTATTGTTGTTATTTTGCCATTTGGTTCTTCAAAGCTATTTTTTTGTCCAATTTTACAGGCTTTACATATGTAACATTTTCTGAAGCCTTTGTGTTGATTGGTTAACCAATTCGTTTTTTCATTAGGATTTTTTGTTTCAAAATGGATTTTGACCAATTGGTCCCGTAATGATTCTGTTTTCCTGTAACTGATCATTGGGCCATCTCCTATCATAATTCCAATATCCGGATCTTCAGATATAAGATGCCAGTATTTTCTGATTTTCGTGGCAATAATTCCACACACATATATATATATATATATATATATTACCTACTGGCGGTCGCCAGTAGGTATATATAGTTAGGATTTTTTTCCTATGGGATTTTTGAAAATTCTATGTTGAATAACTTTGGCGTTTGAGGACGGAATTGGCTGAAATTTTCTGGAAAATGGAACATTTTGTTTCTGAGCAGCCCCTGATAATTTGGGGGGGTTTCGTCAAGCGGGGGCCGAGAAAAAAGGGGGGTCCCAAAACGTGTTTTTAACATTGAGTTTTCCATAGGGCGGTTGGACTCACTTTTAGCTCGAACGGCTGAATGGATTTCCACGAAACTTGGCAAAATTGTAGGGACTGGTAGCCCGATGTGCCTTTGCTATGTCTCAAGATATATGCTCCAGTGGTTTTTACGAAAATTAACTTTGAAAAATATATATTGGGCTACATTGGGCTATATATATGTTGGAGCCCAAATGTAGCCCAATGTAGCCCAATGAAGCCCAATGAAGCCCAATGTAGCCCAAAGATGGCCCCCAGAGACAAAAAAAACAAATGTAGCCCAAATATCAGCCAGATGTAGCCCAACTATGGCCCAGTGACAGAATGTCCCAGAGTGTTTTAAAGAACAACTAGAACGCTAACAGTCTTACTTATGACAAAAGTATGGCACACCTGAAGTCATCTTGATTGGAATAAAGTGGTAACACTTAATACATTTAATTTGAAAAGGAACAAAATAAGGGGTTTCATTTTGCCATAGAAATGTTATATATATATATATATATATATAAATATATATTACCTACTGGCGGTCGCCAGTAGGTATATATAGTTAGGATTTTTTCTCTATGGGTTTTTTGAAAATTCTATGTCTAATAACTTTGGCGTTTGTGGACGGAATTGGCTGAAATTTTCAGGAAAATGGCACATTTTGTTTCTGAGCAGCCCTTGAAAATTTGGGGGGGGTTCGTCCAGTGGGGGCCGAGAAAAAAGGGGGGTCCCAAAACGTGTTTTTAACATTGAGTTTTCCATAGGGCGGTTGGCCTCACTTTTAGCCCGAACGGCTGAATGGATTTGCACGAAACTTGGCAAAATTGTAGGGACTGGTAGCCCGATGTGCCTTTTGTAGGTCTCAATATATGTGCTCCAGTGGATTTTGAGAAATTAACGTTTAAAAAAAGATATATATCTGTAACAGCGGACCGGTTAGCGCTCTGGTTCGCGGACTTTTCGCGCAACGGAGCTTTGTGAAGCGAAGCTGATTGGTTCTCCGGCGTCTGTCAACATTCCAAACAGTCCGTAGCGGCCGCCATCTTGTCTCTCGGTAGGATCGAGAGACAAGAGGAGGTCAAAACAAAGGGGGAAATAACTATAAGGGGGCATAGTAGATCCTCGCTGACCCCCTAGGTTTGATGTGGAGGTTTTAAAAGGGCCCCGCGGGGCAAAAAAACAACAAAATAATAATAATCGAACGGCTGAATGGATTTGCACGAAACTTGGCAAAATATTAGGGACTGGTAGCCCGATGTGCCTTTGCTAGGTCTCAATATATGTGCTCCAGTGGATTTTGAGAAATTAACGTTCAAAAAAAGATATATATCTGTAACAGCGCTCCGCTTCGCGTAACGGAGGTTTGCGAAGCTGATTGGTCATTCTGTCACTGGGCTATAGTTGGGCTACATCTGGCTGATATTTGGGCTACATTTGTTTTTTTGTGTGTCTGGCGGCCATCTTTGGGCTACATTGGGCTACATTGGGCTTCATTGGGCTACATTCGGCTAATTAGCAAATAGCTCATCGCAAACTAGGAATGGTAAAGAATCGCTATTTATTCCTTAAAGTTCGCTATTTAGGAAATGCAAATAACTTTGATGATACATATGGCGGTTCATCTCTAACAAGATAAGAAGCATAGGGATAGATTTATGATGACTGGCGCATCACCAGGGATGTGTTAGTCATTCTGTGCCGCTGTTCCGTCACCTATGGTGTGCTGCATTTACAATGCGGCGCATCATGGGGCAAAAACAGCACAGATGCGTGATGTATCTGTGCCGTAAAGGTGGCGCATTGCTGGAGTTGTATCGCAAGTGTGATGAAGGTCCAGCAAGGGTCGGGGGTGCCCCTGTCGCAGGGTTTCTGTTCTCACACAGAACTGTGGACAGAGGATTGGAACCTCGGCGAATTAGGGTGTCCCAAAACTCACGTTAGTAATCAAAAACTATTTAGCAAGCTAGGTACAGTGTCACATTGGATATAACAAACTCTCAATGTTTAGACAATCCAGAATATGAACTTATAGTACCTCAGGATACGTGGAACTCATGAACAGTCGGTCGTTATATATTTCTTAGAAACCAGAACATGGAGTTAAGAAGAACACATGTGTATTTGAAATGTTTATTTACTAATGCCGTCTTCTCAGGCGTAGTACCTTAGATAATAAAAGTACACATATTATCAGTAGCAAAATTACCAGCATAGTTACTAGTACATAAAAAGTGAATGGTGATAGTATGTTAACATGCTGTAAATGAATAAGAGTTAGCAACACTTATAAGCAGCCGCGGGCCGTGGAGGGAGTTACGGTGAGGCAGGGAGGCGGGGAGGGGGAGAAGCAGGGTGGAGAATACAAGTACACATATTATCAGTAGCAAAATTACCAGCATAGTTACTAGTACATAAAAAGCGAATGGTGACAGTATGTTAACATGCTGTAAATGAATAAGAGTTAGCAACACTTATAAGCAGCCGCGGGCCGTGGAGGGAGTTACGGTGGGGCAGGGAGGCGGGGAGGGGGAGGGGCAAGGTAGAGAGGGCTCCACCCTGCTTCTCCCCCTCCCCGCCTCCCTGCCTCACCGTAACTCCCTCCACGGCCCGCGGCTGCTTATATCTCACCCTCCCTAATACACATATTATATTATTTGCTAAGAAGGTCTCTTTGTGTTGGTTTAGGGCGTGCCCATACTTTAGTGTCTTAGATTTGAAGGAATCACATCAGCATACACCAGCTCTCTCTTCATGTGAACCGCATCAACTGTTGTGTATGTGTGTTCGGCAAAGGAATATAAAACCCGCCTCATGCCCAGAATTGGCAGAAGTTGCACTTATGTTATGAGTATGAAGTCGTGGAGATCAGACCTCATAACAATTCTGTATCGTGTTGTTCTTGAAACTTTAGCACTCGCTGTACAGATATAGTTTAACAAGTAAAGCAGATAGTAGACCAATAACATATTATTCTCATGTAAACCACGATGAACTACTAGGTGGAAAGCTAAAGCAACAACTAAATGTCGTGTGCAGAAGTTGCAAAAAAGGAAAAATGGCGTTTAAACCGGTAATGAGCCCATGCTAACTTAACACGGTGTAAAGATATCCAAGACCTAGATGACACCTCCTCATGATCCGGAAACGAACTGAATAAGATAATAGAAGTGCCATCTCATGAGAGCAGATTGCAAGTTTATATGTGGACGGTCCGCAAGGTAAAGCATTAAAAACTAGGAAAATTCAATGCTAAAGAAAAATAAAACAGCCAAGTACTTTATCGAGTCTTAAGCCAATAGGCAAGGTAAATAATAAAAACTTGACAAATAAGTCAATGAATTGTCAATGAAATGCTAGTACTCAGCATATGAAACATGAAAAAGGTCTATGACATAACTGTGTATGCAAAATAAGCTGCAACAGCCTCCAACAGGAAGTCACCGTCTTCATCCGAAAACAGTTCAGCCATCCAATTTAAAAGCGGAAAAGAACATACGTGCTCTCCCAGCACCGGATCCTCTATCACCATCAGAGGACAGCTCGGTGGGTTTTCAAGAAAGCTGTGTTCCAAGAAAGACTGTGCTGCCGCCAGTAAATTCCAGGGACCAAGTAGTCCATGCATCAATGCCACAGCCATAATCCTTTTGCCAGGACAAATCAACTCGTGAGTAATGATAGGAGTCATCAGCTGATTAAAGTCGACGTCAGGAGAAACCGGTCCGCAGAGACACAAATCAATGGCCCAATCGAAATCACAGGTCAGGCAGTGAAATACAGGCTGGACACAGGTGAAGTAGGAGAACCGAAAAGATAATCCATATGCCGTGCTTAATATCGCCAACGGCATTGTGCCATAATATTCTAGCATGCGATTGCGGAACAGTGTCAGCAGCTGCAGGGTCGGAGGTTGCATAGGAGGGACATCCATATTTAAAAATGTAAAAAAGCACAAGAGCGTCCGCTGGTAATGCAAGTAAAAATGCAATCCACGAACCAGAGTGGAGAAAATGGAATGAAAGGGAGCAGGGATGACTCCAAAGATTTTCTCAAATGAAGTCACGAGACCACTGGTAACAACTTTAAAAAAGTGTGCCAGGGATTTTGTGGAGGATGCGTTAAAGATAGTCGGAAACATGTTGCTGAAATTGAAAGGCAAACCTGTGTACGGGTGTTCGCTATGTGAAGTACGAAAGTTTCACGGGCCGAACTCAAGGACACCTCTCTCTGAGACAAAAGAGCTCTTATTCTTGTCATGCCGTTGAAACGTGTCCCAAGGTTGGTATTTGTGGCCAGATTGAAAACTCCCTATGTTCATGTGTGGGAGGAAATAGAACATTTCTGCAGCAAATAACCCGTTCACTTACTGTTACGATAAAAGGAATACTTTTAATTAACTCAGAACAATCTTCATTATTGAGCATCAAATAACTACCATTTTCCAACAACTTGAACGTGGGGATGATAGCAGGAACTGGCGTGCCTTGCAACACGCAAGCCATATTTGGTCGGTGTTTGTTGCATGAATCGTGTAACTGTATGTGCCTACACATTAGTGAATGATCTGGCGTCTCAGTGCATTCCTCTCCATTCAGATAAACTTCTTGATCATCTTTGAAACATCTGTATGTGTATGGAAGCGACCAGACCTCATGAACAAAAGCACTACCTAAAGGTTCATAAAGACCTATTGGTATATATTTCATACAATTTGAAAACTTATATAAAGCAAAAGGCAGCGTTATTAAACCGTGGATAAGGCATGTTGCGAAAAAACCCGCAATCCTCTGCTGATGATGTCACTGAGCATGTCATGAATGATGTAATATGTGACATCATCAGTAGTGGATTATGGGTAATAGTATCTCTAGTTTACTCCCCTATAGCTGTCTTTCTTTTAACATAAGTGTGTGTTTCCTTCCCTTATACTTACTGTTTTTGGTTCGCTTCCAGTTCGCGTACCAGCGAGCGAACTAGGAAGCGAACTAAGAGAAATAGAGGTTGGCACAGTTCCAAATATTGTACCAATTTTTTAATAACGGGGAGGTAGTTCTGAAAAGAACTTTTTTTTTTATTTTTCTGAACATTTTTTTACTGTAAGCTTCCCGATTCGCGAAGCGGGAACGAAGAAAAAAAAATATTTAAAAAAATAATTATTCATAAACATATAAAATATATTTTTGGATTTAAAGAAGAATAAATTTTACAGCTACAGATATTAGCTGTTAAAAAACCAATGAAATTCACTGAAAAAACCATAGGTTATAGACCATATATAGTTAGGAATTAGCATTTACAAAACCTTGAAAATTCACTGAAAAAACCATAGGTTATAGACCATATATAGTTAGGAATTAGCATTTACAAAACCTTATTTTACTCACACAAAACCATTGAAATTCCATATATAGTTAGTTGCACTAACTATATATCGCGCACCCGCAATCCACTGCTGATGATGTCACATATTACATCATTCATGACATGGTCAGTGACATCACTGATGACATCACTGATGACATCTCAAATGACATCACTGATGACATCACTGATGACATCTCATTTGACATCAATGACCACATCACTGATGATATCATTCATGTGACAATACAATGCATCTCCTCACATTTTAATATAACCTCTGTTTCACCCAGTGTTAAAAAGAGAGTATAATTTTTGAAACCATTGACACACCAATACTAGTTACTACATACGCACTCACTGATTGCTACGTCTACACACACCTTCATTCATTCACCCATACAATCATTCATACATACAATCACTCATCTTTACAACACTATCATATGCACTCATACACCTATACAGACACTCACAGTCTGCCACTCATCCATGGAGTTACTCACACACCTAGTCAGTCCTGTAAAGAATCAATGACACTTCCATTTTCTTGTCTATACAGTTAAACATAGAGCACCTTACATTTTCAAACATATACTAACACATACTTACCTTCTTATACAATCATTGATACAAGTACAGATTGATCTGCACAGAGTCACACACCTCCCAGCTAGCCACACACACACTCAGTCTCCCATACAAATACTTGGGCAATCAATCAATAACCCATATAGTTACTCATATAGCTACTGATCAACACATGCAGCAGTTTACAGAACAACAGACATAATGATGCACAAATTAAGACAGTTTAGTCACTAACCCATGCAGTCAGTGAGACACATTTAATCACTCACTCATACAGTCAGTCATGCACCTACTAAATCCTTCGTCCAGACACTTACACATCCACTCATTCTTCAATATGTAAGACATATTTAAACTTTATAGAAACAAAAAATCACTGGATGTTGTTATCAGTGATGTCATCAGTGATGTCATTTGAGATGTCATCAGTGATGTCATCAGTGATGTCACTGACCATGTCATGAATGATGTAATATGTGACATCATCAGCAGTGGATTGCGGGTGCGCGATATATAGTTAGTGCAACTAACTATATATGGAATTTCAATGGTTTTGTGTGAGTAAAATAAGGTTTTGTAAATGCTAATTCCTAACTATATATGGTCTATAACCTATGGTTTTTTCAGTGAATTTTCAAGGTTTTGTAAATGCTAATTCCTAACTATATATGGTCTATAACCTATGGTTTTTTCAGTGAATATATATATATATATATATATTACCCACTGGCGGTCGCCAGTAGGTATATATAGTTAGGATTTTTTCTCTATGGGTTTTTTGAAAATTCTATGTCTAATAACTTTGGCGTTTGTGGACGGAATTGGCTGAAATTTTCAGGAAAATGGCACATTTTGTTTCTGAGCAGCCCTTGAAAATTTGGGGGGGGTTCGTCCAGTGGGGGCCGAGAAAAAAGGGGGGTCCCAAAACGTGTTTTTAACATTGAGTTTTCCATAGGGCGGTTGGCCTCACTTTTAGCCCGAACGGCTGAATGGATTTGCACGAAACTTGGCAAAATTGTAGGGACTGGTAGCCCGATGTGCCTTTTGTAGGTCTCAATATATGTGCTCCAGTGGATTTTGAGAAATTAACGTTTAAAAAAAGATATATATCTGTAACAGCGGACCGGGCAGCGGCCCAGGACGCGTACTTTTCGCGCAACGGAGCTTTGTGAAGCGAAGCTGATTGGTTCTCTGGCGTCTGTCAACATTCCAAACAGTCCGTAGCGGCCGCCATCTTGTCTCTCGGTAGGATCGAGAGACAAGAGGAGGCCAAAGCGAAGGGGCAAATGACCATAAGGGGGAATAGTAGATCCTCGCTGACCCCCTAGGTTTGATGTGGAGGTTTTAAAAGGGCCCCGCGGGGCAAAAAAAAAAAAATAATAATAATAATCGAACGGCTGAATGGATTTGCACGAAACTTGGCAAAATTGTAGGGACTGGTAGCCCGATGTGCCTTTGCTAGGTCTCAATATATGTGCTTCAGTGGATTTTGAGAAATTAACGTTAAAAAAAAGATATATATCTGTAACAGCGCACCGCTTCGCGTACTTTTCGCGTTACGGAGCTTTGCGAAGCGAAGCTGATTGGCTCTCCGGTGTCTGTAAACATTCCAAACAGTACGTAGCGGCCGCCATCTTGTCTCTCGGTAGGATCGAGAGACAAGAGGAGGCCAAAGCGAAGGGGCAAATGACCATAAGGGGGCATAGTAGATCCTCACTGACCCCCTAGGTTTGATGTGGAGGTTTTAAAAGGGCCCCGCGGGGCAAAAAAAAATAATAATAATAATAATCGAACGGCTGAATGGATTTGCACGAAACTTGGTAAAATATTAGGGACTGGTAGCCCGATGTGCCTTTGCTATGTCTCAATATATGTGCTTCAGTGCATTTTGAGAAATTAACGTTCAAAAACAAGATATATATCTGTAACAGCGCTCCGCTTCGCGGAGATAAAATTATATCTGTATTACCTAGCTGTTGCTAACACCAGTTAGCGACGGCTAGTAGGAGATAGCGACCATCTTGGGTCCCACTTTGCATGTGAGTGATATTTATCACTAATGACATGCAAAGTGGGCATGCCAAGATGTTAGCGACTGGAAACAGTCGCTAACATCGCTATCTCCTAGGGACTGGTAGCCCGATGTGCCTTTGCTATGTCTCAATATATGTGCTTCAGTGCATTTTGAGAAATTAACGTTCAAAAACAAGATATATATCTGTAACAGCGCTCCGCTTCGCGGAGATAAAATTATATCTGTATTACCTAGCTGTTGCTAACACCAGTTAGCGACGGCTAGTAGGAGATAGCGACCATCTTGGGTCCCACTTTGCATGTGAGTGATATTTATCACTAATGACATGCAAAGTGGGCATGCCAAGATGTTAGCGACTGGAAACAGTCGCTAACATCGCTATCTCCTATTATCAACTTTTGGAAATATTCGAGATAAGCGCGAATATCTCCAAAAAGTAACAGCTGCCCTGAGCAGTTCTTAGCCATGTTATCCAATGGGAGGTGGATAACATGGCTAAGAGCATTAGCTCGGTAATGCATGAATATCGCGGAGTTTTCAGCGATATTAATGCATTGCGCTCGTTTTTTATCGTATTTGCGATAAACCTTGATAATAGCAAGGTTTATCTGCGATAATTTCTGACGGTAAAAAAATCTTTGCAATGCATCGTTAGGGATAAATATCGCTTAACTTTGGTAATATGCCCCAACGTCTGTTAACGTTCGATTCGAAGGAAATCAGGAATTGTTGAAAAACATTGTGTGCGCCATCTTGTCTTTTTTCAAATGCCACACTTTTGTCGTGCACGGCAGCCATTTTAGATGCCTTGACCAGACCCACTCTGTGCACGCTGTCGATCCTTAGCATGGCTCCCCACCCTCGCAAGCATCTCACCCAGGCAGTGGTCACCCCCGCTCTCTGTCTTATGCATGGGTAATAAACCTCCCCCCATCTGCGCTGCTCTTCCCTGAGAATCACACCCTGTGCCCGCCCGACACCTCCCTTTCGCCCTATTCACTACCGCACCCTCTGACACTCCTTTTCCTCTGTGTCCGATTGTCCAGGCCGGTCCTAGGCTATCAGCTAGCCCTGCAGATGTAGTTTATGGCCACAGCTGTAAAGAATCACCCCTCTTCAAAGGAGTTATAGTAGATCAAGGCCCACACTCGATGAGATCCGTCACAGCAGAAGCGTTGCTATTATCTGAAAACCATCCTGTATTGTGATTGGGGAGGGGACCGAGCGTGAAGCGGAAGATTCCAGGGATGACTCTTTGTACATCAAAGTTTTTACAATTATGTGTCACATTAAAAATATATAGCACTCCGACAAAGTAGTAAGATTATAAAACTTTAATAATTTATAAATATATACAAGAAAACAAAAATAGTAATAACATATAAACATTTTTAGGGAAAAACAACGAAGTAGCGGTCGGCTGTGCGAATAGTCCCAACGCAGCACAACGTCCAGATTTCCGGCGTGGGGCGTCGCTGGGGGTGGGTCATCAGTAGCAAACTGTTGTGCGAATAGTTCCAAGGCAGCAGAACGCGCCGAAATCTAGATGACACGAAAGTGATGTCTAGTAAGTTGCCACCCAGCAAATAACGGCGTGGGGCGTCGCGGGGGGTGGGTCATCAGTAGCAAACTGTTGTGCGAATAGTTCCAAGGCAGCAGAACGATGGCACCAAGGTGATGTCCAGTAAGTTGCCGCACTGGTTTTGGTATCCTACAATGCTGCTCCGAATAACGGCGTGGGGCGCCCCGGGGGAGGCGGCGTGAACGGGCCTCTCCAGGTGGAGTCTCATCTGTTTTAGTGGGGCGCCCCTTTACCGTTTCAGTTGCCATTCCGTCCGCTTTTGGTCCACTGTGTCAAAATCCGCCATTCAGCTGAGTTGCGCCCACTCTTGCGGTGCAGCGATAGGCGGCTGCCACAGGACTCTCAAAATGGCGGCAGGCTCTTTCCTTTTTGGGCGTGGTCCACTGAAATGGCCCTGGGACACCTTGGAAATCGGACGCTTGTCTGCTAGGTCTTGGACCCCATTCTCGAAAGCGTCCCCTCCGCCTTGAGAATTCATCAAAAGTTTTGGGGGCCCCGACTCCTGCAGGCTTCTGGTGGGGAGCGGCTGCCATGATTGCTCGCGGAATGACCACGACGGAGCTACGAGATGGTGGTGCTCTCATGCTGACGCCAGTTTAGTCTGAAACATCCAGAAACAAGGTGGGGCTTTCATCGTTTGGGGGAAAAAAAAAGTTTTCATCCAATGAAAAGTGTTGTTTTTAGGTCATATGATCAAGCCTTCCATCATTCGGAAACCAAAAGTAAAATGAACCAATGAAAAGTTTTATAAACAAGTCACATGACCTGTTATGCGGCATAGGGTATAAAATGCGGAGAAAATACGTTGGCACGTGAGGCGGCGTCAGTAGCGGACCGATGTGCGAATAGGCCGAAGGCAATACAACGCGCCAAGATCCGGATGGCACCGAGGTGGTGTCCAGCAAGTTGCAGCACTGGTGTGGCCATCCTACAATGCTGAAAGTCGGCGTGGGGCGCCCCGTTGGCCTGTGAGTTTGCGTCAGTAGCGGACCGATGTGCGAATAGGCCGAAGGCAGCACAACGCGCCAAGATCCGGATGGCACCGAGGTGGTGTCTAGTAAGTTGTCGCACTTCTGTGGCCATCCTACAATGTTGAAAGTCGGCGTGGGGCGCCACGTTGGCCTGTGAGATGGCGTCAGTAGCGGACCGATGTGCGAATGGGGCCAAAGGCAGCGCAACAATATTTTCTGACTGACACCACAAGGCGCTGAGATGCCAAGATCCGGATGGCACCGAGGTGATGTCTAAGTTGCGGACTGATGTGCGAATGGGGCCAAAGGCAGCGTAACAATATTTTTTGTATGGAAGATACCACTAGGCGTTGAGATGCCAAGATTCGGATGGCACTGAGGTGATGTCTAGCAAGTTGGTGTGGTCATCCTACAATGCTGAAACTCGGCGTGGGTCGCCCCATTAGCCTGTGAGATGGCGTCAGTAGCAGACCGATGTGCGAATAGGCCGAAGGCAGCACAACGCGCCAAGATCCGGATGTCACCGTGGTGGTTTCATAGTTGAGAGGCACTTCATCTGCAGTGGGGCGCCGAGATCCGGATGGCACCGAGGTGATGTCTAGCAAGTTGCTGTACTGGTGTGGTCATCCTACAATGCTGAAACTCGGCGTGGGTCGCCCCATTAGCCTGTGAGATGGCGTCAGTAGCGGACCGATGTGCGAATAGGCCGAAGGCAGCACAACGCGCCAAGATCCGGATGTCACCGTGGTGGTTTCATAGTTGAGAGGCACTTCATCTGCAGTGGGGCGCCGAGATCCGGATGGCACCGAGGTGATGTCTAGCAAGTTGCTGTACTGGTGTGGTTATTCTACAATGCTGAAACTCGGCGTGGGGCGCCCCATTAGCCTGTGAGATGGCGTCAGTAGCGGACCGATGTGCGAATGGGGCCAAAGGCAGCGCAACAATATTTTCTGAAGAGAAGACACCAAAAGGTGCTGACATTCCAAGATCCGGATGGCACCGAGGTGGTGTCTAGCAAGCTATGCAGTTGAGTTGTGTGCGCACTTGCGGCGAATAGGTCGAAGGCAGCATAACAATGTTTTCTGAATAGGAGACACCACAAGGCGTTGAGATTCGGTTACCACCGAGGTGATGTCTAGCAAGTTGCCGCACTGGTGTGGCCATCCTACAATACTGCTCCGAATAACGGCGTGGGGTGCCCGAAGGGGGGGGGAGCCGGCGTGAATGGGCCTTCCTAGGTGGAGGCTCGTCTGCTGTAGTGGGGCGCCCCTTTACCGTTTCAGTTGCCATTCAGCTGAGTTTCGGCTGCTCTTGATGCTACAGCGACAGGCGGCTGCAAGAGGACTCTCAAAATGGCGGCCTGTTCTTTGGATTTGGGCCTGGTCCACTAAAATGGCCCTGGGACACCTTAGAACTCGGACGCTCGATTTTCTTTTCCTTTCCTGTACATGCAAAAAAAGGTAAATGCCCGGTACGTTACACGCTTCATCTGCCACGATGAACTCTCCAGAGGAACCGAAAAAAAATATAGTTGTGGTAACTATACCATGCATCGTCATATGGAGAGGTGGCACCAATTAATTATAGTGCTGCATAAAAGAGAGATTTGGAGGAGAACCCCTGACCTGCTAGTACATTCATCAAAGAAGTGGCACTGAGAGCTTCAGAGGCAAGGGAAACGGTCCCAAATATTTAGAAGAACTTTGGAAAGATTAAAATGACATGTTTAGATTGTGGCAAATTAATTTCATGTGGACAGATGAGTGTTACTCTAATAAATACAGCATATGAACATCATCATAGTCGATGGTTGGTAGAGACATTTTGACTATATCCTGGACCTGCCCGTCCTCGCCCAAAATGGCGCCGGAATAAATGGGACTCGTAACTCCTTGTTGTGTACTGGTTGCAGAACCTTGAAATCACGAGATAAGTATGCAGTTTTGAAGCACATGGCGGGCGGGGACGAGAATTGATTGAATATTTCGACATCCCTATTGATATTAAGTTCTGATGTGTTATTGATTACTGTACTGTTGAAAGTTCGAATTAACGTCACCCATGGTACTTGCCCGCAAATGTATATCTAGATAATTTTATTGTAACTGGCCCTGTCGTATTTTAATTATAAAATGTACGTCCACCGATTCCGTAACTGTTAGACACCTTAGTTCTTGCAACCTAATGGCCCGCCCGTTACGTTCCTCTACAGTGTAAATGTCTATTCATCATATAGGATTACAGTTTGCTCTGTGGCAGGCCCACGTGGTTATAGGCTCGTATTTGTATAATGAAATTTTCACAATAAAGGTTTTTAAAAGAAAACATGGTAGTAGTATATACATTGGTAACGTTTTTAATAATAGTGACTGTTTTAGAATCATTAAAAGGCAAGTGAAATAAAGCAGACCAATTACATGAAGGGTAAAAGGTATAATACGAAGGAACGCAGTAAAGATAAATGGTCAAGGGCTGTTGTGTTTTCTATTCCTGCAACATAAAGTGATCGATAAGAATCTCATATTCAGGCGTATCGGCGACTAAGACAGCAGGTCGACCCTCTTTTGCTCAACGGCTCCGTCATGGGACGAAGAAACGCTCTTTTTCTCGAAAAAAGAATATATTTTACTTGCAGGACAGTTGTAAAATTTCCGGGAAAGTACATTAGCCTGGAACATTATAACATATATTTAAGAAAAAATAATGTTCGGAAGTAATGAAAAGCGTAATTTTTAGGTCATATGACCAAGCCTTTCATCATTACAATAAGAAAAGTAAAATGAACCAATGAAAAGTTTTATTAAGAAGTCACATGACTTGTTATGCTTACGTTACGCGCTGCGCGCCCCGGATGACTTCCGGATGCGCTAACGCGGCGCGTCATATGACGCATTACGCGACAACGCAGGTACAGAATATAGTCAAAATGTCTCCACCAACCAGCGGTCGGAACACAACCCCTTTCAGCAGGCTAAATAGTTCTGTTAAATGACAACAGAAGGGACAGGCAACAAGAACCATCAGTCAAAGAGGGGAGAGCTAGTTCTTCTCTACCGGGTTACATTGGGGCGCTACCGGAACTGATCGAATTGGTAGTCTACAGTGTTTCTGGATGTTTCAGACTGAAGCTGGGGTTAGCATGAGAGCAGCACCATTTCGTAGCTCCGTCGTGGTCATTCCGCAACCAATCATGGCAGCCGTTCTTTATCGTTATTTTGGGCGGGGTGGGTGGCGGAGCCGAGCTGTTTTGCAGCCATCATTGTGTGGAGTTCAGTTCATCTCATTAGTTTTGTATTTGTCATGAGGGGTTGTTCCTAATGTTTCTATTTTAGCGAGGTCAAAAAGAGATCCCATTAGTGGCCTACTGATTTTGCTCGATTCCTTTTCTTTTTTTTTTACACGATTTTTCGTTATCTGCAAAGACTAAACAGAGTATTGCGACTCTGTGTTTGTTTGTAAATAGAGAATGAACCAAAGAGAACTAATTCTAAAACAGTAAATACTTGGATAACAATCAATCAAATGGAGAGAGAAGCAGGCACGACGGATTACAATGGGGGCAAAGACCTGCGTTAACTACCTTTCACTATCTGCAAAGAGAGAGTACTCCTAATAGAAATGAGGGGGGGGGGGCACCATTCAAAGCAGATCAGTGTGCATGAACACGAAAATGTTTTCACTTACCACGTACTTGACATTCGACAGCTTATGATATTTGCTATTAAAAAACCATTGAAATTCACTGAAAAAACCATAGGTTATAGACCATATATAGTTAGGAATTAGCATTTACAAAACCTTGAAAATTCACTGAAAAAACCATAGGTTATAGACCATATATAGTTAGGAATTAGCATTTAAAAAACCTTATTTTACTCACACAAAACCATTGAAATTCCATATATAGTTAGTTGCACTAACTATATATCGCGCACCTGCAATCCACTGCTGATCATGTCACATATTACATCATTCATGACATGGTCAGTGACATCACTGATGACATCACTGATGACATCTCAAATGACATCACTGATGACATCACTGATGACATCTCATTTGACATCATTCTTGTGCTAATATGATAAACCTCTTCAGACTCTAATATAACCTTAGATACACTCAGTGTATACAGACACTCACACACTGCCACTCATCCATGGAGTTACTCACACACCCAGTCAGTCATGCAAAGAAACAATCTCATCTCCATTTCTTCAACTATACAGTTAAACACACCTTACTTATTGAAACATATACTAACACATATTTACTCTCTTATACAATCCCTGATACAAGTTCACAATGATCGATACAACCACTCACTCATTCAGTGGCTCTCATGCACAGTTATTTATATATGCCAACTCTCACATGTACTGTGTTTTACATATGTACTTACTATGACATGTAGCATTGAGATATCCATTCACTCATCAATACACTCATGCACACAGTCAACTGCCCATGTAGCTGTTTCCACATGCACTCTTGAACTCATACACCTAGTGAATAAACTGTTCACACATCTATGCATAGAGTCACACACCTTCCAGCCACCCCCACACAAACTCAATCTCCCATAGAAATACTTGGGCAACCAATTAATAACACATATAGCCTCTCGTATAGCTAATGATCAACACATGCAGCAGTTTACAGAACAACAGACATAATGATGCACAAATTAAGACAGTTTAGTCACTAACCCATGCATTCAGTGAGACACATTTAATCACTCACTCATACAGTCAGTCACGCACCTACTAAATCCTTCATCCAGACACTTATACATCCACTCATTCTTCAATATGTAAGACATATTTTAACTTTACAGAAACATACAGTCACTGGATGTTGTCATCAGTGATGTCATCAGTGATGTCATTTGAGATGTCATCAGTGATGTCATCAGTGATGTCACTGACCATGTCATGAATGATGTAATATGTGACATGATCAGCAGTGGATTGCAGGTGCGCGATATATAGTTAGTGCAACTAACTATATATGGAATTTCAATGGTTTTGTGTGAGTAAAATAAGGTTTTTTAAATGCTAATTCCTAACTATATATGGTCTATAACCTATGGTTTTTTCAGTGAATATATATATATATATATATATATATATATATATATATATATATATATTCACTGAAAAAACCATAGGTTATAGACCATATATAGTTAGGAATTAGCATTTACAAAACCTTGAAAATTCACTGAAAAAACCATAGGTTATAAACCATATATAGTTAGGAATTAGCATTTAAAAAACCTTACTTTACTCACACAAAACCATTGAAATTCCATATATAGTTAGTTGTACTAACTATATATCGCGCACCCGCAATCCACTGCTGATCATGTCACATATTACATCATTCATGACATGGTCAGTGACATCACTGATGACATCACTGATGACATCTCAAATGACATCACTGATGACATCACTGATGACATCTCAAATGACATCACTGATGACATCACTGATGACAACATCCAGTGACTGTATGTTTCTGTAAAGTTAAAATATGTCTTACATATTGAAGAATGAGTGGATGTAGAAGTGTCTGAACAAAGGATTTAGTAGGTGCATGACTGACTGTATGAGTGAGTGATTAAATGTGTCTCACTGAGTGCATGGGTTAGTGACTAAACTGTCTTAATTTGTGCATCATTATGTCTGTTGTTCTGTAAACTGCTGCATGTGTTGATCAGTAGCTATATGATTAACTATATGGGTTATTGATTGGTTGCCCAAGTATTTGTATGGGAGACTGAGAGTGTGTATGGGTGGCTGGGAGGTGTATGACTCTCTGCATAGATGTATGGGTTCAAAAGTGCATGTGGAAACAGCTGTATGGGGGGTTGACTGTGTGCATGACTGTATTGGTGAGTGAATAGATATCTCAGTGCTACATGTCAAAGTAAGTACATATGTAAAATACAGTACATGTGAGAGTTGACATATATAAATAACTGTGCATAAGAGCCAGTGAATGTGTGAGTGGCTGTATGGATCATTGTGAACTTGTATCCAGGATTGTATAAGTGAGTAAATATGTTTTAGTATATGTTTGAATGAGTAAGGTGTGTTTAACTGTATAGTTAAGGAAATGGAGGTGTGATTGATTGTTTGCATGACTGACTAGGTGTGTGTGTAACTTCATGGATGAGTGACAATCTGTGAGTCTGTGTTTACACTGAGTGCATCTAAGGTTATATTAGAGTCTGAAGAGGTTCATCGTATTATCACATGAATGATGTCATCAGTGATGTGATCAATAATGTCAAATGAGATGTCATCAGTGATGTCATCAGTGATGTCATTTGAGATATCATCAGTGATGTCATCAGTGATGTCATCAGTGATGTCACTGACCATGTCATGAATGATGTAATATGTGACATGATCAGCAGTGGATTGCGGGTGCGCGATATATAGTTAGTACAACTAACTATATATGGAATTTCAATGGTTTTGTGTGAGTAAAGTAAGGTTTTTTAAATGCTAATTCCTAACTATATATGGTTTATAACCTATGGTTTTTTCAGTGAATATATATATATATAAATATATATTGAAGTTCACAGTTGCCCCCAAGGCGAAGCGCACTCCAAGCATATGGTATACAATGGGAAGATGCAGGGGGCACACCCGTGATATTTTATTTTATTTTACTCCTTTGAACTGCTTCCAGCCCACTGGGGTGTTATTTTCGGACTTCCAGCCCCATAATGCATCTGTAACAAAGGAACTTACCTGTGATTGTTTGGTGTGAATAACTTTGGGACACAGTCTGGCAAATCTGTATGTTGGCAGTCATTGGGGGAGCAGAGAGCCTATGAAGAAGGGTGTAAGACCCGAAACGCGTCAGGCACTGCAGACGCCGAGTGTGCCTTGCTTTCCAAACCGGAGACATGCCGAACTTGGAGTGCGCTTCGCCTTGGGGGCAACTGTGAACTTCAATATTTAACGGCCGGCCCGGCCGTGAAGTGCACTGCCGTTGATTGTAACGGTTCCGCTGCTGGATTTTGTTCAGCGCAGAGACTACCCCGGCATATGGTATACAATGGGAAGATGCAGGGGGCACACCCGTGATATTTTATTTTATTTTACTCCTTTGAACTGCTTCCAGCCCACTGGGGTGTTATTTTCGGACTTCCAGCCCCATAATGCATCTGTAACAAAGGAACTTACCTGTGATTGTTTGGTGTGAATAAATTTGGGACACAGTCTGGCAAATCCGTATGTTGGCAGTCATTGGGGGAGCAGAGAGCCTATGAAGAAGGGTGTAAGACCCGAAACGCGTCAGGCACTGCAGACGCCGAGTGTGCCTTGCTTTCCAAACCGGAGACATGCCGAACTTGGAGTGCGCTTCGCCTTGGGGGCAACTGTGAACTTCAATATTTAACGGCCGGCCCGGCCGTGAAGCGCACCGCCGTTGATTGTAACGGTTCCGCTGCTGGATTTTGTTCAGCGCAGAGACTACCCCTGCATATGGTATACAATGGGAAGATGCAGGGGGCACACCCGTGATATTTTATTTTATTTTACTCCTTTGAACTGCTTCCAGCCCACTGGGGTGTTATTTTTGGACTTCCAGCCCTATAATGCATCTGTAACAAAGGAACTTACCTGTGATTGTTTGGTGTGAATATATTTGGGACACAGTCTGGCAAATCCGTATGTTGGCAGTCATTGGGGGAGCAGAGAGCCTATGAAGAAGAGTGTAAGACTCGAAACGCGTCAGGCACTGCAGACGCCGAGTGTGCCTTGCTATCCTAACCGGAGACATGCCGAACTTGGAGTGCGCTTCGCCTTGGGGGAAACTGTGAACTTCAATATTTAACGGCCGGCCCTGCCGTGAAGCGCACCGCCGTTGATTGTAACGGTTCCGCTGCTGGATTTTGTTCAGCGCAGAGACTACCCCGGCATATGGTATACAATAGGAAGATGAAGGGGGCACACCCGTGATATGTTATTTAATTTTACTCCTTTAAACTGCTTCCAGCCCACTGGGGTGTTATTTTCGGACTTCCAGCCCCATAATGCATCTGTAACAAAGGAACTTACCTTTGATTGTTTGGTGTGAATAAATTTGGGACACAGTCTGGCAAATCCGTATGTTGGCAGTCATTGGGGGAGCAGAGAGCCTATGAAGAAGGGTGTAAGACCCGAAACGCGTCAGGCACTGCAGGCGCCGAGTGTGCCTTGCTTTCCAAACCGGAGACATGCCGAACTTGGAGTGCGCTTCGCCTTGGGGGCAACTGTGAACTTCAATATTTAACGGCCGGCCCGGCCGTGAAGCGCACCGCCGTTGATTGTAACGGTTCCGCTGCTGGATTTTGTTCAGCGCAGAGACTACCCCGGCATATGGTATACAATGGGAAGATGCAGGGGGCACACCCGTGATATTTTATTTTATTTTACTCCTTTGAACTGCTTCCAGCCCACTGTCGTGTTATTTTCGGACTTCCAGCCCCATAATGCATCTGTAACAAAGGAACTTACCTGTGATTGTTTGGTGTGAATAAATTTGGGACAAAGTCTGGCAAATCCGTATGTTGGCAGTCATTGGGGGAGCAGAGAGCCTATGAAGAAGGGTGTAAGACCCGAAACGCGTCAGGCACTGCAGACGCCGAGTGTGCCTTGCTTTCCAAACCGGAGACATGCCGAACTTGGAGTGCGCTTCGCCTTGGGGGCAACTGTGAACTCCAATATTTAACGGCCGGCCCGGCCGTGAAGCGCACCACCGTTGATTGTAACGGTTCCGCTGCTGGATTTTGTTCAGCGCAGAAACTACCCCGGCATATGGTATACAATGGGAAGATGGAGGGGGCACACCCGTGATATTTTATTTTATTTTACTCCTTGGAACTGCTTCCAGCCCACTGGGGCGTTATTTTCGGACTTCCAGCCCCATAATGCATCTGTAACAAAGGAACTTACCTGTGATTGTTTGGTGTGAATAAATTTGGGACACAGTCTGGCAAATCCGTATGTTGGCAGTCATTGGGGGAGCAGAGAGCCTATGAAGAAGGGTGTAAGACCCGAAACGCGTCAGGCACTGCAGACGCCGAGTGTGCCTTGCTTTCCAAACCGGGGACATGCCGAACTTGGAGTGTGCTTCGCCTTGGGGGCAACTGTGAACTTCAATATTTAACGGCCGGCCCGGCCGTGAAGCGCACCGCCGTTGATTGTAACGGTTCCGCTGCTGGATTTTGTTCAGCGCAGAGACTACCCCGGCATATGGTATATGTTAGATCTGGGGGTCTCTAGTTGGCAGAGGTAGGTACCACTGTCCAAATAGGGACCCTTGCTTCTAGTCAGGGCAAGGAGATAACCTTCTGAGATAACCCCTGCTCACCCTCTAGGTAGCTTGGCACGAGCAGTCTAGGCTAACCAGAGGCAATGCGTAAAGTATTTGCACCAACACTCACAGTAACACAGTGAAAACACCACAAACTGACTCCACAACAGTTTAGAAAAATAAAAGTATTTTTAATCTAAACTACACAAGACCAAAACGACAAATAAAAATCCAACATACACAGTTCAAGAATATGGTTTCAAAAAGAGTTCTTAGGGTTGCGTTAAAATTCTCTACGTTGCGATAGAATTCTCTACTGATGCGTGAAAAGTTCACAGTTGCGTCACGTTTACTCACAGTACCTTTTAGTTGCAACAAAGTTCCGAAAGCAGAAGCTGGTGCGGTGGAAAACAAGCGATGCGTTGCTCCTGAGACCCTGGGGAGGCGATGCGACAGCCCCGCTGCAGCAGCGGGCGTGTTGCGACGAATCCGGTCTGTATGGGGAGGAAGGCCACTTGCATGGATTCCGGTGCGTAGGTTCCGTAGGAAGTCTGTTCTCGTAAAGGCACGATGCGACGATCTCGTAGGGGCTGCGATGATCTCCGGGGCGACGATGCGCGGTCCAGCGGTGATCCTCTCTCTCGCAGCTCCTCGATGCGATGGTTCTGCGACGATGCTCGCAGCGACGTGATGCGGTCCGCAAGTAAGCGGTGCGGCGATTTCACCCAGCGACGACAGGCTCTGCGACGATACTCGCAGCGATGTTCGATTCTCCCGCACCGGTCTGGTGCGTCCCGCAAATGAAGGATGCGACGTCTCTGGCAGCGGCGTCAGGCGCTGCGACGATCTCGACCTCCGTAGCGGCGGGAAACTTCTCGCACTGTCGGGGATGCGCTCCACAAGCGAGCGATGTGACACTTTTCAAGTTCAAAAGTCTCTCAAGCTTAGTTTCAAGCTTCCCAGCTCAGGTACACCTTCCAGAGGCCCCACAACTGGATCAAGCACTCTAGGAAGGACAGAACTCTCTCAGCAGAGTTCAGGGAAGCTGGGGGTGAAGTCCTTTTGTTCCTGGGACTTCAAAACAGGGAGCCAGCTCTACTCAGGTCCTTGGAGATTCCTTCAAGACAGGGGACACAGCTCAGCAGCAAAGTCCTTCCCCTTTCCTTGGCAGCAAAGCAACAGGTCAGTCCAGCAGAGCAACAGCAGGACAGTCTTCCTTCTTCAGTTCAGCTTTCTCCTTGGCAAAGGTTCCTTCTTGATTTCCAGGATGATCTAATTTTCTGTTGTCAGGGGTCCTGTACTTATACCCCTAAAGTCTTTGTTCTCTCTGTGCATGTGGGCCCTGAGCCCGGTCGGAACCAGTTGTGGGTGTTTCCTGAGTGCTTTGTTTTGCTGGCTGCTTCTTTCCTTTCAGAGTGAGGGGCAGGGTCCTCAGCCGCCCAGCAGGAGGTGGAGCCAGCATTGTGGGGGGAAAGCCCAGCCCTGGAGCACTTTGTTGACATGATTCCTTCTCTCCTTTCACAGTGCAGGGCAGAGACATCAGACGTACCACAGGGGGTGGAGCCAGCACTGTGGGGGGCGGGCACAGTCCTATTCAGGCCCAGGTGCTAACTCCTCCCACCACTCAAGTTGCAAATGCAGTCATTCAGCCTAGGGCTGACTCAGCCAGCCTCCTGGGGAATTCCCCAGCCCCTGTCACTCTCAAACCAGACAGTCAATACACAAACAGGCCCAGGCACACAGAAGGGTCAGACAAGAGAACAGCAACTTTCTAAAAGTACTGTTCTCAAACACAGGATTTAAAAACAACCTTTCCTAAAAGATGTGTTATTAAATTCTGAGTTCAGGGATACTAGATACTTATGTCCTATCTTGTTCCTGTGGGAAGAAATGCTGTTAACCACTGTAGCCAGCGTCCCCCATGTTAATCTATGGAGCAAGATAGCCTTACAATAGAGAAAAACGAAAATGGCTGTAATTCACTACCAGATCATGTTACCTGCACCAGTACATGCTCTACCTTTCACATACACTGCACCCTGCCCAGGGGGGTACCTTGGGCCTTCCTTAGGGGTGACTGATGTGCACAAAAAGGGAAGGGTTAGGCCTGGTCAGTGGGGACACTGACCAGGAGGACACTGCAGTTCTAAACTGCACACATGCACTGCAGTGTCAGGCCTGAGACATCATTTTAGGGCTACTCCTGTGGGTGGCACAATCAGTGCTGCAGGCCCACTAGTAGCATTTGTCATCACCAGCCCTGGCACACCCAGTGCACTTTACTAGGGACTTCATGGTGATACAAATATGTCAAACATGTATATCCAATTAGAATAACACTTTACATAGAGAGCATATGCACTTTAGCACTGATCAGCAGTGGTAAAGTGCGCAGAGTCCTATTGCCAACAGCCACGGGTCATGAAAAATATGGGAGGAAGAAGCAAAAAGTTTGAGGATGACCCTGCAAGAAGGGCCAGTTCCAACACAACCCCCTTCCAGCCTAAAGCCAGGGTAGACCAAACGATACCTCGATGGTATTCCCTGCTTAAGGCGATAGAACACGGAAACTGGCCCGCACAGCAGGGCAGTCCTGTTCTACGCCGTCCTAAACCCAGTTCAATCACTCTATCCATACTCTCAGGGTCCATCATGCCAATCCATGTGGAACCCTTCTCACCTGTGGCACCACCTGTGCAGCACCTAACCTTAATTTCCTCACAGGTGTGTCCCAACAGACTGACAGCAAGCCACAGTGACCACCAACAGTGATCAGGGATGAGACCCAGGCCTCATGCCTCTTCGGGCGCTCAAACCTCTGTGGCGTCAGAGGGTGGGGGGCAGTAGACCCAGGTGCTTGGCACCCTTTGTCCTCTCCCTCTCTTGTCAGGTCAGGTCTGACACTCTGGCACTGACCCACCAGTCCTGGACCTGTATCCAGCGGCTGGACAGGAGGCTGTGGTGGGCTTCCACACACCCGGTCCTTCTCTTCCTTGGGGCTCTGTACCCTCCCACCTGGAGCGGTACACCCTTCTAGAATAGCCAGGGCACCTGTGGCAGGTGTCCCGCACCATTCATCCACCAGTTCAGGGGTGCTATCCTGCAACTGGTTTTCCAGGTCAGGGGGGATACCCCGGGCCTGGCCCTCAAACCTAGGCTCCCAAGCCTCCAGGTCAAACAACACCTGAACCTGGTTTCCCCACCCAGGGACTAACCCCTGCAGTGGAACTCTTGCCTGGCGCACCAGGACTTCACTCACTGAGGTGCCTATACTGGTAGACAGTACCCACCTGGCCAACACAACGGTGTGGCCCAGTCCACCCCCAGGGTGAGACTCCTGACCTCCTTCCAGGGGCAACCCTGTCCACCAAGACAACCAAGAACACAACTTTCCTACCAGTTCAGGACCTCCCTCCAGCAACTGGTCTCCCAACCTAGGGTTTAACCCCTCAGGTTGTACCGGGGTCAGGGGCGAGGACTCCCTCCCTCTGCACCCCCTTCCAGAGCGCTGCACCCTCCCTACTGGAGGGGTACCCCTGGGAACCATATTGGTCAGGACACTGGTTACAGATGTCCTTCCTTCCAGGTCAGGCAAATCCTGAACCTGGCCTCCCAACCCAGGGACCAAATCCTGCGGTTGTGCATTTGCCTGGCACGCCAGGACTTCTGGGGACTCACATAGTACCCCCTTGAGGGTGACACACAACTCATGTGTCCTGTGACAGTCTGCCTGGTGCAGATCTCCCGACCCCTGTCCACCTGACAGCGCGGGAAGATCCCCCAGGACAGAAGTGAGGTCACCATGGTCACTCACTGGGGACTCAGCCCTTCTGACTGGTCTCTGACCCACTGGTTCTCCCACTGGGGACTCCTTCCCCCTCTCACCCCTCAGTCTGGACTTCTGTACCCTCCCAAGTGGAGCGGCACTGCCAGACACCAGAACTGATGGAGGCCTGGTTACAGGCACTCCCCGTTCACCAGACACTAGGAGATCCTCCTCAAATGGCCTACAAGTACAGTCTAGGTCCATAACCTGGTGTTTCCTTAAGGAACCCTCCAGGCCCTGAGACTGGGTTTCGGGCACCGTGAGACACACCGTCCCACACTCACTCCTTCTCCACTGAGACCGGACATGAGCCCCTACACTCCTCCCACTACACTGGGACCTAACGGGGCTACACTGAACCTCTTCCACCTCAGAGGTCTGGAAGATATCTAAGCCACTCCCCTTGGGATCACTCCCCAATGCCTCCTCAGACTCTCTGGAATCCACCAAGAGGTCTGCCTCCAACGCAAGCTCTCTGGGATCAGAGAACTCACACTCCACCGGGTGTTGGCATAGCTCTGGAAAACAGGGACTTAAAATATGCTCTCCAACAAATGAATCACACAGCCCCCCACAGTTGTTAACCAAGCTACCCTTTGCCTCACCCTCCAGTGCCTCACACAAGTACTCCACACCACTCTCCTGAGACTGGCAAGACAGTATCTGACTGTCTCTGTCACACAACCCACACTCTTCTGGCTGGTCTTCACACACACACACCAAGGTTTCTACCATGGGGGAACCCCTCTCCCTGTACCTCTCATATAGAGTCAGTAGAGTGTCCCTCCCACCACTAGGAATATGGTCCCCTGTGCCAGTCCCCCAATCTAATTCAGGGACACTGCACTCCAATGGAACTACATCATAAACCTGAACCCCCTGGTGTATGTCGACCCCCTCCCTCAAGTCAGGCGCCACATCTCTGGGTGTTTGTACCTTTCTCTCAGCACTAGATATCATAAACATGCCGTCACCATCTGAGCTGGACTCCACCTCCAACTCAGCAAAGCTCCTTCCTTGAGCATCCCATTTTTCTTTCTGGGCTAAGGCCCACCGGATCATACCTTCCTTGGTTAGCCGGTCTAATTCTCTGCACCTTTGCTCAGCAGCAAGGAGCCGCTCATCTTTCTCTTCCTCACTGTCAGAGAAGTCCTCCTCCTCAGAATCATCTGCTAATGTTGCTTCCCAAATTCTGGCCTCATGGGAATACAGGCATGCCTCAAAATCCCTCCTTGTGGAACCTTTCTCCACGGGCAGCCCCCTCTTCTTGCAAAAGGCTTTTATCTCCTCTTCTGTGTAGATGCACAGGTGGAAAAAGTTGACTTCCATTTTGGCAGGATTTTACAGGTGCAACATTAGCCAGAGTCTCAATATCCAAAAATTACTTTCAGGAGGACACCGGAAAAAACAAACAGTATGTGGTGGCGTAGTGGTCTGCACTCACTAGTGATGTACACCAATTACTGTGGGTCAAGTACAAATACAAGTTCAAATCCCACCGCCTGACCACCAATGTTAGATCTGGGGGTCTCTAGTTGGCAGAGGTAGGTACCACTGTCCAAATAGGGACCCTTGCTTCTAGTCAGGGCAAGGAGATAACCTTCTGAGATAACCCCTGCTCACCCTCTAGGTTGCTTGGCACGAGCAGTCTAGGCTAACCAGAGGCAATGCGTAAAGTATTTGTACCAACACTCACAGTAACACAGTGAAAACACCACAAACTGACTCCACAACAGTTTAGAAAAATAAAGGTATTTTTAATCTAAACTACACAAGACCAAAACGACAAAAAAAAAAATCCAACATACACAGTTCAAGAATATGGTTTCAAAAAGAGTTCTTAGGGTTGCGTTAGAATTCTCTACGTTGTGATAGAATTCTCTACTGATGCGTGAAAAGTTCACAGTTGCGTCACGTTTACTCACAGTACCTTTTAGTTGCAACAAAGTTCCAAAAGCAGAAGCTGGTGCGGTGGAAAACAAGCGATGCGTTGCTCCTGAGACCCTGGGGAGGCGATGCGACAGCCCCGCTGCAGCAGCGGGCGTGTTGCGACGAATCCGGTCTGTATGGGGAGGAAGGCCACTTGTATGGATTCCGGTGCGTAGGTTCCGTAGGAAGTCTGTTCTCGCAAAGGCACGATGCGACGATCTCGTAGGGGCTGCGACGATCTCCGGGGCGACGATGCGTGGTCCAGCGGTGATCCTCTCTCTCGCAGCTCCTCGATGCGATGGTTCTGCGACGATGCTCGCAGCGACGTGATGCGGTCCGCAAGTAAGCGGTGCGGCGATTTCACCCAGCGACGACAGGCTCTGCGACGATACTCGCAGCGATGTTCGATTCTCCCGCACCGGTCTGGTGCGTCCCGCAAATGAAGGATGCGACGTGTCTGGCAGCGGCGTCAGGCACTGCGACGATCTCGACCTCCGTAGCGGCAGGAAACTTCTCGCACTGTCGGGGATGCGCTCCGCAAGCGAGCGATGCGACACTTTTCAAGTTCAAAAGTCTCTCAAGCTTAGTTTCAAGCTTCCCAGCTCAGGTACAACTTCCAGAGGCCCCACAACTGGATCAAGCACTCTAGGAAGGACAGAACTCTCTCAGCAGAGTTCAGGGAAGCTGGGGGTGAAGTCCTTTTGTTCCTGGGACTTCAAAACAGGGAGCCAGCTCTACTCAGGCCCTTGGAGATTCCTTCAAGACAGGGGACACAGCTCAGCAGCAAAGTCCTTCCCCTCTCCTTGGCAGCAAAGCAACAGGTCAGTCCAGCAGAGCAACAGCAGGACAGTCTTCCTTCTTCAGTTCAGCTTTCTCCTTGGCAGAGGTTCCTTCTTGATTTCCAGGATGATCTAATTTTCTGTTGTCAGTGGTCCTGTACTTATACCCCTAAAGTCTTTGTTCTCTCTGTGCATGTGGGCCCTGAGCCCGGTCGGAACCAGTTCTGGGTGGGTGTTTCCTGAGTACTTTGTTTTGCGGGCTGCTTCTTTCCTTTCAGAGTGAGGGGCAGGGTCCTCAGCCGCCCAGCAGGAGGTGGAGCCAGCATTGTGGGGGGAAAGCCCAGCCCTGGAGCACTTTGTTGACATGATTCCTTCTCTCCTTTCACAGTGCAGGGCAGAGACATCAGACGCACCACAGGGGGTGGAGCCAGCACTGTGGGGGGCGGGCACAGTCCTATTCAGGCCCAGGTGCTAACTCCTCCCACCACTCAAGTTGCAAATGCAGTCATTCAGCCTAGGGCTGACTCAGCCAGCCTCCTGGGGAATTCCCCAGCCCCTGTCACTCTCAAACCAGACAGTCAATACACAAACAGGCCCAGGCACACAGAAGGGTCAGACAAGAGAACAGCAACTTTCTAAAAGTAATATTCTCAAACACAGGATTTAAAAACAAACTTTCCTAAAAGATGTGTTATTAAATTCTGAGTTCAGGGATACTAGATACTTATGTCCTAGCTTGTTCCTGTGGGAAGAAATGCTGTTAACCACTGTAGCCAGCGTCCCCCATGTTAATCTATGGAGCAAGATAGCCTTACAATAGAGAAAAACGAAAATGGCTGTAATTCACTACCAGAACATGTTACCTGCACCAGTACATGCTCTACCTTTCACATACACTGCACCCTGCCCAGGGGGGTACCTTGGCCTTCCTTAGGGGTGACTGATGTGCACAAAAAGGGAAGGGTTAGGCCTGGTCAGTGGTGACACTGACCAGGAGGACATGGCAGTTCTAAACTGCACACATGCACTGCAGTGTCAGGCCTGAGACATCATTTTAGGGCTACTCCTGTGGGTGGCACAATCAGTGCTGCAGGCCCACTAGTAGCATTTGTCATCACCAGCCCTGGCACACCCAGTGCACTTTACTAGGGACTTCATGGTGATACAAATATGTCAAACATGTATATCCAATTAGAATAACACTTTACATAGAGAGCATATGCACTTTAGCACTGATCAGCAGTGGTAAAGTGTGCAGAGTCCTATTGCCAACAGCCACGGGTCATGAAAAACAAGGGAGGAAGAAGCAAAAAGTTTGAGGATGACCCTGCAAGAAGGGCCAGTTCCAACAGTATACAATTGGAAGATGCAGGGGGCACACCCGTGATATTTTATTTTATTTTACTCCTTTGAACTGCTTCCAGCCCACTGGGGTGTTATTTTCGGACTTCCAGCCCCATAATGCATCTGTAACAAAGGAACTTACCTGTGATTGTTTGGTGTGAATAAATTTGGGACACAGTCTGGCAAATCCATATGTTGGCAGTCATTGGGGGAGCAGAGAGCCTATGAAGGAGGGTGTAAGACCCGAAACACGTCAGGCACTGCAGACGCCGAGTGTGCCTTGCTTTCCAAACCGGAGACATGCCGAACTTGGAGTGCGCTTCGCCTTGGGGGCAACTGTGAACATATATATATACCTCTCATGATGGAGGTCCACAGCGAGGCAGGCAGGCGCCTCTAATTATCCAAAAACTCACGCTGTCAAACTCCTTTGTACCAGCAGCCATGGACACAAATGGACTTTTCGGCCATTAGCCGATACCTGTACTTAACAGTTTAAAACTCAAGCTGGACACAGAAGATTCCATTAAGAAGCAATCTGCAACAGAAGGGAAGAAGAAACAGAGGGACAAAGAAAAAAATGGACTAGATCGCCCACTTCTCTGGAATCCAGTAGGGGTGGTGGGAATCTAAGAGATCCTAAAAAAATGTAAAAATCTTAATGGTATGATTATTCTGATAGCCGCTCTTCAAGTTATTTTCAGGACACTGATGGTAAAAGAACAGAGCGGGAGAGCTGATCCAAGTACCAAAGAAAATAGGACTACAGTAGGAAAATTGAGGCAGGAAGTTAGCCTGACTTCAGCATAAAGAGGAAGAGAAAGGATTGGACTCTAAAATCCCAGTAAAGAAGAAAGAAGTAGCAGGACTTTCTAAGAAATATGCTGCTACAACTACGAGTCCTCCTGTGAAAAAGGACTTGGGCAAGAGCGCTTCTAGACAGCACCGCAGAAGACACTTCAGAAATCCAGCTGATGATGATATACAAGTAGAGACTCCAGATAAACTTTTAAATCCTTCTGATGGGTTTTGAAATTGTGCATACATATTGAAGAGGCTGAACCAAGGACCATTAAAGCAGTCTTCTGGTCACAATTGTCCAATGATTATGATATCATCCTAGCGGGAGAAGACTGGCCTCCAGTCTTTATTTGAGAGGCGTCCAAGCAGGGGCATAACAAAAGTATCTGCAGCCCCCGCGGTGCGGGGGTAGCCCAGGCTTACTCATGCTGAATGGGACCCCCCTCAGCTGATGTGCATTTGAGGGGCCCCTTAAGCATATCTTGCAGGAGGCCCTCTCATTTTTGTTACGCCACTGCACCCAAGGGGAGGAAGTCATAAGGGTGGCTTTTTCTCTCAGAGTACCTGAAGATATCAGAGAAATCTACACCAGTGAATGGGCTGTCAGAAATGTTCTGACCTTCTAGAGAAAATCAAGCAGTGTGGGGCAAACACTTAAGTCCACATGTCTTACTCTTATGCAGCAATTCTCAGCCACAAACACAATACCCTATAAAACCAGAAGCTAAATGTAATATAAAAGCCATTCAAGATCAGTTGCAATATCAGAGTATAAAAGCACCTTGTCTTTCACCAATGAATGCATCCATTTTCCCATTTCCAAACCAGATGTCTCCTATAGAAAAGTTTCAGTCTTTAGGATTCTACATTCGTACATGCCAACCTAGGTGGTCCACATTACGCATAGCATGGGTTTAATGACCAAACCTGGTGCTGGAATCTTTCAAAACAACCCTGGATATTTCTAATGGGTTTTCTAGTGAAATGATGGCACCTAAAAGTGAGTACCTAACTGCCTTTAGTTTCTATAGGTTGCAGTTCTCATTTTGATGTGTGCTTATGGGCTATAAGAACAGTCCTGGCTTATTTTCGGCATGAAACATGCAGACCTTACATTGAGATTCTAAGGTATTTTCATCCATTGATGATAATATCTTACCAATTATGATTTAGATCTACACCTAACTAGTTTTTCCAGGGTTGTGACCATATTAACATCACATGGTTACAAAATCTACTTTAGGAAATAAATAATTGCTTTCCGGACGGTGACTTTCCTAAGACATGAGTTATCCAGTGAGAGCAAGGGTCTAGCTCCAGACTTCCTTCAGAAGTGTGCTTCCTTGCAGCCTCCTGATACTCTGAAAAAATTCTGATCCATGCTGGGGTTTCTGAACTTTGGACGTACTTACTTGCCTTACTATGCAGAGTGTGTTAAGCTCTAGTATGACCTGATTTCTTTCACGTTTTCATCTAAACAATTGCTGGGGCGCGCATAATGATATTGTGCATACTCTACAAGAAGACATACTTGAGACTAAATATTTACAAACTAGGGAATATCAAAGTAGCCAAGTTATCAGAGCCATACCCAGTCATTACACTAATGCCTTTGTGACTTAAAATGAAGGACAGGTCGTTTCTATCGCTTACAGGTCCCATTATTCTTTAACTGAAGCACTCTTTGCTTCCACAGACAAAGTCTTTACAGCTGAACAAACATCTGTTTTAAAGGAGCCCCCTTTGGCGCATGGAAAACCTATCATTGTTCTTTCTCCAGTACTAGAAGTGGCCACCAACGCAAGGATTCCTAATGCTTTCGCCCTACACCCAGGTGTATGCAGTGGGCCTCGTCCTTAAGTTCAGTGGATGTAAAGTTGCTCCTACTCCAGTCGCTTTACCCTTTAAGTCTTATGAGAGTGTCTTCTGTAAGGATAGCTCTGCTCAACCGGTGGTAGGATCAAAATATAAATACTCCCCAGCCTGCGTGGCAGTGCAGGATGTAGTGAAGGGTGGTGAATTCCTTCCAAAGTTCACAAGCACTATAATCTTAGGAGACAGCACTGCACAGCATGCATAACTGCATGCTCTGTTACTTGCACTACAAAAGGTTGACTCATCAGTTTCAACACTTATTGTGTCTGACAGAAGTACATGCTCTATTACTTGCACTACAAAAGGTTGATTCATCGATGCCCACACTTATTGTGTCTGACTCATCCTTTTGTCTGCAGGATTACAATGTTGACTTGCAGCATTAGTGTTTGAATGGATTCAAGGAGTCAAAGCGAATACCTATAAAAAATAAATGGCTCTGGGCAAAGGTAGCTGTATTAGCCAATCAGCTTCCACTGGTTCACACAAGGCACAGTTAGGGTCATCAGCCTGTTGCCATTAATATCAAAGGGAACCATGCAGCCGACCTAGTGAAAAGGTCTGCGAGTCATTAGGTTATAGTAGCAGTCAAACGAAAATTGACACAAATATCTTAACAGCTGTAAATCCAGCCAAGCAAGGTGGGAACAGTTCAGCAGGCTTTCCCCCAATATAGTTATACACCCTTAATTCACACAACACTTCTGTAGTCACACTAAGAAGATTGGGAGACAGGATAGTACTTAATAATCTGTCTACTGTAGATTTAATCCAAGAAGCCCATAAGGGATTGGCATCTGCACAGGCAGGGGGTCCAGCACAACCGTAGCAATTCTACAGCAACACTACTAATCGCCTGCTTTTGTATGAACAAACCAGGGATTATGTTAGGCAGTTTGATATTTGTCAGCAGATTAAACCCCCTCCTGTCAAAAGATCATTGCTAACTCCCTTCACAATCCTCAACATCCCATTTCAGATAATTTATTTGAATCACATCGGTCCCATTTACTCAACATACTGATATAAAAACATATTGGTGGAAATCTCTTCATGTTCTCTATTCCTATGGATGTGGCCACAAGGAAATGCTAGTGCTTCAGCGTAGGAAAGTGATTGTAGCGTCTGGCAGTGATTGGGGCAGTTCAATTCATTTCAATCAAATAACGGTCCTGTGTTTGCTTATACAGTTTACAGGGATCCAATGTCTGCTCTGGGAATTTGTCTAAGTTCAGAAACCTGTTCATAGCTGAATTGAATGACGTTGTTGAACATGGTAATGGCATGATTAAACAAGCCGCAACTGCTAGGGTAACTAAGTTCAGCTATTAGTTGGCACCATAATCTGTAAGGAGTTCAGAAAGCATTGAATAACTTGCCTACCTGACTATTGGGAGGACATACTCTATACAAGGTTTTCTTCAGAGTTCCTATGTATGTCCTTGACTAGATATTCCTAGGAAGATGGTGGAAGAATTTTTTTTTTGATTTGGAGAAATGTTAGAATGATATACAGAGAATCCATAAGTCAGAGACAAGCTGTCTTAATGAGAATCATTCTGACTCTAGCACCTGCGAAGAGAAGATTATCACTGCTGCTGAAGGGTGGGTTCGCAGAGTTGGGGACCTGGTTTGTGAAAACATCCATGACAAGTACATTTTTGCATCATCCAACAGATGACCAGCCACTGTTCCTAAAAGGAAATATAACTGTTATTCTGCCTCCTGTGCCTGGCTCAAGGATAAACAGACAGGTGTCCATTGATCATGTAAAGAAGCACTATGTGGCAAGTCCTCGAAAGCAGGCCCTCACAGAGACTAAGAAGGATTCAGAGTAGTGCCTCTCAACCTCTACCTACTCTGAATACCATACTCCCTGAACAGAGTAGAAACATTACTAAATTGAGTTCCCAGTCTGGGATATTTGAGTGCCATGCTTTATGTAGAATCCTGAGTTCCACAAACATACCTGATGCTGCTAATTCAACATGATTCCATGGTGTACTATGAAATTTCACCTCATGCTACATCATTTGAACTGGTGTCTTTTCGTGAACCTTGAGAGACCAATGATATACAGAGGACTATTGAACCACTTCTGCAGTCACCCACAGCTAAAGACTGCTTCATGCTTATCAATAGACCTATGCATGGATTGCTTTGTAAATGTTTCTTTTCATTATGTGGTTGTCAATGATTCTCTTTGTTCTATTGCTACTCAACGGAAATTTCTTCCCTGCGAGAACAATTGCATCACCTGTGGTGGGTGAACTTCAGCCACAAAGTCTGAAGAGATCTCTATGCTGCAAATATCACAGTTTATCCCGTGCCTGATGGAAAAGATTGGGTAACGTTTTCAGATTCTGGGACCTACTGAGATATTGCAATTGCCATATGTGATCAAAGTTTCAATGACTGATTTGATAGTACCCGGTGTTATTACAGATGACTGGGAAGACTTCTAATTTACAGGCATGTGCTACCTTGAATAATGAAGATCCTTATTTTAATTCAGCTAATTATAAAAAACTGTTTTGCTATCATAACTATGCACATTATTGCATACACAGAACTAGCGATCCTAGAGAAATCCACAATTACACATAGTGAGAACATCAGGAGGTGCCGCCTCCTAATAGTCATCCTAATTTCTTAAAGAAATTCAATTATTTACAGTGTGCTCACAGATAACACCCTTCATCTTTCTGTTTCACACAGCAACTGCAATAGCGTCCAAAAACTCTGATCACTACTAACAAGCCGATTTACTCTGCTGAGTTTAGTCAAAATATGGATTTTCAAGAATATGAGCATTGGAAAGCAAATGTTGATGACACAAGTATTTGGGGAACCAAATTTCGGCAAAAAAGCCTGCTTTTGAGCATAGGTAATACAGAAGGAAATACTTTTTCTGAACAAATCAATCCATCAGATTTCCTGTCCGGATTGAGAACAATGAAGGATTTAATGAAACCTCTATGCTTGAAGTCAATTTGACCCTGTTTAATAATTTGCACTTGCAAATAAATATGTCAGAATCAGATATAGATGAGATGATTCAGAACAGAACTCATGCTTCAACTCAATGCCCTAGTGAAGATTTAGCCATATGAGCAAATATTTATGACACCTATATGCATCAATTTCTTCCCAACGCTCCTGGACTCAAAACTAATCACCATGACCCATGTTATAACACACAAATACCTGCAGTAACTACCACTTACAGTGTAGGTAAGCCATGCCAGCACTGGCTGCAACATTCCAGTCTTCTAGCTGTAAAAGAAAATGTTTTCTTCCTTAACAAAAACATGGATTTTTCTGACTTTCTACTGGGACCATGTCCTAAAAGAAATAAAAGATTCCTGGCTACAGGAATATATTAAAGTTATTGACAATGGGATGCACTAGCTTTCAAAGCTAATGTATTCTTTCAATCATTTTCTGTCTTCGGCTTTCGACCTCATAAAAGGAGATCTGGGTGTGTTACAACATGGACAGGCTCAATTAAGAGCTAATATACAATTAAATTGGGCATTACAAACACTTCAAGCAGGTTTTGTTCCATGAAACAGCCATGTTTGAACCGTATAATTTTACACTTACTGAGAATGGCAAAGAAAGACTCTATATACACACTAGTGAGTATAGAACAAGTTGTAGATGCACCATTAAAAGTGAGTGATGCTTCACCTTTTACCAGGTTAATACATGGTGTCATTGTGTTACCCATTATTGAGTTTCACTTCATGATTGCCCAAAATAATAATGTATTGTCTGGTATGAAACTATGCATAATTCACAATTGTTCCATTCAGGTAAGTTTCCTTTTTGCTACATTTGTTTGAACAAAAGTTAAGATGGCCCTGTGTATAATATTAAAGAAAATTGCAGAATACTTTTGGACACTCCCTTCTGTGTGATACTATATGGTTACTTGGAAAGTGTAGTACTGTGATGCCAGGGTTAAGTTGTGTTCTATCTGTTTCCACCAGGATATGCATTGCAGCACATCATGAACTCCTGAACAACAGTTCTCATTTATTTCCAACAAATATTACTTGCTGCAGGTTGGAACCTGACTAGTCATACTTGATAACAGTTTCTGAAACTATACAGTGTTAATGAAGATCTTTGTACCCACCAGCTTGACACATAATCAGGAACATCCCTTGGCTTAGTTTAAATGCAAAATCCATGTGTTTTGCTGATCTAATCAAGCTATTGTCTATTTCATTACAAAAAGAGGTCCCTTTGACTGAAGCGGTTGAAAGCTATAACATGCAGACAGCCAGAAGTGCTTTAGAAATTCAGAAACTGTTACACAACCAGTATTTGACACACTTTTCTGATATCGTCCAACAATATTTAGTTCGTCTTTGAGAACTAGTGTTGTGCATCTGTTCAAGAATATTGGGTCGGGTATGGTGACTGGATTTAAAGCAGTATTTGTACTGAGTCTATTGTTTTTTCACTCGTTGTACTCTACCCGGTTCAGAGGATTCCCCATCATCATACTGCAAATCGCCTGTGGGATCATCATCTTTCTCCTATTATGACAAAGACATCTGCAATATGGAGTACATAAATCCAGCTGTACCAAGGTACTGAGATTCTAGCAAGGTATATGGGACATGCTTGGCTATCTGAACTCAGCAAGCACACAGTGCTCACCTTTCACAAAATGAATGCCACACAAGTGAAACCTGTATACTGCTACATAAAATCATCTTGGACATTCAGCTGGAACAACCCCCAGTCACTTATCGCACTATGGAAGAAATAATTCAACCTCCACGAGAGCACCAGAGACAATACAGAGCAATAAATCTGTTCCTTTTACAGAATGCTTCCTATGATGGAGCAATGTCACCAGTAGCACTTTTTGACACATCTTTTGTGGAGTGGCTTTATTTGCAATTATCCTTCAAGGCTCTTAGAGAAAAGTGGCAATCACCACCAAGTGCCCCAAACATGCAACCAATTGCTGATCCAAGGTGAATTAATGAAAATGAACATTTTATATGACTTCCTTAAAGATCATCTGTGTGCTGCACATGCACCCAATGATGTAGACATTTTCTTCAATGAGAATTGAGCTAATCATATATGTTACAATTCCATCAAGGAAAATGAACTAAAGAAAGTATTTTCTTTTACTAGACTTTTTGAATTCCAGCTTATTTTTATACCACATATTTTAATTGGGCCTATTCAATATCATCACTGGCATGTTTGATCGCCAATAGGAATTCACCTTTAGAAATACTTTAGACCAACAATATGTTTTATGGATTTCTTGAAACAAAGCAAGTCTTGAAAAATATTTTTGCTTCTCTTGCTGCATCTGTTTATGACCTATTAATTGCCTACATTTTATGTTATTAAACTGTATGTGTAAATATGTATGTATCCCCTTGGAGCCAAAACCACCACCACCAAGGTTACAGGGACATTATAGTGAGGATTTAGCATTAAAAGACCTTCGAAATGTTCTGAAAAAATAAAGGCATAAGGAGTCATAACTGCAGAATTTCTCTGGTTTTGTATGACTGAAGTATCAGCCTAACAATAACATTCCTGTAACTTTGGTTTTGTCACTGAATGTTTAAGGTTTTTTTAATTCTATTTCCTAACTATAACGCCCCTGTAACCTTTGTATTTTTCTGTGAATTTCTAAGGTTTTTTAAATGCTAAATCCTCAGTATAACATCCCTGTAACCTTTGTTTTTTTCAGTGAATTTCTTAGTTTTTTCAAATTCTACTTCCCTTCTCTAACGTCCATGTAACCTATGATTTTCTCATTTAATTTTTAAGGTTTCAAAGTTGCAATTCCTAACTAAAATGGCTCTATAAGGGGTATTTTTATAAGCTTGTATTGTCTTCAGTGGATTAATAAATGTTGTTTTTTTCTTTACAATTTTTAAATTGGAGATGACGTCACGATCCCCGCAGACATGTCATGGAAACGGAAAACAAAAGCAGACATTTAATGATCACCAACACATCCAAAAATAATATGTCAAAAAATCCAATCTGAACATTGCACTACACCTATCACCATATACATACTTCTTTCAAAGCATGTTTAAACTCATATTTTTGTATTAAGTTTCTTTAACAACCATCTTTCAGACCAATTTTCTGTTGATGGGGTTATTCGAAATGTCGCAATAACTTCGTTAACTGTGACCATCACGCCTTTTCTATCAAGTGTAAATCACATATATCAACACATACTACAGTATTTTACACAGTAGGAGTTTCTACAATATTCTCTAAACTCATGATTTTTTCTGGAGAGTTTCTATAAAAATTATCTCTAACACCTATTTTATATGTTTGCAGTGACTCTGGAGATCACGATGATGTCTTTAATCGTGATCCACCCTGACAAATCACAAAAACGGAAAACAAAAGCAGAATTTCAATAGCCACCACAACATTAAAAAATGAGAGCTATATAAGTAATTCTAACCATCACAATAGATAACTCACTATCTAAATAACTCTATAAAAACATTTATCACAATCTCAGTATCTCTATAACAATGCATATTAATGATTCACTGATATATTTTTATATATCCACCAATATTCGTAAAGACGTTGATAGTCACAGTGTCCTCATGACAGTACACAGGGGCCGCACTGGCACTCGAGTCATCGATGCGAATACAGCGCACATTTAAAAAAATACATTTTGGACACATAACTTTTATCACTAACACCCCCATTTCTCAACCATGGAGTCAGAGTATCTCCACCCAGACCCCTTTTGTGGGCTTTCCCACGAATTTGCAGCCCTGGGAACCATTCCTGATAGATAGAAGTTGGCTTTCCAATGAGCCGACCATGGCGGTGAGACCGACGACTTTGAGTCAGCGGAAGCAAAGGATTTGGGGTACATACTATACCCTCTCCTGTTCTACCCATCATAGTTCACTGTGGATCCCTTTCTCTGGGTTCCCTCTTCACAGCAGCATCTTCACCCTGCAGAATGCGACCCTGTTTTTGGCAAAATATAAGTAAATCCATTTTGTACCAAAAATGCATTACCTGGACTGGTCATATATGGGCCAGACTCCGTCAGTGGGTAGGTGGTATTTTTCCACATGTAATATGCATATCTGTGCATTCAACACATGTTCAGTCAAAATGTACACACAGGCATCAATGGATGTGGAAAACCATTGCCCACCACTGCAAGACTGCTGCAACCACACCGTGGGCCCTGCAGTCATCTCGAAAGACGGTGGTCGAAACTCATAATCAGGCCCTAAGTGTTTTGTAAAGGTTTCTTAGAGATAAAGATATATAATAAGATATATATTAAGTTACTGCATATGTTCAATTACCTTTCTTTTTGAAAGGTAATTGAACATTGAGTGATACTGTTTCTAAGATATGTCATCTCAGTGGCACTGTGACCATAACAGAATTTCCTTTGCACTTGTGACACAATATTAAAATTTTAAATTAGTTAAAATACATCTTCAAAATTTACATCAAGATACAATTCATATAATCATTTTAAAAGGACAAAGTAAATGAAGTTTCAAAAAGTCACAGTACAGTGTTAGAGGTATTAGTTATTTAACAAGCGTGTTTCAAAGGCAAGCAGAAACTTTACAATCTTACAGTTAATTTGTGTGTCCGTAGAGTCCAAACAGCCTATGATAGCTGACCTGCAGGTGCGTAATCCCTTAGTCAGAAAATGATTGTGGGAGTGGGTGTCTCAGTGGCTGTATGGGTGCATGAGTGGCAGTATGGTTGAATAAGTGGGGATGTGAGTAGCTGTGTTGGTGAGTGAATGAATGTGTGAGTGGCTGTATTGGTGGGTGAGTGTGTGAGAGTGGCTGTATCAGTGACTGTGATGGTTGTGTGAGTAGCTGTATGGGTGGATGAGTGTGTTTGTGAGTGGCTGTATGGGTGACTGAGTGGCTGTGTGAATGACTTTATGGGTGAGTGACTGTGTGTGTAAGTAGATGTATGCATAAAAGAGTGTCTGTTTGACTGGGAGTATGGGTAAGTGAGTGGATGCATGAGTGGCTGTTTTGCCCAGTAATTATTTCTGTGAATGGCTGTATCGATGAGTTAGTGGAAGCATGAGTGTTTGTATTGATTTGTGAATGAGTATGTAAGTGGTTTTGTGGATGATAAATGAATGAGTAGGTAGGTGTATGGGTGAGTAACTCTGTTAGTAGCTGTATGGGTGAGTGACTGTGTGAGTGGCTGTTTGGGTTAGTGAGTGGGTGTATGAGTGGTTGTATGGGTATGCAAATGAGTGTATGAGTTGTTTTTTGGTTTGTGAATGGCTGTATGGGTCCGTAAGTGGTGTATGGGTGAGTGATTGGCTGTGTGAGTGGCTGTATGAGTGAGGGAGTGTATGTGTCAGCAGTTGTATGGGACTGTGAATGGGTATGTGAGTGGTTGTTTTGGTGTGTGACTGGGTAAATGAGAGGTTGCATGAGTGTGTCAGTGGGTGTATGATTGTTTCTGTGGATGATGCCTTTAGTGATGTAATAAGCGATGTCATGAATGATGTCATCATTGATGTCACTGACCATGTTATGAATGATGTAATATGTGAGGTCATAAGCAGTACATTGCACAGGCGTACATTATAGTTAGGTCAGGTAACTTTAACCGCTGAATTCCAGTGGTTTTGTACAAGTGAAATCTGATCCTAAGTATAACATCCCTCTAACCTTTGGGTTTTTCTGTGAGTTTCTAAGATTTTTTCAATTCTATTTCTTAACTATATCTTCCATCTAACCTTTGCATTTTTTGTGAATTTCAACATTTTTAAAAATGTTATCTCCTAATTGTGACCTTTGAAAGGGGCTGTGTGATTGGATGTAGAGGTGAGTGGTTGTGTGAGTGGATGTATGGGTCTCTGAATGCATGTGAGTGAGTTTGTTGGTATGAGTGTGCCTGTATCGGTCGCTGAGTGGGTGTTGAGTGACTGTATAGGTGTGTAAATGGCTGTGTAAGTGGTTGCAGGAGTGCCTATGTGGATCTGTGAGTGGGTGCTTGAGTGTCTGAGTGGGTTTGTGAGTGGGTGCATGAGTGTCCGAGTGGGTCTGTGAGTCAATGCATTAGTGCCTTTGAAGGTCAGTCAGTGGATGGATGTTGCTCTGCTCCACTAGCAAGAACCTTTTCTCCATGACTACTCCCCAGAATATTGGTGCCTCCTGACAGCCCACAATTGGGGCCCCGGGTGCCCAGGATAAATTTCTGTTTGTTAATTTAAGGTCTTACAGAACTGGCAATGGTCGCTTGCCAAGCTCCACAGAAAGCGGTGGGTGCCTATGTCAGACTGCTGGTGCTGTCAGGCTCCAAACTGTGTCATTCTTCTTAACATTTGGTCTTTTCCAGCCCTCATGCCCTTTTGGAGCAGGGGAGGATAGTCTCCTGCAGGACATGCTTGGTCACACCACTCCACTCCGCTCCTCTGGTGATCCTCCAGGACACTTGGGTCATGCTGGCTCTTAACGCACACAAGGTTTACTAGGTGGGCTCCCTTTACGTTGCTGCTAAGTTGTCCATCCTCTGCCAGTGGTCCACCCCATCTGTCCCTACCCAAGAGGGCTGACTTGAGAGTGGCGACCACGGTTGCACATGAGTGCCTGATATACCAGCTGAATGACCTTCTTCATGGGGCGGAGCTGCAGGATACCAGTTTCCCTGACCCAGGCTGAGGGGCATTCCTATGTTGTTGTTCCTTTTGCTGTGTTTGTTGCTTGTTGGGACCACTGGCTTGTTGGTTAGCTGGTTTCCATAGGCATTTCTCCCTCACTCCTGCCCCCCACCTCCCCTTCCTGACGCCCCCACTTTCTCCGCCCTGCTACCCAACAGTCTTACTGCTGCCTTCCTGATTTCTCCTTTCCTTTTACTGCTCTTTTCTCACTATGGATGATTCTGCCTGGGGTATATCTCTTTTTTCCCTCAAACAACCCTTTTCTCCTATTGCTCACATAGCCCCCTTCTTCCCCCAAGTGATGCCTTTTCTTCTCTGTTTTTGGCCAAATGAGCCCTCTCCGACCCACTCCCAGCTATCCCACACACGTCCTTTCCCCCTTGTAGCTGTCATCATTACTCTCTGTATGTTCCCTTCCAGTCTGGTCAAGGGGCTTGCCCGGCATTCGTGGGGGTGGCTTACCCGCCTTGTGATGGGATTGGTCTGTTGTTTCATTTTTGTCTCCTCCTCTATCTCTTCTTCTTTTTTTCATGACTGTGTTTGTGGTAATACATGTACTTTGTATTGTACCTGTTTGCTGGTTTTGCTACTTAGAAAAAGATTCAAACACAAACTCTAAATCATCCTCAGAGTCCCAATTAATGTAAATCAGTACTGACCCTGCTCCATATGGGAACAGTCTATCCCGAACCTTGGTCACTCACACATTCACTCTGTGGCCCACTGCTTTTTTAGTTTGGAAATTCGAGATTCATCCCTCCCCCCAACCGAATTTCACTGTCTAAACTACGTCCTTGGGCTTCAACCTCACATTTAGTCCCAGTATCTCATGTTTGCCATGCGGCCCTGCGAAAGGGGTTCTCACAATACCACAGTGCAACATGCTGTTGAATGAAAAGCCAGGAATTGTGGGTGGTATTATATGCGGCGTGGTTAACAAAACTATACATATAGGAAAAGGAATATATATGGCATAATGAGACACCATTTGTAGCAATATTATTCCTTTAATAAGTAATTTAAGCAATTATTCAAAGTATCTGGAGAAAGTTGCCCCCCAGTAGCAAAGTAACTGAAAAGTGACTGGTAAAAATGTGTAAATTATGTACCAGTGCTCAGATTTACATTTAGCACTTTTTGTTTAATAAAACTTAAGCTAGAAACAACATTTCTTTTTGGAAGAAATACTCCCATTATGCAACAGAAGGTTCATTGTGTGGAAAATGAGGAAAATCCATGTTTATGTGGAATGCTGCAGCCGCAGAAAACGTAAAATTTCTGTGGACCTAGTTATATGTCAGTTTCTGTGGGGAGGATGTGGGAAGTAAGCACTATAATATTCAATTTCTGCTTTTCTTTTCAGTAGGCAATCATGGGTTAAACAGCCCTGTGAGTGAGAAGGCAGAAACAGCCTTTCAAATGCAGATGTGAGCATTTGATTGACGATTAACACTACTTAGGTAAAGGAATGGGCTTGCTAAAAATATATTTACCAGAACAATTGGAGCAGCAGCAGCAAAAGTGTCCAAAGAGCCACTGAGAAGAGAAAACGTGCTGATGCCCCTCTTCCTCTTCCTGAGCCCATTCTCGGCCTTGAACTTAGAGTGAATTCTGTCTACCACCGTAAAGGGTCCTGCTGTCAGCAAGTTCGCCACAGGCTGCAAGTGCTGCCCCGCGATTGCTGCCAGTGGATCAAACACAGCATCAGTTGAAACTGAGAGCCCTGTGACTTGTACTAGCAGGTGAGAGATGTCTTCAGAACACCTGTTTTCATTTCTGACTTAATTAAACAACCCAAGATATTCTAGGCTTTTTAATTACCACACTTAGACTAACATACCTAAAAACATTATTAGTACTGGAAAAGTATGAGAATGCATTACTTGTGTCATGGTGACATGGAGTCAACTGATATTCCATGTGACAAATAATCTCACCCAGGCAAAACAGAATAAACTGGCAAGGTTCAAGTAAAAAATGAAAAGGCACTAAAATAGCATGAAGGATACAATTTAATACATCTGATACATAAGATAAAAAGTCATGAAAGCATTTATTGATATAAACAATATATACAAAAATTCCATTATAAAACAGTTTTTTTACAAGAACTATACATGATGTCTAATAGTAGAAAAATATATTCCCAGTGGTACATGGAATGAATTTCGTCCGTCTACGCGTTTCGACACGTGTGTGTCTTCATCAGGACAGTACCTTCTTATTGCTATGAATAGATAAACAGTCATATTAAAATAATGTCTATATATTAGGTAGTGCACAACATTATACTCGTTTCTTGAACTCATATGCCAGAGATGATAGCAAAATATGATGTACCACTTGTATTGTTGAGACACACAATAATAAAAAACATAAGTGTACATTTACATAATACATTTAGAATTTGACCATACAGTGAAAAGAATAAAGGAAGAGATAAAATATTTAGGAAACCAGGAGAGAAGAAGGAAAATGGAATGTGATAACACAGGACGCTAAAAGACAGATACTGGTGCTGATATATAGGGGCACTTATTAATATCAAGGCCTGCTGATGGGTATAAAAGTTTTCCAAAATGACCTATTAGAGTACATTAAGGTAGGTAACAGAGTGTACTAAAATAGGAATAGTGGAGGATAAAGATCTAGTGACAAGTGATTCAAGTAGTGATAATGGCTTACCTAGTGAGCACGAGGGAAGCCAAACTTGGTGATTAATTCAGCTGAAGTTAGTTACAGAAGCCTCTCTCTGTCTGTTGAAATATTTGAAAAAAGGCAAAACAACCTCGGTATCAGTATTGTTATTAAGAAAAAAGAGGTACAATTTAATTAATAGACCCTGATTTGCCAAAGGTACCTGGAATGCACTTGTAGGAGGAATGTATTTACTGCCTTATTGTGGAACACAATGTCGATATTAGCAGCAGACAACCGATTTTAAAGAGGAAGCGTTATTAATTGCTGTAAAGCCAAAACTACAGGAGAACCTAGGATCTATTACTTAATTTGCCTCACGAAGGATGGACATGCTTGGTGAGAAATCTTATGATCTATGGTGTCTAAATTGAGGCAGGGGGCCAATAGTTCCCTATATTATGAAGCCCAAATGTAGAAAAAGTTGGCGTTGATGCTTACATAGTATGCTAAAAGAGCAGGTCATGGCTTTTTTCAGTCTGTGTGCTTGCAGTAATTACTGTTTGTATCTGAGTCATGAAGGGAGGACAATATCCTGACTGATAACAAAATAAGAAGAGAAGAAAAAGGAGGTGGGACTCTCGTGTGTACCTGCGATAAATATTCGAAAAAGGCCTTTCTGTATCCTGTAATTGCCGTGTGCTGGAAAGTCGAGCGCCGGTGTTCACCGGTAAAGAGCGTGATCAGGGCCAAGGTTATGAGGCGAATGTTCTAAAGAAATATGAAAATGCATCCTATCAATAATTAAGAGGATAATACTCTAATGGTTGCGATCTTCAAAGTAAAATTTATTATAAATTACCTGGCCGAGTAAGCAGTGCGAAGACCCTTTTCTATTAGCGATTAGCTTCCGAGTAAAGTGGCTGTTGTACTAATGGCTGTAAGTTGGTGACTGCCTAAAATAGAATATATAATCTTTATTTAAACAAGCATGATTGAAAAGGCGTCTGGTATTGTCGGTTGTAACACTGAGTTTACGGCGGTTACCTGTCTTTTGGTCGATCCTGTAAATGGTGACAGGTGTGTTCTGGGTTTTAAACAAGCCCCCTGCTCAAAACGGCGGTTATCAGATCGAAATGAAGATCAAATAGATGGATGGCTGTCTGGGGAAAGTTAAATTGAGGGTATTAGTGAGCGCAGTAAGTGTAATGATAAAAACTGATATTCCGGCATGTGTTCTAACTCCTGTAGGGCCAAAATAGCTGCCAAGTGACCCCATGTCAAGCTTTACATGATCAGTCTGTCCAATTTTCATTTACAGCACTTTGAAAGCTGAGATATATGATCCCACACCAATAATGTTATAGAGATCTGCCACATTTCCCAAATACATACATGATGTGTTGCTCAAGTCCATGTTTTATTTGAATTATGGGACTTGTAGTCATTGTAAAACCGGACTACAAGTTCCAGAATAAAAAAAAGCCTGGACTAGTGTAGCACATCGCGCATGGTCCTCAGAAACTTGGCAGCTATGGTTACAATTGAAACTCGAAGTCCAGAAACGCAATGTGTGCTACTTGGCAGCCATGCTTTGTCACCCAGGATGGGCCAGACTATCACCAAGGCTATAGACCCCAAATAGCACCAGCAGGTACTTCAAAACAATGGTTGTTGCTCTGCAGTATTACCACACACATAGGGTGACCTGGACATCACATCTCTATTTCTGGTCTTTGCTTTTACATATCAGTGCATTCTGGGAATTGTAGTCTTGGTTCATTTTATGTGAGCCAATTATACCACCACATCTGATAACAATGATACCTGAAAGCTAAGTTCAATTCAGAAATGGAACAGTGGTGTCCCGGTGACATGCAGACAACGGGCGACCCTACATTCACAACGCTTAAGTCGCGGTTCAGGTACTCTGCCTTGTGGTAATTTGTAGGCCAGCACTTAATTGAATTAATTTGCAGTCTAAATCGGCTCCAGAATTAAGCACAGACTTATAATTCAGATTGCATCATTTCGCCGCAGCTTTTCTGATCAAATGCAGCTCCTGTAACAATCCGCCCCAACCTGTTGAATAGCAGTTAGAGAAGAAAAAAAAAACCATTCCGTACACTTAGAAGTCTCTATAGGTTTTAAAAATCGTCCCACATTTAATTCAACACTATTTTTTTAAACTTCCTCAGTGCTAGCCAGCGCTACATAAAACTTTTGAAATAAAAATGAATAAATAAAATAGTTACCGATCCAAACAGTTTAAAGTACAGCAGCTTGTTTGAGGTTTTTGCCTCGTGAAAATAACATTATCTGCACAAGAGACACACGTGATTCCTTCAAATTTCAATCACACACTTTTTTTTTTAATAGAAGCACTTCGGTGTTTCAAGTTGGCTACCTCCTTCAAGCACAGGCAGCTGTCAATGCTCGCTGGACTCTAAAAGCCCAATTCTATCCATCATTTCACTCCAACAAACGTCTCTCTTTGTTTCCGCCAGTCCGAGATACAAATCAGGATATGCAAATAGCGCAATAGATCTTAATTATGAGAGACAGGTGTCCGCTGAGGCCGCCCAGGTGAGGAGGTCAGAAGCGCCGCCATGACTCACTCACTTGTTGTCAATTCACAAAAGCAGCCAGCAAAGCCCCAATTAATTCCACACACAGGCGGGAGCTGCAGCGGAGAACGGGGCGCTTCTGCGCCTGCTGTTTTATCGGCCCCGGCGCTGATTGTTTGAAAAGCAGCACTGAAGAGGCCCGGCTGTCAAACCTGCCGCTACATCGGCAAGAAGAACTTTTAAGAATATCTTGCAGGATTAATGAGGTTGCGCAGCAGTACATTCATTTCAGATTTAGCGTAGGATATTTAATTGTATTGGAATTTATGGGCACCTGGTCTTACAAACCCAGAATGTATGTGTCTAATGATAATAGCTTTCCTCTGCAAAGTATGCAATGCACAGTTTCCAAAGAGGTCCTACCCACGTGTAGCTGCTAACGTTCATGTTTCCTGGGGCACATACGTTGAGCAGGTCTATCGTGAATACATTTGAAAACATTACAAGATTTAAAAAAAGGAATTCGGATCAGTACTTAAGCCTTTGAATTTAGTTCTCTGTTTCAAGGAATTACCAGTCCAAATGTGGATAAGTGTGCATAAGTCGGACTAATTACAGTGGACCAGCCACTAAGTCAGATCGGCGCACTAAACTTCGCAGCAAAAACAAAACATAGTTCATGCAATGCAATATAAATGCTAGAAACCGCAACAGTGAATATCAAAACGAAAAGATTCATTTACCTAGCGAACATAACACCATTATATACTCCGACAATTTTAGCACACTTTGACCATTATCAAAAACAAATGCACTTGCACGCTGCATTTGGTATTCTGAGCATGGCACAATATTCCCCGTGTTAGATACAGTTATAACAGAATATTGTGCACATAGTTTAATTCAGATATTATGGACCATGCTATTTGCCACAGGATGCTTAACCAAAAGAAATGGGTAATAAATGAGTCATTTTACATAATTGAATCCATAAGATGTTCACATATGGGAATGAATTCAAAAGAGGCAGAAGAGGGTCCATGAGAACTATGAATGAATATTAATGAATACAATTGTTCGATACTAAGACAGTCTAGTAAGGGTGACATTATCAAGTTCAAGGTGCTGAAACCTCTTTCGCAGACACTTTAAGTAACTGATTGTTGAAGAGACATCCTGGGCACCCCCATTTTCTGCTGACTGGTATTGGTGGTAACTGAGTCTGACTGCCCCGAATACAAGGAAAACACCTTCACAGTCTAGGGTACTCTACGGGTTAGTTTACCCCTATGATTGGCATGCCCCCTCCTATAAGGCCCTTATACATAATAGGACAGTGGGATTAAAAGTTTAAAACTACCTTTACGTCCCTAGTATATTGTAGGTCATGGCAGTTAAGAAGCCACCAGCCCTTTCGGCACTTGCATGTGGGCATTGCTAAGAGCTTGAGGTCAATTTAAAAGCAGCCCTTTGTTGCAGGACTGCTTTTAAAATGTAAATCGTGCCCAAAATCAACTTTTGTGTTTGGGGCACTTACAAAATTGAAAAACAACAATATTCTAGCATATTAGGTACCCCCAACCCCAGAGTTTCCTCTCAGGGTCCATGGGGTGGGGTGTTAGAGACCCCTAAGGAGGTCCTTATAAAAGGGGTTTTATATGCCATGGGTATAGAGATATTTCATTTTTCACTTCTCTCATTGTAGTAAAGTGCTTCCCAAAATCGGCTTTTGTGCTAAGAGCACTGTGGAGTGAGGATCTACATTATCTTTATATATTCAGAACCCCTACAGTCTTCCCCTAGATGTCCCAGGGGTAGGGGATATGTTGGTATAAGCCGAGTCCTTATAAAGCCATTTGTATAGGCCCTGGGGCTGGAGAAATTGGACATTTCATTTTCTCTACTCTAGGTCCTTAGCAACATAGGTTAACATCGCAATAGTTTATGAATCCATAAATACCTCAAAGGACAACCAAAAAATATAATTCAAGGACTTAGGAGAATGGTATTCGATGAATCCAACAATATGCTGTAGAATTTATCCTAAAATGTACAGAAAATAAGTTATTAGACTTTCATGCCTGTAAGACGAAATTCAGCCTTATAGTTGTCTGCCCTGATTGATCAGAGTTAAGTAGATTACGCAATCTACTTTGATGAATTGTTAAGGGGCACCCAGGGACAGCAGCGGCCCGTGCAGGTAAGAGTGATGGGTGGTGGAGCCTGATGGGGAGGGGGGGATTTCGACAGATGACCACGAGGGAAAATTAAATAAATACTTTATTTGCCCCAATGCTCTTAGCTGCACGGTCCATGGCTGCCCAGGGAAAAAAGGCTGTCTCTTGTAATTGGGCCCTGCTCCATAGGAATGCCTGAGCAGGGGGAAGGGTCATAAAGCTTCAGCTTCAGAGGTAGAAGGAGACAGGCACAGACAGTCAAGTCCATCCATCCCATTTACACTCTGAACCTAGTCAGATGGCAGACTTAAGGAAGGAATTTGCAGATGTATGAGGGAGAGGAGTTATTGAAGAGAAACTTCCTGGCGGTTGGTTTAGGTAGCTCATGTTTCTCTGCTGATACTTCAGCCATATTGAATTTTGGAGAAAAAGTGTTTTCTCAGAGACTGCTGTGCCACACTTTGGAGTGAATGGTCATGACCTGGGGTGTTGCCCTGCACCTCATTGGACAGGCATGTCCTCCTGATTGACCCCAGGAAACACTGAATAAGTATCTGAGAGGGGCAGAGCCTCTCTGATCTGCTACTTGAATTCACAGAAGAAGGGTCCATGCTGGAAGTTTGATTTGCAGCACCCAGGCGCTGCACTCTGACTGACTGCGCCTGTTGCGCAATCTGGAACTACAGCCCTGTGGACCTAGCTGGCTTCAAGAGGAATAAAGAGTGAACTCCCTACAAGCTACAAGTTAACATAGCACACTTGGCCCATCACCACCAAGAATCCCCAGCCTGGAGTGACTCCAGTACATTTGTATGGGATTTGTCCCAGTGAATTGTGGGAACTGAAATCCCAAACTTTCAAGGATAATCTTGGAGCTTTCACACCCTTGGAGTAAGTTTTGGACATGTTGGTACCCTCAGAGAAACTTCAGGAAGAAGTTCCATAAGTTTGGAGCAACTTTGGAAAAAAGCTCCATTAGTGGACCGACTCGACTTGGCCAATCAAGCTGACAACCCTCAACTGTGAGCTGGCCTGATCTACAGATTTGTCCCACTGAAAAGCCCCAGAGGTCCGACTTCCAGATGTTGACCGGTAGCTCTTTGAATCCCAAGTTGTCTTAACCTTACCGAAACCAGCCTGGTGAAGACCATCAAGTGACTCCTGGAGAAAAAGCTTGCAAAGTTTTTAAGTCCAAAGGTAAAAGTCTTGACAGGGTCAACCGCAAGACTCATGCCACCGACCATCAACCCCATGCTTGCCTGCATCCCTGGTTTGTCCCCCTGGAAAGCTCCAGAGTTCTGAGTTCCAAAGTTTGACCAGGAGCTCATTGAAAGGCAAGCCGGACAACCCTCATCGATCCTGGCCTGGTGGAGAGCCTCAGGGACCCCAACAGAAAAAGCTAAAGAAAAGATTTTCTGTCAGAAGTTAAAAACTGTGACCATTGCCTACCTCCATGAGTAGCCACGCAGGGCTCCATCATGGTCAGCCTGAAACTTTGACTTTGTTCTGCCCTAGCTTGGCCAGATATCCCAATTGGCGCTATAGATTTTTATGTGCTACATAGTGCAAAATCTTTGAAAATTCTTATCACGGGTTCTCTACATGAGAGATTTTTCATTTTGGTATCATTCTAAAGATAAAACTATGTCCTATCTTCAAAAATTGGTGATGGATTTTTATTGTATGATGTGCCAAAATTATTTACTGATTTGATGTATTTAAATGCTTTACATACCTATCCCTGAAGTTAGGCCTGCCTGCTTGCAGCCAAGCTACCAAGGGTTGAGCATGGGAATAATTTTCTGAGACCTATTCTGAACCCTAGACTGTGTTAGTGGCTTCAGTGTCAGTGGTAGATATATATTTACCACTACTAATAATCCACTTTCCAACATTGGTAGTGTGCTTATTTCCCTCAAAACAGATTTAAATTGTTGTGTAATCTCATTCCCAACATTGCCACGATAGCCTTTGAAACCATATATGTGTTTTTTTAATTAAGATAGAATCTCCTGCTCAGGTACATACACTTCCACAAACTACACATCCGCAAAATTACTCTCTTGTACAATTGTGTTCAGCTTGGAAGGCGTTTCTGCAGCCATTAGTGTAGCTGTTACATGATGGAAATACATGCAGATGTTCCCAAGGTACTTGCGCATATTGAAAAAAACAGCACTTACTTAGAAAGCATAAGTTACCAATACATGCTCTGTGGTGGAACTTCTTCAGCTTCACACCCACATCTTAAAATATTCTAGGAAAAAGTAGTAAAATGAAACAGGATGAACATTTCTGCACCAAAGAATCAAGTGGTTGACATCAGTAAATAAAGAGAACAAAATTAGGGGGATTTTTAAATCCCTAAAGGCCTTAAATACACAAAGTACGACATTTAACAGGGTTGGAAGCTGATCATTTAGCTGCCTGAGTTAAAAGTCTACTTCTGCCGAAACCTATGTGTAGCATGCAGATTTGTTTGAATCATAGACCTGCCACATCAAACTTTCACCATTGTGGAAAATTGATGTAATTAGAACCACAGAGTTGAATTAATAACATCTGAATTTATATTGTTGGTAGATTGTCTAGGGTGAGACCTTGGTGTCTGCAGAAAACAGTGCTGAACTTGTCAGGCACATAAGCAGACAAGGCATGGGCCACAAAGTGAGCTCTATCCTTGCCATGTTTGGAAACCATCCAGAGAGTTTGCAGAGATTGTGAAGTGAAATATGAAACCAAGAGACAAAAAGTATATGCACAAACATTCCTGATGTAGACAGAAGACATATGCTATACATAAAACAATCGGAGTAAAACTTCCTTTACCCAAGGATTTATTAAACTAACTTTATCATCAGACCACTAAAATGGGAGTACTATTCCATGTGCAGCACATTTCTATGTAGAATTGATCGCTTTAGCTGCATGCGCTCTCCAGAGGTAAGACTGCTCTCCTATGCGAAGTGAGGTTACCCAGCCTTACCCACCACTTAATGTGTCAGTGGTGGACACCTGCACTCATTTAGGAGATTGAGGCTCGTTTTTCACCAACAAACTGAAAACCAAGCAAGAGAGAAAGAGGAAAGGTAGAAAAGAAAATTAAAGAGAGATAGGAAAACAATGATGATGGCATACAAAGGGATGATAAAAATGAAGGCAATCCCAGTGTAGGGTAGTGAAAGAAATAAGTAATGGTAACCTTGGGATTCAGAAATGGGACCAAAAGAAACAGTTTTGAGCTCCGCATTCATGTTTTTACAAATTTCACACTGCCCCCAAAATGTTCTCACCTCCTTAGCAGCCAACATGTCTCTTGTTCTTATTGTTGGAATAACTACATCCAAACCACCCTCATGTTCACCAGCACACCTGAAGGACAGATAGCCCTGGAATCAGTACCATCAGAATACCCACACAAAGAGTGGACCATACATTTCACAGTAAGAGGCATCAGCTCCACATCAAAGTAAGTTTGAGCCATCCAATATATAAGGATAAAAGGAAATTATGATAAAGTTAACTCACAAGAAAGAGGCACATGCAATTACAGTCCCAAGAAGCACTTTCAAGAAAATAGTGACCTTAGCAAGGAAATATTGATAGTTTGCATAGAATAACTACACAAGTGTGGAGATGTACGAACGGTGAAAGACACCACAAACTATGGCCAGTAATCTGAAACTACATTAGACAATGCTCACTTATAAAAACAGTGCACATCCTAGACATGTTGTTACACTGCCAACATGGTACACTGGAGAAAGCCTACTTGTTTACTGTAACACTGACCTATGGGCTCACCTGTTCCCTTTAACCTCATCCTGAAGGAGCCAGCCCCTCTAAGCACACATGTTCTTTATTTCATATATAGCATAACTTTAAATTACATCAGTCTTCCAGATCTAAGAGCATTATAACAGCAAAGCTTGCCTGTGTTATAGGAAAGTCTTCCCCCATATCGGGGGAGCGTCACATATGTCGGTTCTCTCCGGGCTGGCATTGGAGGTTGGCGGCACCTTAAAGCTGTTGGCCATTGGCAGTCAGTGAAGCCGTGACCCCCGAAAGCACTTTAAGTGCTTCCCGCCCACGCATCCTAACGCACACATCAGGCCCCACACATTAAAGGGGCAGACAGTGGGTCCTTTTGCTTCTGATCTCTGCCTTGCAAGGATGCCGCCTGCTCCCTACCCTGCGGACAATGAGGGATTTTCTTTTTTCTGTGCTTTTCCCTTTCTAGGTCCAGTGTGCTCTGCACTTTGGTACAGCAGCAGCGCGCCTTCTCCTGCCCGGGGGCCGTGCAGGTTGGAGCTCATCTCACCTAACCTGAGTAAAGGTGTATTTGGTAGTGGCTTGGGCTGGGGATCACTGTTGCTGCAGGGGCGGCGGTCATTGCAGGTGACATCACTGGCATTTTGGAGCATTTTTTTCTGTGGAAGCAGTGGGGGCTACTAATTTGTGGACATTGTGGGTGATTTCTCGTGAATTTCGTTCTGGTGCGTTGTGGCTGGCGGGGACCTGATTATTGGGGGCACCTGCTTGGTGGCATCATTTTGGGACATTTAGCTGGTGAATGGTGGGTCATTGTGGGCGTTTTAGGTATACTTTTGGATTGTACATATACTGACATATTTGTCCTGGATCTTCCTCCTGGTATAATCTTCCTTTCATTTGCAACACAGCTGAGCCCATTGGTGCTAGGGTAGGGTTTGGGCATCTTTTAGCCTGGTCTAAGGCACAAGTCCCCACAGGGCCATACTGCCCAGAAAGGCCAGTTTTTAACTGTTGCCTCATGCTTGTGTTGAGGGGAGCTCCAAGCGATCTCTGGCATCTGGTCATTCTGGTCAATCACACAAGCAGGCGCAATTGGCATGAAGCTAGCATTGCCCCTTGGGGGAATTAGTGATGGGTGTAGGGGGTGAACGAGGTAGGTATCCTGGTGGGAGGCGGGCCCTGCGGAGGTGTGCCCCAGGAAGAGGTGTGGGAAGGTGGGGTCCTCCCCTAAGGAGATGGGAAAGGCTGGGTCTGGACCAGGAGACACTATGGGGAGCAGTCATGATCTCACTCAAGTGGAGTGGTGTGGCTCACTGGTTAGAGGCGGCAGACCCGGAAGCAGAAAACGGCCCGGGACCAGGGTTCAATTCCCGACGCGGCAGGGTCGTGGACCAGGGTCAGCGGACTTGACAATTCTCGCCTTGGGGCCTACTCTAACCAGGGATCACACTCGGCAAGTCTGGTCATTAAGCTTGCCTCATCTCTACAACGGCCCCCCACAGATGCCGGGGATGCCTGGTTTCACCTTGGAGATACCCAGAAGGGACCATCTCACAAGGAAAGCCAGGACGGGTTCCCCAGCGGTCTCCAGCGCCGGGACGCTTATGGGCAGCTGTGCGCTTTACAAATCCAACACATTTACATTTATTTACATTCAAGTGCATAAATTGTGATACACAAGAACATGTCTAGATAGGAAATCTAATGTATTAGATTCTCTGTTAAGGCTATCGATCAACATGTGTAAATGAAGCTGAAAATAATGAGGGTCACTGCGTATACATATTTGAAATGAGGGGTTGTTTTTCTGCAATAATGTTTTGGGTTTACATCCCCTAACACAAAAGATTGTGCATTTCTGGGGAGTAATAGATCCGCTTTGGGGAGGCAGATTTATTGTTAATGGAGGGAAGCTTTGGTAATACTGGGACACATTGTGTTATAATGCAGTTCATCACAAACTCTGCAGCACCTCTGCAGTAGGTAGGTGTGAGTAAGGCACAGAACAGGACAAGTCACACCAGGCATTGCAACAACTTGGCAAACTTTAACATGACCATATCAAGAGCTCTCAAAATTCCAGAGCTATAAAAAAGCAACGTATCTTCCTTTCAAGGAAAACAGCTACAGCAATAGGTGATTAGAATTGGCAAATAAAGCACATTCTTTTGAATGTTTGGAAATAAATGTATGTTGTGGTTTGAGAGATTTAGATACTTCTGCACAAATTGAAATATTTGAGACATGGCAGAGTAAACAGGATTATGCGAGATAGTGAATATTTGAATTGAAAAATACACAGGTGCAGCAAGGATGACAGAAAAAGCAAGCACACGTTTTTCACAAGTTGGCAAATAAGTGCACATCAATCTGTGGTCCCGGCCAAACATGAAATGATTGGTTCAAGTTGAGAAGTGTAACATACATACATCGATCTATGCACTTTCACAAACATACAGCAATGAGTGGAGTGCTGAACTGGGGCTAAGCTAAGAGTGATATGGAAATAACGTTTGTGTAATTTCATCAACTAGAATGTTGTCCCATTTATAAAAAAAATCTAGGCCACATAAGGTGAACATGTCAAGTGACTTGCATTTATGCATGAAGTTGTTGCACTATGTAAAAACAAGAGAAGAATTGCAGCCTATTTTCAGACACTGAGCAGTTCTGCTCTCTCCTAACACCGGTGCACTTGTGATTGCCTAGCGCCTATGCAGCCACCATTGTGTCATGGCACAAGGGTGCCAGCATTGTTGTCAAAATAGTTTGTGTGCAGGAAGGGATGCCTTCATCTAAAAGAAATATCCTTTAAGGCTATATCCTCTCTGTATGTGTGTAGGAGAATGCAGAACACATGCAAGGAGGAAACAATAAGGAGAAATAAAAAAAATGTTGTCATTACTCCAGCCTCAGATAGGTAAACCATTTTGGTGTAAATCCTTGTTTACAAGTCTTTGTAAATATGGCTATTCATTAAAAAAAAAACGGGCGGATGCACCAGAGAGCCCAGGCACTACCCATATGATACTTACCTGTTGGAAGGTAACTCAAGGCAGTGCTGTGTGCTCCCTTGAGTAACTTTCCCCATTTTTTTTACAAAGCAACTAAAATCGACATTTGTCTGAGTTTCCTAATCCCAAACTAGAGTTTGTGTTGGGGCTATGCCATAAAAAATACGCAACCCTGATGCACAATTTTTGTGAATCTGGGCCTCAAATTATGCATTTTTTTTTACTGTGCACAAAGCAATTAGCAACAAGGATAAATATGACAGTAAATCTGTTTTGGCTTAATTGGTCCTAATGCCTGCATTTTAAAATATCTTATGGGGTTAAGTCACCTGCTGCAGGCTTCTTTGTGTGTTCAGTAAATCTCAGGGAGTATTACATGGTGAGATAACTCTGGTGGCTAATGCATTTACTGAAGAGATCAGTGCTTCGTCTGATCACAATTTTGACTAAGGGTAGCATAGAGGGTCAATATGTACCTTGCAACGCACATTGTGTAACATGCTAATTACAGATTTTATGTAGACAGGTAGGGGAGAGGGGTTGGCCTAACGGCTAAGGCGCTCGACCTCGGACCTGGCGAACTCGGTTCGAGTCTCGGTAACGACGCCAAAAACCCCCTGTGATTCTGGGCAAATCACTTAATCTCCCCGTGCCTAAAAATGAATGTGTGTCCGTCCTCATGTAACGTAACTGGTGCTATGTAAAGCGCTCTGATAACTGATTCGGTTAGGTTCTAGTTCGCGCTATATAAAACTCTGCAAAAATAAAAATAGGTAGGAGGGTTAATTCTTTAACAGAGATCCTTTTGTTAATTGTAGTTCATAAAATGCTATCCTTCTAATGTATCTCTGTGAGCTATGAGGGAGAAAATGTGACTCCTACACCTGGGTGGTTTCCTAATGCCTTAAATAATGGGAAAGGTGCTAGAGACTGGGTCGATTGTGTCAATTACATACAGAAGTATACAGCATTTGGTAAATGCTATCAACCCCACATTTACAGTATTTGCAATAAACAGAATCATCAAAACATGGGGCCTCCAGATAGTGTGTCACATCATAATTCAGTGCTGATGCTAGATTGGATATACACAGAGACGAAATGTGTATTTGGTTTCCAGGAACTGTTGGTTAGAGAGTCAACTGTCCATCTATATAAAGGCTAAGGTGAAATTATTTCTCCTGCATCTTCAAAGTCTTCATTATCACTTACTCATATCAATTTGCCATTGACACCCTGAAACATAAACTCATGAAATTATAGCATTTAGTTCTCTAAAGTGTTTCAGATTATTTTCTTCCCTACTAAAACATACATTTTTGTAAACAAAGGCTAACCAATTTATAACTCAAAGAATTAGGTTCGAAATGGATTAAGGATATCTTTCTCAGGGCTACAAGTAAATATGTACTGTGGGACTTATCTCCAAATTATATTCATAAAATACCAGGTGAAGGCATCCTAAGAATGTGTATAGTGTATAGTGTATGTTGCAAACCTATATCAGCCAACAGAGACGTTTTAGGAATGATCACACAAATTGTAGATATTTGCTGTCTGTTTGGAGTCCTGTCTTTCGATTGTTAACACATTTTAACCAGAATCACCATTCCAATGAATGAAAGGAGTTAACTAGCTGCATATAATAATAATTTTTTATCTCAAACATTTAATGATTCTGGCATTGAAATGCAAGTATACTTTGTCTTATGTCCTTATGTCCTTATCACAGAGTTAGGTTGTTTGTTGTTCATATTATTAAACCCACTACTCATCATAGAAATGTACCTGACTAAATATTCATTTGTGCTTACAGAAACACAATATCTCTGAATAAGAGGTTTTTCTTTTGTACAGTGCAATTGTATTCATACACTATGCTACTACGGGCTGTGAAATAAAAGAAGCACTATTTAAAATGAATTCATCTTAATCTCAACAGAATTTGTAAGAAAATAAACAAGACTAAAACAACTAAACTCTAATCAGTAAATCTGGAGATATTAAATTTTAAAGTTTTAAGGTGCAATAGCACCATAAAGCAGAAAGTGCCAACAAGGGATATCTGGTCGTGCCAAACCAGGTCAAAGTCACAAGTTTAGGCCGACTGTGATGGAGTGCGGGCTGGCTAGAAGAACCCAGTCAGGCCAGTTGAAAAAAGTACCTTAAATCCTGGTTGCAGAATGTTGCGTGGATCCAGGTCGAAGCAGCACAAGGCAGCCAATGACATGCGTTGGTTCCGAGATGTGGTAAGGCTGCAGTGCAAGGTCCTGTTGTGTCGATGTTGAGGATCCCATCCACGGGGATTACAATGCAAAGTCCTGGCATCAGGGATGTGGCACACAGCTGGTGATGCATTGGTTCTGAAGCGTTGTTAGTCTGCAATGCAGAGTACGGCATCTTCCTCGGGACTGCCATTGATGAGGAATGCGAGTACCTGAGCTGGAGATTTGCCAAGCATTCTGAGAAACATTTGTTGCAAGGGTGATGCAGGCCTTCTGCACTAGGTCCAATCCACACAGCAGCAGTGATATGTAATTTCTGCTGGAGGATGCACTGCTCAGCAAAGGAGATGTGTCAGTTTGGCTCGGGATGTGCCGCTCAGCAGAGAAGACGCATTTGTTCCACTGGTAAGCACCTTAGGCCCACTCCCAAGGGTCCAGGACTGGGGTGGCACCACTAGATAAGGTAGACTCACAGATAACAGAGTCCAGGTGCAGATACCAGGATGTTGGAAACCTGTTGTGTTCTTGAGGCTTCAGATCAGGAGGCCAGGCAACTAGCCCCTGGAGTTACTCTGGGTTCTGGGTGCAAGAGATACAGGTCCAGTCCTTCTCACACAGGCAAGAGAGCAGTGGGTAAGCACAGCAAAGCAGGAGTCCAGCAGTCCAGCAGAGTATCAGTCCAGCAGAGTAGTACTCTTTGCAGAAGCACAGCAGTCCTTCTTCCTGTCAGAGTATCTGAAGGTCCAGAAGTGTACTGAGTTGGTGGTATCAGAGGTCCAGTATTTATACCCAGTTGTGCCTTTGATGTGCACAGATGTCTCCCCTTCTTGAATATTGGATATATGGATAATTATTCAATTGTGTTTTTCCAGGAAGATCCAAATGAGTATGTTGATTTTTAGCAACCTATCAGGCTTAAATCTTGGTTCCATCAGTTTGAAGCCACTGCATTATTTTTGGAGTGAAGCTGTTATTATTTAATGCAAATTGTAGTATAAGGTTACCTACTCATATCAAGTGGATTTCAATTTCCACTGCCCATCATCAATTTTCCATATTGTTTAAAATTATTTTCATTCATGCATGCAGTATGTGATCATACAAGGAGATCTCAAAGCCTTGTTTCTTATCCCAGTAATGGGTGGATGTGCCTATTAGTTCAAAATGGACATATCCCGTTAGAGCAGAAATAAACTTGATTTGCATATGAATGATTACACTCAGGTATGGCACCAATGAGTAAAAAAACAATGCTTTGGAATGTGCCTACAGTCCTTACCTGTGGCTCAGATTCAAGCATTTTCATCTATCCCTTTTTCTTGCTAACTTAATCACCATAGGTGGTGTTGATGTAACCAGACATGGGTATCTGGCTCCTCACTGTTCCACATGGACTTAGGTTCAACCTAGTGGGTTTGCTTGCGACATGGCCTGGCAGTTTTCCTGGACTGCTCTTACTGAAGCAGGACTGGGACTGATATGCATATGGTTTGTCTATTTCCCTTATGGTACACACAAGCTAAAAATAAAGTAATATGTATTGTGCCTGGAGCAATATCCAGTGCTTCAGATAAATGTTGACGTTTCCATACTTCATGTTTATACTTTCTGAAGAGTTGCCATGATTGGTATGAATATGCCCAACCTGGTTTAATTGCTCATTACCCCATTAACCACTCAAACTGTACTTCACTGATGAGTCCTAACAAGACCGACCCTCCCTGGGTTACTTTTGTTCCCCTTTAAAGGGAATATTTTTGAGTTGTTCAGATTGGACTGTTCCTATTGGACTGACCTTGTCTGCGCTACTTATGTACCCCTTTAGAATGGATGCAATATAGTTGTTTGGACTGGACTTTTACTACTGGAACAAGATCAAGACTGATATGGGTACAGTATAGCATTTTTCGTGATGCCACAGATTAACTAAAAGACAATGGAGTGAAATGCACAGTACCTACCAGTGCTTCTGATTGATTCAACCATTCTTCTCCATCGCTTTTATCTACCTAAAAGAGCTAAATAGGGCATTTCAGCGCTGAGCAAATTAAGGATTTCATACTACTGATTAAGGGCATAATTACGACTTTGGCAGTGTGGGAGAGGGCTGCAATGCCAGCGTCCTGTTCTCACACAACCTATGCCGTACTGACCCCGCCTGCCAGATTACGATTTTCCTCATGTCTGCAGGTGGTGCTTTGGCAGTCCCACAAATGTGCCCATTAAGAAGTCACTGCAATGGAAATGCCAAAGGCCATTCCTGCACGGCATGGACTGTTCAGTCCATGCCGTGCAGATAAGGGGGTGGGCCTTTTCCTCACTGCCACAGTTTTCATGGAAGCCTCACCAGCATGAAAACCATAGCGGTGAGCAAACTCCTAAAATGCTTGGCGGTGCTGCAGTGGTACCGCTAGCATGTTAGTGCCTCCCACCGCCATGTTACTACTGTGGAATCCACGATCCCCTGCTGGTTGAGATGAGCCTGTGGACCGCTGAATTTGTAATCAGCCCCTAAGTCCTAATTAGGATGTATGATGGATGGCAAAGCATAGGTCAATTACCCTGCTGTGCACATTGCTTTAGGTCTCAGTTTGAAAACAGTTCAGGGAAAGAGCCAAAGGGATACGAGCTTCATGCAGGTTTATTAGTCTCTGCAGTTGACATATGCAGTGTGAAGCTGAGTATCTGAAAGATAGTATACATCCAGATGCACCAATGTTTAAAGCATATCCCAACTTGTACTTCTTTCAGTATTTTATGGATTTAGACTCTTGTGCATATCATTTGACTCTATGTACTCTTGCCGCACAGGTTGTGGTGATTGCCATGTGTGCTGCTCATCCGTGTGGACTAATTCCTTAGCAGATTACCAAGGGTCAGTCCTACAACCAAACTCCAGTGGAGTAAGTGGGTAATGTGTACCATGTTGCTCATGTTAGGAGTATTTGTAAAGCATATGTCTTATATTGTATGGTTCCAGAGCACATTTGGATCCTAGATGCTAATTACTGTTCTGGGATTCATATTTAATGGAGTCCGGGCGGATCGAGTACGTTGAATTTAATTGTCTTCGGTGTTGTTTAGTGAGGAATTACAATGAATAGCTGCAGGTTGTTGTGAAACTGAGTAAAATATTGCTTATTAATAGTTCATGTTGAACAGTAGCCAACTAGATCCTGTCCTGGGTGAGTGCAATGCATTGGATGTATCCGTGCTTCAGCTGAAGAACTTTGAAGGTTGTTTCATCCTGTTGTGAGGCACAGTGCGGTTTTCATTTAATGTCTTTTGCGTTATGTGTTCTTTTGATGCGGGTGTTCTGTACCTATAGTTTTACATGGGTGTGCTGTTGAGAGGGCACCACATAGCCACCTAAATTATGTTGTGTCATGTGGTGCCCACGCTGGTGGCAGGTATGTGTGTAATATGTACTGTTTGTGTAGGTCAAAGAAGAAATATGATTTAAAACTGCCCACGGTTCCAGTACATTTCTCTGGAGGACATCAGAGTTCGAGTCATGTAGGGAAAATTAGAAACAGAGTGAGCCACCACTAACTCGAGTTGTCTAAAGTTCATACAGGATGATGGATTTTAATTGGACACTTGTAGAACCAGCGAACTGAATTGGTCGAAAGGGCCTTTAGCATCCCAGTTTCTGTTTCCAACATCGAACTGAAGTGTGACCGATGTTCAGTCTCGTCAGTGTGCATAGAGTTCAATATGAGAGATTTCAGACTGTGTCTCTCGAACGGAGGCATTAAAAGACACATCTTCCACAAGCCTGCGGTTGAGTAAGCAAGCAAAAAGCCTTCATGGGAATCCATTGAGGCCCTTAAAAGTTTAATGACCAAATGAAGACACATCAAAGAATCCAGTAATAGAAGATTTATCTTAAAATGATTTAATGGGTGCAATTGCGAACTGTGTATATCATTTTCCATTACCAGAAGATCATAGAAAGTGTTAGTGCTGAGGAAGGTGGAGAAAAAAATCAAGACCACCAAAACTCGTCAACTTCTCCTTTATTCCATAATCAATGTGCATGAAATGTTGATTCATAAATGTGCAGTGACAATAAAGGCTAGATGGAACTTTTCACAAACCCTGAAGATTGTGTCTTTTTTAAATCTTACAATGTTTTCGTGTTACGTATTTTGTTTTAAATGTATATTTCTATTCGTAATAGCAATTTTTAATGCATTGTAATATGTACCCATGTGGACAAACGTATTTTTTTTGCACAGATTTGTGCAATAATATAGATTTGTTTTATTTTGTATTGGTTGCTGTTTGAACGCGTGCTCTTACCTCTATAAAAAGCCTAGGGAGTCATTTGGGTTTGGTAGCACACTTTCCAATTCACAAACATCCACTGCAATCTCATGAGGTTTTTACCCATGGTGCAAGGCACAGGTGTACAGGCGCTGGACTCGTACAATGGTGACCTAATCCCATTTTGCCACCTTCTATTCTGTAAAGAATCTTCTATATTATCTGTTGTGGAAGTGATATACAAAAATCGCAAAACAATAACTCGATGTTGCATTATGTAACACACCTCATGCTTACAGTGCACACTCCAACACCAGCATTACTCTGCAGTGTCAGTGGAAACTGACAATCCCAGACACTGGCACAGAAGAGACACAGCCTGGTGTGGTCTGCATAGCTCTATGTGCATTTATGGTTCGGTTAATTATTTACAGTGGCTGTATCACAATTATTGATAGATCAAAGGGTTGTACAAAAGGATTGAGCGATATCATGGATATTTGTTTTCTCCATGCCCTGGCAAGTGCAGTACCTAGAATTAGTCTGTGATATTGTGCAGCCATGATATCTCTCCTCTGGCCTAGTTGGACTGTGTTGTGTTAGTCCTAGGAGATCTAGCTAAGATGTTTTGTTTTCAGCTTGAGTACAAAGTAAGGGAACTTGCCTGCTGTTGTAAGCAATAAAACTATACAGCAGGTTGCACTATGTTTTATGTGTCGGCAGTTTTGTGTCTAATATGTTAGACTAGATGCCATATAGTTTGGTTGAACTGTTCAGGGCATCATTAACACATTACATTACTCATCTTAAACTAGAGGTGGGTGAGCCAGCAAATTAACATGGAGAGCTGAGTCAGAGCCGAGCCAAGGGTCTGTCTTGGATCTTAGACAGTAGCGGCTGGCAACATTAACATCTGCTAGGGCGCGATGCCCAAAATACTCACCAGACGTATGTTATTGGCCTGTGGTAAATAAATAATTAATTACCGGTTCTATTTTTCAGGATACTCTAATAACAGATAGCTCAATAAATAAGAGTCAAGATTCGAGGTAGCTGAAGTATACAGGCTTTAATCAGGCATAAAAGGACAGGAACAGGACAGCCTGCATGGGAATAGGATGGCAGCTGCCGGGGGCAGGATCTGGGAATTGGCTGGCTTTTAATAACAGTGCATTAATATATATACTAAAAACAATTACATTGCATTCAATACAGTAGGCGTAGCAGTAGGCGGAGTTTGTAGCAGTCGCGAAAGATAAGGCATAAAGTGGGTGTAACAAGAGGTGTGTACAGGGCGTATACATAGACATGTGATGCAAACGTAACAGAATATGTCATAAACGGGGCGGAAACATGGAGGGGGCTACCTGAGCAGCTGGGACCTCTAACCTAGTGGTGCGCGTAAACTGGCAATGACGTGTTACCAGGGAGAACTGGGGGCTATGACTTCTGCACTAGAAGAGGAGACGAAAGTCTGGAGGGTCAGAGCGACATGTACCTAGGCATATCTAGTATCTGGTGTTTATAGTACATGTTGATAGAATCCAAAAGTTATCAGGGTAAAGGCTAACAGACACTAAGACTGGTGCATGCATTATTCTAAATGTATTGCATGTGCGAGGAATATTCTATGAATATGAATACAGTATTTCTCTTACATGGAGACATAGAGGCTAGACCATGACGGAAACTATTGATGCGATTCAGTAGCTTAGGAATGCAGAGAAGGAGGGCTGGACTGATAACTAGAAACATAACATACTCTTGGCAGACTGGGAGGCAGAGCCAGGCCTAGCCGGGCACTGCGAGGCATGAAAGTAAGTGAAGGGTCAGGGATGCAGGTGGGGGCTGTATCGCTCCTCGGAGAGTTCAGGAAACAGGAGCTGAATCTGAGTCCGGGCCCCTTTTGAGGCCTAGGAACGGGGACAATTCAATGAATTAACGTGCACGCTGTAAAACGTGGCAACGTAGCTTTACATAGGCCTGATATTCGTTATATTCACGAAAACTGGAAACTGGCATACTAGATATGGACACAACTGTAATTGCGTCTTTAATCGATCAGAGGGGAATACATATGCATATCGATCATGCACATATAACATAGGATGGGGAACACGTAGGCACATACGACATGGCAAAATTTACTTTTCCACATTCCCTCCTTGTGCCCTACGTTTCCATCAGGAAACATCAATATTCATGATACCATCTATCATTTCATATAGCATCATTTGCTCGTCTCGAATTGTCTTGGAACGGGACTTAGGACTAGGAATACAAGAGGTAGCACAAATGCCGCAAATCGCAGGGCCACATTGTATACAGAGGCAGCAACTGAATAGGATCATTACTGCAATACCTAGAAATGACAATACTTTCCATCCCCAGGCAGATAGGATACTCCAGAGCCAACCGGACCATGTCCAGGCGCCTGGATTCTGGTGTAACTGATGGGCAATTTTATGAAGTCTGGTTATAGCTGAATAAACAGACGGCGCGTTATTAGGAATGAAAATGCAGCAACTAGATCCGATGACTCTACATGCTCCTCCTCTATCGGCCAGTATGACGTCAAGAACGAGACGATTTTGGAGCACGACAGATCTCATAGCAGATTGCTCTTCGGTTAAGTTACCTAGAGCAGAAGTAGTCTCATTCACTACTGCTTCAAGGGTTCTGGTTAGTCTACGTATTAACTTACTATTCTGGATAGGTCCTATAAAGAAGAAGAAACCTTTATTGAAATCTTGATATTGTTCTAGAGTAGTTTCAGTTTGATCGACAATCGGGGACTCAATCTCCCTTCTATGTCTGACCTGTACTAGATGTGTGTTTCTATGATAATCAGATGGGGCTAGAAAAACTGGTGGCAGTAGGAAGGCAATGTAACATGTTCCATCCCAATCGAGGGGCAGACGAACATATGCGGTCTGACCACAAACAAAATAAGAATGACGTGATGCTTTGAAAATAGATTTCCCACTGTCACTATACTTGACAGTAGTAGTACAATCACTATGTCCTACATGTGCGGAACCATTCTTTCTGACACATAATTCGCCTTTGACTGGTAGTACTGAAATAGCAGGTAAGTCTGGAGTAGTATCAGACTGAACATTCAATACCATAAAATTCGAAGAATAATTACCTAAATTATATACTTCATTTTCTAGATCTAACCCTGTTCTATGGGGGAGACCTTGCTTGTCTGGAAAACATGTTCTATTCAGAAGGGACATATCATTTGAAGATGACGTTAACATGGACCATGCTCCACACGAACCATTATGTGAAAACGGATAAGGAAAGAGTGGCAGAACTCCCTTCGGTGTCTGGAAAGGGGGGAGTCGACCACACACCCAACAATTAGTGGCATTGCTGGTCTGGTGTGAATAGTGTAACATTCGGATGAATGTATTATTACGCATAGCAAGACGATAGGATAGCTCGTGAGGAGGCAGATCACTAAATGTGTGCTCTACTGTAGCATTAGCAAACTTATTTATATGTGAACTTGGAAAACATAAATGTAATGCATAACTTGTGCAGGTAACCATCAAACTTAGAAACAATAGGAAACTTAGAATGACGATACATCGTATAGAGTTTTGACTAACTCTCTCACTATGGGGGTCTATCTCATACATGTCAGGGACCTGTCTAACCGTTTCACCCGAGAGGGACTTAGACAATTAAACTGGCTGACTTATTTTACTAGACCGGAGCTTTAACTTATACTCCTGTTGCGGAGTTTTCTCTAACAGAGGAACTTTCAGTTCAGGATTCAAATCAGTGTCTGGTTTCAGGCAGTCTTTAGAAATGTCCTTTGCAAATGTTTTTTTTTGGACTCCATGGAACTTCTTTAGATGAGACAGATGGACCCACCCCTTGCGGCCCTCCAACTTCATGGCCGTGCGGGTGGTCAGGAGAACAAGTCGCGGCTCCTTCCAACGAGGCTCCAGCGGACTTGAACGATCAAAGTTCCTTACAAGGACGAGGTCCCCTGGTATGACCTCGTGCGGTTTCACTTCAGTATTGTCTGGAAATGCAGCGGCAACCTGTGAACGACAAGAGTGTAGGGCAGACATCAAGGAAGCTAGGTAATCTGTCAACATATTGCTGGAAACATCTGTAATACTGCGGGGTCTAGGTGTACCCCACATGTTTGGGGGGCGGCCGAATACGACCTCATAAGGGGACAGACCTGATCTGGAATGTGCGACCATTCTCATGTAGAATAAAGCAACTGGCAGGGCAACTAGCCAGTCTACACCTTTCTCTTTACATGTCTTAGCAATATGGATTTTCAGGGTTTGATTATGTCTCTCTACGAGACCGGCTGCTTCAGGATGGCGCACACAATGGAACTTCCACTGGTACCCTAACAGAAGGGAAACATGTTTCATTAACTCGGATGAGAATGGCTGGCCGTTATCAGAATACACGACCCTAGGGAGTCCATAACGGGGAAAAAATTCACGAACCAACTGCTTGGCAGTTGTCGTTGCTGTGTAATCTGGAACTGGATATGCTTCTGTCCACCTGGACAAAGCGCATACAACTACAAGGACATACTTGAAACCTCGACATCGCTCCATCTGAATATAATCCATCTGGAGGACTTCAAAAGGGTGGTCAGGAGGTTGGAATCCACCTTGTTCCACCGGGACACTTTTACCTGGATTGAACTGGCAACATATCATACAGGTACGGACTTTCTGCTTGGCTGCAGCTCGTAAATGCTTGTTGAACCAGAGGTTCTGTATACTGTCTAACATGGCTTTTTCTCCTAGGTGTGCTGGACTATGTGCGGTATTGATAATGACTTGAACCATGGAGTCGGGGAGAAACCATGTGGCTTTTCCCTTCGTCACCCATCCCTGATCTGTCTGGACCCCTCCTTGTTCGGACCATTTCTTGATTTCTTCAGGAGTAGCATGTAACTGTATGTCTATGACATCTTGTGTAGGGTCCTTAACTGTCATACAGGTAGTCTGTTCTGGGGTGGATGTCTGTGTCTTGTTAACTGGAATGTCTGGTGTCTGAGCTGTAAGCTTGGCTGTTCGATCTGCTAGATCGTTACCTTGGGAAATGATGTCAGTAACTTTCGTATGTGCCTTGCACTTCATGATAGCGATAGCTGTCGGTAAATGTATTGCATCTAACAGAGCTTGAATGAGGAGACCATGCTGAATCTTGGTTCCATGAGAAGTCATGAAACCTCTCTCCTGCCAGAGTACTCCGAAGTCGTGTACAACTCCGAATGCGTAACGTGAATCTGTATATATGTTTACTTTTAGGTTCTTGGCACGTATGCAGGCTTGGGTCAGAGCAACTAGCTCTGCTGCTTGAGCAGACAGGATGTCAATACGGTGTGTTTCTATAACTTCAGTGTCAGTAGTCACTGCGTACGCGGCTGCTAGTTCTCCTGTACTAGTTCTCATACATGAACCGTCCACATAAAGTGTCAGGTCGGGGTTAGGTAATGCAATGTCTGTCAGGTCTTGTCTTGGCTTAGTCATAGTATTAATGACTTCCACACAGTCATGTGTGGCAGGATTTGAAGTAACTGACGGTAACAGGGTAGCAGGATTTAGAACGTTGCAGCGTCTGATTTCTATGTGTGGCTGGAACAGTGTCAGTTCATAACCTGTTAAACGTGCAATGGTCAAGTGCTGTGTCTGTGTTCGGTTTAAAAGAACTTCCACGGAGTGTGGAACTTGTACTGTCAAGGAGTGTCCTAATACTATGGAATCACTTTGTCTGATAGCTAGAGCTGTGGCTGCAACTGACTTGAGGCACGCAGGCAAAGCCTGGGCTACTGGATCTAATGTGCTCGAAAAATAAGCACAAGGCTTGTACTGTCCTGCTTGATCTTGTGTGAGAACAGATAATGCAGTACCATCACGTTCTGTGACAAAAAGTGTAAAAGACTTACTGTAGTTCGGTATAGCTAGAACAGGTGCTTGGCATAAGGCTTTCTTTAATTCATTAAAACTAAGTGTATGTTCAGATGTCCAAGGGAGGACAGTCGATACGGCTGCCTCCTGTGTCGTTAACTGTATCAGTGGCTTGGCTAGAAATGCATACTGAGGAATCCATTGTCTGCAGTAAGAAGTGAGGCCAATAAAAGCACGTACCTCCTTCTGTGTCTTGGGCTGTGGAAGACTCGCTATCAACTGGATACGGTCTGGTGTCAACTGCCTACCCCACTTGGACAGTAAGTGGCCTAAGTAGATCACTTGCTGGACACAGAACTGAAGCTTCGAAGGGGACACCTTGTGCCCCATCTCGGCTAGGAAATACAGAACTGTAAGTGACGCACGCTCGCAGTCACGTTCAGAACGGGCTGTGATCAGTAGATCATCGACATACTGGAGCAGGGCAGTGTCTGATGGCATGTGAATGTTGTCTAGTTGTCTTTTAAGTGCTTGACTGTAAATACTAGGACTTTCTGTGAAACCTTGAGGAGCTCGTGTGAATTTATAGCTCCTTCCATTTAAACAAAAACCGAAAAGGTACTGGCTGTCTGGATGAATGGGGACGCTGAAAAATGCATTCTTGAGGTCGATGACAGTGAAAAATGTAGCTTCAGAATCAATGGCTGTCAATAGGGATGAAATATCTGGGACTACTGGATACTGGGGTATGATACATCTATTAAGTTCCCGAAGGTCAATCACTAATCGATATACTGGAGGTGCATTTGGATCAGTACGTTTCATGACTGGAATGATAGGAGAATTACATACATTGGAGTCAGTTTCTACAACCACTCCTTGAGCAATGAGCTCATCAATAATTTTGGATAAGGCTGCTACAGCCTCAGGTGGCAATCTATATTGTCTGATTCGTGGCAAGACTATACCTTGCTTGAGAGTCACACGATGGGGTGTGATTTGCATAAAACCTACATCAGTTGGACCTTGCGCCCATAAATGCTGCGGTACATTGGATAATCTTGGATCAAAATCGCGTAATACATAGTGACCTTTAAAGTCACGCAAAAGCAATCGTATTCCTTCTGGAGAGCAGCAAATTACTGCACCTAATTCTTTCAATGTTTTAATGCCTAACAAATTTTCTGGACATGACTTCGTAAGTAACAAATCAGTAGTTCGGGACAATGGACCAACTTCTAGAGTAACTGGCTTTGAAATCTCGTTAACAATAGGCTTTCCTGAAAATCCAAGGGAAACATTTCTAGAGCCTGAGAGCGGAGCCCCTGGAACCTCGTCATGACTGATAGTAGTCCTACTTGCCCCTGTATCAATCAAAAACTTTCTGTCTTTCCCTAATACTTGACTGTGCACATAGGGACCCTCTTGATCTACAGGTATCTCGATGAGAGGCAAGCCTACCTCCCTCTCTAGGCTGTTTCATGAATACTGTTGATACTCTGGATACTCTGTCTGAGCATACTGGTACATTTGCTGTGTAACATGCTGTGTTGCAGCGATAGGCTGCGGTGCTGGAACTGTCTGTTGTGCATTCTGCGGTGACTGAGAAGTCTGTGAGACTTGTTCTGGTCTAGGCGGACGTGGTCTTTCTTTAGTCTTACCAGTAGCTATGTTGTGTTTCAGAACTGCACACTCGTTTATAAAATGACCTGGCTGTTTACAATATTTGCATGTCCCTTTAACGGGAGCTGCAGGATGACTGGCTTGATTCGGACCCCTCTTCTGACTGTCTTGTGGAACAGATTGTGCAACTAGTACTTTCATTTTCGTGTCTTTCATACGTCTCCTTTCGTGTTCTTGCTCTTCCCTGATTCTATTCTGGTGATACTGGAGCATTTGAAGCATTTGTGACGGGGTACTAGCTTGCCAGGTACTTTCGACTTTCAAAACTCGATTTTTAACTTGTGGGCTTGAATTCTCGACTAGTTTAGTAACAAAAAGATGAGGGTATGACTCGCTACCTGTCTTCAAACCACTGTTAATAATAAAACATTTTTCAAATCTAGAATAGAAATCACTAGTGTCTTCATCCTGTTTCTGTTTACATGCTGAGATTGCATTCCAATCTTCCTTTTTCGTGGATAATAACCTTGGCAAAACTTGTATCAATAACTCGGGCAATTCTTTACATTTGTCCCCAAGACCGGTACCTGGTACTCGTATTTTATCTTCAGCTTCTAGAGCTGTCCAATCAATCTTTTTCTCTCCCACCTCCCATTCTTTTTCCTTGAGTTTTTCATATACCCCTGCGGGCAACAGGACCTTTAGCATTTTAATGACATCTGGATACGTGTATTCTCCCATACGGAGCATGTCTTTTAATTCTCGATGGAACCCTGCTGGATCTTTGTCGTGACAAGGAATTAATTTCTTCATCTCTAAGAGTTCCATCTTTGTGATAGGGGTGTAAACAAATACTCGTTGCATTTCACCACCCGCTGTCCTAACTGGGTGTACTTCTCGTAACGGATGTTGTCTATCTATGTAAAATGGTTTACTTTCTGGAGGTGAGACGTGAACAAAATGCGGATTCAGAAACGTTCTATATTTGTGGCGCTGTTCTAGAATGACACTAATTAAATCGGTACCTAAACCTTTCCATCTATACTGGAGCAACTCGTTCAGAACATCATGTAACGGACCTGGATCAGAATGTTGTCCCTCATACAGTGTAATGAGGTGCTGGATCATATACATACCCACCAGTCGCTGCTCGGCTGGGGGCAGTTTCAGAAACATTTGTGCCACTATTTCATCTGGAAAAGTGGTAGAATCAGTAGTCCATCGGACTGCTGATCGGGCTAGTTCTAGTTCATGCATGGTACTAAGTTCACTATAACCGATACGTGATTTCAGAATGTGATCGGTAGCTTGAAATACTTGTTCAAGATTCTCTTGTTCTAGTGCTGGAAGGTGAAAAACTTTCTTGTGTTCTAGGCGTGAATGTCGGTCTAGAAGTCTAGATTTACCTACATACGCTATTCTGGCGGTATTCTCGTCTTCTACCTCTTCAGTATCAGTGTTGTCTTCTTTCTCGCTTACTTGTGCTGCTTTGCGTTTCTCGTGTAACCTTATTATTTCCTTACGAATTTTCTTGTACATACTCTCTATACTACTGAGTGTCTTGTGTCTTCCCTCGGCTATATGATCACTCCACTTTGTCAGAATTCTCATTTCGATCGGATCTTTAGTCGGACAATCTTGTTCCCTTACTAAACAATTGATTAGAAATTTTAATACCATGAGCTGGGTCTCAGCTTTCCTTAGAGACATGATTTCGCCAATACTTTCTGGATCGTCTCCTGTACGGATGAAACGATATATTCTGTCTAGATCTTCTTTCATATTCGGTAGGGTGTCCAAATACTCGGTCACCCGTCTTACACGCAATGAATATATAACCATATTATCATCGCCTGGGACTGGATCATAACGGCATTCGGTGAGAGCTCGTCTGATATCTGCAACGGACTGATATTTGGGCGTACGCTGTAACGCACGTTCATGTAACTCGACTAACGTTACACGTTTGTGTGGCGGCGGGGTACCAGGCGGACCTCCCCCCGCGGCCCCTATACTAGAATCGTCGACTGATACTCTTCGTGCTGGCAGAGTGACCGATGTAGCGGGAACTTGTACTACGGGCTGGACCGGGGGTACCGTAACAGGTGCTGTAACAGGTGCCCCGGTGGCTGGAGGAACAGGAATTACATTATTTACAGGAGCTGGCGGAACAGGATTTGCATATTCTGGGACTGTGTCGTCCAAATAGGACGAGAGAAAAATATCAGCTGCGGTCGGTTTGTGACGTAGCTTAATCGGAACCAATGTCGGCGGAAAATTACATGGTGCTTCCGGGGTTGCTTTTGGCAAGCCCTCGGCAAGAAGAGGATACATACCCTTAATAAGGGCATTTCTCTGTCTGTCTGACTGTTCGGCTTTAACTCGTTCACCTACTTCGATTAATTCCCTTTCTTGGGCTCTTTCTGAGGATTCTCTACTTAATTCTGACTTTCTGATTTCTTTTTCGGTTCTTTTATGAGATTCTTTGCGCCATAACTCGATGGCATCTTTCTGGGACTGTCTGGATTTCTTTTTCCATAATGCTTCTTCTACTCGCATGATGCACTCGGCATCCCATGTACCTGATACAGGCCATCTATATTTCTCTTCTAGATCTTTAGTATACTCGACCCATAAGTCTAGATATAATATGGCACTTATGCCATGTTTATGATACATAAAATGACCTGGACTGTCCCTAGGCGGGACAGGAACTGCTTCTTCGAGCAGACCTTTCCTGGTTTTTAACTGACGTAACTTCGAGAACAGAGGCATGACTTAGACTGGAATCTGGACACAAATACAATACACGATAAACACAATAATAACTTGAAAACAAATCACTCATACCACAACATTGAAAACACATGAAATAACATTTAAAATAACAGTTCGGACAGAATACTACCTGGAATACTGAAAACAGAAACACATGAATTTCTCGAGAACAGAACAGAACTTACTGGAATGACTAGATGCACTGCTAAAACAGTACGAAACTTACCGGTCTCATAAAGAGACACGTCAGGACCCGCATCCACCTAGGTGGACACTTCGTGTTGGATCTGTGTACCCAAACCCACGGACCAGAGACAAATTAATTGACCCTGTCTAGATACTACCCCAGCAATGGTACTCACCGGGCAGCAAGAACGGAAGGCCTCGGACTGGACTGGACTGCTACGACGACGGACGGACGAACTTCGGACTTCAGTTACAGGTGGGCCTCCGGATACCTCGGACCTTGGACTCTCGGCTTGGGCTCTGGTCGGGACTCACCGCGTTCCTCCACCGCCTCGTCTGGACGCTGGACCGCAACCTCCGTCTCCTCCGTGGGCCTGAGGGATACTTGAAGCAGAAATATCTGCACGTGGCCGGTATGGTTCCGTCACGGCTGCAGAGGATCAGGGGGCCTGCGTGGCTTCTCCGGCGCGTGGGGAAAGGGCAAGTCCCTTTTCGGGCGCCATTATGTGGTAAATAAATAATTAATTACCGGTTCTATTTTTCAGGATACTCTAATACACATAGCTCAATAAATAAGAGTCAAGATTCGAGGTAGCTGAAGTATACAGGCTTTAATCAGGCATAAAAGGACAAGAACAGGACAGCCTGCATGGGAATAGGATGGCAGCTGCCGGGGGCAGGATCTGGGAATTGGCTGGCTTTTAATAACAGTGCATTAATATATATACTAAAAACAATTACATTGCATTCAATACAGTAGGCGTAGCAGTAGGCGGAGTTTGTAGCAGTCGCGAAAGATAAGGCATAAAGTGGGTGTAACAAGAGGTGTGTACAGGGCGTATACATAGACATGTGATGCAAACGTAACAGAATATGTCATAAACGGGGCGGAAACATGGAGGGGGCTACCTGAGCAGCTGGGACCTCTAACCTAGTGGTGCGCGTAAACTGGCAATGACGTGTTACCAGGGAGAACTGGGGGCTATGACTTCTGCACTAGAAGAGGAGCCGAAAGTCTGGAGGGTCAGAGCGACATGTACCTAGGCATATCTAGTATCTGGTGTTTATAGTACATGTTGATAGAATCCAAAAGTTATCAGGGTAAAGGCTAACAGACACTAAGACTGGTGCATGCATTATTCTAAATGTATTGCATGTGCGAGGAATATTCTATGAATATGAATACAGTATTTCTCTTACATGGAGACATAAAGGCTAGACCATGACGGAAACTATTGATGCGATTCAGTAGCTTAGGAATGCAGAGAAGGAGGGCTGGACTGATAACTAGAAACATAACATACTCTTGGCAGACTGGGAGGCAGAGCCAGGCCTAGCCGGGCACTGCGAGGCATGAAAGTAAGTGAAGGGTCAGGGATGCAGGTGGGGGCTGTATCGCTCCTCGGAGAGTTCAGGAAACAGGAGCTGAATCTGAGTCCGGGCCCCTTTTGAGGCCTAGGAACGGGGACAATTCAATGAATTAACGTGCACACTGTAAAACGTGGAAACGTAGCTTTACATAGGCCTGATATACGTTATATTCACGAAAACTGGAAACTGGCATACTAGAGATGGACACAACTGTAATTGCGTCTTTAATCGATCAGAGGGGAATACATATGCATATCGATCATGCACATATAACATAGGATGGGGAACACGTAGGCACATACGACATGGCAAAATTTACTTTTCCACAGGCCACAGGGTCCGGTCGTCATCTCTGTCTTCCTCTGGCACTCCTGGGTGGAGGGGGAGGGACTTTCTCCCTTGTGCCATGCGAATCCAACCAATAAATTGGAGCAGGCTAACCCAGCACTCATTTTGCAGCTGCAATCCCTTGGTTTTTTCAGCCTTGTGATTGTAGGCTCTAAAGTGCTCAGGGCAGATTGGTCAGCTGTAGACAACCGTCCAATCTTTCATGTGCACTGGCAGGGGGCTGGCATAATAGTGCAATTGCACTAATTAGCCCCGCCCCCTGTCCTCGCTAGAGAATGTGAACCTACCACACACTCTAAAATTGAATTTTTTTACCATTTATGAATGTGTGTGCCTGCTGCTCGCTCTCCCACCATAACCTAGGAGCTGCCGCTGATCTTAGAGCCCCTGCACGAGCTGAGCCCTGAAAACATCTGCTATGTAACTCTCAGACTAAACCACATAAAATATGATAATGTCTCTTAAAAATTCAAAGAAGTTTACTTCTTTAGCAAGTGGAAGCTTTGACACTAATATGTCACATTATTGCACTGCATTCAGAGGCGTCACTAGGGGGTGCGTAGGGTGTGGACCGCACTGGGTGACACCATCACATGGGGTGACACCAATCTATTTACGCTGTGTAACACAGCTCTGCAGCTTCGCCTCTGTTCTGCCAGGTGGCACTATTTTGGGGGCGGCGGTGGCACAGTGCACACATTACATGCAGTTATTAGTGCACGGTGCAAGCACACCTGGTTGGTGTGATTTCCAAATGTTGCAGGGCTTGGGCCAAAGGCAAGAAAACTTTAAAGGAAAGGGGCAAGGGGTCAGGCTTTTTGGTGTTTCCAAGAGACACCCCGGAGGAATGGAACTGCCCGTTAATTTGTCAGTGGAAGAAGTTTCAAGAAGGAGAATGCCACGGGATAAACCAGTTGGCAGTCGAATAGTCCCTGCAAGGGGAGAGCTGGCATGTATGGGATTGCTCCATCAACAGTGCCCGACAGAGCGCTACGACCGGGGGCACTTTCTTGTCCCTGGAAGGCGAGAGAGGGGCACTGCAGCCCCGCTTCTGGTGGTTGCAGTAAGGCTGTGTAAACCTACCCTTTACGACTTTATTGGTGATCCATCCTTGCATTAGACGTTCCGTCTGCGTCGTCCACTCACTGCCCCCGTAGGATACGGCATCGCTCCCCTAATGCTCGTCTCGCAGTTCTTACCTGACACGTCAGGAAGCACAAGTACGCCTGTGTCGTAAATTGCTGCCCAACTCTGCCGTCCCCGCAATCCTTCAGAAGAAATCTCTTAAAGCAGCAGTGCATTAAAAGAAAGCACGCTGTAAAATGTCATCACACCTACAGTCAATCATTCATCTGGTATTTCTAAATGTGATATAAGGTCTGACGAGAAAGATGAACCTAATGTAACACATGTGCTAATCGCATGGCTTTAAGTGGGTCGGGTCCTGCTGGTGCTCAGCACCGTCAATTCTAAATAGCAGGTGCCAAAAAACGGGTCCCTATCGGGCTCTCCTTATTTGCCCTCACACTTAGGATGAAAAATAAATCTTAACTCTGCAGCAGTGCTATCCTTCACAGCCTTTGATGTACTTTCAAAGAAACTCGTTATGCACAGTCTCATCATTTCAGAACTGAAGCATTGTCAATGTTATATACAACAAAGGACAAAGCCATCGTTTTTGCTTATTTATCTTATGCAACTAACAACCATTGACAAAGCCAATAGTCCTGGCTTGTTGTGTAATGTTACTTGTTGACTTGTTGTGTCATATATCTGGATGCACTGAAGTGACAGAAAAATCAAAATACCAGTGCGGTGGTACAGTATGCTCAGCAAAGATTTAGAGCTCAGGTGATTTTAAGCCACACCCTTCATTATATCGACCACTCCCTCCCCTTTGAGAGACCCTCCAGTTTTCTTATCATACTTGGCTAATCGGATCACCGTGTTCTGGACTTTCATGTCGCAGCATTGTGCATAGAGGGGAGTTTTTAGCTTGGTTCACTTGGACTAGGGTCCAGATTCAAATTCTAGGCAATTTGGACCAAGGGCGCACCATTTTCTTAAAGTGCCTGGCATGTACCGGCTATTACAGATGTAGGAGCTGCTGTGGCTTTTGCTGTTTGTGGACAAAAACGTGTTAAACTTGTAACTCGCAGCAGAGGATTCTGGGAAGTGTAGTCCAGCTATCATTAGTAATCCCGTGGTTCATCACGCACATTAATTAGGCATGATGTTAGCAACATTTTAAAAAGACACAGGCGAAGTTACACTACTTTATAACACAATGCTTAAGTGGAATTTGCACTATGAAAGGAAATAAATAAGACCAGGCACATAGAGTGCAGTGCTATATGATTCAATGCCACAAGAACATAACTTTTCCAGTTCTGGACTTTTCCTCACAATTTTCATTTGTGATAGTGAAATTGGTTGATTTGATTCACACCAAGATTAAAAGTCTCAGAAAAAATTGATAGTGTACATACAAATGGAAATTGGCGGACTCGGAGCGGAGGAGGTCCATGCGGTAAGTCGTGAGGGGGTGACACCATGAGTTACCCGCACCTGGTGACACCAACCCTAGTGACGCCCCTGACTGCATTCAGTACTACTTTTTTAAAGGTAAAATAAAATGTTTGCCTAAGATCACACAACGTAAGCAAGGAAGCCACAGTTTCTCCAGGTTTTCTGGTTTCACTTTGTACAAATCAGCCAGCAACTGGGTGTCTATTTATACATGGTCAGCGACTGGCTGCCGCCCCCCCCCCCCATCCGACCACACCAACCCCAGAAACATGAACATGAGGCCTGGTTATCTTTGGAAGGCGGGGGCTAGTCCCCCGGCCGTATTTATTAAGATATGAAATTAAAAAGGTTTTTAATTGCATGGTCAACAATTTATACAAAAATCAGCAGGACATTAGATACAATATCGTCAACAAGTTTGAGAGGCTAACCTTAACAAAACTCTAATACAGGTTGTTTCCTAACCGAATCTAACATCCTCATCTTGATTTTTGTATCCTACATTTCTGGCCATATGGCAAGGTCGCTAACCGGTGTCAGGTCCTACTAGCTGTGCCTCACCTAGAGATGAGCGCATGCGCAGCCGGGCCCGGTAATTACCCGGTCCACGCCGTGAACTCCATTTACTCACTTAAGTAGGGCCCTTACTCTGCGTCATCCGGTGACGTCATAAGTATGCGCGCGTGGGGTGGCTACCAGCCTAAGGAAAGCGTGACTCCTCCAACCCGCGCCCCTTTGAAGCACCAATTACCTTGCCCCTGAAGTTCTAGGAGGGGCCAATGGCCTCCTCCCCCTGGGCGGGAACCTCCATTGGATGATGCCCGCCCCCTCAGACCTTAAAATAGCTGCTCACCGGTCATGACCTTACCGCATGCCCCATACCTAATAAATACGACGACCTATGGGAAAAAATTCTAATGGACAACTACTCTGACTAACACAACAAAGCATCACTGTAAGGCTACAAAGGGAAAAAGGTCCTAAACACAATTGCAAATTATAAAATATTTCAGCACAGTACACTAAAAGGAGAAAAAACTTCCTACACACAATTGCAAATTATAACATATTTTACCGTTCACTAAAAGGGGAAAATTCCTAAAGAAAGCATCATCCGCATAATATATAACCCGACAATTTTCCATGTGCATAGCCAGGATGGCAACAATCACCTCAAAATTACACCTAACACGACTAATACAGCATCAACCATTTTTGTTCCAGGGATGGTGGGTGGGTTAACAAAGAAGCCCCGAGCGCGGGGCACAACACGCTGTGGGGGAGCGTCCAGGGAACAAGAGGGTCTCCCGGGCGCTCCCCGCCTCTTTATTCACAAGGGGCCGGGTGGGGATGGCAACGCCCCCCACCCAGCCTCTCCAGCAGCACGCCCCCCCCTGACCCGGACATCCTACCCTGGTATCCGGGTCAGGGAGGTCGCCGGCCAATCGGTGGCGGGTCACGCCCATGAGGGCCCGCCCCACCATCGAGAGGCACTAAGGGCGGGCGGGGGGGCCAAGGGCCCCCCTTTTCACATGGTCAGCGACTGGCTGCCGCCCCCCCCCCATCCGACCACACCAACCCCAGAAACATGAACATGAGGCCTGGTTATCTTTGGAAGGCGGGGGCTAGTCCCCCGGCCGTATTTATTAAGATATGAAATTAAAAAGGTTTTTAATTGCATGGTCAACAATTTATACAAAAATCAGCAGGACATTAGATACAATATCGTCAACAAGTTTGAGAGGCTAACCTTAACAAAACTCTAATACAGGTTGTTTCCTAACCGAATCTAACATCCTCATCTTGATTTTTGTATCCTACATTTCTGGCCATATGGCAAGGTCGCTAACCGGTGTCAGGTCCTACTAGCTGCGCCTCACCTAGAGATGTGCGCATGCGCAGCCGGGCCCGGTAATTACCCGGTCCACGCCGTGAACTCCATTTACTCACTTAAGTAGGGCCCTTACTCTGCGTCATCCGGTGACGTCATAAGTATGCGCGCGCGGGGTGGCTACCAGCCTAAGGAAAGCGTGACTCCTCCAACCCGCGCCCCTTTGAAGCACCAATTACCTTGCCCCTGAAGTTCTAGGAGGGGCCAATGGCCTCCTCCCCCTGGGAGGGAACCTCCATTGGATGATGCCCGCCCCCTCAGACCTTAAAATAGCTGCTCACCGGTCATGACCTTACCGCCACAGGCCAGCATTGTTAACCGACGATCTGGCCTCCCCCTACCTAAACAGGAGCATACTTACTTTTGCAAAAAAAAACTCCAACCAGGTCCATAGATTATTAGCCCACCGTACGTTCCCTGCCGCAGTCAAGTGTACCCTGTCCCCCAGGTAGAACTAAGCGCCCCAGATACCCCATGTGGAATCGTCTGCAAACGGAGGGCTTGAAATAGTTTGCCAAACAGTGTGTTGATCCTCTTTACCGAGTGATTCAACGCCCTGACCGAGTACCCCTCTCGCCACTGTCACCAGGGATAAGTTGCGACCATACTACTGTGCAACCCGGGCAATTCCTGGCCACCCACCCCGCAGTATAGATAATCACCCCAATAAGGGTGCGCCTCCCCAGTTTGGCCAAATGATTTTCCCCCAGGCGAAGTATCACCACTGGGGTGGGGGGGCGGGCTGGCTGCTGAGCTAAGAGTCCCTGGAAGACTTTCCTAACTGGCTGGGCATAAGCCCTTTTGCTACGGTCTCCAGAAAGAAAAACATTGACCCGGACATGTCTTGGCCGCCCACCACGCAGCAGAGATGATTTCCTCAATAAGGATGTGCCCGCCCAGTTTGGCCAAACCGTTCCCCCCCAGGTGAAGTATCGCCACTGACGGGGAGTAAGTTGTTAGGAGAGTAGCTCAGACCAAAATAATTACTAACTGCCTGGGGCGTATGCCCCCCCTCTTCCCCTAAGGGGACGGAAACCCCTTCTGTTCTGCCCTCCTCCTACATTCACTTGCAAGGAAAAGAAACATGTTTGGCACGCCTCACACATGAGTGGCCCACAACCAAGTCACCATTGTCCGTCGCACGTCTTGCTGCTTTCGTTGAGCTGTTGACGCCTGATGATGCCCCGCGGCGAGTTCCTCCCCTGCGTTGACAGGTTTGAGAAACTGCAACCCCTTGGCTGTCCATCCTCTGCCGTTGACGTGGCGTGTAGCCTTGCCCAGGTATCTCCAATGGGTCCAATCCGATGTACACGTCCCATCGGCTGTCTGCCCGTTGGAGTCGTAGCAGTCGTTGCGGAGCACCTCCAGGACATCCGCCATGAACTCGGCCGTACATAAATGGGGAGACAAACAACCATTAGCGTCTCGGATTCCTGATGATAGCTGCAATACACATGCCTGCATTACATTGCCCTCTTACGCTAAGTCCTATCCCAGGCTAGTGTACCCGCACATGATGCAAATGGCTACAGAGACCAGTCCCCCATTTAGTAATAGGCTTCCGGCCAAAGAACTGTGCCAATTATTTCAATCAACACTGTGTTGGAACACTGCAGCACTGTGCGCCAGAATTGACAGAACCTCAGTATGCAGCCCCTAGTAGACTCGTATTTGTTTTGGTCGATGCTCTGTTGCCGGAGTTAGTTTCCTGTTACTTGGAAACTAATGGCGCTAGAACCGCAGTATTGCTAGCTGAAACAGGACTGGCTGAAGGGGCCTCACGTGCCATGTGCCGTAACGGGAAAACACAGGACCGACCACCACCCTACGGATGTCAAAATTGCAGCCCTATTAGCAAGACCAACGATCTAGCTTTAACATGCCATTACGTGTTATCATCCTCATGCATGTGTGCTCCTGCCAGGGTCACCCCTGTAAAGTCCAAACTGTTGGCTTCGCCAAAGGCTTGTACCCCTCACATGTGTGCCTTTGATACTTGAACAAGTGCCACCATTCCCTACGTGACTTTTGTTCCGTGTGTCTGGCATCTACTGCAGTATCATACCTCTAATAGTACCGTGTTTCCTCTAGTAACCTGTATACTGGTCACGTTTTCCTTCTGTGCACTTTCTGCTACTTCCTGACTTAGTTTGGCCACAACCGGCCCTTTACCTCAATGTAACATGACATCTGTTTCGTACCCCGTTCACGTATAATGTTCTCCTCATGTATTAGATCTGTTCCTATTGTGCAGTGCTCCGACATACGTGGGAAAAAGTTTGCGCCCTACACTAAACGCATCAATAACTAACATCAACAAAAATACTCTGTGTGAACTGCAGGTTAACATCTGGCAGGTACACCAGGAGCAATTAGTCTGCATGTGTGTATCAAGTAATCCTGCATTCGGCTGCATCACGCCCGACTGTTATGTGGACTGTGACTACAACAGCATATAGGTGGCTCATACACCGCGCCATGGTGACGCACCTTGTATGTTGTATTATCAACCTGGGTATCACATCATATTACCATCCGCGCTCCCACGGACAGAGCTTTAGGTGGGATGACAATGTCACTCCCTTAAAGTCAGAACAGTTGGCTTTGCCAAAGCTTGTTCCTCTCGCATTCTGTTTGCCCTTGATACTTGCCCAAATGCCATCATTGCCTACGTAAGATTTGTTTGTGCCTGAGTGCCTAGCCTATATTGCAGTAGTATACCTCTAATTGCACTTTGTATTCTCTTGTAACCTGCACACTTGTCACGTTTCCTTTCTGTACACTTTTGCTACCTCATGTATTACGCCTGCTCACAATTGTCACTTATACCTCATGTCCCGCCGCGTCTGCTTTTGTAATCCGTTCACATGTAAAGTTCCCCTCATGCCTCAGTTCAGTCCCTATTGTGAAGCGCCCTGACGCTTTCGGGTACCGTCCGTGCCCTATAACACGCATTAATAAATAAAATAAACAAATAAACTTCCTCCCCGCTCAATTACATTGTGTATACTATTTTGTATTCCCCGGGAAAATTGTTCAGATGATTAGTAGCACGGGCATATTCCTAGTCGAAGTGCTGGGGGAATCGAGACATTTGGCCAGAGCGAGGCTTGCACCCGGGATCCCATGCTTACGGTCCCTACCTCATTGGCCATGCACTCTCTTGGGGGCCCGGCATGTAGTTACTAGACCACTAAATGGTAGCATAGGCCTCACGTCAGCTCTGTGTGTGGCAAAGTATGCCACCATAATTTTTAATATTTAAACAGTAGCGTTACCTACGGCGAAATTTACTCAAATGGAACTGCTCCCACTGCAATGCCTCAACTTCCTATTCTGTTGGCTAGCGGGCAGAGTCTGCCTGAGCTACATTATCACACTAATCCAACCAAGACATTGTAATATGCTCATCTGAAAAAAGGGGGCCTGACAGCAGATGCACCAGTAAGCAAGAGTTGACAATGTGCGCCTTGTAATTCGCAGTGTCGGCTAAAAATGCAATCCTCGAGTTTGTTAATAATAAATGGGACTTCACGTTTTCAAAGCGGACGTGGCAGGTAATGGAAAAGTGTGTGTATACATGCAAGATGTAAGATCCCTCCGTTCTCACATGTGCCTTCAATAAATGGGACTTCACGTTTTCAAAGCGGACGTGGCAGGTAATGGAAAAGTGTGTGTATACATGCAAGATGTAAGATCCCTCCGTTCTCACATGTGCCACGTCAGATACTGATACAGAAAAGGGGGTGGTGATGAACAGAGTGTCTGAATTAAGCAGACCACTCTTACCCAGTCCAAAGATCAGGGCTTGATCCATCACCGTTATTTATCTCACTGCCCCATCCCAGCTCAGAACCTGGCTATATGCAAATTAGTCTGTCCCTGGCCCAGTGCATCATGGGAACAGGGCAGACCAAACTACCAAGCCAATTCTTCACCAGAAAGGAGACAAGCTACCGGGGACCGGTTTCTGGCATTTCAGCCTCTTCGGCCCGGCTTGCTTGAATCCTGATGGAGCAGTGAGAAAGGGACTCATGTCTGAGTATACCCTGCCACACCTATAGTGGCCAAAAACGATACAGAAAAGGGGGTGGTGATGAACAGAGTGTCTGAATTAAGCAGACCACTCTTACCCAGTCCAAAGATCAGGGCTTGATCCATCACCGTTATTTATCTCACTGCCCCATCCCAGCTCAGAACCTGGCTATATGCAAATTAGTCTGTCCCTGGCCCAGTGCATCATGGGAACAGGGCAGACCAAACTACCAAGCCAATTCTTCACCAGAAAGGAGACAAGCTACCGGGGACCGGTTTCTGGCATTTCAGCCTCTTCGGCCCGGCTTGCTTGAATCCTGATGGAGCAGTGAGAAAGGGACTCATGTCTGAGTATACCCTGCCACACCTATAGTGGCCAAAAACGATACAGAAAAGGGGGTGGTGATGAACAGAGTGTCTGAATTAAGCAGACCACTCTTACCCAGTCCAAAGATCAGGGCTTGATCCATCACCGTTATTTATCTCACTGCCCCATCCCAGCTCAGAACCTGGCTATATGCAAATTAGTCTGTCCCTGGCCCAGTGCATCATGGGAACAGGGCAGACCAAACTACCAAGCCAATTCTTCACCAGAAAGGAGACAAGCTACTGGGGACCGGTTTCTGGCATTTCAGCCTCTTCGGCCCGGCTTGCTTGAATCCTGATGGAGCAGTGAGAAAGGGACTCATGTCTGAGTATACCCTGCCACACCTATAGTGGCCAAAAACGATACAGAAAAGGGGGTGGTGATGAACAGAGTGTCTGAATTAAGCAGACCACTCTTACCCAGTCCAAAGATCAGGGCTTGATCCATCACCGTTATTTATCTCACTGCCCCATCCCAGCTCAGAACCTGGCTATATGCAAATTAGTCTGTCCCTGGCCCAGTGCATCATGGGAACAGGGCAGACCAAACTACCAAGCCAATTCTTCACCAGAAAGGAGACAAGCTACCGGGGACCGGTTTCTGGCATTTCAGCCTCTTCGGCCCGGCTTGCTTGAATCCTGATGGAGCAGTGAGAAAGGGACTCATGTCTGAGTATACCCTGCCACACCTATAGTGGCCAAAAACGATACAGAAAAGGGGGTGGTGATGAACAGAGTGTCTGAATTAAGCAGACCACTCTTACCCAGTCCAAAGATCAGGGCTTGATCCATCACCGTTATTTATCTCACTGCCCCATCCCAGCTCAGAACCTGGCTATATGCAAATTAGTCTGTCCCTGGCCCAGTGCATCATGGGAACAGGGCAGACCAAACTACCAAGCCAATTCTTCACCAGAAAGGAGACAAGCTACCGGGGACCGGTTTCTGGCATTTCAGCCTCTTCGGCCCGGCTTGCTTGAATCCTGATGGAGCAGTGAGAAAGGGACTCATGTCTGAGTATACCCTGCCACACCTATAGTGGCCAAAAACGATACAGAAAAGGGGGTGGTGATGAACAGAGTGTCTGAATTAAGCAGACCACTCTTACCCAGTCCAAAGATCAGGGCTTGATCCATCACCGTTATTTATCTCACTGCCCCATCCCAGCTCAGAACCTGGCTATATGCAAATTAGTCTGTCCCTGGCCCAGTGCATCATGGGAACAGGGCAGACCAAACTACCAAGCCAATTCTTCACCAGAAAGGAGACAAGCTACCGGGGACCGGTTTCTGGCATTTCAGCCTCTTCGGCCCGGCTTGCTTGAATCCTGATGGAGCAGTGAGAAAGGGACTCATGTCTGAGTATACCCTGCCACACCTATAGTGGCCAAAAACGATACAGAAAAGGGGGTGGTGATGAACAGAGTGTCTGAATTAAGCAGACCACTCTTACCCAGTCCAAAGATCAGGGCTTGATCCATCACCGTTATTTATCTCACTGCCCCATCCCAGCTCAGAACCTGGCTATATGCAAATTAGTCTGTCCCTGGCCCAGTGCATCATGGGAACAGGGCAGACCAAACTACCAAGCCAATTCTTCACCAGAAAGGAGACAAGCTACCGGGGACCGGTTTCTGGCATTTCAGCCTCTTCGGCCCGGCTTGCTTGAATCCTGATGGAGCAGTGAGAAAGGGACTCATGTCTGAGTATACCCTGCCACACCTATAGTGGCCAAAAACGATACAGAAAAGGGGGTGGTGATGAACAGAGTGTCTGAATTAAGCAGACCACTCTTACCCAGTCCAAAGATCAGGGCTTGATCCATCACCGTTATTTATCTCACTGCCCCATCCCAGCTCAGAACCTGGCTATATGCAAATTAGTCTGTCCCTGGCCCAGTGCATCATGGGAACAGGGCAGACCAAACTACCAAGCCAATTCTTCACCAGAAAGGAGACAAGCTACCGGGGACCGGTTTCTGGCATTTCAGCCTCTTCGGCCCGGCTTGCTTGAATCCTGATGGAGCAGTGAGAAAGGGACTCATGTCTGAGTATACCCTGCCACACCTATAGTGGCCAAAAACGATACAGAAAAGGGGGTGGTGATGAACAGAGTGTCTGAATTAAGCAGACCACTCTTACCCAGTCCAAAGATCAGGGCTTGATCCATCACCGTTATTTATCTCACTGCCCCATCCCAGCTCAGAACCTGGCTATATGCAAATTAGTCTGTCCCTGGCCCAGTGCATCATGGGAACAGGGCAGACCAAACTACCAAGCCAATTCTTCACCAGAAAGGAGACAAGCTACCGGGGACCGGTTTCTGGCATTTCAGCCTCTTCGGCCCGGCTTGCTTGAATCCTGATGGAGCAGTGAGAAAGGGACTCATGTCTGAGTATACCCTGCCACACCTATAGTGGCCAAAAACGATACAGAAAAGGGGGTGGTGATGAACAGAGTGTCTGAATTAAGCAGACCACTCTTACCCAGTCCAAAGATCAGGGCTTGATCCATCACCGTTATTTATCTCACTGCCCCATCCCAGCTCAGAACCTGGCTATATGCAAATTAGTCTGTCCCTGGCCCAGTGCATCATGGGAACAGGGCAGACCAAACTACCAAGCCAATTCTTCACCAGAAAGGAGACAAGCTACCGGGGACCGGTTTCTGGCATTTCAGCCTCTTCGGCCCGGCTTGCTTGAATCCTGATGGAGCAGTGAGAAAGGGACTCATGTCTGAGTATACCCTGCCACACCTATAGTGGCCAAAAACGATACAGAAAAGGGGGTGGTGATGAACAGAGTGTCTGAATTAAGCAGACCACTCTTACCCAGTCCAAAGATCAGGGCTTGATCCATCACCGTTATTTATCTCACTGCCCCATCCCAGCTCAGAACCTGGCTATATGCAAATTAGTCTGTCCCTGGCCCAGTGCATCATGGGAACAGGGCAGACCAAACTACCAAGCCAATTCTTCACCAGAAAGGAGACAAGCTACCGGGGACCGGTTTCTGGCATTTCAGCCTCTTCGGCCCGGCTTGCTTGAATCCTGATGGAGCAGTGAGAAAGGGACTCATGTCTGAGTATACCCTGCCACACCTATAGTGGCCAAAAACGATACAGAAAAGGGGGTGGTGATGAACAGAGTGTCTGAATTAATCAGACCACTCTTACCCAGTCCAAAGATCAGGGCTTGATCCATCACCGTTATTTATCTCACTGCCCCATCCCAGCTCAGAACCTGGCTATATGCAAATTAGTCTGTCCCTGGCCCAGTGCATCATGGGAACAGGGCAGACCAAACTACCAAGCCAATTCTTCACCAGAAAGGAGACAAGCTACCGGGGACCGGTTTCTGGCATTTCAGCCTCTTCGGCCCGGCTTGCTTGAATCCTGATGGAGCAGTGAGAAAGGGACTCATGTCTGAGTATACCCTGCCACACCTATAGTGGCCAAAAACGATACAGAAAAGGGGGTGGTGATGAACAGAGTGTCTGAATTAAGCAGACCACTCTTACCCAGTCCAAAGATCAGGGCTTGATCCATCACCGTTATTTATCTCACTGCCCCATCCCAGCTCAGAACCTGGCTATATGCAAATTAGTCTGTCCCTGGCCCAGTGCATCATGGGAACAGGGCAGACCAAACTACCAAGCCAATTCTTCACCAGAGAGGAGACAAGCTACCGGGGACCGGTTTCTGGCATTTCAGCCTCTTCGGCCCGGCTTGCTTGAATCCTGATGGAGCAGTGAGAAAGGGACTCATGTCTGAGTATACCCTGCCACACCTATAGTGGCCAAAAACGATACAGAAAAGGGGGTGGTGATGAACAGAGTGTCTGAATTAAGCAGATCACTCTTACCCAGTCCAAAGATCAGGGCTTGATCCATCACCGTTATTTATCTCACTGCCCCATCCCAGCTCAGAACCTGGCTATATGCAAATTAGTCTGTCCCTGGCCCAGTGCATCATGGGAACAGGGCAGACCAAACTACCAAGCCAATTCTTCACCAGAAAGGAGACAAGCTACCGGGGACCGGTTTCTGGCATTTCAGCCTCTTCGGCCCGGCTTGCTTGAATCCTGATGGAGCAGTGAGAAAGGGACTCATGTCTGAGTATACCCTGCCACACCTATAGTGGCCAAAAACGATACAGAAAAGGGGGTGGTGATGAACAGAGTGTCTGAATTAAGCAGACCACTCTTACCCAGTCCAAAGATACTGGCCAACAATTGCTTCCTTTCACCGCACGCGGTAGCGCTTACATAGATTTTCTTGCTACAGAGCAATCTCGCCAGACCAAACATGTGGGCTGCTAGTTATGGACGACATGTGATTTGCTTTATATTTTTAACTAAAGTGCCACGCTATGGTCAGTGAGCTAATTGATTTAGCGAACACTGTTCTGCGCATGTTATATAAGAGCGCACCAAAGTGTGGGTGGTGCGTCATTGCACAATTCCCGTGGATGCATGGACTTGGGCCACTGATTAACCTCACAGCTTATCCATGAAAAACACACATTTCCCAACTGCACAACACCCCGAGCTGTCGGTCAGTTGCCCAACTAACAAACTTAGCATGTTAGGTTATCGACAAAGACTCCCAGAGTCCAATGCTGTTTACTTCTTTAAAGTTACGGCCATGGTCATTAAGCACATTAATGTAAGAGGAAACCGTTCTGCGCTTGCCAGCCTACAACACATGTTGTTTACTGTAACAACATCATTTACCCAGATGCATAAACTCGGGCTACAGAATAATGTACCGCCCTATGTGCGCGAGTAGCTCACTAACGAACGCGCGTTATTTTTACTGCAACACATCATTTATCCCAGATGCATAAACTCGGGCTACACTCTTTAAAAGCTCCATTGCTTCCCCTACTTGCAGAGGACATTACAGTTTTATTTTTAAACAACTTTTTTCTTTCTAGTAGTTACCGGTGATGCTAGCTACTTGCATCTGTAATTTTGACTTGCAAGCTATCTTCTTTTATAGTGCCAAACAGCTTTTGTAATGCAGAAAGATTGACGTAGGAGCGCAAATTTGACCCAAAATCAGGTATCAGAGCGCTTGTATGAGCAGCAGATGGACACATGCATTTTTGTTAGGCATGGGGAGATTAAGTGATTTGCCCAGAATCATAGAATGTTAATTTGCCAAAATTCGAACTCAGTTCCCCGGATTTGAGGTCGACTACCCTAGCCTTTAGGCTACATCCTCACCAGGCCCAGGGCACCCCCCTCCAAGCACAGCATTGGCTACCACCATATCAGTTGTGCCCCAGAAGCACGAGCACGTGGACAGAACATCCCAATTACAATCCCAATTATTTGCCTCAAACATGCCCGCCCACCATGGCGTATCCAAACCAACGAGGAACCAAGGCCATGTAAGGTGCTGTAACCTACGACCTGTAACATCCCACCTAGGCACTGCTGAGGCCTTACCCAACCGAGCTATACCTAGCCAGCCATCAGTTGCTACACACTCGTGCAGTGATAAACACGGCACCACTGGACCATGAGCTCACCTTCTTTTTGTCACCCATCGTCATGAGAACTCGAAGGAGAAATGGGGGAATAAGGGACAGATCGGGTTTCTACAATTCAACGCAGCATTTTGGAGAAGACTGAAATTAATGGACATCTGTGTATGCAAAGACACACGCACTCACCCTCCAGAAAGAAAGCATGGAGGAACTGCTGCGATTTATGAATGGGTCCCTCATGAGCAGCAGCACAGCGAACCCCTCATTATTTTGGCAAATGGACTTTATAAACCAAAATGACAGGAACAAACAAACTGTAAATGATAGAACATGCTTGTGTAACCCCGCGATTGTTCCTGGGACTCGGATGTCTGAATTAAGAGATGCCGAAAATGTACGTTGCAACAACAGTCTAGCAGCGAGAATCACGGCACCCGCGGCCCATGAGCTCACCTTTTAGCCCCATCGCCATGCTCACACCCAGTGGCTCTGTGTGTGACACCGACGCTGCTCAGCACAGCTCTTCCTTCCTGCGCCGCAAGCCCTGTTCCTGCTGCGGTGCCCGTTCTCCTGCCACTTCCACTCGTGGCCCCATCCTGCGACGCTCCTCCAGTTGCCCAGCTCCGAAGAGGCCGTCCCGAAGCTGTAGTACCTGCAGAAGGGGAAGAAAAGGAAGAAAACAAAGAAGCCCCGAGCGCGGGGCACAACACGGTGTGGGGGAGCGTCCAGGGAACAAGAGGGTCTCCCGGGCGCTCCCCGCCTCTTTATTCACAAGGGGCCGGGTGGGGATGGCAACGCCCCCCACCCAGCCTCTCCAGCAGCACGCCCCCCCCTGACCCGGACATCCTACCCTGGTATCCGGGTCAGGGAGGTCGCCGGCCAATCGGTGGCGGGTCGCGCCCATGAGGGCCCGCCCCACCATCGAGAGGCTCTAAGGGGGAGGCGGTGGCCGCGCCGCCATGCGGGCGGGGGGGCCAAGGGCCCCCCCTTTTCATTTCTTTATTTTAAGGCTTCTTTCTACCTTGTTGTGCACTTTTCTGCAACTCATATATAGCACAAACGTGGCTGAAGGTATTGGAGTGCTTTACACGAGCACCTAGTACATTGCACAAGTTCACCATTCGTTGTTTATATGAATGGGAGGATAAGGTAATTTGCAGAGAATCAAATGATGTTGAGCCGATGCCAAGACTCGAACCTGGTTTATAGCATGTCTTGCATTATACATGAGAATTTCACTGGCTTTGCATACATTTCTGCCCTTTTGTTAACTTACTGAAAGAACGTTCTTAAATTGGAACTATCCGTTGAATATGCTATGCAAATATTTTAACACTTGTAGAGAAATGTTGAGTGCTTTATTTATAACATGGGCAAAGAAGACGTTTTAGGGTGTTTTCTCTGCTTCTTAAGTTGGGCGAAATGATTTACATTAAAGGTCTGATTTAGAGTTTGATGGACGGGTCACTAGGTCACAAACTTAATGGATATCCCGTCTGCCTTATAACAAGTGATGTATATCCTATAACACATATAATAAGTTACTCGGTGATGAATATCCCCTCTGCCTTATAACAAGGGGTGTATATCCTATGGCACTTGTAGTAGTTGTCCGGGGTATTCGTCACATTTGTGACAGAGCATCATGTACCCCAAACTCTAAATCAAGCCCTAGTGGAGCTTGTACTAAGTGCAGGAGAATTACAAATGACTCAGTTTCTGTGTCTGAAATGAAACAATCCACGTACAAGTGAGCCGCATGGAACACAGGAGTTGCACTGTCCTTGAAAATAAATTTTGTCAGGCTACATTTTAGGTCTGGCACTAGCTCAGACCTTGCTTAACTAAAATTATGACTATTACATCCTTGACTACAATGGTTTTCAGCCCATCGCCTTCGCCCGCTGGTCTCTCCTATTAGTCACATTTTTTCTGCTCCTACACATACAACATGGGACAGCATGCCAGCCCACTTCAGCCACTTACTAACTTCACTGTAAGTGGCAGCATGCTGCTCTTGTGTAAGGTGCACATCCGCACACACTACTTCCCTTCAGTGCCACAGGCTACTATGACAATCTGTGCTTTTCGGGACAAAAATAGTTTTGCTTCAAGCCATTTTTTTTTCTAATGTTGATGATTGTTCGGCAGCACCTGCATTAATAAATGTACAAAAAGCATGGCAAAATAAAACAAGCATTAAGAAAAGCAAAGATGCGTAGTATGCTTGTAACTGACGGGACCAACGTTTGTAAGCTTCCCTCTCATGATTCATGGGATCGTGACAGTAAGTGACAGCTGCCCCTTATTTACATCTCAGCCTCGTGTGACCCTTTCGGTTCTGGGAATACTTTCTTCTTCCTACAGGGCTCACTACTGTTAAGTGTCTCACAATGTTGGGAAGAAAAGTTGTTTAGCTCTGATCAGCAGTGTGTTTTCTAAAAACCTCAGACAGACACAATACATCTTCCCACACCTCTGTATCATACATGGAAGTTAGAATTAAGAACTGTACAGCCCCGAAAGGAAACACATAAGAATTACCCTGAATTCTATGGACTGGAAAGGAAAAACTGAAAATGCCCGGAAAGTTAGTTTACTTGTTTGAGTGTTACGTTTTCCTCTTTTATAGCTATTTTGTTTCCTTTCTCTCAATCTTTCTAGTTGTCTTTTTCACTGTCTCTTTTTTCCACAAGAATTTCTATTTATCTATACTCTTTTATTGTCGCTGATACTTTTCAACGATTCATTCATTTGAAGGGCTGCGTCTATGCTAAAGGAAATACAGACGCATAAAAATACTTTTTTCGGGTTTTATTTAGTTCTGTATTTGTTTAAAATACTATGTTCTCCACAAACAGGTCAGATGTAGGTACGTTTAAAAGACTGAACACCCAAAGGACTGGTATCGTTTTCTATAGAGCAGAACAGTCATGCCCATGCAAGGTCTGTCACTTGCAATCACTAAATTGCAAAATCTTCTTGAGAGTAAAAATATTAATATTCAACTTAGTGGACTTCCAATTATCCCGAAGAAGTGTCATATACAATAAATTAGGGAGAAGGGAGTTCAAAATGTTCACGTACAAATCATAGAATTAAATTGTTTCTAATACAATGTTTTTGTAATAGGCGAAATTATATAATAGAGTCTAGATACATATAATACAACCAATAAATGGGGTTCAGAATAAAACATTCCATAATTGTAAAAAGAATATATTAATTGTAAAAGAAATATCACAACGTTTTTTTTTAAAACATCTTCCAGAATACAACAGCAAAAGTGTCAACACAAATTATGTTGTATATAAAATTGAGAGAAGGGACGTTTATAAAAGTGCTGTTCATTTCATGTGTCCTTGTGTTGTCCTCTTGTTGATTTCAATGCCTACCCAGCCCACTGAAAGGAGACACAACAAGCCTTTATTCACATTACAAGTCCTAAAATTGTCTAGAGGAAGTGCTTCTATTTTTCCTAACAGCCCAAGACAGTCGGTCCTTTGCGAAGCCTGAATGGAAACTTCAAGGTACGGTCAGCTGTGTATTTACACCCTTTGTGCTCTTGTTTCCCACACAAATATATTCGCTGCTTAAAATGTGCAGAGCCCCGCAAGTCCTTCTCACGCTGTTCTTGCTAAAATATTGCTCGCCACATCTCTCCGAGGGACCACTGACAAATAGGCTCTTGTTGTCTAACTTTCTCTCCGCTGAGGTTAATGATTAAGGGGTTCAGGAGGTTAATTCCTGGAGATAGTGTTGTCTTTGGCCTCAACAGATGTTGGTGTGCTTTAATGTGGTTATCAAACTCTGCTGCCCTCCGTTCTTTGCACTGCGCAACCCTGGGCGCTGCTCACAATGCATTCCAGCCGCACTCTATGGAGATGCAGCAGAGCTGAACATACCAGAGCATTACTTCTAGAGAGAGGAGCCCTTTCAGAGGCAAGGGGCGGCTTTGGGCCATCCCGGCCTATGCTCACAATATACAGCCCATAAACTGATAAAGAGGGACTTATCCTGCACAGTGCAAATATTTGAATGTGCATTAAGATAGCCAATGCCTTTTCATGGCAGTGTTTAACAATCTGCGAAGACACTCACTCCCGCTGCACTTTTCCTGATTATATAAACTGGAGGTGTTGCTAGTTGTCAGCATATATCTAGGAACATTATATTAATGCAAAACTCTACCAACATTCTGTCTGTTGTAAAATTATAACTATTATGCTCCACAGAGAGGGTGGCATGGAGCAATGTTAGAAAAAACAAGAAAGTGTACAATATGTAGCTACACAGAGGATGAAGGAACTAATATAGTGGATGGCGATAGTGAAAAAGCAATCTGAATAGAGTGGATCCAACATTTGCATCCCCACCTCCTTCCAAACTTGAATTAAAGCTGTTAAATGATGGGTGTCCTGATAGTAGAGACACCTGTGCTCCACCATTTGTTCGGCTAAGGTGTGAATGCCTACTTTGCCATAAATACTGACAGCTCGTTCCCCCCACTCCTCCCCCCATCGGCCCTACCGGGTACATCACATGATAGGCAGAGAGAGCCCTGTGAAACGTTATCCTGGAAATGGTCTTTGAACTACATGAAAAAATAAGGGTAGCATCCCTATCATGCTATGAAACCTACCAATGATTTAGGGAGACCTTTTGGGCATGTGGTGGAAAGTGCACCATTTTACCACACCCAAAGAGATTCGCTCACTGATAGTCAGACACTTTAGTGGAAAAACCTCCACTGCCCTAGTGCAGAACTCTGAATGTGGACTTTTTTTGCCCCATGATGTGCCCTAAATCTGACACAATGAAAAATTAATGTTCTAAGTAGCGTGCTTTGGGGCTGAAGATGTTGCAGCCGCAAAGAGTCTTATCCTAATCAATAAATCATATATGGCCGCAGACTTAGAGCACGACAGAGCTGTTACGGAGGCAGGCATTTGTCGCACACTGCATAGTTTTGTCTGCTACGTGCAGTCAGTGGCCATGTGGATAATCAGAACCCTCAGCAGACATTGTTTCAGTACACCAGTTGCCAGTCTGTAGATGATACATGTTAGCAGATTCTAAAGATCAAATTACATAAACTGTGCTTATAGCAGAGCTGTGAAGTTGGTCTGGTGTTGCACTCCCAAATCAACTTAGCATAAGGAATGGGGCCTGCAAGAATCAGGGACTAGCCAAATGGACCTCTTCAAGCCCAGTTAATTGAAGTATGCCATGGGAGAAGCTAAGGAGTGGAAATTATTGTCTCTGTGTGCAAGTGAATAGGGGACATAATAATGTAATCTGTAATGTTGTTCATTGTGTTGGTTTGCGCAAACAAAGCAAACACAAGGAGGTGATGGACTGAGCATTGAAACTTTTCAGACATTCACCCCCAGTCACAGATCTGGGTCACATACTTTGATATAATGGCACCCTGCATAACTTTGAGATATGTATTCTTGTGATTGATATATTATTATCTATATAAATAAAAATGTAAATGTTCGTTTGTTCAAAATCGCAAATCTCCGAAAGTTCTTCACCGATTGCTTTGAAATTTTGACACAACGTTGGATTCGAATACGCGCATGTTTTTATATACAAAACGTTGGATTCCAATATGCGCGTGTAGAATACGTGCGTGTTTTTAATCGAAAGCCCAAACAGACATAAAAATGTCAATGTTCGTTTGTTCAAAATCTTAAATCTCCGAAAGTTCTTCACAGATTGCTTTTAAATTTTGACACAACGTTGGATTCGATTAAGCTCATGTTTATATATACACAACGTTGGATTTGAATACGCGGTGTCCAATACATGCGTGTTTTTAATCGAAACGCCGAACAGACCCTATCGATTTGGTTGCTGAGCAACAACTACAAGGGACGCATAGAGACAATAGTCTACAACATTGGATTCGAATACGCGCATGTTTTTATATACACAACGTTGGATTCCAATACGCGCGTGTCGAATACACGCATGTTTTTAATCGAAAGTCCGAACAGACACATAAAAATAACAATGTTCGTTTGTTCAAAATGTTAAATCTACGAAAGTTCTTCATAGATTGCTTTGAAATTTTGACACAACGTCGGATTCGATTAAGCGCGTCTTTATATATACACACAACATTAGATTCGAATACGCACGTGTCCATTACGTGTGTGTTTTTCATCGAAAGTCCGAACAGACCCTATCGATTTGGTTTCTGTGCAACAACTACAAGGGACGCATAGAGACAATAGTCTACATATATTAGGCTGGACAGTTGGTGTCAGGATGGCAGACCAAGAAGTGGGTGGAGGGAGGGGGGAAGAGTTGGTTCACTTTGCAACATTAAGAAAGGATGCATAGAGACAATAGTCTACATATATTAGGATGGACAGTTGGTGTCAGGATGGCAGACCGGGAAGTGGGTGGAAGGAGGGGGGGAGGAGTTGGTTCACTTTACAACATTAGCCCGTGTTTATATATACACAACGTTGGATTCAAATACGCATGTGTCCAATACGCGCGTGTTTTTAATCGAAATGCCGAACAGACAATATCAATTTGGTTGCTGCGCAACAACTACAAGGGACGCATAGAGACAATAGTCTACATATATTAGGATGGACAGTTGGTGTCTGGATGGCAGACCGGGAAGTGGGTGGAGGGAGGGGGGAGGAGTTGGTTCACTTTGCAACATTAGCGCATGTTTATATAAACACAACGTTGTATTCGAATACGCGCATGTATAATACGCACGTGTTTTTAATGGAAAGGCCGAACAGACCCTATCAATTTGCTTGCTGCGCAACAACTACAAGGGACGCATAGAGACAATAGTCACAAAAACATATTGTCTACCCACAAGCATTGTGAAATTAAACATATTAGAAACGTGCGCTTACTCTTTTCTTTCTCTTCCATTTAACCAGACTGAGCCACAGCAACGCGTTGCCGGGTACAGCTAGTTTAAAAATGAAAAATAACACAGGGAGTGGATGTGAAGCAGGATGGGTGGTCAGCAGGGTGGCAGAATGAAAACAGAGTGCTAATGGAGGAGTGGACTGGCAGCATAAGAAAGTGGTTGAGGAGGGTTGAGAAAAGTAACCTAGAGAAAAACAGAAGGCAAGATAAAAGGGGAAGCAGCACCAGAGAGTGCAAGAAAACACGTGCAATCAATGCAGAGCATAAAGTAAAATAATAAATGACTTCCCTGAACACAAGCAACATCAGCAGCAGAAGAGTACAAGTGAACTATTCACAACACTTACACCAAAATGCTTCTAGGTGGGGCAAACACATGAACAGGAAGGGAAGTCATAAAGTAATTAAATCATGGGCTGATCCAAAGCCCAATGTATTTGTTTTGGATACAATTGGTGTCAGTCCATGTTCAGTGGGGCCACAAGGCAGATACGGGCTACTGGACCACAACCATGGTGAATTAGGTCATTTGCCACCTGTGACAGAGAGTTCATACTACTATTCCTCTCCACATAGGACCAAGTACAATCCTGTCCACATTTGGCTTTTGAGTAATGAGGGCGAACAGTCAAAGACTTTTCAAGGAGGTAGTGTCAGGGGGCAAGAGTGCAGAACTCAAAAGACAAAATACCATTATGACCAGTGCTTATTTTTATGAAAAAGAAAGTACTTTGAAATTCATAGCAAACCTAAACACTACACAATCTAAGTGATATCTCATAAAGGGTTGTTGTAGGTTCTATTCACAGTAAGGCATCGCAACATACCTTCCTTCCCATTAATCATCCTCTATCTCTTTCGCCATGGGTCCCAGATCCTGTAGTTACTGTCCCCTCAATGCTAAGGGTTTAGGAAAGGATTAAGCTCCTCATTACCTGTTGATGCTTGGCAGCCGTTTAGCCTGTGCAGCAGATGCAGGTGTTGTTCCCGCTCTCAAGGGGGAGACTGTTCCATTTCAAGATAATTCATTGGTTGGTGCATGCAGAACAACTTTCACAGGCTTGCCTATGGGAGATGGGTGAAAATAGAAGCACGAGAATTCAGGAAGGTGGTGCTCCAGGGTTTATTTGCAGACTGGCACTCATCCTAAGAAACTTGCAGCCTCCAGGCAAGGCTTCTCAGCTGTTGTCTGGGGGAAAGTTGAAATGAAGGGCAATGTAGGCTTCATGCAGCAGTGGGGATTTAATCACCTGCTCTTCAACGGCAGTAGCAAAGGCAACAATCATTTGCCACATGGGAGGGTGCTGGTTGCCAAAGAATCACTAATTTGGAAAAAGTGATATTCCCAGGTCCTTAAGAACTGTGCAGAAAAACCTGGGAGACTCTTTTGCAGCACACATAATCCTGGATTGATCTCTTGGGGCGTCAGCTTCCTATGGATGCATCACATGCCAGAAACACACTGGGTTTCTCCTTCTAGACAGCGTTCCCTTCTGCAGGACCAGGCACACTGCTTCCTTCTCCCAACAGGAAGGCATGCTTTTAGGTGCTTCATGGAGAACCTCATCTCTCCCAGCAGAAAGTATTGACTCCTGGAGATGTCCCCTCACATTTGGGAGGCTACCTAATGGTGCTTCTCACTGTGTTTGGACAAAATATTGAATAAAAAGATATTGTGATACAAAAGTATTGTGTCAAGAATATCAGGAGGTCAAAAATATAGTCGTCAGGTATATCAAAGGTAACAATATTGTATTAGGTGTTTTTAACATCATTTTAAAAAGTATCTATTTAGCAAATAATATTGTATGTAATATCGTTTGTAAGTGCTATTTTGCATTTCATTTATTGTAGTGTTTTTAATTATATATTTTGTTATGAGTTTTGTGTTTTTGGTAAGATAATTTATTAATTATGACATTGTTCAAATTTCTTTTTAGTTGTATTAATGTCTGAAATAAAATTAATGTATTTATACATTTTTTGCAGCAGGATATTCTTAGGGGAGTAAGGGTGGGGAGATATTCAAAAAGTGGATATTTTATTGTAAATGTAATGTTAATTATTTAAATGATATGCAAATTAACAATGTAACATTTTTACATTTATTTTGATACATAAAATATAATGCATTATTAATACTTTATAATGAGAATATATTAATTATATTACATTGAATTTTTGTATAGTAAATATTAAAATATATAAATGAAAAATATATTTTAAAAGTAAAAATATATGAAGATGTAATAAAGTAAAATAACTTCAAATGTTTTCAACTAAATACTTTTAATGTTAAAATGTTGTTGGAATAATCAAATTCAAATATTTGTAAGTTTTTTTAATGTTGAAAATTGTGTCATTGTGAAAACATTTTTTTATAGATTTCTATTATTCATATTTACATTTAATTGAAATGGTGTCTAAGCACATTATGCACATATAATGTATATGCTTTATTTATGTTTAAAAAAAAAATATTTATAGTTTCACAGCGACACCATACATAAATCCATTATAATTCATGAACCATAGGGACAGAAAGAATACATATGAATAAATAAATATATACATAGCATGACATAAAAAAGCAGCTTAGATCATAATCATCCATCACAACCCAAAGAGAGAGGAGGGGAAAGAAAGGAAAACTAATAACTAACACATCATTATTGACTCAATGAATTCCGTTTGATAAAATGAAACCTCGTAATAGTCTTGAAAGGCTCCCCATATTTTTAAACCCATCAATTGCTTCCTAGAGCCCTTAACCGAAAATAAACCCCATTCCCACTTATATAGATTATACATTTTTGCTCGCCAATGTTGAAATGCTGGTGGATTTTCCTGCAACAATTCTGTTGCTATACACAGGCGGGCTACTGTCATAGAAAAAAAAATCAAATATCGATATTGATGTAGTCCATCCCTTGATCTACTTGTATTGATTTTCCCCAATAGCATCATAGCAGGAGTAATAATCAAGGGCATATTAACTGATGACAAAAATGTTCTCCCCGCACCGAAAGCACTTCCCATCATACACACACCCCCATTTAGCCATTCGTGCCAGGGTATAATATAAATCAAATAAGGTCTTAAAAAAATGAGCTTTTAAATTTGCAGACATTAATGTTTTTCTAGCAGTAATAAGCATGTCTTCAACTTCAATGTCAGTTTCTCCCAGTGCTGTGGACCATTTAGAATTAACTTTGTCTAGGTCATCTGGCCTGTCCGCAAGCAGCAGTTGATATAAAACTCCTTCTACCACCACATTAGATCGCATAACAGCATTAGTTCGAGCTAAAAAGTCTCTAATTTGCAAACATTTTTTAAAATAGGTTCTAGGAAAACTAAATTGAGTCCTTAATTCATCAAAAGCTTTGCAAATCCCATTGTCCGAGTACAAATCACCTAAATATCTAACCCCCTTCCTCTGCCAGCCTAAAGAGATGCCATCAGCAAATATTCCTGGTAGTAACCTGTATGCCTTAAAAGGGGTATAATATGAGATCTTACCCATTACATTCGATTTGAAGATCAATTTCCACACTTTAAATGCACTGATCAGGACTTTAAATCGTGTTTGTTTGTATTAACTTCCATCCAGTTCAATAAATAAACACTGGTTCGCCATTGGACCTAATAAAATTTCAAAAATTGTTGGAGCAATAGCAATATTAGCAACGGTCTCCCCCGTGATCAGTACCCTCATTTTTAAAAAAAAAACATGTAACATAATAAAGTAAAAAATCAGGTACCGCCATACCCCTCTTTCAAGAGACAAAGTCATAGATCTCATTGCCCGTCTAGGCCTCCCATGACTCCATATACATTTACCACAAATTGCTTGTAAATGCTGTATTCTCTTTTTAGATATTTCCAAAGGTATTGACCGGAATAGATAAAGAACTTTAGGAAGTACATTCACTTTGACAATGTTACAGTAGCCAATAATGGTAAAATACAGGCGATCCCACCTGTCCAAAGATGTTTTAACTTTAAGGACAAGCACATTCCAGTTAACATCCACAAGTTCAGATATAGATGCTCGAATTTCTATCCCCAAGTACGTAACCTCTTTTAAAACCCGCGCATCCTGCTACACTATAGTATCAGAGCATAAAATTTGCATTTTTGATTCATTAACATTATAGCCCGTAATCCTACCAAATTCTTTAGCCAGCCGTTCTATTTCTTTAATGGCAAGTGAAGGATTCTCTGTAGCTACCGCTATGTCATCTGCATAAGCAAAAACAGAAAAGCAATAATCAAAAACTCGAAACGGTGGGATAAGTGCACTAAGTGATAATTGTTCAACAAAAGAATTAATGTATGAAGCAAACAAAAGAGGAGAGCAGGGGCATCCCTGTCGAGTTCCTCGAGTAATACTCAAGGGGTCCAAAAGCATTCCCATTACCGAAATTTTGGCCATGGGAGCTATATATAGCGACTGTAATGCAACAATAAATTTCTTACCAAACTCCATTTTATCCATGAGTCACCACATTTAGGGGCTCATTAGGATGGCGGACGGAAGAGCCACCGCGGCCCTGGAGTAGGCGGAAAAAGCCTTTTCCGTGTCCGCCTGCCGCGGATACTCCGTCCGCCATATCAGGATAGGAAAACGTGTCAAATTTCCGTCCGCGACGGAAAAGCACGCACCGCCGCCGAACTACACACGACCACGTGGCGGACGGAACACATCCGGAGGCCCCGCCGTACGTACTGACGTCTAAGACCGTCCCCCAAATCAAGATGGCGGAAAATACACATAAAACCGCAGCGCAAAAACAAGCTGTCTGAACACGGCGGAATCCCCACAGCGAACATAGGTGACATAGCAGAGATACCCACCGCAAGCTGACCACCACCATGGACCCAGCGCTACACGCTTTCCCGATGCTCTTCGCGATCCACCACGTCCTAGTCATGGCCCACTATGGACGACGACGCAGGTAAGGCACAAACCATTGGCTGCCTGGAGGGGAATACCAGCAAGGGACGTGACGTAGGGAGGGGGAGTGTCATGTTACCGAAACCACTGATGAGAAGCAAATACGAATACACATTTGTAGTACGCAAGCAGGAATGACAACGACAGACCACGAGACTTGATAGACTACCTTTATTGTACAAAATAGGGGTATAATCACAGTGTATGCGTGAGCATGGGCAAAGTGGGCTCCAGAGCAGCTACATCATTGGCAGTGAACGAGAGGGCAGAATGCAGTATCAGAGCATCAACAGGGCATTGTGGAGTACAGAGCAGGTACATCATAGGCAGTAAACGAGAGGGCAGAATGCAGTATCAGAGCATCAACAGGGCATTGTGGAGTACAGAGCAGGTACATCATTGGCAGTTAACGAGAGGGCAGAATGCAGTATCAGAGCATCAACAGGGCATTGTGCAGTACAGAGCAGGTACATCATTGGCAGTAAACGAGAGGGCAGAATGCAGTATCAGAGCATCAACAGGGCATTGTGGAGTACAGAGCAGGTACATTATTGGCAGTTAACGAGAGGGCAGAATGCAGTATCAGAGCATCAACAGGGCATTGTGGAGTACAGAGCAGGTCCATCAGAGGCAGCACGTGAGAGGGGCTAAGTGCATCAACAGTCCATTGCACAGAACATGTCCATCAGAGGCAGCACGTGAGAGGGGCAAAGTGCATCAACAGTCCATTGCACAGAACATGTCCATCAGAGGCAGCACGTGAGAGGGGCAAAGTGCATCAACAGTCCATTGCACAGAACATGTCCATCAGAGGCAGCACGTGAGAGGGGCTAAGTGCACCAACAGTCCATTGCACAGAACATGTCCATCAGAGGCAGCACGTGAGAGGGGCAAAGTGCATCAACAGTCCATTGCACAGAACATGTCCATCAGAGGCAGCACGTGAGAGGGGCTTAGTGCACCAACAGTCCATGGCAAGGCACAGGTCCATCATAGGCAGCACATGAGAGGGCATACAGCAGCATGTGAACAGCAACAGGGCAGTGTGGACACCAGAGCAGGTACATCAGAGGCAGTACATCACAGGGCATACAGCAGCATGAGAACAGCAACAGGGCAGTGTGGACACCAGAGCAGGTACATCAGAGGCAGTACATCACAGGGCATACAGCAGCATGAGAACAGCAACAGGGCAGTGTGGACACCAGAGCAGGTACATCAGAGGCAGTACATCACAGGGCATACAGCAGCATGAGAACAGCAACAGGGCAGTGTGGACACCAGAGCAGGTACATCAGAGGCAGTACATCACAGGGCATACAGCAGCATGAGAACAGCAACAGGGCAGTGTGGACACCAGAGCAGGTACATCAGAGGCAGTACATCACAGGGCATACAGCAGCATGAGAACAGCAACAGGGCAGTGTGGACACCAGAGCAGGTACATCAGAGGCAGTACATCACAGGGCATACAGCAGTATCTGAGGCACCACAAGTACGAATCACCAACAACCCGTAACAAGGTCCACAGCAGTGGAAGACTGTGTACAATGGACAATTCACACACCATGACCAATTACATGTGAGTGAAGACAACAGCACCTTACATCACACTATCAGGTGGATTGCGTGAAGTTCCCGCATCGGACAGACTGCCAGCACCTGAAACAGGAGTGTGAGACACAGCCACAGCCCGAGTGACCGACACATGGGCCACAGACCCAGACAGACTGCCAGCACCTGAAACAGGAGTGTGAGACACAGCCACAGCCCGAGTGACCGACACATGGGCCACAGACCCAGACAGACTGCCAGCACCTGAAACAGGAGTGTGAGACACAGCCACAGCCCGAGTGACCGACACATGGGCCACAGACCCAGACAGACTGCCAGCACCTGAAACAGGATGAGGCACAACTGATACAGTGCCACTACATGATGCATGACAGCAAACAACAGACACAGTGCCACTACCTGACACATGCGAGTCAACTGCAGCGGCGCCACTGGGACCACTGAAATGATGAGCCACAGGGCTGTATGGGCCAGGAGGCAGGGTGGCTCTGGGAGCGGGGGATAGTTGCAATTGGCCGACATCGGGTTGGGCATGTGTCAATGGTGTGTGTTTCCGTTTCTTGGTGACATGTGACTTCACCCTGGACAGGACAGGACTGGCAAGTGGGCCTGACTGGGTAGAAATATCACCCACCATGGGAGGTGCATCTGCTGGCGGGGGAATGCTCTCTGGGGACGTGCTTGAGCCAGCTTGTCGTTTGCTGTGTGGCTGCCTTCTGGCCTCTGCAACATGTGGCATGGGGGATGCTACTACAGGGTCAACCTCCATCCGCTCGTGACGGGCCCTGATGGGAGTGGAGGTAAGGGGTGACTCCACTGCGGAGACATCTGTATTCCGTTTCCCAGAAAACAGCAACCGCAGTGCATCAAGGGGTGATGTATGCCTGTCCTTGACAGCACCACTGTCCATGGGAGATGCCTTTGCCCTTGGATGTCCAATTTCCGTAGGAGGAATGATGTCTGTGGATCTTCCCTGTTCCCTGGATGGTGCCCTGTCCCAGGCAGCAGACTTGTCTTTGGTGTACACATCCCCAGGACACACCTTCTCCCTGTGTGTGTCCCTGCCCCAGGGAGTGTCCGTGCTCTTCTTAGGTGCGTATGTCTTGTGACTGTCCTCGTCCATGCCCTTGGGAGTGTCTCCTTCCTTCCTAGTCTCCCTGCCCTTGGGAGTGGCTCCTTCCTTCCTAGTCTCCCTGCCCTTGGGAGTGGCTCCTTCCTTCCTAGTCTCCCTGCCCTTGGGAGTGGCTCCTTCCTTCCTAGTCTCCCTGCCCTTGGGAGTGTCTCCTTCCTTCCTAGTCTCCCTGCCCTTGGGAGTGTCTCCTTCCTTCCTAGTCTCCCTGCCCTTGGGAGTGGCTCCTTCCTTCCTAGTCTCCCTGCCCTTGGGAGTGGCTCCTTCCTTCCTAGTCTCCCTGCCCTTGGGAGTGTCTCCTTCCTTCCTAGTCTCCCTGCCCTTGGGAGTGTCTCCTTCCTTCCTAGTCTCCCTGCCCTTGGGAGTGTCTCCTTCCTTCCTAGTCTCCCTGCCCTTGGGAGTGGCTCCTTCCTTCCTAGTCTCCCTGCCCTTGGGAGTGGCTCCTTCCTTCCTAGTCTCCCTGCCCTTGGGAGTGGCTCCTTCCTTCCTAGTCTCCCTGCCCCTGGGAGTGTCCCTGCTCTCATGAGGTGCCTTCCTCTTCTCACTGTCCATGTCCAAGGTAGTGTCAATGGAACTGGGAGTAAGGTTTGCCTTGGGAGTACCTTGTGTGTGGGATGCCTGTGCAGCATGTGTTGCCATTGAACCCAAACCCTCTATTGGATCACGTGTCTGTACTCCACTGTCTCTGACGGTGTCTCTGTGAACAGATTTAGCTGACCTAGGGGATGGTGTCTGAGCCCTCCGAGACTTGACGTGCTGGCTGACGCTGCTTCTAGTGCAATGACCTGTGTTCGAGTCCTGGTCAGACAATTGACTCCCCCCTGAGACATCCAGTGTTGTAGATGGTGGAACAGAAGTTGCTCCCAGTCCCTGCGACTGTACAATGGCAGACGACACACTGTTCCCCAATGACTGCACTGTCCTGTGTAGAGCAGCCAGATCGCCATGCATACCTTCCATGAAAGCTACCACCTGCCCCAACTTCCTATCGTGGTCTTGGAAAGCATTAATCATATTGGTCTGCCCCACACACAGCTGTCGCAGCAGATCAACAGCCTCAGCACAAAGAGCATTTTGGCTCACGGAGGCCGGGGCAGCAGTTCCGGCACCGAACGCTACTCTGCTCCCCCTACTCCTGCGTGCACGAACAGTACATGGTGCAGTTGGCGGCAGGGTGGGCCCTGTGTGCTGTGTCCCGACCAAAGGTGTTGATTGCCCACTCCCAGTCTGTGACAACAGTGCTGACTCACCAACACTGTCGGAAGATGTTGAAGATGTTGTCTCCACATGCGAGTCCTCCGGGACGGTCCTGTCCCCCTCTCCGGCGCTGCCCCCTTCTGTGTCAGTCTGCGTGTGCCCGACGTCTGATCCGGATGCATTGGCTTCAAACATCTCCTCGGTCTGTGGCTGAGTGTCCACTGCCAAAGCTGAAATTCACAGAAAAGAGGTGTAAGTCACGGCCACACTCACGTACAGTACTGGTACGGAAACCCTATTGCCATTGCTGACGATGTACTTCGATCCCCCAACCTACACACGGGCCACCCCTACCAGTCATCCTCACACGAAATAAGTGGCGTTGTCCGTGCGACATGTACAGCATGCGGACAGGGCATGAGCAACTACATCTGCACACCAGTCTTGCCATGGGGTGACGGAGCACTACAGCATGTGCACCAACACTCAACTGCTTAGCGAGTGCCGTCTCAATATGCCGCACCGGAAAGTGACTTTTAACTGCGCCAATGTCACCAACATGGCATTGCAACGAGACGCGCGATTCACGGATGTCACTAATGTGTCTGGCCAACATAACATGCATTGCACTCACAAGCAACATTCACTGACAGTATGCTTACCGCCACGTTGCTGGTCATCCACACGCAACCGCTCGGACAGGGCAGGATGCGTCACAGCTATGATACGGTGCATGAGAGGGGTCATTGAGCGTCGGACCAGTCGTGCCGTTCTTGGAATCATCCCTAGTGTCACTTCCGCTACGTTCCTGCTCAGCCTGGAAATGTCGTCCCAGCGTTTGTGGCAGTTTGTATGTCGTCTATTGGACACCCCCACTGCTCGTACATCACGTGCAATGCTCCTCCACACGTTCTTGTGAAGGTGCAGCTTGACCTACCATGATGGGAGACAAAAGGGTGCAAGTTAGTGGACAGTTGGCCAGTCACACAGATTGGGGCAACACGTTACTCTCAAGCAGCCATGCACATTGCGGTTCATGCGTTGGTCCCACATCACACCGCCAAGATCCCAGAGCCCAGGTGTGATGGTACACATCATGCACACCAACTTGTCCCCCACTGTACTTACCACCTGTCCGGGTGTGCCGTACAGGCGTCCGTAGTTGCGGAGCACACCGTCCACGAGGACATCCAGCTCCGCGGCGGTGAAGGGACGAGACCGGATCTCTTTGCCTCTCGACATGGCAAGGTCACGGAGTAGGGCACTATAGCGGCAGTCGGTGGTCAGCTCCGCAGCAGCAGTTGGAGGTGATGGTCACAGGCAGCAGTCGGTGGTCAGCTCCGCAGCAGCAGTTGGAGGTGATGGTCACAGGCAGCAGTCGGTGGTCAGCTCCGCAGCAGCAGTTGGAGGTGATGGTCACAGGCAGCAGTCGGTGGTGATCGTGGAATGTGTGGTATTGCACATGACACATTTATAGGGCCCTGTGGCCATGTCAGTGGCATACGGCGACAGCCATTGGGCAGCCCTAGAAGCATGTTTGGAAATGGGCCAATGACTGGCCCTGGTGTTGCGCTGCACAGCATACGGTACATTCTATTGGGCACACGCCGCCCTTGTTCGCACCTCACATTGTCTGCACGTGCACAGACCGTCACGCTCACACACCGGCAAGTGCATGTGCAAGGTTCCGGGACGGATGGTCGATTTGCAACAATGTTGTATCACTGGCGCCAACATGGCGGGGCACGTGTTCGGCGGGGGACATGCAGGCCAACACATCCATTAGCTGATGTCAATGCACATGGCAGGTCATGGCCACCCTTACAGTGCCATGGCATCATCCAGCCTTCACCGGCCGGCCGGCCGGCCGGCCCTGCCCTGCCCAGGACCGCCGTGCCGGCCATGGCAACCACCGCCATTGCACGGCCCTTCCACTACCGCCGTGCCAGGCCCTGCCCAGGACCGCCGTGCCGGCCATGGCAACCACGGCCGTTGCACGGCCCTTCCACTACCGGCGTTCCCTGGCGGTCCGTGCAACGGCGGTGGTTGCCATGGCCGGCAGGGCGGTCCTGGGCAGGGCCTGGCACGGCGGTAGTGGAAGGGCCGTGCAATGGCGGTGGTTGCCATGGCCGGCACGGCGGTCCTGGGCAGGGCAGGGCCAGGCCGGCCGGCCGGTGAAGGCTGGATGATGCAATGGCACTGTAAGGGGGGGCATGACCTGCCATGTGCATTGACATCAGCTAATGGATGTGTTGGCCTGCACGTCCCCCGCCGAACACGTGCCCCGCCATGTTGGCGCCAGTGATACAACATTGTTGCAAATCGACCATCCGTCCCGGAACCTTGCACATGCACTTGCCAGGTTCCATGACACCCACGCAAAAGGTGATGGCGGCACTCCATTTCTTTGCAACAGGCCCATTCCAGTACACAGTTGGAGATGCCGGGGGAATGTCACAGGCCATGTTCAGCACGGTACTCCGGGATGTACTGACAGCCATGATGCTGTACAAGCATGACTATATACATTTCCCTCAGGCGGCGGAGTTGGCAGCGGTCAAAGCTGACTTCTATGCCCTGGGTCGTATACCACACGTTGTGGGTTCCATTGATGGCACGCATATCGCTATCATTGCACCACGGGCACGTGAGCAGGTGTATAGGAATCGGAAACACTTCCATTCCCTCAACGTGCAGGTGGTGTGCCAGGCCGACAACATCATCTCACATGTGTGTGCAAGATTCCCTGGCTCTGCACATGACGCCCACATCATGCGGAGCAGCATGGTCCTCCAACTGATGGCTAATCTGCGTCCGGCACAAGCGTGGCTTGTTGGTGAGTATGCTGTGGTGACAGGAGTGATATCTGTGTGGCATGGTGTGCCCCACAATGCAGGTTGTGATGTTTCTCTCTCTCTCCCACCAACACAGGCGACTCGGCTTACCCAAACAGGCCTTGGCTGCTCAGTCCCATACGCAATCCCACTACAGCTGGAGAAATGAGATACAATGATGCCCATGGTAGGACACGTCGAGTGGTAGAACGAACATTTGGCCTGCTCAAGTCTAGGTTTCGGTGCCTGGATAAGACTGGAGGGGCCCTGCCTTACCCACCAGGCAAAGTATGCAAGATCGTGATAGCGTGCTGCATGCTCCACAACCTGGCTGTGCGCTATAACATTGAACTGCTCTTGGACCCTGATGAACTGCAAGTTCCTTGCCCTCCCGACCCACCCATGTCAACTGATGAGGATAGTGGTGAGGAGGAAGGTGTGGACCAGAGGCGCCAGATCATTGATCGCTACTTCCCTTGATTGTGAGTGTGCTCCTCTTGTGCTGCTTGGGTATGCCCTGTGAATGTGTGCTGGTGTTGTGGCATTGGGGTGTGCTTCATCTCTGTGTTCTGCTATGTGATGCATGCATGTGTGTGTGTGTTAATTTTTGGCCAATGCACGTCTCCATGATGTGTGTCGTCTCATCCATTACTGTTGTGATGCGTGTGGGTTGTTCAATGTTGCACTGCAGTGTGTTCTGATGAGTGTGATCATGTTTCCTGACATGTCTTTGCGGTTTCTATTTTCCCTAGGTCACTCCCGCAGCGCCATGATTCTGTACCAGTTGGATACCTGTACCTAGTAACATCTGTTTCTGATGCATTCATGTGAATAAACATGGAGGCAACACATGATTGAGTGAGTAAGTGGCATTTATTTACAAATTGTGCATGGGTGTAGGTGCATATTTACAAATGAGTGAAGGGGTGGGGGAGTGAGAGTAGAAGGTTATGGCAGATGAAATGTCCGTGCTGACACCACATAGGGTGGTGTCTGCCTAGTACAGCAGGCCTGTGGCAGGTGGGACCGGATAGTTGGCAGGGTGAATGGCATGCTCAGGTACTGTTATAGTCATTTTCGGTTCCTCTTGGAGCGTGTGCCAGCTGCTTCCACACTGCTCTCGCCCACTTCCAGCCTCGGACGGCCCCTCTGTCTTTGTGACGGTACGGAGTCAGCTGGTTGCGCTGGGGCATCAGGTACCACATCCGCCGCAGGTGGCGGTGGCGGTGGCGTTGTTTGTGGGGTTGTGGGGAGGGTGGTGTTGGCGGATGTACATGGCATCCGCATGTTGGTTGTCATGGTAAAAATGTCCACTAGTTGGCCAAGCCGCCTCTCAATGGCCCCCAACATAGCAGTGTTGTCAACAAAGTCCTGGTGGGCCCGGTCTGCCTGTGCCTGACCACGTTGATAGCTTACCTCCACCCTGCCCAGTGCTTCCAATGACTGTTGCACAGGATTGTGTGTGTTGGTATCCTCATGTCGTCTTTGGCATATGCTCCTGCCTGCCGGATCTGGCCTTGCTTCTCTGCCTTGCCTCACACTCTCCCTGCGTGGCTGGGATGGCGCTGGCACGGCGTTGGCCGGTGGGTTGGGCAGGGTGGCAGGGGCAGAAGTGGTGGTAGTAGTGGTGGTGGTGGAGGTGGTGCTGGCTGTGCAGGTCACAGTGGCCGGTGTTGTGACAATGGCAGAGGCCGTAGTCGTTGGTGCAGGTGTGACCTGGGAGCCAGATGGCCCTGGCTGCCTGCTTGTGCCGGGATCATCCTCTGCCCCGGAGGTGGCTGCCCAATCGTCCCCTGAGACTTCTGTGAGTGGCGAGTCTGGAGGGCGGGTGTTGCTTCCAGCTGTCAGATTAGGATGACCTGCAAAACGGAAATGTGAGGATAAGTAATGTGGACTTGACAGGTTGTTTTCATTTTGTTGCCGATTCTGTCTGCACTGGTACTCACCCCACCCACCACCACCACCGCCATCCCTATGGACATGGGGGCCTGTTGGGAGTTGTAGTTCCGTCCCCTCACACCCACCACCACCCACCACCACCACCGCCATCCCTATGGACATGGGGGCCTGTTGGGAGTTGTAGTTCCGTCCCCTCACACCCACCACCACCCACCACCACCACCGCCATCCCTATGGACATGGGGGCCTGTTGGGAGTTGTAGTTCCGTCCCCTCACACCCACCACCACCCACCACCACCACCGCCATCCCTATGGACATGGGGGCCTGTTGGGAGTTGTAGTTCCGTCCCCTCACACCCACCACCACCCACCACCACCACCGCCATCCCTATGGACATGGGGGCCTGTTGGGAGTTGTAGTTCCGTCCCCTCACACCCACCACCACCCACCACCACCACCGCCATCCCTATGGACATGGGGGCCTGTTGGAGTGATTTCGACGTTGGTGAGTATGTGGACTGCATGCATGGGTTGGGGTCTGGGAGATGTGTCTTCACAGTTGTGTGAGGCACACCATGTAGTTGTGCTTGTGGTGCTTGGTTTGTACTTACCAGCCTCTTCTCCCTCAGCAAGTCCATCAAGGCTCTCAGGGTGGATGATGGTCATCACCTTGTCCTCCCACTCGGTGTAGGGTAAGGGCTCCGGGGGGGGTTCCACCGCCTGTGTGATTTGCCCGGAGATAGTTCTTGGCTCGAATGGATTTCACTCGGGTCTTGAGATCATGCCACCGCCTCTGTATATCCTGCTTCGTCCTCGGGACGCTCCCGGAGGCATTCACCCTGGTGACTATCCGGTCCCACATGCTGTTTCTCCTGGCTATGCTGGTCTGCTGCACTAGGGCCCTGAATAAGTGGGGTTCGACACGGATTATCTCATCTACCATAACCTTTAACTCGGTGTCAGTGAATTTTGGTTTTTTTTTGGTGCCATGGTGTGTGGTGCTCGGGGTGTGGGTTTGCGTGAATGGGGAGGTGCAGGTGTGTGGTGTGTAGGAATGGTGTGGTGGGTCTTTGTGTGGTGGGTGTGTTTGGGTGTGGGTTGTCTGAATGATATATGTCTTTGCTGTCAGTTCAGTAGTGTATCCTGCTAGCAGCTATGCAGTGATGCAGAGGATTTGTGGAGTGGGTGGGAGTTATTTTAAGGTGTGTGTCTTGGCCGTGCCTGAATGGTTATTGGCAGTCAGGTGCTAGGTGGGAGTGTTGCCAGGTGTGCATTGTGTGGTGCTTGGCGGTGGATCATTGTGTGTTGTGATTGGTTTGGATGTTTTCGGTGGGTGGTCGTTCTTTTTCGTGTGTTTGGTGATAACTTCCGTCGCAATGTATGGCATTGGTTTGACAGTAGGGATGTTGTTTGTGTTGTCGTTCCGCTGTGGAGCACGGATTCTCGGTGCATTGGTACCGCTGCGGACGTGGATGGCGGTGACTACCGGGGTACTTGCGGAGTTATCCTAATTGCGGACACGGACATTGCGCAGGTATCGCGGGGGTAGTGGATGTATTCGCGGTCATGTGCGTACGCGGCGGTCGGTGTTCTTTCTGTTCCGTCTGCCTGCCGCGGACTCAGGTGTACTCCGACCGCCGCGGACGGGGATTGGTGTGCTCCGTACGCGGCTGTCGGCGTTTTTTGCATGTTTTATCCTAATTGCTGTTGCGGATTTTACGCGGACAGGTCCGGAGTATCTTGCCACCTTCCGCGGCGGACGGTACACGTTTCCGTCCGCGATCCTAATCGACCCCATAGTCCCATTGGACACGATCAAACGCTTTCTCTGCATCCAATAATATAAGCTCTAGATCCCTCTTTCCTGTCCCTGCAATATCAAATAAGGTTATTACCTTATTCACATGATCCACCGTTCCTCTTTTTGGAATAAATCCATGTTGATATCGGGAGACCAAAGGTGTAATAACTTTCGACAATCGATTGGCCAGAATTTTATAATAAATTTTATATTGTCACTATTCAATAGTGAAATTGGGCGGTAGGATCCTGCTAGATCCGGGGGTTTGCCCTTCTTACAAAATACTGCAATTGTAGCGTCCGACCAAGATCTAGGAGGATATCCTTCCTGTGCCAATTGCAATACTTTCAGCATTTCATCCTTAATAATATTAAAAAACATCCTGTAGACCTCCCCGGGAATACTATCTGGCCCAGCCGCCTTCCCTAGCGCCAAACGTTTGACTGCAATTTCTAATTCAAGCATAGTAATCGGGGAATCCAATTCCTCTAAGTACATGAGGTCTAGTTGTTTCAAACCCTCCTCAAACATCCCTGTCAGATCCCTTTCCTCCTCCGGACTCCTCTGCTGCGTGTACAAGTCAGAATAAAACTGCTGAAAAATCGCAAGACTCTCGTGAGGATCGGAGCGCAACACCCCATACGAATCTCTCAATGCCTGAATGTTTCTGGCCGAATCCTTCATCCGCAGTCGTACCGCCAGCCGTTTCCCAATAGTTTCACCAAATTCATGACTTTGCCTCTTAGATGTTAAGTATCTTCTAGCATTCTCAGTACTCCAAAAACCGAGAACATTGGCTCGCTCCTTGGCCACCTTATTCTCTAAATCAGACACAATCCCCCTAGTTAGAGAGGTTCTTGCCTCAATCAATGACTCTTTTAAGTTTCCTTTGTTGCCATGAACTAAAGCTAAGACATTCCCCCTGAAAACAAGGTTTAAAAGTGTCCCACACTATACTAACAGTAACTAACAGTCCCATTGTTATTACCAAAAAAAACCTTGATCCAGCTAATTTCCGATCAAATGTAAAATTGTTGGGTTTAGGTCTACTGCCACGTAGAGCTAATTCAAGCACAATAGGAGGGTGATCCGAAGAGATCCTTGGATATACATGAGTTGTCGCCCCCCCCAAAAAAAGAAACTGGTGCAAAAAAATAATCTAGTCTTACCAATTTTTTGTGAGGGTGCGAATAATAGGTAAAGCCACTATCATGTTCCCTCATTTTGCCCCACATATCCACCAATCCTTGATCACTAACTGAATTATTAAGTGCTTTAAAAAAGTTGGGCTTTCGTCCAGTATATTTATCTGGGCCATCCTGTAGTGCTTGATTTATCAAATGTATAGTAATATCGCCGCAAACCAACACATGTTGTGGCCAAGTAGCCAATTCAGACTTTAATTCAGTAAGGACCCCCGCATCATCCACATTGGATCCATATACAGCACAGAGCGTAATCTTTTGGCCTTCAAAACTACACACTGCTATGGCCCACCGCCCATTCTTATCCATTAACTTACAATCGATATTGACACCATTTCGTCTAGCAAGGATAGCCACGCCTCGTATCATACTACATTGGCTCGATGCAATAGTTAAAGAAAAACCCAGTTCATTCAAAATAGCCCTCTTTACCCACGGAATATGGGTTTCCTGAATGCACACTAAGGGGCCGATTATGATGGCGGACGGACCTGAGTCCGTCCGCCACCATAGAGTAGGGGGAACGTCCGCATGGGCAGCGGCGTTCCCCCCGTGAAGATTAGGATGTGACCGCCACGGTGGCGGTCACATCCTCTATCCTTAACATTGCGGCGGGTGCAGCTTCAAGCTGCACCCGCCGCAATGTAAAAAATGCATACAAATGCAGGGGGGTACCATAGGTACCCCCCATGTGCACCCCCCACCCCCCTTCACCTAGGGAGGCCGCAACGGGCCCCCGCAGTGAAGTTCCACATGCTTTTCCACGGCAGAAAATCCGCCGCGGAAAAGCATCTTTTCAAACATTTCCTAATATGGTGGACGGTGTCTGAGAGACACCTCCACCAGATTAGAGCTTTTCCGCCGCGGTTGTAAGCCAACCGCGGCGGAATAGCTGCGGACAGAAAACAGGACCCACCAGCCATCCTAATGTGGCGGTGGGTCTCTGGTGGGTCCGCTGCGGTTTTTCCGCATCCTCTGGGCCGGCGGTGGCTTCCGCCGGCCCGGAGGAGGCGGAAAAACCGCAATCCTAATAGGCCCCTAAATCTGGGCAAATGTGTCTTAATTCTGCCGCCTCCTTTTGTCGTTTTAGCACATTGCACATTGTTAAGACCAGAAACATTCATTGAACAAATTCTAACTCGAGCATTTAGCATTCCGATTTATTGAAAGACTCAGCGCGCTGAATCCTTACAACACAGAATCCAAGCTGCCACCTAACTCCAGTAACACAAACTATCCCTTGTATCCTGTAAATAACCCTAGTACTTGTCGCTGTGAAGTTTTTTTCCCCTTTTACACCCCCATAGTGCTACCCCCTATGCCAGCTACCCCTTCCTCCCCTCGAACCCAACATCCACCCCCCTTCAACTCCCACAGACTCCCCCCCCCCATCGCTGAGGCTTTAGGACTCCTGGTCCTGTAGATGCGAGCTCTACCATGACCTCTTGCGTTCGACTGTCGAGCCCTTATTAACGATAAAACTCAAAATTGTGAAATTTACATAAGCACAATAGGAGCAGTGGACTAAACTTATACCCAAGAAAAAAGATAGGTACCATTATCCTCAAAGTTAATAAGCGAAAACATAATTAATCTTATTCTGCCTCAGTTACTTTCAAAAACTATATTGAACGTGCAAATTCAGTTGCTGAGGCAATATTCATAAAGAACCGAGTTTGGTCCTTAAACACTATCTTCAATTTGGCTGGGAACATTAAAAAAGCTGACACCCCCTTTGATTGAAACTCTGTAATTAATTGGCGAAATTGCCACCGCAGCTCTACTGAGTGTTGACACAGATCAGGCCGTACAAAAAATTCCACGTCCCCAGCCTTTCCCTTCTTATCTGGCCTAACAAGCTTAAAGTCCTCTTCACGTGCCAGAAAACTATTGAATGAAACTAATATTGCCCTAGGTCTAGATTCCTGACCATGCCTCAACCGAATCTTAAAAGGAAATCTGTGTGCACGTTTGATTTCTCGTTCCCAATCCCACTGGGTTAAACCTGGAAAGGCTGTTTTAAATAAACCAACCACAAACCCCCTTGGATCGTGCCCCTCTTTCCCCTCAGGAACCTGGAGAATCCTCAAATTATTGCACCTAGCGCGATTCTCAATATCAGCAAGTTTCCAGATCATGTCCTCTTCAGACTCTGTTCCACAACTGCTTTCTGCTGTACACGTTCATCTTCCAAAGTCAATACCCTTGTTTCAACTTCATTAAATCTAACCAAAAAATCTCCATGCGATTTCACCAAGCGTCTCACAGAGTTCTGCAGTTTACGACATATATTCTGAACCCTTAAGCTCTCTTCCTTGGTTTAATCTCGGTGTTGCATAATAGACCGATAAATTAATGCTAAAGAGACCTCTGTCCCTTCAGTCTCATCCAAGGCCGCTTGACTCTCTTAGCTCAGATTTTTTACAGGGGTATCATTATTCTCTTGTCTTGCCCTAATTCACCATACCCCAAACACTTCTGCAAATCTTACTTGTGGTATGCCGCCCTCTTTACCTCTAACACACCATTAAATAGCCTACTGTTCTTTTACCCTTCAGAGAATCTATCCCTTCTCTGAAGGTGAATTAGGTACGAGTAAGGCGGCTGCTTGTTTAAAATGCATGAGTCACACAGTTTTGAAAGACATAAGGGTTTGATAGTTTTGGGAGAGAATGAGGGTGATTATTGTTTTAAAATAATCATTGTTTATGAGAGCACATGAGTGCTTACATTTTATCATTTCACTGGTGTTTTGGAGAACTTGTTAAACATTAAAAATGCACAAGGATATGCATAAGCTAATATTAATGGTGAAATATTTCACTTGTAGTTACCCCTGAGGAAGGACTCTTGCACTTCGAAATGCATTGGGTGAAATAAAGAACATGCCATGGATGAATTATGTGTTTGAGGTCCGGATGGTCACATCATCAACACTTGAAACTTGGAAAATTGCATGATACTTCACGTGTGGATGAAGTGGAGTTGAGCTTCAAAAGAGGAACTTGAATATAAGCATTGACGAATTGACTGAAAATTGATTAACTTAAAATATTGTGTATTTGCTCATTTAGCTGTGCGACTGGTTCAGGGGAGGAAATTTCGCCCCCTTCATTTTGATGTACTATCGATGTGCTACGAGGGCAAGCACAATTCCAGTAAGCACGCACTCTTGGAGGATGTCAGGATTAACGTTAATTATCATTGAAAAGAAGGTGTGCATTCCATTACTCATTTGAACATTAGTGTGGAATACCTGCCCCATCCAACGACGCTGTAATGCCATCCCCTGCGCCTTTGTCAAGTGGGTTTCTTGAAGCAGTGCGATTTGCACTCACAGTCGTACCAGGTAGGCATGTATTTTGTGTCGCCGACACATAGTGTGCATACCCCTTACATTCCAAGACATAACTTTAAGGCCTATTGAGGTGCCCATGGATCCAACTCATGCACGCTCTCTTCTAAGACCCCCCTAGCGACATGTCTGACCCTTCTCCATCCCACCCAACCTTCAAACTATACCCAACTCCCATACTCCAGGACCGGCACACAAGAACAGGTTCCCATCCAAACCAAACTGCTCATACAAAGAACCATAATGAGGAGGTAACGTGTGACTCACGCACAATGCCCCCAGAACCTTCCCCTGGCCACCCCTCCTTTTTAGGAACAGGCATAGCCAGTTGGGTCCCCAGCATTGCTGGAGAGTCATCTTCCACCGTGCTGCCCCACATCCAACTGGCCCCTGAGCCCAATAAGCGCAACAGACATTGTACCAGTTGCCCCGCATACCCTCTGCTGTCCCATCACCCAAACATCCCATCGGCAGTCTGCGGGGTGATGTCCAGCACCTCCATGTCCGAGAGTTCTTGGGTGCTACCAGATCTTGGGCTCTGTGTTCCGCTCTTCTCAATGTCTGTATCATTGCTTGACTGTTGGCCGCCACCGCCTGCACTGCACTGTCCCGTTCCTGACACTGCTCCACTGGAGAGGTAGTACAAAAGGGGGTGGTGATGGACGGAGCATCTGAATCAATCAACCACTCACACCCAGTCAAAAAAAACTGGGTTTAATCCATCACCGTTCTTTAGCCCACTCTGCCACCCCTGTTCAGACATGGCTATATGCAAATCAGTCTGACCCTGTGCCTCATGGGAACAGTCCAGCCCGAACTGCCAAGCCATGTCTTCCCTGGACCGGAAACAAGCTTCCGAGGACCGGTTTCTGGCATTCCAGCCTTCTTCAGCCCGGCTTGCTTGAGTCCAGTGGCAAAGTGAGCAAGGGACTCATGTCTGAGCATACCCTGCCACACTTATGGCGGCCAAAAGCGGTTCAAAAGGGGGTGGTGATGGAGGGAGCATCTGAATCAATCAAACACTCACACCCAGTCAAAAGATCTGGGTTTAATCCATCACCGTTCTTTAGCCCACTCTGCCACCCCAGTTCAGACATGGCTATATGCAAATCAGTCTGACCCCGTGCCTCATGGGAACAGGGTCAGATTGATTTGCATATAGCCATGTCTGAAATGGGGTGGCTGAGTGGGCTAAAGAATGGTGATGGATTAAACCCAGATCAGTTGACTGGGGGTGAGTGTTTGATATGCTCAAACGCTCCGTCCATCATCCCCTTTTGTATCGCTTTGTTCGCCCTAAGTGTGGCAGGGTATGCTCAGACGTGAGTCCCTTGCTCACTTGGCCACTGGATTCAAGATAGCCTGGCTGATGACGATTATGAATCCGAAACCGGTCCCAGGATGCTTGTTTCCGGTCCATGGAAGACATGGCTTGGCAGTTCGGGCTGGACTGTTCCCTTGAGGCACAGGGTCAGACTGATTTGCATATAGCCATGTCTGAAATGGGGTGGCTGAGTGGGCTAAAGAATGGTGATGGATTAAACCCAGATCAGTTGACTGGGGGTGAGTGTTTGATTTGCTCAAACGCTCTGTCCATCATCCCCTTTTGTATCGCCACTGGAGAGGTAGGCCTCCCCTTCGATGGTGTAGTCACCTGTCGTACTCGTGGCGAGGCCGCGCCATCGCGACCCTCCAGCTAGTCCCATGCTTCCTGCGGTGTAAGAAAGAAGTGGGTCTCCTCGTCTGCAGTCACCCGCAAGCGTGCTGGAAATAGCATGGCGCAGGGGAGAAGGAGCTGACACAGCTTTCTTTTAACAGCCAGAAAGGATGACCGTTGACGCTGGACCTCCCTGGTGTTATCCAGGAATATCAGCACCTTGCTGTTTCCTATTTGCAAATTCTGTTGTTCTCCAGCCCCTCTGCAGGATAAAGTCCTGGTCGCGATAATGTAACAGTCTCGCCACCATTGGTCACGGGGGAGCTCCAGGTTTAGGCGGGCGAGCTGGGACCCTATGTGCCCGCTCCAGCGCGTAAAATAGGGATAGGCCTCCGGTGCTACCTCTGTTCTTAGCCAGGTTTCTAGGAACAGACCGCATCTGCTCCTTCCTCGCGCTCTGGAACTCCACGATGCGGAGATTGTTGCTCCATGAGCGCCCCTCACTGTCCTCTGGCCTTACTTCCAGCACTTTGACTCTATGCGTTACCTCATTCAACGATTGGCGCAGGGCAGCCACTGTTTACGGGATGTCCTTCATATCGGTTTCGTGGGTCGCCTCTCTCTCTTTGAGCTTCCGATGGTCGTCCTTCAGTAGGGTGAGATCCGAGCCAATGGCGTCCATCCTTGTCTCGAGTGCTCCCGTGAGGACACAATGGCCTGCATGATTTCTCCCAGTGTAGGGTCCCCAGGTCTTCCCGGTCTCCGTCTCCCAACGTCGCCATCTTTGTCCTCCGTGTGCTGCTCCGACTCTTCAAAGCGTAGCACCTCAAATCCCTTTTTCTTTGACACCCTGCCCATTGTGACAGTGACACGTGGTTGAAACTAGCAGCACCAGTGGAGTCCAAGGTCCCACTCCGCACCAGCAAGGCCACGCCGTCCCTCGATAGCTTCTCCGGAAATCGCAGCCCCAGACGCTGCTTCGACCTTGTGCAGGATCGCCCGTCTGTCGCCAGTCCACCTCAACCAGGATCCTCTATCCTTCACAAGTTTGTGCCGCGCCCCCTTCCACCAATGTAAGGCTCCTAGAGCAAGAGCGTCGCACCTGCAGTAGCTCTCTGGGCCTGCGTTGGTCCCCACCGCCGGTGCAGTCAATAGGGTTGTGCAGGTCAGTAATCGCCGTCGAACCACCCTCCGTCTGCCGTGTGGTAACACCCCTCAGACAAGGCTCACATTGTGGGGCTGTTGGGCATCAACCATGAAGTTTCTATGCAGTGTCTCTGGTATACAGCCTGGTGGGAGGTGGCCTAGCCCATCACCCGGCCAATCCCACCACAGGTCCGCCACAGGTGCAGCAGCACCGAGACGCAACCCCAGCACGGTACTGGTCCCGCTGTCCCACAGGCTGCAGTCGTCTCGCAGAGTCGTCCCCTGGAGTCACCTGCCAGTGGATCCCCCCGCCTGGTGTTCCATCCTCTCCCATGCTGTCACGGTCCCCCCACCAAGGATTCCGCAGGGGAGTCCCACCTCACTCGCCCCCTCCATCGCTCAAGCCAGGCAGTCCGTGGGAAACTCACCCACCTCTGATGTAGCGGTCTCCGCCGCCGATCGCGGGCGCCCTTTTGAGCCTCCTCTACCGCAGGCAAACACAGGGGGGATGAGCAGCCACCACTGCAGGGGTAGGCAACAGCACCACTGGAGTGACCCAAAGGTCCAGCTGGCAGAGAGGGTGGCGCGGCGTCGGAGCGAGGCGAGGACCAAGGGCACACCCCACCTCCCCACTCCGGGGAAGCCCAGAGAGAAAGCCCAGGCAGCAAAGGCGGTAGAAGCAGCAATGGCGGCAAAGGCAGCAAAGGCGGTAAAGATGCAGGCTTCGAGTTCTGCCCCCGGCCTCAAGTCCGGTCCACTCCGCAGTCCACACCGGGCAGCCCCCGACCACTGCCCACCAGGCGCCAAACTCCGGGCCAGGCTCAGGGGCTCCGCGATCACAGGTGAGTGGCTTTCAGCCCAGCGAGCAGCTTAACGGCCCGCGCCAAGTCTCAAATGGCGCCGACTATGTCCCGGGCACCGCCATTTTAAAATCAGGCATCCGCTTCTGACCAGCCGGGAAATCACCGCCCACACCTGCCGGTTTGCGATGTCTCCTCACCGCTAGGGTCCAGAGAAGCTGCAAACTTCTCTCTGGTGGCGTCAATGGGGCCGCAGACGCCCCCGGGGCCTCCTCTGACCGCGGTAGGTGCCGTCGCAGTCAGGTGTCTGATCCACCGTGCGGGGCTGCCATTTTAATTCCCGTCTCGTCGGCCTGCAGCAAGGAGGGGATTGAGCTTGTTCCTTTCCCCTATCACCCCCGCCGATGTTCCAAACTCAGCTCAGGGTGGCCACCGGCTATTACGCCACGAAATGCGGTGCAGGGGCCCTGGATTGCATGTGAGGATCAGCTGTAATGGAGGGCAGCCACGGAGGAGCTACGGAGTCCGCTGCTGCCCGCATTGGCGCTTAAGCCACCATTAAATCTGAAGTTTAACGTGTTTAATGTTTGAATACATTCAGTTTTGGAGGATATATTTTCTAAAATGTATGAACTTTTATTTGTGTATGAAAAAATACTTAACAAATTGGTTTTACATGGATACAGAGGTGAATCTGCTGATACAGAACAATAAATCATGTTTATTTTATTTGTTTTGGGTGGGAAATGTTATATTTTATTGTTTGCCTAATTATTATGTGATTGTCATTTTGAAATGTGTTGTTTGTGTTGTATTTATTTTATGTCATGGATTTACTTTGCTTTGAGCTTTTTGATTGGTGAAGTTTAGATTTCTCATGTAAGTTTATATATTTTATTATATCAATGTTATTTAAAATTAGAGTTCTAATTTATGTTTTGACTAATATAATAAAATAGTATGTTTATCATTTATATAAGAAAATGATTTGTCATGTTGGTTTAGATGTAGTTTTTTTCTTGACTACTGTAGGTTACTTTTTTAATTTATATTATGCTTTTGGCTATTGTAATCTACTCCTTTTTGGTTTATGGAGAGTTTTACTCTAAATTGTAGCATGTCGTACATTATTTTGGTTTGTTTGCCAAGTTTAGGTGCAATTGGGTTATGGACTGCTACATTCATAGTTGTTGGTAGTGTAGGTTGAGTACTGCCTGGTGTGGATTGAAAGGCATTCTGTCATACTTCCACTGCGTTGTTTGTTTTGGCTTCATGTTCCAAGGTGCTGTCATAGACATTCCACCATGGTATTTTGAATTTGGGTTGGCAACTGTGTCCAAAGTGATGCCATGTGCCCAGCCAAGTGTCTTTGAAATAATCCATTAGGGGGCTTAGTTTGTCTTCATTTTGTTGGGATGAAGGGCTTTCTACTAGTAAATTGTAGTGGTTAGCTACCTCTGTGACAGGGACATAGGCTAGTGCTAACAAGTTATTTCAAAGGCAAGTTTACTTCTTGTAGCATATTCTACATTAAGGGCCTTATTATGAGTACGGTGGTCCCAAGACTGCTGTACACGCTGTGGCAGTCTGACTGCTACATCCTTGGTGGTCCGACTGTCCAATTAAGAGTTTAGCAGTCAGACCACCACCAGCAGCCTGACACAAGACTGCAACTGCTGTCAGGATCCTGGATCCTGACGGAGCGACGGCAGGGAAAGCAGCCGACTGCAGCAGCGGTGCCCATACCGCCACCGCCGTGCAGATAATGACCTGCCTTTCCCATGAGCGCTTCATGGAGGGGACTCAGCCGAAAGTCGGGAAAGAGGCCCTAAATGGGGCGCCAGGGCATTTTAACACATGGGGGATGCATGGGCCACATGTATGCATGACACAGTACAGAGTACACAGTGCTCCGATGGGCAGGCGGTGCTGACAAGGCAACCGCATATCTTACAGGCTCTCTAGGATCTCAAGTATGCCGCTGCCTTGGCACCACCGACACTGTCAACCCAGCGGCATTCTTGTATTATGGTGGTTGGTATACCATTGTCTTGGCGGCATACTACCGTCTACCGCAATGGTGGTCCGATGGTCAGAGCACCAAACTCATTATCGGGTCCTCAGTGCCGATTGTTGAAGGTTTCTCCATATGCATTGATTGATTAAAATGGTAGTTACAGCCTTGTACTGTGTGAGGGTAATATTTTAAAATGGTTTGAATCATGGCTTGTTCAATGTCTGTGACTATTTTTTGTGGGAAGTAATTATTTGTTTTATGTTTAAACTGGTTTAAGAGTTAGTAGTAAATGCTACTTAGCTGAGTTGGTATTAGGGCATATATAAAATGGATATGTGTTTTGATCATCACCCAGTATGGTATATATATGAGTGAATTGTTTGGGACAGATTTTAAAATGTCCTATTCATCATTCAAGTTTAACAATGGCATACTTTTAATAAGTTATCTGCTTTAGAAAATATTAGGATTTGTTTATCATTATTTAAGTTGTCATATGGCAGGAAGGGTTCCTCATTATGTGTTATTTTTCTAATGTTCAGGTGTTTCTATATCCTGGTATGTTAAAGGGACTGGAAGAGTATTGCTGGTGCATTTTTTAGTTCATGTAATTACATGTTTTAAAGTGGGTGTAGGTGGTAGTTGGCCTGTGATATGTTTGATGACTTTAGGGAGAACATCTTTAAGGATTTTGGCTTTGGGATTCTGGGATCTAGTGTCTGCCTCTCTTATATACCACAATCCATTCCCTACTTCTATTTCTGTCACATTTGGTGTGTGGTTGTGTTCACTTACATTAATTACAACATCGCCTTTTTTGTGGCCCCCCATAGCATATATTAGAATAATACTTGGTACATTTCCATTTCACATTTTATATCAATGTAATTTCTTGGTTGTAGGTGTAGCCCATGTGACTTAGTAATTGCTTTCCTTTCTTGTATGAGATACATATAAATATCATCATTGTGTCTGAAAGTAATGTAACAGTATGAATAAATATGGATTCTACAAGTTTATAAAGTTAGTTATTTACATACAGAAATATGCAACTACTTTTATTACTTATACTTACATTTAAATTGTCATAGATGTTTCACACTTTTCTATGGTTTTGCCATTGAGGGTATTATGATGTGGAGCAGGTGCTCTCTTTTCTGTTTCAAGAAAATAAACAGTTTATGTTTCACTTAAAATGTTTTTCTTGTTAATTTGTCATGGTTAGGGTTGTTAAGTGTACTTTTACTCACATGTGGGGTGATTTCATATTTTATAACAATTTATATATACTTACTTTGTTAAACCTTTTTACTGATTTGTAAATGGTGTCTTTTTCTGCAGATTAGCACTTTTCGAGGTTGTAGTATTTTCTTTTAGGAAGTACATGTAAAGAGAGATAAGTTGGCAACTGTTTTATTGCTTATTTTCTATTATACATTTATTATATTAATCATACTTAGATTTTAGTTTAAATATGTTTTACTTACTTGACTAGGTAGTTGTCGAGATGTATATATTTCTTTTTTAAGGGCATGTTTACAAGTTTGGCGGTCTGAACTCTGCCTTCACGTCGTTTATGACACCTCTGCACTGGCGGCCTACTGCTCGCCATATTATGAGTTCTGCTATCTAAAACGCCGACAGTGGCTACGGCGCTTTTCCCGCTAGGACCGCGTTGGTCTGCAATATTGGTATTGCATACACCAATGCCTTCAGGCTCGTTGCATACCTGCCAAGTGTATTACAACTACACATTCCTACTGGAGGTTAACCAGCAGTGGTAAGAAAAAATGGTGTTTACCCAATGGCAGTAAACCGCTGTGGTATGTGCGCAAAACAACACCACAACAGTGACCATTGGATGGATATAAAAACTACACAACTGATGTGCTTTGGCCATGTGGAAACACCAGCACATCATACTATAAAATACGCCCCATCTCTGTCCAGCATCCTTTGCTTCCCAACTGCAGACCACAAGACAGGCACCACTGTTTTGTGCATTTTGATATAAGGCACCCCTTTTTTCATCTTCCCATTTAACCCTCTCCACCACCTGTTATTTTTGTTTTGCACTTTTTTACCTGCATCACTTGTTTGTTTTTCCTTTGAAATAGTCAATCGCATTTTATTTTTTCATCATGCCTGGCAAAAAAAACACACAAAAAACACGCATCAGTGAGCTTAAATTGAAAGTCATGGTGGATGAAGTTGTTAGATTAGAGCCACACATTTTTGTTTCCCAAGTCCAGTATGGTCCTCTCAGTAGGAAAACTGAAATGTGGGACGGGATAGTCAACAGAATGCTGTTGGTACCACCCTGTTCACACTGACCACTGACTGACATTAGGAAGAGGTGGAACGACCTCAGGTTGAGTATGCATGCCCGATACAACAACCACCACCTGGAGGCTCGGAGCACTGGTGAATGCCCTCCCAGTGCACCATTACAATTCTGTCCCAGGGAAGAGATGGTCTTAGCCATCCTGCATTCTGTGGGAGCAGACTCAGGTAAGTTATACTTTAATAACTAACACAATATCACAATGTACTGTTTGCTTTCAACTCTGCTTTTGCTATTGTGTACTCTACCTAAGTTTCTAACATGCAATACTCAAAGTATCTGAGATGTTGATTTGTCAGTGACAATGTGTATTGATGCATATGAGAGCACATGCATTCATCTCCCTGGCATGCCACATATTGCACTACTGTCTGTAAGTGGATTAATATAAAGATATCAACCCTGGACCCATGATATGTCTGGATATTTCAAAGTACTGTCCATCCCAAATGCATGTTGCCCCACAAGTATGGTACACTAACCATTTGCAAGTGTTGAAAAAGTGAGATTTAAGTGACTACAACTACCATGAGGCCCTGTCACTGCAGCTCTAACCAGGATGCTAGACTCTTTTGCCCCTTCTCAATTGTCTGCCATGTTACAACTGATCTTCACTCATCCTGCAGGCTACTATTTGTCAAGTGTTGCTAAAGTGAGATTGAAGTGACTAATACTACCATGAGGCCCTGTCACTGCAAAACTAACCAATACAATGGACTCCTTTTGCCCCTTCTCACTTGTCTGCCATGTAATAACTGGTCTTCACTTATCAGTCACTATGCAATGTACAGACAATGCTTCGCTCAGATATATGTCCAAATACTTTACATGATGGTTTCCTGTTCTCATCAACTGAAACTATTGACGGCATGAGTAACACCCTAACAATGGTGTACCCCTAATATATGTATGACATGAAGGAAAAGTGGTTGATTAGCAGTGCCAGTTGACCCCTTGACTCTGCACTCCTCACATGATGAACAATGCTAAGTATGCAACCAAGCTGTGTGTTTGCTTGTATTATGCTCAACTAGGCCTTGGAATGGATAAGCACACATGTTATGACTACACTCTTTGCAGCAAAGATTTGGAGACATCATGTCTAACCCTAACACCAACATGCCACATATCTGCACATCTAATGAGCTGATGAAATCTACCACATGTATTGAATGTCTTCAAATGTCTAGTAACCAACTTCAACTCCACACAAATAGATGACAGTATTAATCTCTATCTATTTTGTTCAATTCTAGGTCCCCATTTACTTTGACACAAACAACGTGGATGTACATACCTTACTTCCACCAATAACAATGTTCTCTATTTCTAAATAGGTCAATCCGCCACAGCACCTGCACAGAGGTGGGAAACCAAACAGAGTATCTCTCCACACCAGGATGAAGACATTAATGATGACAATGCTCCTGAAGAGGAGGACGTGGATGACGGTCCTGGCCCATCTGGTTAGTCCGGGCAGACAGCAACATTGGGGGTTCACTGAGCCCACAACAACACCTGCCAACACAGCTGTAAAAACACAGCCAACCAATGCACAAGCAACCAGTGCACCTAACACAGTCAGTGCCATCCTGTGCACCCCAGTCCTGGATTCTGAGTGGGATATCATCACCCCAGTCACAGAGGAACCAGGATTTAGTGGGAGGGAGCAGTCTGTGCCAAGGGCACAGGGCCATGAGGGTAGGCATTGTGAGAGGGTAACTGTGGGCCTGCAGGTGGATCCCACTGGGACCACGGGCACTCAGGCTGCCATCACCCAGGTCCTGGGAGTCTACCAGGACTCCCAAAGTGTTATTCGCCAGGTACTGACCAAACTCTGGGAAAGGAAGGGGCTGCAGAGGGACACAAACCAGAAGGTTGCCGGCATATACACAGAGGTAGCCAGCATACTCACTGAGGTGGCCCGCATCAACACCAACATGGCCTTCCTGGTTGGCGTGCTTCGGGACATCAACATCACCCTCTGCATAGCTTTTCCACCTGCATGTACCTCTTCCTATGGGTAAACAACATCTAGGCGGTCAACATCTACCTCAGCCAGAGGAAGGGACACCCTGACAGAGGATGATATGCTGGCACACACCCGTGTCTCAGCAGCTGCCGATCCTCTCTCTGACAAAAAGAGGGGATGTCCACCCAAAAATCCAAGAGCTTGGATTGGCAAGATGCCCACCACCGCTAGGAAGAAACCATGCCCCTAATGTCTTCCTACATGTGCTAAACATATACTTTGTGGATTATTACTGCACACTTTTCCATCTCTAATGGGAGGAGTATGTTGGTGTTTGGACAGCAGACAATTTGTTCTCTACTACAATGGTTTCATCCACCATGACTGAAGACTTCACTTATTGCTTGCACTGTGCAATTTGTAGTTAATTTCTTGATCTCATCCTTGTTCTATTCTTTAAAAACACACATCACCAAAACAGTGTATCCTGTTGTAATTCTCACATATAAAAATGGGATTGTATTACCGTGTGAACTTTGCAATGTCAAAACTAGGGACTTCTGGAAGTATGGGTATGTTGTATGTAATCAATCTCCAACTCAGGATCACTACCATGTCACAACAACACATACAAGTGTTTGGCCTGATAGCATCTTTATTCCATTGTTCAAATCATAGACTAAAAGGTTTTCAGAAACATAGCAAATAAGAAATTATTCAGTTATTCTGTGTCAGTGATCACATAATCAGTTGAAGACTTTTACAATATGGAAAGAGGAGATACATTTAACAATATCCTACACAATAGACAACAATACATTAGGTCTACATCATCAGCTGAAGCCAAAATGCCAACCTCACAAAAAGAGTTTTACATCAAATCAACAAATAAGAAGACACATGTCAGTACAACAGTTTCTTACCACATGGTAATTTCAATCCAGGGTTGATTGCATCTGGTGGAATGTAACAAACAAATGTCAGTAATGTGCCAAAAGCACTTTGGCCTACAATGAGGAGACACATCAACAGGTACATAAAGTTCATACACAATGAGGAATTAGCCAGTGTGAAGGGAGACTAGCATGAATTGGCCCCAACACAACATTGTGCTGTATCACATATTGCATTAGGACCAACACACCACAAGGGACAAGTTCAATGGAAGCCAGGTAACTTCCATCCTATCGCTGAGTAAGCTGTCTTGATTCTGGCTTTCTATACCCAAACTCTATGGCAGACATTCCCAGGACCAATCCATGTCTACTGTGTGCATCTTAACAGCATCATATACCTGCTAATGTCACAGCTCTGAATTATCCAAATGAAGATGCCATGGTGAAGGTACCTGAAACAGCTCAACGCAGAGTGATAAGCTTAGAAACTATACCTATGGCACACATCACATTGCCAACTTCTAGAGAACACAGATGATCGAAGCTACACTTACAATACAAATACCTTTCCCCCGAAATTTCCAGACCTATATATTCCTAGTATGTAGCATTAACATCCTCCTCACAACATCACTACAAGATTTGCAATAATAGTCGAAGTCATCACATCTCACACCATACTCACACTCAGTAGAAGTAGTTTCGGATGAGATCTTGATGCGTTAGTTCCTTCCTCTTCACCACTATCATCATCATCATCATTCGGCATTACCGGTTCCCCACCTGGTGGCTCTTTGTGGCCTACGATATGAAGGAAATTCTTTTGCTTGGCAAAGTTGTGGAGCATGCATGAGGCCACATTGATCTTACACACCTTTCTGGGTGAGTGGAGGAGGGCTCCCCAGTCTTGTCCAGGCATCTGAATCCGGCTTTCAGGAGCCCAAAAGCCCAATCCCCTGGCCACAGTGTTCTTCCATGGGCCTAATTAAAGCAGACTTCCCCTGGTGTAGTAGGATTCCTCAGCTGTGCCAACAACAATGGTTGATTGGGATACACTGAGTCTTCTAGATGGAGGACAGAAGTGCAACAATGAGTTACACATTTCCAGATCATACTACCTGACATCACCCACACAAAGGTAGGACAGATCACACTTACCTACATGCCAGGCTCTCTCTGATAGTAGTTGTGACATTAGGCGGGATATGGTGCTGTTACGCTCTATGAAAGAATCATGAGCAGATCCTGGGAACCGGGCATAGATGTTTGAGATGTACAAATCCACCAAGCAGACAACTTGCACATTGATAGAATGAAAGTGCTTACTATTGTGGTACAATTGTTCCCTGATGTGTGGCGGTACTAAGACAATGTGTGTGCCATCAATGGATCCAAGCACATGTGGAATGTGACCGAAAGCATAAATATCCCCCCTCACTGTGGCTAAATCCTGACATCTGGGGAACTGGAAATAGCTATCCACGTGCCTCAAAACTGCTCCAGGCACCTCTTGGAGTACCCGACTGAACGTAGATTGTGACATGCCACCTGAAATAAGGACAGTGATTCAAAATACACCTGTAGCCAGAAAAAAATGCAATACAGAAATGAGTTTCGCAAGTGGTGGGATTGATGTAGGATAAGTGATGTGAGGTATGAGATCAGGCTGCTACTGATAACATAACTCCAGCATGTTTGATGATTCAATCAAAACATCTGGATCATATGTCACTCTTCCATGGTCTTAAGGTCTGGAAGTGGATGGTACACTACAGCCTGGCGTCTCCTCCCTCTCCCAGGGACCTTTGTGAGGAGTAACGCAAAAATGTATTTTGGTCACAGAGTGTAGGCTAACATATGTGAAGAGTAAGGGAAAAGTCATGTGTCTGAACATGAATGCTTCATGAATCATTACACATTTCAAATCATTATTGTCAAATCTTCAACATCCACCAGTCATTCCCAAGTTGGCCTTCATAGGTCTGTAACAGAAATTGTTCACATCATCAATTCAGAAGTTGTAAATTTGCAACTATAGTGAGAGTAGCATAACATTTTATTTGAAATATCGCCAACCGCGGTGTACAGTGCATCGTGCACATTTTGCCTATTTGCACCGTAATGCACTACACAGATGAATCTTTGTGCTGGACATGACATGGGAACAGAGCTTTTCTAATGTTAACATTTTTGCCCTCATTTGTAGTGGTGGTAATGCACTTAACTGTCACAATACAGTTTTCCCAACTGCTAACATGGTGGATACCTGCCCTCACTAATAGGACATGTCGATGGTACGCCGCTGGCGGAAGTCGACCATGCAGTAGGTGGTTGCATGCTTGGTGGACATCGCCATAGGCTAACGTTGGGGCTAGTGGCAGCCGCGGTCCAATGACAGAGTGCCCCAATGCTGGTGACTGTGAAACTGCTGCTATCAACACCTCCATATTAGCTGCTGTTTGCCACCTCTGGGAGCAATCATGGCATGCACTGCAGGGGAGAGGGCCTGTCCCTTCATTCCTTAGGAGCTGGATACCCTAATATTTGAGGTTCTTCCACTGTATGCTCAGCTCTATGGCTCACCAAAGGTACTTATGTCAAATGCATATTTGACACTGACTGCTTCTTTTCTACTCCCACTGGCTACAATATGCCTTAGAGTGTCAGAGTGTAAGCATTGCATTAATTGCATACATTGTGTGGCCCCTACATAGGACACAAATGTAATGGATAATGGGGCCCTGTACATTGTGGAAAGAAGGCCACCATTAAAATGTGTAATAAGGTGGATTTCTACTTGTGTTACATGCATATATCTATGTGGGGCTCAAGTTCAAAGTAGCAACAATTACTTCTCATATCACATCATGGTATGTGTTTATAGTTATGTTTAGGCTTCACACCATGAACCATGTCTGTATACTGTGGAAGAGTTATGGTACAGAGGCCGGAGTGGCTGCCTCCAGAGCACAGGGCTTATGGTTCGATCCCCAGCAGCAGCTCAGCTGAGCACCATGTGACTCTGGGCAATAGCTCACTTAATCTCCCCAATGGCCCCCAACGCCTTGAAGCGTTAATGGGTGATATGTGCACACTTTACAAATATGGATTATTATTATACTGTTCTAAGCATTTGAGGATGATGTTAGACAAGTGTGACATCCCACAGATCGCTCAGCCCACATCATACTTTGTAAGACAGTAGTCCGGGAGGTAGCTACAACTCACAGACCATTTCAGAGTGCCACGCAATCTTATGTACACATATTAGATGGGCAGAGATTTCCCTTTTATGTATTGAATTGGTAGAAATGGGAGATTCATGTGGGATAAGTAGCCTCAGCCTGTGGAGAGCAATGCATGACAATGATTTGTAGGCAGTGTGGGACAAGGCACAGCCTGGGCCAAAGTTACTGTGACAGGAGAACTGATGCACAGAGTAATGGTCCGGTAGACCTGCTGATCCATGGATGTTCCCAGATCGAGTTATCTGCAAAAACTAGTAGCCCTGATAGCTGTTACATGGATAATATTAGGCATGGTGACTGAGGTGATCCCCTGACCTGATACTTTTTCCATTGACCCACAGTGTCAATGTGTGTATATCACTAATGACTGACTCCTTACTCACACAGGTCTGTTGACACTTTTCTAATAGTTTGGCTTCCACTGTATTGTCCTATAGCACATCTGACACATGAACAGTGTAGATATTGGGTAACATTTGATTAGATTTAGAAATGTGAATCATCTGCTTGGCTACAATATTTCCTATCACACAACACTTACAATGGCATGTTAATTGTCATCCCTGTTACGGTGTCACAAATGGCAAAAAGTGTGTCCTGTGATGGCAGTACAAACCACATAAAACGTATTTAGAATTACCCGGATTTTCCAATAAGTAGTTCACATTAAAATGCATCCCCCAAAGAGGTAGCTCTCAGTGTCGCACATACCAGCCCTTACCTTATGACCATAGTCTTACGATGTTGTGTATACTACGGTACTCGCATCTATGGACTGCATACATCAATGTAAAGAGACTGGTAGTAAAGATGTCTGGACGGTCATGCACAGGCAGTTTAACCTTCAGAAGGTCCAAATGGTGTGCTGTCATGGTAACTCACATCCCATTCCGTGTACAATGGCCCTGGCCTACACGATGTTAGTGGGCTGCCTCAGTCAGTGTAGGTTAGATCAGGGTTGAGGTTAGTCATCAAATGACCACAAAAGCACGTATCTATGCTTTAGTTGTGCTTGGCATGTGATATGAACACATGTAATATGTTCACGTTTGATAAATGCTTGTGGTAGATGTCAGAAAAATGTCTGTCGAGCTGACAGTCATCCTCAACCTTCCAGCTACAATCTGTTTCAACATCTATTGCATCCATTCAGGTCAATTCCAATCATAAAATGACCATTTGGAGAGCCATCACCCAGAAGGTGCAGACCTTGGGTGTCTTCAACTGGTGTAATGCTCACTGCAAAAAGAGGTGGCATGACCAGTGGCGGTGGACCCTGAAAATCACGGAGGTCCAGCAGGGGAAGTCCTCCGAATGAGGAAGGGGAGCGTGACCCCCCCCTGGTATCCCGCATATTAACAGAGGCCTACCCAGTGCTTGAGGGCAGTTGAGGGCCCAACAACAGCTACATGGGGTGAGACCTGGCCAGAATTATACATGTTATAATGTCATGCTGCTGTACTGTGTCTATTGTCATTCTGACCTAGAACACAGCAGACTGCTGTTGTGCTCCTGGGGGTCTGTAGGCTAGGGTGCCTGTGATGGTAGTTTTGCCATTGGTTGAGAGATGGAAGTTGAGGTATTCCATGATCTGTGTGTTTTTGTCTTTGGTGTTAGTGCAAGAGATGTTTATTTGTGGATGATGGTGATGTCTCCTCTGTGTTTGTAGGTGCAGTCCTGATGTATCACCTTGAAGCCATTGGGCATAGCAGTGGCAATTTCGGGGGTGGAGAAGTGATTAAGCAGGTCTCTGTGATGAAGATAACTTCGGGCGTGGAGGTGGTGATGGTGTCCCAGATCTGGGTATTGTTTTTCTAGACTGATTGGATGTTTAGCAGGAGGCAGTAGAGTAGTTCCAGGGTAGTCATGGTCTGTGAGGTGAGAGGTCCTGAGTGGCAGGTGGAGAGGCAGCAGGTAAAGGTCCTAGCTTTGATCATGGAGATACAATGCAGCGGTTGTTGTAGCTGTGTTTGGGTTCCAGGGCTCAGTGCTCTAAGGCAGTGTATCTGTGGATGGCCGGAGTGCCAGGGTTCCAGGTGCTGGGTGACGTCTAGGCAGGGACGGCCACAGACGGACTTGCCTTTGGTGCAACAGTGGTCCCCCACTACATACATTCAGTGCGATCTCCATTAAGTAGGTCTCAGGAGGTGGGTGGGTCTATGGAAGGAGATGGGCAGGGCAGGTGGGAGAAAAAACTGCAAGAAACTAGGGGCAGCAGGGGGAAGCAAGCAAATGAATAACCCAATAATCAGGCAGCATAACCACAAAGTAAGCTAACTATAACAGAGCACAATATGGGCAAGACAAATAACAAAAAACACCAGTGATCAAATTGCAGGTTAGGCAATCAGAGCCAGCAAGGGAGGAGGGCAGACATAGGGACCTGCTCAATAGGGTCATGCTGCAACCTCCATTAGGTAGGTCTTGGAGGTGGGAGAGTCACTGGGAGGTGGTGGTAGGGAGAAAAGACACCTGGAAGCAAACAGCGGTGGGGGAAACAAACAAATAAACCAACAATCAGGCAATGTAACCACAAAATAAGCAAAATATAACAAGTGGAGAACAATGTGGGCAAGACAAATAACAAAAAACACATCGAAAAAAATCGCAGACAAGGCAAGCAGAGGCAGCAAGGAGGGCAGTGGCAGCAAGTGGGGCAGGCATTGTACCTGGGCCAATCCCCCACATGCAGCCAACCCCATGCTGTGCATGGCATTTGGCCATGCACAGTGGGGAATTGGCAACAAGGCCTGGCCTGCAGGCAAGCCCTGTGGCCAACCACCCCAAAGCAGCCAACCACACACAGCACACGTCCTTCAGACATGTGCAGTGGGGGGCTTGTCCACAGGATGTTTTTTTATTAAAGAGGAGGGGGGCTGTATGAAACTCTTAAGGCCATGGGGATTCCATCCCACAGAGCCTTATTTATTTACGAGGGGGCACATGAATCTGCTCCCGAGCCTTATTTTGTCCTCGGGACCTCATTCCCCAGGGATACTATTAAAATTAAAGGGAATGGGTGCTACGTGGCCCACCTCCCCAACCCTTGTAAGGCCCTATGTACTGTATCCCCCACAGGCACTAATTAAAATTAGGGGGAGGGTGTATTGTAACCCACCTACCCCAGGCCAATTTCACACCCGGGGAACACATCCCCTGGGGCCTGGTGCATTTTTTAGGGGGAAGGAGCATGTGGGCCCATTTCCTGGGTCACTTTTGTTCCAAGGGATCCCATCCCCAGAGTTTGACAACATATTTAAGGGAGAGGGGCATGCGGTCACCCCCTCCCTCAGTCCATTTTTCCCCGGGGACCCCATCCCATGGGGCCTGGCACTATATGCAAGGGGGAGGGGGACATGGGCATCTACTATCCAGGTCAATTTTGGCCCTGGGGACCTCATCACCTGGCCCCACCAACAAAGGGTGGGTGCCCTGTTGCCCACCCAGGTACCCACCAGACTATTGTGTGCGGGGAGAGCCCCAATGGCCCTGTGGCCTCAGCCAGATCCCCACATCCAGCAGGATCTGGCATTACTCCAACCTGCAGGGAGCATCTAATAATGCTGCTCCCTCTGGGCAGGAGCAATATTTTCATCTGTTTCCCTGCCCTTTTCAGTGTGGGCAGAGAAACAGATAAAAACTAATTTTTTAAGTTCTCACCCGCTGGGAGTGGACATAGTGTTTGCTCCTGCTTCATGGGAGATTTGAAATTTCTCTCGCCCAAATGGAGCAACCACAGGTTTCTCAACACATGCCAGTGAATCATTATTTCCCAGGGGATGGGCACTCTGGGAAATAGCCTATGAGCCGTCCTTGGTGGATGGGATCCCCAGGGCCATTAATTGACTTGGGGAGGGAGCCCGCGTGGCCCCCTCCCCTTTGCACATATAGCCTGTCCCTGGGGATAGGGTCAGTGGGGCAAAATCGGCCTCGGGAGGAAGACTATATGCCCGCCTCTTTTCAAATAGGGTTCAGGGCGAAGGATTGGGGCACTCATGGGCTTAAAAAAAAGCACACCCAGAGATCACGCTTTAAAAAAAATTTATTTGGCCTCAGTGAATTCGCAGTAAATTATTTTGGCCCCATGCCTAGGGATCTGTGAATTCCTACTGTGCCACCTTGTGTCTCTTTTTAGGTTTGTTTTCGGACTCAGGACTGTGTCCTAACATGGCTATCACCACTTCCTGGTTGAGGTGGTGGTAGCCAATTAGATCTCAGTTTGAGATCTGTCAAGATCCACAGAGCCTCTGCGTCCCTCGATATACAACATTTTTGACCATTAATTGCTAAAAAAAACTACTGAACAGATTTACATCTAAACATAAATGGGCATATGTATGACCATCTTCAGCAGTTGCAAAAGGAGAATCGGGGCATTTGCAACCCCTAAAACAGCTTCTGCAATGTACCAACCCTATTCTGTGAGTCGGTAACCAATTACATAATAAATATGTGAGTCAAATATGTGAGTCAATATTAGGAAGAGGCTTGCCAAGGGCGTCCCTTCCTAATAGCAATTCGCAAGGGAACGTGCGATAGTTTTGCAATTGAATGTGGTAACAAAACAATCATAGTTTACTGCCTACTTCAAGTAGGTGGTAAGCCAGTCGCAAACATTCCTCTTTGTGACAGGCAGCAAAAATATTTTTTAAGAGCAGTGGTTCGACTGATTACTGCCTACTCTTAAAAAATGAAACATAACCTTTTAATTTTTCTTTTTGAAACACATTCCATTTACCTTTAAGGAGAATTGCCTGCATTTAAACAAGTTGCTTTGTTTAAAAGAAAACACAGACCTTGTGGTCTGCTGCCCCCAGTAGGCCACCATCCCTGTTTTATTGCCCCTTCCAAATGGGACTCACATTGCGACCAGCCGCATGAATATTGATGAGACGGGTCCATTGCGACCCCATTGGTAATCGCTAATGTGTCTGAGATACATTAGTATATTTCATTTTGCGAGAGTCTAATAGCGAGTCACAAAAAATCTCAATTAGAGACTCGCAAAATGAAAAGATCTTACATGTGGGCGAAAAATATCTCTTTCTGGACCTACAACTAGCTTTCTGTCAAATTTGGTGTGAATCTGTTTAACGGTTTAGACTGTAGCTGTGAGAAAAGTTCATATTGGAACATTAATGAGTAAAACGCATTTTGGGACCCATCCAGTGACTGTGTGTTTCTGTAAAGTTTAAATATGTTTTACATATTGAAGAATGAGTAGATGTAGAAGTGTCTGGATGAAGGATTTAGTAGGTGCGTGACTGACTGTATGAGTGAGTGATTAAATGTGTCTCACTGAGTGCATGGGTTAGTGACTGAACTGTCTTAATTTGTGCATCATTATGTTTGTTGTTCTGTAAACTGCTGCATGTGTTGATCAGTAGCTATATGAGTAACTATATGGGTTATTGATTGATTGCCCAAGTATTTGTATGGGAGACTGAGTGTGTGTGTGGCTGGCTGGGAGGTGTGTGACTCTGTGCAGATCAATGTGTACTTGTATCAATGATTGTATAAGAGAGTAAGTATGTGTTAGTATATGTTTCAAAATGTAAGGTGCTCTATATTTAACTGTATAGATTAGAAAATGGAAGTGTGATTGATTCTTTACAGGACTGACTAGGTGTGTGAGTAACTCCATGGATGAGTGACAGAGTGTGAGAGTCTGTATAGGTGTATGAGTGCATATGATAGTGTTGTAAAGATGAGTGATTGTATGTATGAATGATTGTATGGGTAAATGAGTGAATGTGTGTGTAAACATAGGAATCACTGAGTGCGCATGTAGTAACTAGTATTGGTGTGTCAATGGTTTCAAAAATTATACTCTGTATTTAACACTGGGTGTAACAGAGGTTATATTAAAGTGTGAGGAGATGCATTGTATTGTCACATGAATGATATCATCAGTGATGTGGTCATTGATGTCAAATGAGATGTCATCAGTGATGTCATCAGTGATGTCATTTGAGATGTCATCAGTGATGTCATTTGAGATGTCATCAGTGATGTCATTTGAGATGTCATCAGTGTTGTCATTTGAGATGTCATCAGTGATGTCATCAGTGATGTCACTGACCATGTCATGAATGATGTAATATGTGACATCATCAGCAGTGGATTGCGGGTGCGCGATATATAGTTAGTGCAACTAACTATATATGGAATTTCAATGGTTTTGTGTGAGTAAAATAAGTTTTTTTAAATGCTAATCCCTAACTATATATGGTCTATAACCTATGGTTTTTTCAGTGAATATATATATATATATATATTCCAACAAAGAGATTGCCCCCGATGGAAACGCCACTCAGGTAAAGTTGTACTCCTTATTTATTGTGGAATGCAGATTAAACAGCTTTTCCTCTCTCCTTCAAATTCATGCAAGCATTGCCAAACGCGTTTCGAACACCACTGTGTTCTTGTTCACTGGCAAAACGAAATACCAGCAGCCTTTGTGGAACTCATTATAAAAGTCTCCAAGTCCCGCCCCAGTGGGCCTGTGCCCCATTGCATTATGGAACTTGATGTGTCCACAAATCAGAATTGCCGTCTTCGTGAAATTAAATGTTATCTTACCCATGTGGGTTGAGTGAGATTGCAAGCCGTTCATTCTGCCATTACCAAGTCCCATAACAACTGGACTCCACCTTCTCTCGGCGTCCTGAATTTCAAGCGCCGTAGATCCGCACTTCAGCGGTGGGGCGTTTCCGCGGCTGGACCTGCCGCTAACACATTCCAACAAAGAGATTGCCCCCGATGGAAACGCCACTCAGGTAAAGTTGTACTCCTTATTTATTGTGGAATGCAGATTAAACAGCTTTTCCTCTCTCCTTCAAATTCATGCAAGCATTGCCAAACGCGTTTCGAACACCACTGTGTTCTTATTCACTGGCAAAACGAAATAACAGCAGCCTTTGTGGAACTCATTATAAAAGTCTCCAAGTCCCGCCCCAGTGGGCGTGTGCCCCATTGCATTATGGAACTTGATGTGTCCACAAATCAGTATTGCCGTCTTCGTGAAATTAAATGTTATCTTACCCATGTGGGTTGAGTGAGATTGCAAGCCGTTCATTCTGCCATTACTAAGTCCCACAACAACTGGACTCCACCTTCGCTCGGCGTCCTGAATTTCAAGCGCCGTAGATCCGCACTTCAGTGGCGGGGCGTTTCCTCGGCTGGACCTGCCGCTAAAACATTCCAACAAAGAGATTGCCCCCGATGGAAACGCCACTCAGGTAAAGTTGTACTCCTTATTTATTGTGGAATGCAGATTAAACAGCTTTTCCTCTCTCCTTCAAATTCATGCAAGCATTGCCAAACGCGTTTCGAACACCACTGTGTTCTTGTTCACTGGCAAAACGAAATAACAGCAGCCTTTGTGGAACTCATTATAAAAGTCTCCAAGTCCCGCCCCAGTGGGCCTGTGCCCCATTGCATTATGGAACTTGATGTGTCCACAAATCAGTATTGCCGTCTTCGTGAAATTAAATGTTATCTTACCCATGTGGGTTGAGTGAGATTGCAAGCCGTTCATTCTGCCATTACCAAGTCCCATAACAACTGGACTCCACCTTCTCTCGGCGTCCTGAATTTCAAGCGCCGTAGATCCGCACTTCAGCGGCGGGGCGTTTCCGCGGCTGGACCTGCCACTAAAACATTCCAACAAAGAGATTGCCCCCGATGGAAACGCCACTCAGGTAAAGTTGTACTCCCTATTTATTGTGGAATGCAGATTAAACAGCTTTTCCTCTCTCCTTCAAATTCATGCAAGCATTGCCAAACGCGTTTCGAACACTACTGTGTTCTTGTTCACTGGCAAAACGAAATAACAGCAGCCTTTGTGGAACTCATTATAAAAGTCTCCAAGTCCCGCCCCAGTGGGCGTGTGCCCCATTGCATTATGGAACTTGATGTGTCCACAAATCAGTATTGCCGTCTTCGTGAAATTAAATGTTATCTTACCCATGTGGGTTGAGTGAGATTGCAAGCCGTTCATTCTGCCATTACTAAGTCCCACAACAACTGGACTCCACCTTCTCTCGGCGTCCTGAATTTCAAGCGCCGTAGATCCGCACTTCAGTGGCGGGGCGTTTCCTCGGCTGGACCTGCCGCTAAAACATTCCAACAAAGAGATTGCCCCCGATGGAAACGCCACTCAGGTAAAGTTGTACTCCTTATTTATTGTGGAATGCAGATTAAACAGCTTTTCCTCTCTCCTTCAAATTCATGCAAGCATTGCCAAACGCGTTTCGAACACCACTGTGTTCTTGTTCACTGGCAAAACGAAATAACAGCAGCCTTTGTGGAACTCATTATAAAAGTCTCCAAGTCCCGCCCCAGTGGGCGTGTGCCCCATTGCATTATGGAACTTAATGTGTCCACAAATCAGTATTGCCGTCTTCGTGAAATTAAATGTTATCATACCCATGTGGGTTGAGTGAGATTGCAAGCCGTTCATTCTGCCATTACCAAGTCCTACAACAACTGGACTCCACCTTCTCTCGGCGTCCTGAATTTCAAGCGCCGCAGATCCGCACTTCAGCGGCGGGGCGTTTCCTCGGCTGGACCTGCCGCTAAAACATTCCAACAAAGAGATTGCCCCCGATGGAAATGCCACTCAGGTAAAGTTGTACTCCTTATTTATTGTGGAATGCAGATTAAACAGCTTTTCCTCTCTCCTTCAAATTCATGCAAGCATTGCCAAACGCGTTTCGAACACCACTGTGTTCTTATTCACTGGCAAAACGAAATAACAGCAGCCTTTGTGGAACTCATTATAAAAGTCTCCAAGTCCCGCCCCAGTGGGCCTGTGCCCCATTGCATTATGGAACTTGATGTGTCCACAAATCAGTATTGCCGTCTTCGTGAAATTAAATGTTATCTTACCCATGTGGGTTGAGTGAGATTGCAAGCCGTTCATTCTGCCATTACCAAGTCCCATAACAACTGGACTCCACCTTCTCTCGGCGTCCTGAATTTCAAGCGCCGTAGATCCGCACTTCAGCGGCGGGGCGTTTCTGCAGCTGGACCTGCCACTAAAACATTCCAACAAAGAGATTGCCCCCGATGGAAACGCCACTCAGGTAAAGTTGTACTCCTTATTTATTGTGGAATGCAGATTAAACAGCTTTTCCTCTCTCCTTCAAATTCATGCAAGCATTGCCAAACGCGTTTCGAACACTACTGTGTTCTTGTTCACTGGCAAAACGAAATAACAGCAGCCTTTGTGGAACTCATTATAAAAGTCTCCAAGTCCCGCCCCAGTGGGCGTGTGCCCCATTGCATTATGGAACTTGATGTGTCCACAAATCAGTATTGCAGTCTTCGTGAAATTAAATGTTATCTTACCCATGTGGGTTGAGTGAGATTGCAAGCCGTTCATTCTGCCATTACTAAGTCCCACAACAACTGGACTCCACCTTCGCTCGGCGTCCTGAATTTCAAGCGCCGTAGATCCGCACTTCAGTGGCGGGGCGTTTCCTCGGCTGGACCTGCCGCTAAAACATTCCAACAAAGAGATTGCCCCCGATGGAAACGCCACTCAGGTAAAGTTGTACTCCTTATTTATTGTTGAATGCAGATTAAACAGCTTTTCCTCTCTCCTTCAAATTCATGCAAGCATTGCCAAACGCGTTTCGAACACCACTCTGTTCTTGTTCACTGGCAAAACGAAATAACAGCAGCCTTTGTGGAACTCATTATAAAAGTCTCCAAGTCCCGCCCCAGTGGGCCTGTGCCCCATTGCATTATGGAACTTGATGTGTCCACAAATCAGTATTGCCGTCTTCGTGAAATTAAATGTTATCTTACCCATGTGGGTTGAGTGAGATTGCAAGCCGTTCATTCTGCCATTACCAAGTCCCATAACAACTGGACTCCACCTTCTCTCGGCGTCCTGAATTTCAAGCGCCGTAGATCCGCACTTCAGCGGCGGGGCGTTTCCGCAGCTGGACCTGCCACTAAAACATTCCAACAAAGAGATTGCCCCCGATGGAAACGCCACTCAGGTAAAGTTGTACTCCTTATTTATTGTGGAATGCAGATTAAACAGCTTTTCCTCTCTCATTCAAATTCATGCAAGCATTGCCAAACGTGTTTCGAACACTACTGTGTTCTTGTTCACTGGCAAAACGAAATAACAGCAGCCTTTGTGGAACTCATTATAAAAGTCTCCAAGTCCCGCCCCAGTGGGCCTGTGCCCCATTGCATTATGGAACTTGATGTGTCCACAAATCAGTATTGCCGTCTTCGTGAAATTAAATGTTATCTTACCCATGTGGGTTGAGTGAGATTGCAAGCCGTTCATTCTGCCATTACTAAGTCCCACAACAACTGGACTCCACCTTCTCTCGGCGTCCTGAATTTCAAGCGCCGTAGATCCGCACTTCAGTGGCGGGGCGTTTCCTCGGCTGGACCTGCCGCTAAAACATTCCAACAAAGAGATTGCCCCCGATGGAAACGCCACTCAGGTAAAGTTGTACTCCTTATTTATTGTGGAATGCAGATTAAACAGCTTTTCCTCTCTCCTTCAAATTCATGCAAGCATTGCCAAACGCGTTTCGAACACCACTGTGTTCTTGTTCACTGGCAAAACGAAATAACAGCAGCCTTTGTGGAACTCATTATAAAAGTCTCCAAGTCCCGCCCCAGTGGGCGTGTGCCCCATTGCATTATGGAACTTAATGTGTCCACAAATCAGTATTGCCGTCTTCGTGAAATTAAATGTTATCATACCCATGTGGGTTGAGTGAGATTGCAAGCCGTTCATTCTGCCATTACCAAGTCCTACAACAACTGGACTCCACCTTCTCTCGGCGTCCTGAATTTCAAGCGCCGTAGATCCGCACTTCAGCGGCGGGGCGTTTCCGCGGCTGGACCTGCCGCTAAAACATTCCAACAAAGAGATTGCCCCCGATGGAAACGCCACTCAGGTAAAGTTGTACTCCTTATTTATTGTGGAATGCAGATTAAACAGCTTTTCCTCTCTCCTTCAAATTCATGCAAGCATTGCCAAACGCGTTTCGAACACCACTGTGTTCTTGTTCAATGGCAAAACGAAATAACAGCAGCCTTTGTGGAACTCATTATAAAAGTCTCCAAGTCCCGCCCCAGTGGGCGTGTGTCCCATTGCATTATGGAACTTGATGTGTCCACAAATCAGTATTGCCGTCTTCGTGAAATTAAATGTTATCTTACCCATGTGGGTTGAGTGAGATTGCAAGCCGTTCATTCTGCCATTACCAAGTCCCACAACAACTGGACTCCACCTTCTCTCGGCGTCCTGAATTTCAAGCGCCGTAGATCCGCACTTCAGCGGCGGGGCGTTTCCGCGGCTGGACCTGCCGCTAAAACATTCCAACAAAGAGATTGCCCCCGATGGAAACGCCACTCAGGTAAAGTTGTACTCCTTATTTATTGTGGAATGCAGATTAAACAGCTTTTCCTCTCTCCTTCAAATTCATGCAAGCATTGCCAAACGCGTTTCGAACACCACTGTGTTCTTGTTCACTGGCAAAACGAAATAACAGCAGCCTTTGTGGAACTCATTATAAAAGTCTCCAAGTCCCGCCCCAGTGGGCGTGTGCCCCATTGCATTATGGAACTTGATGTGTCCACAAATCAGTATTGCCGTCTTCGTGAAATTAAATGTTATCTTACCCATGTGGGTTGAGTGAGATTGCAAGCCGTTCATTCTGCCATTACCAAGTCCCATAACAACTGGACTCCACCTTCTCTCGGCGTCCTGAATTTCAAGCGCCGTAGATCCGCACTTCAGCGGCGGGGCGTTTCCGCAGCTGGACCTGCCACTAAAACATTCCAACAAAGAGATTGCCCCCGATGGAAACGCCACTCAGGTAAAGTTGTACTCCTTATTTATTGTGGAATGCAGATTAAACAGCTTTTCCTCTCTCATTCAAATTCATGCAAGCATTGCCAAACGCGTTTCGAACACTACTGTGTTCTTGTTCACTGGCAAAACGAAATAACAGCAGCCTTTGTGGAACTCATTATAAAAGTCTCCAAGTCCCGCCCCAGTGGGCGTGTGCCCCATTGCATTATGGAACTTGATGTGTCCACAAATCAGTATTGCCGTCTTCGTGAAATTAAATGTTATCTTACCCATGTGGGTTGAGTGAGATTGCAAGCCGTTCATTCTGCCATTACTAAGTCCCACAACAACTGGACTCCACCTTCTCTCGGCGTCCTGAATTTCAAGCGCCGTAGATCCGCACTTCAGTGGCGGGGCGTTTCCTCGGCTGGACCTGCCGCTAAAACATTCCAACAAAGAGATTGCCCCCGATGGAAACGCCACTCAGGTAAAGTTGTACTCCTTATTTATTGTGGAATGCAGATTAAACAGCTTTTCCTCTCTCCTTCAAATTCATGCAAGCATTGCCAAACGCGTTTCGAACACCACTGTGTTCTTGTTCACTGGCAAAACGAAATAACAGCAGCCTTTGTGGAACTCATTATAAAAGTCTCCAAGTCCCGCCCCAGTGGGCGTGTGCCCCATTGCATTATGGAACTTAATGTGTCCACAAATCAGTATTGCCGTCTTCGTGAAATTAAATGTTATCATACCCATGTGGGTTGAGTGAGATTGCAAGCCGTTCATTCTGCCATTACCAAGTCCTACAACAACTGGACTCCACCTTCTCTCGGCGTCCTGAATTTCAAGCGCCGTAGATCCGCACTTCAGCGGCGGGGCGTTTCCGCGGCTGGACCTGCCGCTAAAACATTCCAACAAAGAGATTGCCCCCGATGGAAACGCCACTCAGGTAAAGTTGTACTCCTTATTTATTGTGGAATGCAGATTAAACAGCTTTTCCTCTCTCCTTCAAATTCATGCAAGCATTGCCAAACGCGTTTCGAACACCACTGTGTTCTTGTTCAATGGCAAAACGAAATAACAGCAGCCTTTGTGGAACTCATTATAAAAGTCTCCAAGTCCCGCCCCAGTGGGCGTGTGTCCCATTGCATTATGGAACTTGATGTGTCCACAAATCAGTATTGCCGTCTTCGTGAAATTAAATGTTATCTTACCCATGTGGGTTGAGTGAGATTGCAAGCCGTTCATTCTGCCATTACCAAGTCCCACAACAACTGGACTCCACCTTCTCTCGGCGTCCTGAATTTCAAGCGCCGTAGATCCGCACTTCAGCGGCGGGGCGTTTCCGCGGCTGGACCTGCCGCTAAAACATTCCAACAAAGAGATTGCCCCCGATGGAAACGCCACTCAGGTAAAGTTGTACTCCTTATTTATTGTGGAATGCAGATTAAACAGCTTTTCCTCTCTCCTTCAAATTCATGCAAGCATTGCCAAACGCGTTTCGAACACCACTGTGTTCTTGTTCACTGGCAAAACGAAATAACAGCAGCCTTTGTGGAACTCATTATAAAAGTCTCCAAGTCCCGCCCCAGTGGGCGTGTGCCCCATTGCATTATGGAACTTGATGTGTCCACAAATCAGTATTGCCGTCTTCGTGAAATTAAATGTTATCTTACCCATGTGGGTTGAGTGAGATTGCAAGCCGTTCATTCTGCCATTACCAAGTCCCACAACAACTGGACTCCACCTTCTCTCGGCGTCCTGAATTTCAAGCGCCGTAGATCCGCACTTCAGCGGCGGGGCGTTTCCGCGGCTGGACCTGCCGCTAAAACATTCCAACAAAGAGATTGCCCCGATGGAAACGCCACTCAGGTACAGTTGTACTCCTTATTTATTGTGAAATGCAGATTAAACAGCTTTTCCTCTCTCCTTCAAATTCATGCCAGCATTGCCAAACGCGTTTCGAACACCACTGTGTTCTTGTTCACTGGCAAAACGAAATACCAGCAGCCTTTGTGGAACTAATTATAAAAGTCTCCAAGTCCCGCCCCAGTGGGCGTGTGCCCCATTGCATTATGGAACTTGATGTGTCCACAAATCAGTATTGCCGTCTTCGTGAAATTAAATGTTATCTTACCCATGTGGGTTGAGTGAGATTGCAAGCCGTTCATTCTGCCATTACTAAGTCCCATAACAACTGGACTCCACCTTCTCTCGGCGTCCTGAATTTCAAGCGCCGTAGATCCGCACTTCAGCGGCGGGGCGTTTCCACGGCTGGACCTGCCGCTAAAACATTCCAACAAAGAGATTGCCCCCGATGGAAACGCCACTCAGGTAAAGTTGTACTCCTTATTTATTGTGGAATGCAGATTAAACAGCTTTTCCTCTCTCCTTCAAATTCATGCAAGCATTGCCAAACGCGTTTCGAACACCACTGTGTTCTTGTTCACTGGCAAAACGAAATAACAGCAGCCTTTTTGGAACTCATTATAAAAGTCTCCAAGTCACGCCCCAGTGTGCGTGTGCCCCATTGCATTATGGAACTTGATGTGTCCACAAATCAGTATTACCGTGTTCGTGAAATTAAATGTTATCTTACCCATGTGGGTTGAGTGAGATTGCAAGCCGTTCATTCTGCCATTACCAAGTCCCACAACAACTGGACTCCACCTTCTCTCGGCGTCCTGAATTTCAAGCGCCGTAGATCCGCACTTCAGCGGCGGGGCGTTTCCGCGGCTGGACCTGCCGCTAAAACATTCCAACAAAGAGATTGCCCCCGATGGAAACGCCACTCAGGTAAAGTTGTACTCCTTATTTATCGTGGAAAGCAGATTAAACAGCTTTTCCTCTCTCCTTCAAATTCATGCAAGCATTGCCAAAGGCGTTTCGAACACCACTGTGTTTTGTTCACTGGCAAAACGAAATAACAGCAGCCTTTGTGGAACTCATTATAAAAGTCTCCAAGTCCCGCCCCAGTGGGCGTGTGCCCCATTGCATTATGGAACTTGATGTGTCCACAAATCAGTATTGCCGTCTTCGTGAAATTAAATGTTATCTTACCCATGTGGGTTGAGTGAGATTGCAAGCCGTTCATTCTGCCATTACCAAGTCCCACAACAACTGGACTCCACCTTCTCTCGGCGTCCTGAATTTCAAGCGCCGTAGATCCGCACTTCAGCGGCGGGGCGATTCCGCGGCTGGACCTGCCGCTAAAACATTCCAATAAATAGATTGCCCCCGATGGAAACGCCACTCAGGTAAAGTTGTACTTCTTATTTATTGTGGAATGCAGATTAAACAGCTTTTCATTTCTCCTTCAAATTCATGCTAGCATTGCCAAACGCGTTTCGAACACCACTGTGTTCTTGTTCACTGGCAAAACGAAATAACAGCAGCCTTTGTGGAACTCATTATAAAAGTCTCCAAGTCCCGCCCCAGTGGGCGTGTGCCCCATTGCATTATGGAACTTAATGTGTCCACAAATCAGTATTGCCGTCTTCGTGAAATTAAATGTTATCTTACCCATGTGGGTTGAGTGAGATTGCAAGCCGTTCATTCTGCCATTACCAAGTCCCACAACAACTGGACTCCACCTTCTCTCGGCGTCCTGAATTTCAAGCGCCGTAGATCCGCACTTCAGCGGCGGGGCGTTTCCGCGGCTGGACCTGCCGCTAAAACATTCCAACAAAGAGATTGCCCCCGATGGAAAAGCCACTCAGGTAAAGTTGTACTCCTTCTTTATTGTGGAATGCAGATTAAACAGCTTTTCCTCTCTCCTTCAAATTCATGCAAGCATTGCCAAACGCGTTTCGAACACCACTGTGTTCTTGTTCACTGGCAAAACGAAATAACAGCAGCCTTTGTGGAACTCATTATAAAAGTCTCCAAGTCCCGCCCCAGTGGGCGTGTGCCCCATTGCATTATGGAACTTGATGTGTCCACAAATCAGTATTGCCGTCTTCGTGAAATTAAATGTTATCTTACCCATGTGGGTTGAGTGAGATTGCAAGCCGTTCATTCTGCCATTACCAAGTCCCACAACAACTGGACTCCACCTTCTCTCGGCGTCCTGAATTTCAAGCGCCGTAGATCCGCACTTCAGCGGCGGGGCGTTTCCGCGGCTGGACCTGCCGCTAAAACATTCCAACAAAGAGATTGCCCCCGATGGAAACGCCACTCAGGTAAAGTTGTACTCCTTATTTATTGTGGAATGCAGATTAAACAGCTTTTCCTCTCTCCTTCAAATTCATGCAAGCATTGCCAAAGGCGTTTCGAACACCACTGTGTTCTTGTTCACTGGCAAAACGAAATAACAGTAGCCTTTGTGGAACTCATTATAAAAGTCTCCAAGTTCCGCCCCAGTGGGCGTGAGCCCCATTGCATTATGGAACTTAATGTGTCCACAAATCAGTATTGCCGTCTTCGTGAAATTAAATGTTATCTTACCCATGTGGGTTGAGTGAGATTGCAAGCCGTTCATTCTGCCATTACCAAGTCCCACAACAACTGGACTCCACCTTCTCTCGGCGTCCTGAATTTCAAGCGCCGTAGATCCGCACTTCAGCGGCGGGGCGTTTCCGCGGCTGGACCTGCCGCTAAAACAATCCAACAAAGAGATTGCCCCCGATGGAAAAGCCACTCAGGTAAAGTTGTACTCCTTCTTTATTGTGGAATGCAGATTAAACAGCTTTTCCTCTCTCCTTCAAATTCATGCAAGCATTGCCAAACGCGTTTCGAACACCACTGTGTTCTTGTTCACTGGCAAAACGAAATAACAGCAGCCTTTGTGGAACTCATTATAAAAGTCTCCAAGTCCCGCCCCAGTGGGCGTGTGCCCCATTGCATTATGGAACTTGATGTGTCCACAAATCAGTATTGCCGTCTTCGTGAAATTAAATGTTATCTTACCCATGTGGGTTGAGTGAGATTGCAAGCCGTTCATTCTGCCATTACCAAGTCCCACAACAACTGGACTCCACCTTCTCTCGGCGTCCTGAATTTCAAGCGCCGTAGATCCGCACTTCAGCGGCGGGGCGTTTCCGCGGCTGGACCTGCCGCTAAAACATTCCAACAAAGAGATTGCCCCCGATGGAAACGCCACTCAGGTAAAGTTGTACTCCTTATTTATTGTGGAATGCAGATTAAACAGCTTTTCCTCTCTCCTTCAAATTCATGCAAGCATTGCCAAAGGCGTTTCGAACACCACTGTGTTCTTGTTCACTGGCAAAACGAAATAACAGTAGCCTTTGTGGAACTCATTATAAAAGTCTCCAAGTTCCGCCCCAGTGGGCGTGTGCCCCATTGCATTATGGAACTTGATGTGTCCACAAATCAGTATTGCCGTCTTCGTGAAATTAAATGTTATCTTACCCATGTGGGTTGAGTGAGATTGCAAGCCGATCATTCTGCCATTACCAAGTCCCACAACAACTGGACTCCACCTTCTATCGGCGTCCTGAATTTCAAGCGCCGTAGATCCGCACTTCAGCGGCGGGGCGTTTCGGCGGCTGGACCTGCCGCTAAAACATTCCAACAAAGAGATTGCCCCCGATGGAAACGCCACTCAGGTAAAGTTGTACTCCTTATTTATTGTGGAATGCAGATTAAACAGCTTTTCCTCTCTCCTTCAAATTCATGCAAGCATTGCCAAACGCGTTTCGAACACCACTGTGTTCTTGTTCACTGGCAAAACGAAATAACAGCAGCCTTTGTGGAACTCATTATAAAAGTCTCCAAGTCCCGCCCCAGTGGGCGTGTGCCCCATTGCATTATGGAACTTGATGTGTCCACAAATCAGTATTGCCGTCTTCGTGAAATTAAATGTTATCTTACCCATGTGGGTTGAGTGAGATTGCAAGCCATTTATTCTGCCATTACCAAGTCCCACAACAACTGGACTCCACCTTCTCTCGGCATCCTGAATTTCAAGCGCCGTAGATCCGCACTTCAGCGGCGGGGCGTTTCCGCGGCTGGACCTGCCGCTAAAACATTCCAACAAAGAGATTGCCCCCGATGGAAACGCCACTGAGGTAAAGTTGTACTCCTTATTTATTGTGGAATGCAGATTAAACAGCTTTTCCTCTCTCCTTCAAATTCATGCAAGCATTGCCAAACGCGTTTCGAACACCACTGTGTTCTTGTTCACTGGCAAAACGAAATAACAGCAGCCTTTGTGGAACTCATTAGAAAAGTCTCCAAGTCTCGCCCCAGTGGGCGTGTGCCCCATTGCATTATGGAACTTGATGTGTCCACAAATCAGTATTGCCGTTTTCGTGAAATGAAATGTTATCTTACCCATGTGGGTTGAGTGAGATTGCAAGCCGTTCATTCTGCCATTACCAAGTCCCACAACAACTGGACTCCACCTTCTCTCGGCGTCCTGAATTTCAAGCGCCGTAATTCCGCACTTCAGCGGCGGGGCGTTTCCGCGGCTGGACCTGCCGCTAAAACATTCCAACAAAGAGATTGCCCCCGATGGAAACGCCACTCAGGGAAAGTTGTACTCCTTATTTATTGTGGAATGCAGATTAAACAGCTTTTCCTCTCTCCTTCAAATTCATGCAAGCATTGCCAACGCGTTTCGAACACCACTGTGTTCTTGTTCACTACTGTGTTCTTGTTCACTGGCAAAACAAAATAACAGCAGCCTTTGTGGAACTCATTATAAAAGTCTCCAAGTCCCGCCCCAGTAGGCGTGTGCCCCATTGCATTATGGAACTTGATGTGTCCACAAATCAGTATTGCCGTCTTCGTGAAATTAAATGTTATCTTACCCATGTGGGTTGAGTGAGATTGCAAGCCATTCATTCTGCCATTACCAAGTCCCACAACAACTGGACTCCACCTTCTCTCGGCGTCCTGAATTTCAAGCGCCGTAGATCCGCACTTCAGCGGCGGGGCGTTTCCGCGGCTGGACCTGCCGCTAAAACATTCCAACAAAGAGATTGCCCCCGATGGAAACGCCACTCAGGTAAAGTTGTACTCCTTATTTATTGTGGAATGCAGATTAAACAGCTTTTCCTCTCTCCTTCAAATTCATGCAAGCATTGCCAAAGGCGTTTCGAACACCACTGTGTTCTTGTTCACTGGCAAAACGAAATAACAGTAGCCTTTGTGGAACTCATTATAAAAGTCTCCAAGTCCCGCCCCAGTGGGCGTGTGCCCCATTGCATTATGGAACTTGATGTGTCCACAAATCAGTATTGCCGTCTTCGTGAAATTAAATGTTATCTTACCCATGTGGGTTGAGTGAGATTGCAAGCGGATCGTTCTGCCATTACCAAGTCCCACAACAACTGGACTCCACCTTCTATCGGCGTCCTGAATTTCAAGCGCCGTAGATCCGCACTTCAGCGGCGGGGCGTTTCGGCGGCTGGACCTGCCGCTAAAACATTCCAACAAAGAGATTGCCCCCGATGGAAACGCCACTCAGGTAAAGTTGTACTCCTTATTTATTGTGGAATGCAGATTAAACAGCTTTTCCTCTCTCCTTCAAATTCATGCAAGCATTGCCAAACGCGTTTCGAACACCACTGTGTTCTTGTTCACTGGCAAAACGAAATAACAGCAGCCTTTGTGGAACTCATTATAAAAGTCTCCAAGTCCCGCCCCAGTGGGCGTGTGCCCCATTGCATTATGGAACTTGATGTGTCCACAAATCAGTATTGCCGTCTTCGTGAAATTAAATGTTATCTTACCCATGTGGGTTGAGTGAGATTGCAAGCCATTTATTCTGCCATTACCAAGTCCCACAACAACTGGACTCCACCTTCTCTCGGCGTCCTGAAATTCAAGCGCCGTAGATCCGCACTTCAGCGGCGGGGCGTTTCCGCGGCTGGACCTGCCGCTAAAACATTCCAACAAAGAGATTGCCCCCGATGGAAACGCCACTCAGGTAAAGTTGTACTCCTTATTTATTGTGGAATGCAGATTAAACAGCTTTTCCTCTCTCCTTCAAATTCATGCAAGCATTGCCAAACGCGTTTCGAACAAAACTGTGTTCTTGTTCACTGGCAAAACGAAATAACAGCAGCCTTTGTGGAACTCATTAGAAAAGTCTCCAAGTCTCGCCCCAGTGGGCGTGTGCCCCATTGCATTATGGAACTTGATGTGTCCACAAATCAGTATTGCCGTTTTGGTGAAATGAAATGTTATCTTACCCATGTGGGTTGAGTGAGATTGCAAGCCGTTCATTCTGCCATTACCAAGTCCCACAACAACTGGACTCCACCTTCTCTCGGCGTCCTGAATTTCAAGCGCCGTAGATCCGCACTTCAGCGGCAGGGCGTTTCCGCGGCTGGACCTGCCGCTAAAACATTCCAATAAAGAGATTGCCCCCGATGGAAACGCCACTCAGGGAAAGTTGTACTCCTTATTTATTGTGGAATGCAGATTAAATAGCTTTTCCTCTCTCCTTCAAATTCATGCAAGCATTGCCAACGCGTTTCGAACACCACTGTGTTCTTGTTCACTACTGTGTTCTTGTTCACTGGCAAAACAAAATAACAGCAGCCTTTGTGGAACTCATTATAAAAGTCTCCAAGTCCCGCCCCAGTAGGCGTGTGCCCCATTGCATTATGGAACTTGATGTGTCCACAAATCAGTATTGCCGTCTTCGTGAAATTAAATGTTATCTTACCCATGTGGGTTGAGTGAGATTGCAAGCCGTTCATTCTGCCATTACCAAGTCCCACAACAACTGGACTCCACCTTCTCTCGGCGTCCTGAATTTCAAGCGCCGTAGATCCGCACTTCAGCGGCGGGGCGTTTCCGCGGCTGGACCTGCCGCTAAAACATTCCAACAAAGAGATTGCCCCCGATGGAAACGCCACTCAGGTAAAGTTGTACTCCTTATTTATTGTGTAATGCAGATTAAACAGCTTTTCCTCTCTCCTTCAAATTCATGCAAGCATTGCCAAACGCGTTTCGAACACCACTGTGTTCTTGTTCACTGCCAAAACCAAATAACAGCAGCCTTTGTGGAACTCATTATAAAAGTCTCCAAGTCCCGCCCCAGTGGGCGTGTGCCCCATTGCATTATGGAACTTGATGTGTCCACAAATCAGTATTGCCGTCTTCGTGAAATTAAATGTTATCTTACCCATGTGGGTTGAGGGAGATTGCAAGCCGTTCATTCTGCCATTACCAAGTCCCACAACAACTGGACTCCACCTTCTCTCGGCGTCCTGAATTTCAAGCGCCGTAGATCCTCACTTCAGCGGCGGGGCGTTTCTGCGGCTGGACCTGCCGCTAAAACATTCCAACAAAGAGATTGCCCCCGATGGAAACGCCACTCAGGTAAAGTTGTACTCCTTATTTATTGTGGAATGCAGATTAAACAGCTTTTCCTCTCTCCTTCAAATTCATGCAAGCATTGCCAAACGCGTTTCGAACACCACTGTGTTCTTGTTCACTGGCAAAACGAAATAACAGCAGCCTTTGTGGAACTCATTATAAAAGTCTCCAAGTCCCGCCCCAGTGGGCGTGTGCCCCATTGCATTATGGAACTTAATGTGTCCACAAATCAGTATTGCCGTCTTCGTGAAATTAAATGTTATCATACCCATGTGGGTTGAGTGAGATTGCAAGCCGTTCATTCTGCCATTACCAAGTCCTACAACAACTGGACTCCACCTTCTCTCGGCGTCCTGAATTTCAAGCGCCGTAGATCCGCACTTCAGCGGCGGGGCGTTTCCGCGGCTGGACCTACCGCTAAAACATTCCATCAAAGAGATTGCCCCCAATGGAAACGCCACTCAGGTAAAGTTGTACTCCTTATTTATTGTGGAATGCAGATTAAACAGCTTTTCCTCTCTCCTTCAAATTCATGCAAGCATTGCCAAACGCGTTTCGAACACCACTGTGTTCTTGTTCACTGGCAAAACGAAATATTATAATGAGTTCCACAAAGGCTGCTGTTATTTCGTTTTGCCAGTGAAAAAGAACACAGTACAACTTTACCTGAGCGGCGTTTCCATCGGGGGCAATCTCTTTGTTGGAATGTTTTAGCGGCAGGTCCAGCCGCGGAAACGCCCCGCCGCCGAAGTGCGGATCTACGGCGCTTGAAATTCAGGACACCGAGACTGAGAAGGTGGAGTCCAGTTGTTGTGGGACTTGGTAATGGCAGAATGAACGGCTTGCAATCTCACTCAACCCACATGGGTAAGATAAGATTTAATTTCACGAAGACGGCAATACTGATTTGTGGACACATCAAGTTCCATAATGCAATGGGGCACACGCCCACTGGGGCGGGACTTGGAGACTTTTATAATGAGTTCCACAAAGGTGCTGTTATTTCGTTTTGCCAGTGAACAAGAACACAGTGGTGTTCGAAACGCGTTTGGCAATGCTTGCATGAATTTGAAGGAGAGAGGAAAAGCTGTTTAATCTGCATTCCACAATAAATAAGGAGTACAACTTTACCTGAGTGGCGTTTCCATCAGGGGCAATCTCTTTGTTTGAATGTTTTAGCGGCAGGTCCAGCCGCGGAAACGCCCCGCCGCTGAAGTGCGGATCTACGGCGCTTGAAATTCAGGACGCCGAGAGAAGGTGGAGTCCAGTTGTTGTGGGACATGGTAATGGTAGAATGAACGGCTTGCAATCTCACTCAACCCACATGGGTAGGATAACATTTAATTTCACGAAGACGGCAATACTGATTTGTGGACACATCAAGTTCCATAATGCAATGGGGCACACGCCCACTGGGGCGGGACTTGGAGACTTTTATAATGAGTTCCACAAAGGCTGCTGTTATTTAGTTTTGCCAGTGAACAAGAACACAGTGGTGTTCGTAACGCGTTTGGCAATGCTTGCATGAATTTGAAGGAGAGAGGAAAAGCTGTTTAATCTGCATTCCACAATAAATAAGGAGTACAACTTTACCTGAGTGGCGTTTCCATTGGGGGCAATCTCTTTGTTGGAATGTTTTAGCGGCAGGTCCAGCCGCGGAAATGCCCCGCCGCTGAAGTGCGGATCTACGGCGCTTGAAATTCAGGACTCCGAGAGAAGGTGGAGTCCAGTTGTTGTGGGACTTGGTAATGGCAGAATGAACGGCTTGCAATCTCACTCAACCCACGTGGGTAAGATAACATTTAATTTCACGAAAACGGCAATACTGATTTGTGGACACATCAAGTTCCATAATGCAATGGGGCACACGCCCACTGGGGCGAGACTTGGAGACTTTTATAATGAGTTCCACAAAGGCTGCTGTTATTTCGTTTTGCCAGTGAACAAGAACACAGTGGTGTTCGAAACGCGTTTGGCAATGCTTGCATGAATTTGAAGGAGAGAGGAAAAGCTGTTTAATCTGCATTCCACAATAAATAAGGAGTACAACTTTACCTGAGTGGCGTTTCCATCGGGGCAATCTCTTTGTTGGAATGTTCTAGCGGCAGGTCCAGCCGCGGAAACGCCCCGCCGCTAAAGTGCGGATCTACGGTGCTTGAAATTCAGGACGCCGAGAGAAGGTGGAGTCCAGTTGTTGTGGGACTTGGTAATGGCAGAATGAACGGCTTGCAATCTCACTCAACCCACATGGGTACGGTAACATTTAATTTCACGAAGACGGCAATACTGATTTGTGGACACATCAAGTTCCATAATGCAATGGGGCACACGCCCACTGGGGCGGGACTTGGAGAGTTTTATAATGAGTTCCACAAAGGCTGCTGTTATTTCGTTTTGCCAGTGAACAAGAACACAGTGGTGTTCGAAACGTGGTTGGCAATGCTTGCATGAATTTGAAGGAGAGAGGAAAAGCTGTTTAATCTGCATTCCACAATAAATAAGGAGTACAACTTTACCTGAGTGGCGTTTCCATCGGGGGCAATCTCTTTGTTGGAATGTTTTAGCGCCAGGTCCAGCCGCGGAAACGCCCCGCTGCTGAAGTGCGGATCTACGGCGCTTGAAATTCAGGACGCCGAGAGAAGGTGGAGTCCAGTTGTTGTGGGACTTGGTAATGGCAGAATGAACGGCTTGCAATCTCACTCAACCCACATGGGTAAGATAACATTTAATTTCACGAAGACGGCAATACTGATTTGTGGACACATCAAGTTCCATAATGCAATGGGGCACACGCCCACTGGGGCGGGACTTGGAGACTTTTATAATGAGTTCCACAAAGGCTGCTGTTATTTCGTTTTGCCAGTGAACAAGAACACAGTGGTGATCGAAACGCGTTTGGCAAAGCTTGCATGAATTTGAAGGAGAGAGGAAAAGCTGTTTAATCTGCATTCCACAATAAATAAGGAGTACAACTTTACCTGAGTGGCGTTTACATTGGGGGCAATCTCTTTGTTGGAATGTTTTAGCGGCAGGTCCAGCCGCGGAAACGCCCCGCCGCTGAAGTGCGGATCTACAGCGCTTGAAATTCAGGACGCCGAGAGAAGGAGGAGTCCAGTTGTTGTGGGACTTGGTAATGGCAGAATGAACGGCTTGCAATCTCACTCAACCCACATGGGTAAGATAACATTTAATTTCACGAAGACGGCAAATGGCAATACTGATTTGTGGACACATCAAGTTCCATAATGCAATGGGGCACACGCCCACTGGGGCGGGACTTGGAGACTTTTATAATGAGTTCCACAAAGGCTGCTGTTATTTCGTTTTGCCAGTGAACAAGAACACAGTGGTGTTCGAAACGCGTTTGGCAATGCTTGCATGAATTTGAAGGAGAGAGGAAAAGCTGTTTAATCTGCATTCCACAATAAATAAGGAGTACAACTTTACCTGAGTGGCGTTTCCATCGGGGGCAATCTCTTTGTTGGAATGTTTTAGCGGCAGGTCCAGCCGCGGAAACGCCCCGCCGCTGAAGTGCGGATCTACGGCGCTTGAAATTCAGGACGCCGAGAGAAGGTGGAGTCCAGTTGTTGTGGGACTTGGTAATGGCAGAATGAACGGCTTGCAATCTCACTCAACCCACATGGGTAAGATAACATTTAATTTCACGAAGACGGCAATACTGATTTGTGGACACATCAAGTTCCATAATGCAATGGGGCACACGCCCACTGGGGCAGGACTTGGAGACTTTTATAATGAGTTCCACAAAGGCTGCTGTTATTTCGTTTTGCCAGTGAACAAGAACACAGTGGTGTTCGAAACGCGTTTGGCAATGCTTGAATGAATTTGAAGGAGAGAGGAAAAGCTGTTTAATCTGCATCCCACAATAAATAAGGAGTACAACTTTACCTGAGTGGCGTTTCCATCGGGGGCAATCTCTTTGTTGGAATATATATATATATATGTATATATATATGTGTTTTCACAAAAAAAACATAGGATTTAGGGATGTTATAGTTAGTTGGACATTTGACTCATATAAAACCAGAGAAATTTGTCTGTTATAGGTAGTTGAGCTAACTATAACTCGCGCGCCCGCAATGCATTGATGATGATGTTACATATTACATCACTCATGACATGGTCAGTGACATCACTGATGACATCACTCATGACATCTCAAATGACATCACTCATGACATTATCCAGTGAATGTGTGTTTCTGTAAAGTTGAAATATTTTTCATATATGTCTATGCCAAGGTGTATTGAAGAATGAATGCATTTGCAAGTGCCTGAAGGGATCATTTAGTAGGTGCGTGACTGACTGTATAAGTGAGTGATTGAACTTGTCTTTTGAATGCATGGGTTAGTGACTAAACTGTGTGAAAGTCTGTATTAGTCTCTCAGTTGGTGTGTAAGCAACTGCATGGGTTGCTGAATAGCTACATGAGTGTCTATATGGGTTATTGATTTGTTTTCTCAGTATCTCTATGGGTACCTGAGTGTCTGTGTGGGTGGGTGGGGGGTGCAAGACTCTGTGCATAGATATCTGAGTGGGTGATTCACTGATTGTATGGATTCCAAAGTGCATCTGGGAAGGGCTGTATGGGTGAGTTAGTGTGTGTGTGTGGGTGTTGGTGAGTGAATGAATGTTTCAGTGGTATATCTGTGACTAACTATATATGTTTTAAGGCACTATATGTGAGTGTTGGAGTATAAAAATGACTATATGTGAGAGTCAGTTATTTGAAGAGTGGGTGTATAAATGAGTGTCTGCTGGTATCAGTGATTGTATGAGACAGTAACTATGTGTGAGTATCTGTATAATTAAGTGATGTGTTGTGTCTATACATTACGGAGTTGGTGGTATAACTGTATACATGAGTAAATGGGTATGTGATTGATTCTTTGCATTACTGACTAGGTGTGTGAGTAACTCTATGGATGAGTGGCAGAGTGTGACTGTATGTATAGATGTATGAGTGCATATTATATTACTGTATTGATGAGTAACTACATATATAAGTGACTGGATGTGTGTGTAGACCTAGGAAATAGTGAGTGGTATGTAGTATATGGCATTGTTGTGTGTATGGTTTCAAAAATAGTAGTCTGCATTTTAGATTAGGTGTATCATTATTTATATTAGGGCATCAGTATGAGCATCAGATTATCATGTGGATGATGTCATGAGTGAAATCATTTGAGATGTCATCAGTGATGTCATCAGTGATGTCACTGACCATGTCATGAGTGATGTAATATGTGACAACATCAGCAGTGCATTGTGGGTGTGTAAGTTATAGTTAGTTCAACTAACTATAACAGGCAAATTTCTCTGGTCTTATATGAGTCAAATGTCCAACTAACTATAACATCTCTGAAACCTATGGCTTTTTTAAGTGAATTTCAAAGATTCTTAAATACTAATTCCTAACCATTACCTCTCTAAAACCTATGGTTTTTTCAGTGAATTTCAAAGGTTTTTTAAATGTTAATTTCATATTTTAATATTTATAAAACCAATACTTTTTTCAAGGCACCTACTGTCAATCGGAGCCTTTACAGCAAGCACCGTAATCGGCCCCATAGAATTAGAGATAGGTAGCAGTGAATAGTGGTGTTGTTTTTCACCAAGGGGTTCTGAGTGACATCAAATAGACAATGAAAAGTGACTTCCTGGAGAAACTGGGACTTCCAAACTGCTTTGAAAACCCTAGTAATATAGCCAAAATACCGAGGGCTAAGTTGAAAAAAGAAATCTTATCTCATCTGTACTTAGTCAGAGAAACTCTGGAGAGGGGAAAAAAAGGGTTGTTGACCATTAATTACTGATTTGTAAACCAGGCATTGCGCAGTAACTCTCTTTTTATTTTAATCACACCAAAATGCTTTATTTGATAAGATTTAGGATGGGTACCTCCCACCTTTTGGTGTCATATCCACGTGACGCATATTGTGACCCCAACCTGGAATTGTGCCCATGCGACTCAAAGTCAGTCCAGTGTACTTTGCATTTTATTTTTTTTGCAATCTTTATAAATAATTAAGACGTGCTTTCTTGAAACCACTTTTACAACTTTTAAATATTTATAAGTGTCAGGCCGCGTTAAATCATCTTCAACTGTTAAATGACAAATGAATTTGTTTAATGGTGTACAAGTATATTTCCACGGCTGCACGGCAGCGGAATGTTGTAGGAAAATGATCATCAGGTATATGGATTATATCGTTTAGAGCATTATGTCATTTATGGAGTTTTTTTTGCTTGGAAATATAACATTTATTTACAACAAGGGGTGGTGATGGACAGAGTCTCTGAATTAAGCAGCGTACTCTCACCCAGTCAAGAGATCAGGGCTAGATCCAACACCGTTTTTTAGCTCATTGCACCATCCCAGTTTCAGAACCTGGCAGTATGCAAATTAGTCTGTCCCTGGCCCAGTGCATCATGGGAACAGGGCAGACCAGACTACAAAAGCCAATTCTTACACTGGTTTTTTAAGGAAACAAGCTTCCGGGGACCGGTTTCTGCCATTTCAGGCGTCTTCGGCCCGGCTTGCTTGAATCCTGATGGTGCAATGAGCAAGGGACTCACATCTGAGTATACCCTTCCACGCTTAGGGTGGACAAATTTATTTACAACCCATCATGCACTGGGACAGGAACAGACTAATTTGCATACAGCCGGGTTCTGAAACTGGGATGGTGCAGTGAGCTAAAAAACTGTGTTGGATCTAGCCCTGATCTCTTGACAGGGTGAGAGTATTCTGCTTAATTCAGAGACTCTGTCCCTCACCACCCCTTGTTGTAAATATTTGTGTCCACCCTAAGCGTGGAAGGGTATACTCAGACATGAGTCCCTTGCTCATTGCACCATCAGGATTCAAGCAAGCCGGGCCGAAGACGGCTGTAATGCCAGAAACCGGTCCCCGGAAGCTTGTTTCCTTCCCAGTATAAGAATTGGCTTTTGTAGTTTGGTTTGCCCTGTTCCCATCATGCACTGGGACAGGAACAGACTAATTTGCATACAGCCAGGTTCTGAAACTGGGATGGTGCAGTGAGCTAAAAAACGGAGTTGGATCTAGCCCTGATCTCTTGACAGGGTGAGAGTATTCTGCTTAATTCAGAGACTCTGTCCCTCACCACCCCTTGTTGTAAATATTTTTGTCCACCCTAAGCGTGGAAGGGTATACTCAGACATGAGTCCCTTGCTCATTGCACCATCAGGATTCAAGCAAGCCGGGCCGAAGACGGCTGTAATGCCAGAAACCGGTCCCCGGAAGCTTGTTTCCATCCCAGTGTAAGAATTGGCTTTTGTAGTTTGGTTTGCCCTGTTCCCATCATGCACTGGGACAGGAACAGACTAATTTGCATACAGCCAGGTTCTGAAACTGGGATGGTGCAGTGAGCTAAAAAACGGTGTTGGATCTAGCCCTGATCTCTTGACAGGGTGAGAGTATTCTGCTTAATTCAGAGACTCTGTCCCTCACCACCCCTTGTTGTAAATATTTTTGTCCACCCTAAGCGTGGAAGGGTATACTCAGACATGAGTCCCTTGCTCATTGCACCATCAGGATTCAAGCAAGCCGGGCCGAAGACGGCTGTAATGCCAGAAACCGGTCCCCGGAAGCTTGTTTCCTTCCCAGTGTAAGAATTGGCTTTTGTAGTTTGGTTTGCCCTGTTCCCATCATGCACTGGGACAGGAACAGACTAATTTGCATACAGCCAGGTTCTGAAACTGGGATGGTGCAGTGAGCTAAAAAACGGTGTTGGATCTAGCCCTGATCTCTTGACAGGGTGAGAGTATTCTGCTTAATTCAGAGACTCTGTCCCTCACCACCCCTTGTTGTAAATATTTTTGTCCACCCTAAGCGTGGAAGGGTATAATCAGACATGAGTCCCTTGCTCATTGCACCATCAGGATTCAAGCAAGCCGGGCCGAAGACGGCTGTAATGCCAGAAACCGGTCCCCGGAAGCTTGTTTCCTTCCCAGTGTAAGAATTGGCTTTTGTAGTTTGGTTTGCCCTGTTCCCATCATGCACTGGGACAGGAACAGACTAATTTGCATACAGCCAGGTTCTGAAACTGGGATGGTGCAGTGAGCTAAAAAACGGTGTTGGATCTAGCCCTGATCTCTTGACAGGGTGAGAGTATTCTGCTTAATTCAGAGACTCTGTCCCTCACCACCCCTTGTTGTAAATATTTTTGTCCACCCTAAGCGTGGAAGGGTATACTCAGACATGAGTCCCTTGCTCATTGCACCATCAGGATTCAAGCAAGTCGGGCCGAAGACGGCTGTAATACCAGAAACCGGTCCCCGGAAGCTTGTTTCCTTCCCAGTGTAAGAATTGGCTTTTGTAGTTTGGTTTGCCCTGTTCCCATCATGCACTGGGACAGGAACAGACTAATTTGCAACCAGCCAGGTTCTGAAACTGGGATGGTGTAGTGAGCTAAAAAACGGTGTTGGATCTAGCCCTGATCTCTTGACAGGGTGAGAGTATTCTGCTTAATTCAGAGACTCTGTCCCTCACCACCCCTTGTTGTAAATATTTTTGTCCACCCTAAGCGTGGAAGGGTATACTCAGACATGAGTCCCTTGCTCATTGCACCATCAGGATTCAAGCAAGCCGGGCCGAAGACGGCTGTAATGCCAGAAACCGGTCCCCGGAAGCTTGTTTCCTTCCCAGTGTAAGAATTGGCTTTTGTAGTTTGGTTTGCCCTGTTCCCATCATGCACTGGGACAGGAACAGACTAATTTGCATTCAGCCAGGTTCTGAAACTGGGATGGTGCAGTGAGCTAAAAAACAGTGTTGGATCTAGCCCTGATCTCTTGACAGGGTGAGAGTATTCTGCTTAATTCAGAGACTCTGTCCCTCACCACCCCTTGTTGTAAATATATGGAAATATAACATGACATTGTCTTACATATAATTTGAACTATCTGCAACTACCAATATCAAGGACTCAATATTGTATGTTGGTATTTTATCTTATTATGAATTGTTTGATGAAATGTATTTTATTTTATGACGTTTTCTTTTATGGCTGGTTTTCAGCCGAATAAAGATAATGATGATGAGACAATGAAAACAAAACTTGAGTTGTCTAGTTTGTCACTCAGAACTCCAAATTGAGGAACATCCCTGTTATTCACCTAATTCACTTTTTGTATGGTGCCCAAAATCATCTGCCCCTGAATTCACCTGCTACGCAAGGGCAGAAGATTAATAGAGAGACATACACAACTTACATAACACACCTCTTCTCCAGCTTCAAAAGTAAAAGAAAACAAAGAAACTGTCTACCAGCCATGCAAACCACTTTCCTTGAAGTTGTTCCCTTTGCACTCCAACTGAGTAGAGAGCCAGTGCAGCAAAATTACTCCTTGTATTGTATTGTATTGTATTGTAAAGGCTCTTCTATAGCGCATGGCTACTCGGGAGTATCCCAGCGCTTAGGACTAACCAAAGGGAGATAAGTTGCAGGAGATGCGGAAGCCTAAGTTTGTCTAGATCTTGGGAAACAGGACAGTTTTTAGCTTCTTTCGAAATGCAAGTAGGTTAGGCTCTTGTCGGAGGAATGGAGGAAGAGCATTCCATAACCTAGCCGCATTATACGAAAAGAGACGACCTCCTGTATGGGCCCTATTAATCCTGGGAATTGCCAAAAGGTTTTGCTGATTCGAGCGAAGATTCCTGGATGGTTTATATGACTTAATCATGTCATCTAGGATAGGGGGGCCCCTCCCATAGAGTGTTTTGTGGACAGTACAGAGGGTTTTGAAGTGAACCCGCTCCCTTATAGGAAGCCAGTGCAAGGTGCGCAGTGAGGGACCTGCTGATGTACGATAACTAGTACCCGTAAGTAGCCTCGCTGCAGAGTTCTGGGCGACCTGGAGTTGCCGGGTAACCGAAACAGGGGCTCCAAGATAGAGCGCATTTCCATAGTCCAGCCTAGATAGAATAAGGGCCTGGACTATGGTTTTCTTAGCTGTTTCGGGTAGCTGAGGAAGGATTTTACGAATTGTCTTTAACAATCCAAAGCAAACGGCCACTGTCTTTCTTGCCTGGGTCTTAAATGACAGCTCCGCATCCAACCAGAAACCGAGGCTTTTAATCTCGGTCTTTGGAATGGGCCCCAGTCCCATACAGGAAGGCAAATGTGTCAGGTTGTTAAATGTGGCTTTTTTTCCAAGTAACATCAGCTCAGTTTTCCCCCCGTTTAATTTCAGGTGAGAAGAGTCCATCCATTTCGCAACCGCCTCCAGGCAGCTGCAAAGGTTGGTCGGGAGGGATTCCACCTGATTTAGGGAGACAACTAGCTGGGTGTCATCGGCATAGCTTACTAATTGGATTCCAAAGGGAGCCACTACTTCTGCCAGGGGCGCCATGTACACATTAAACAGTGTGGGGCTAAAGGAGGAGCCCTGTGGCACCCCACACTGTAATGGTACTGGCAGAGAACAGCTATACTCCGAAAAGACCTTAAAAACTCTATCACTAAGAAAAAACTCGAGCCACATAAGGGCCTTGCCTGTGACCCCAATCCTTCCAAGGCGAGATAGGAGGACACGGTGGTTCACCGTGTCAAAGGCGGCGCTGAGGTCCAGGAGGATAATGGCCGCGCTGCCACCCGCGTCCAGAATCCTCCTGGAATCCTCGACCACCCTCAACAAAGCTGTCTCAGTTCCCTGCCCTCTCCGGAATCCTGTTTGAGTAGGATGGAGCAAGTCATGGCTCTCTAAGAAAAATGCCCGCTGTTTATTCACCCATTTTTCGATAAGTTTACTGATGCCAGGGAGAAGGGAAATGGGGCGGTAATTGGAGAAATCTTCAGGGTCAAGGGTTGTTTTTTTTAAAAGCGCCCTGACCATGGCCAGCTTCCAGTCTTGTGGTACCATACCAGACTCAAGGGAGATGTTAACTAAATTAATGATGTGAGTACTGATGTGGGGCAGCGCCAGGTTTAAGATTGTCATAGGGGCAGGATCGAGCGGAGAACCACTCTTTATGGAGTTAATAAGCGGGGGTAGGAGTTCTGCACTGAGGGGGTAAAAAGAAGAAAGATGATGCGAACTGAGATCAGTATCGCCTATCTGAGAGGGAGTTAGTTCTTCCATGAGTAGGGGGGGAAAGGAGAGGAGGATCTTTTGGATTTTAGCGGCAAAGAAGTTTGCTAATTTATCGCAACGAGCACCAGATTCCTCAACGGATAGGAATGATAATGGCGGGTCCGGGGCTTTTAACAAAGATTTAACTATCTTAAACATCTCTCTTGGGGCATTGGCAGAGGCCTCAATTTTTTCTGCATAAAAGGTGGATTTGGCCATGTTAAGGGCAGATTTATATTTCTTTATGGTGAGTCTGTATTTATTTTTCTTCTCCTCATCAAAATGTTTTCGCCACTGCCTCTCCTCCCTTTTACATTCCTGTTTGAGGGACCTTAGGTCTGAATTAAACCAGGGTTGTTTAGTAGGGCCTTTCTTATTTGTGATACATTTTTTTGGAAGCAGGCTATCCAATGATTGTTCAATCCATTGATTGAAATCTTTATTTGCCCTATCAAGGTCCTGATTGGTCAGAGGCTCGCTCTTCTTCAGTAATTCTAGCCAATCATTCAGTTCTAATTTCGTCCAGCGCCTACCTAGGGCTTTCTGAAAAGGTTTAGTTGAGCTAGATCTAGATGTCTTCCATGTGAAGGGAATTACCATATGGTCTGACCAGGGAATCGAATATGGTTCAGCTGAAGTTAAATCCGCAATGTTTGAGAATATGGGGTCTAAGAGATTCCCTTTGGAATGGGTGGGATGTGAAGCTATCATACTCAGTTCACAGGCGGCTAGATCCTTAGTCAATTCTGTTGCAATGTTGTCTGACGAATTATTAAAATGGAGATTCAAGTCTCCCAGTACTATAAAGTTAGAAACCGTGCTAGCTAACTCTAGGGTAGTTTTGGTTGAAAACAAAGATGCCTGCACTCCATGATGTTTGACTTAGTTGTAGGCTGTATTGTAGATTATAATGAACTGTATTGAATTATTAGTTTAGCAGGGGGAAGATACTTGTAATTCTTTTGTTTCACATTTTATTTGAGTAGATAAAAACAAAATTACAAGTTCCTATACACCAAAATATTTCTTGGAGACCTCAATTTCCACTGGAATGACCCTCATGACTCAGCAGTCAATAGCCTCAAAGCCTTCCTCTCGGACCTTGACCTCACCCAAATCTGTAACAGTTCCACACATGACAAAGGCTCAATCCTTGACTTAGTAATTTCTAAGCGATACCAAAGGGGATGATGGACAGAGCGTTTGAGCAAATCAAACACTCACCCTAAGTCAACTGATCTGGGTTTAATCCATCACCATTCTTTAGCTCACTCCACCACCCCAGTTCAGACATGGCCATATGCAAATCAGTCTTACCCTGTGCCTCATGGGAACAGTCCATCCCGGACTGGCAAGCCATGTCTACCCTGGACCAGAAACAAGCATCCTGGGACCGGTTTTGGATTCATAATCCTCATCAGCCAGGCTATCTTGAATCCAGTGGTAGAGTGAGCAAGGGACCCACATATGGGCATACCCTGCCAACTTAGGGAGAACAAAGCGATACCAAAGGGGATGATAGACGGATCGTTTGAGCTAATCAATGGGGAAGGGTATGCCCAGACGTGGTTCTCGTGCTCACTACGCCACTGGAGTCAAGCTATCCTGGCTGATGACGGCTGATAGCCAGAAACCGGTCCTAGGATGCTTGATTCCGGTCTAGGGTAGACATGGCTTGGCAGTTCGGGCTGGACTGTTCCCAAGAGGCACAGGGTCAAGACTGATTTGTATATGCCCACGTCTGAACTGGGGTGACTTGGTGAGCAAAATAACGATGGCTTTTTATTTATTTATTTGCAAAGTTTTATATAGCGCTGGCTAGACCCGGAGGTATCAGAGCACTTTACAGGAATATCAGAGGATATATGACATGGCAGATCTTGCTCGGGCAGAGGGACAGGCATCGGAGCAAATATCCGAAAAAATATCTGAACATTTAATCGAATCAAACACCCAACAAAGTAATCCAGAAGAGCCAGAAGGGCCAGAAGTGCCAGAGGAACCTAGAAAAGCCACTTTAGAGACACAAAACACCAACAATGTCCAAAAAGCAAAAGACGGGCAACGACGACCTGAAACCAGAGGGTCCAAGGCTAAAGAAAATCCAGATGAGAAAAGCAACGCTAGCAGTGGTAATGTGGAGAAAAATAAAAATAAGGACAAAAACAAAAATAAAGCGACGGAAAAAAACACAGACAAGGCCTTTGATAAAAACCGGACAAAAACATTGATAAAGATAACGACAAAGACAAGAACAAAAATGAAGGCAATGATAAAGTAAAGGAAAAGGACAGAGTAATCCTAATAAAAGAACAAAGCAATGACAATCAAAATCTGGAGTTGATAGCCAAAAAGGCAAGGAGGTTGCAAACTATAAAAAACCTGAAAGCGGCAGCCAAAAACACAGGCCAACAGGTAGACTCCCAGCCCAGGATCTCTAATATCTTTACGCCATTATTCAAGGAAGGGCAGAACAAACTTACAGCAAACTCAAACGCAAATACGAGTAAAACACTATCTCATCCGCAAATACAAGTGATGCGACTGAATCTTTGCCTACACTCTCAATTGAACCCCTGAGAGTTGAACATTCTTCCGCAAGGGCCATGGTACAAACATCTAGTGATGGTGGCAAACTATACCCTGAGCCTAAAGTATCCACCACAGTTGCAGACTCTGACTCGGACATCTATGAGACAGGAGTATCTATTTCTAGTGTGACAACTGATTCAAGCGAGGCAGTTGAGGAAGATAATCCAACTGAAAGAAACTCAAGCCTCAAATTGGTAGAAGCAACGCTGGAGGTCTCTGATATCATAGGCAAAGGGAAATGAGGGGCAGCGTGTCAAAATTCCACTCCCAAAAAGAAGTTGGAAAAAAAAGAACTAGACATAGAAGACACCTCAAACTATCATATGATGAAACCACTGACCCCGGGAGTAATACAGAACATGCTAAAGAAAGACCTAACCATACCCAGAATGACTCATCATTTAAAAACTCCATAGAATCCGAATCAGACATGTGCTCTAATCGGGTTCCATTGGAAATGGCCTCAGCACAAAATGGAAAGTACAGCGACGGACATGAAAATACAAATGAACCATCTCTGAGCGAAGTAGTCAACTCCATTAAACTCTTCCATAAGGATGTCAAAATGGACAGCAACAGGAATCATGCGGCTATACAAAAACTTCAAGATGCTGTACAAAAAGTAGACCAAACTTGCTCTGAAATATCTAACCGAATGGCCTCTGTCGAAACCCGTAATAAAAATCTCGAGCTCGATGTCACAAAACTCCAAACCCAGGAAAAAGAACATGAAGGTGTTATAAAAGACCTGATGCAAAAGGTTGAAGACCTTGAGAACCGAGGCAGAAGAAACAATCTGCGCTTTCTCGGCATCCCCGAGGGCGCCAAGGGAAATGATCCAAGGGGCTTCATGGCTGATCTTCTGAAACATCTTTTCCCGAACTCCAAACTTGGAACCTGAATAAAGAGATCCAACGCGCACATCGCTTCCCCTTGGTACTCCCAAAACGTAACCATCAAACCCCACAGTACCCGAGGGCCATGTTGGTCTACTTCGGAAATTTCATCTTAAGGGAAAAAATCTATGATATTGCCAGACCGTCAAATAAAACAGAATTCAAGGGATTTACTTTCTTTGCGCACCTTGACTTCGCTCAGGCGACAGTAGAACACAGATGGTGAATGAGACAACTATTCGCCACATTTGAACAAAATGGAGCAACAGTATACCTACAAAACCCGGCACGTCTTAAAATCATCTACAAAGGAACAACTAAAAACTTCACAAGTGAGATCCAGGCTGAAGCCTATCTAAAAGAAATTACTGAGAAAAGCAAGCAGAACACTGGAAAATAATCAAAAGGCATTCTGAAACGGTCTTAACCATTAAAGTATTACACTTTATTGAACATATACGCCAGCAGATTACACACCGGCAGTTCATTGGGGAAAAAAAATAAATAAACAAAAAGATAGGACTAAGATAAAGAAGGAGAGCATCTCAATTTTGTAAAAATTTGGGTTAGGAAGACAACAAAGTGAAGTAACTTATATGTATTCTATGTACCCAAAATGTATATATTTTTGATCAGGCCACGGTGCAAACGTGCTGGGACATTCAGTCCCTGCCGACGGCCACACCTGGGCGCCCTATGACCCAGGACGTCTCGTAGGGAGAGGGGGGGATAGGGGGAGGGGAAGGGAGGCTGGGGGGGAAAAGTGGGGAGCATTTAAAAGAAATTTAAAAAACAGAACCTGAGTCAATCCAAGTCTTACTTTTTATTTTCAATTAATATTACTCTCACAGAATAGGGCAATCGAAACCAAGTCAGATCAAACACACTATCAATATGAGCTGAGGGCATTGGCAGATTATGGCTCGCTAAACATAGGACCATGGGGAAGTTAACTATACGAACTTGGAATGTTTCAGGACTCTTAGATAGTGATAAACGCCAACGGCTGGGAGAGATAATTTACCGAAACCCAGCAGATATTATTTGCCTTCAAGAGACACACCTGCCTTGGCTGAAAAGACACCTTCTCAAAATCAGAGGATATAATCTATTAGCATGTACCACACAAACCTCCAATATTAGGGGGTTAGCAGTGCTTGCTAAAACTTTTCTGGGGCAGGCCACCCATAAAATAGTAGACACTCATGGCAGATGCGTAATTATCAAACTGGGCATTGGTATCACTATCTGCTCTATTTACGGATCTAATCAGGATGATCCGACTATATTTGAGACACTTGAGCTCGAGCTAGCACCTATACAGGGCCCACTTATATTATGTGGCGATCTAAACATATCGTTAGGCCCTCGATTCAGTAGTCATACACACCCTCACTATATTGGCCGTAAGCCACGACTCTTTAAAGCTCTTAGTAGACTCTGCGATAGCTTTGGGTTAAGCGATGTATGGGACCTAAAAAACTATCCGGACCCTGGCTACACTTATTATTCCTTCCCCCATAGCAAATATGTCAAGATTGACTATCTATTTGCTACTAGTGATTTGGCTGACAATGCTACAATTTTAACGGAATCTAAAATTATCTCGGATCATAATCATAATTGGAGAGGGGTTGGCCTAACGGCTAAGGCGCTCGACCTCGGACCTGGGGATCTGGGTTCGAGTCTCGGTAACGACGCCAAAAACCCCCTGTGATTCTGGGCAAATCACTTAATCTCCCTGTGCCTAAAAATGAAAGTGTGTCCTCATGTAACGTAACTGGTGCTATGTAAAGCGCTCTGATAACTGATTCGGTTCGGTTCTAGTTCGCCCTATATAAAACTCTGCAAAAAAAAAAAAAAATGCTCTAACTCTCACTATTAAACTTAGATCTATTAAGAGGGAACGCAGAATCTGGACATTTGATAGGAAGCTGTTAGCCAACAAAGATTATATTACTCACATTACTAGCTGGGCTCAAGAGTTGTTTGATATAAACAGATATAGTGCCTCTAGGGTTGTTGTATGGGATAGCTTTAAAGCGGCTCTAAGAGGCGAAACTATGAGCTATCAAGCTAGAATACGGAAGCAAAACAATATGGGATATCATCAACAATTGGCTGATCTGACCAGAGCCGAGGAAGAGCACATGGCACAAATAGCTCAAGGCGAAAATGGGAAACTAACTATGCACCGCCTGCTAGTGTTAAAAACCGAGCTTAACTCTGGCTTGACTCAGAAAGCTGCTGAGACATATAAAGCACACCGGAAAGAAGTGTACGAGAACGGGGAGAAAGTTGGCAAACATCTCGCACTACATACACGCCAGCAAATGTCCCATAATGCCATCACAAAGATACAATCACAAGGGCAGACGTTCACACAAACACCAGAAATAATTGGTGCATTTCAACAATACTATCAGACCCTCTACTAGGATGATAACAGAACCAGCAGGGCAGACGCAGACTTGTTCTTGAAAGATCTTCTTGAGCAACCAGAGGTTAACAAGACTTTAGATGATAATACCAGAGAAGAGCTCGAGAAAGAAACTACCCTTATAGAAGTCCAGCTTGCTTTGTCTTCACAGGCTTCTGGGAAGGCGGCAGGTCCCGATAAAATACCTCTGGAACTATATAAAATTCTCAGTCCTACCCTGGGCCCACTATTATATGATCTATTTTTAGGGATCCAATGGAGTGTTATCCCACCCACCTCATGGAGAGAAACAAATATAATTATCTTTCCAAAAAAGGGCAAACCTCAGGATCAATTATCATCATATCGCCCAATTTCCCTAATAAATTCTGACTCCAAATTATACGCTAAAATAATGGCCATCCGGCTCGGACGGGTCGTCGAACATCTGGTCTCCTCATGGCAACACGGGTTTATTCCCGGCAAAGGTACGACCGACCATACTCGGAGAGCAATCTCCCTGTTTGATGTAATGTCTGCAACAGGAGGCCAGATGTCGATGATCCTTCTGGATGCCGAGAAGGCCTTTGACCGGGTGTCCTGGAATTTCTTATGGGCTGCCCTGACGCAGTATAATTTCGGCCCCAAATTTGTCAAGTCGATAATGGCTATGTATTCTAAACCAATAGCAAAATTACAAATAATGGGCTCTGAATCAAGTATAATTAGAGTATCCAGAGGCACACGCCAAGGCTGTCCATGTTCTCCAATATTATTTGCCCTGTGTATAAACCCTTTAATTTTGAAACTTTTAGAGAACCCACTAATCACACCTATAGTTGTTAACAAATTTGAAACCAAAGTATTGGCCTATGCCGATGATATTGCGGTACTAACACCTAATCCTTCTGTGGCAATATCAGAAATAGAGGCAGTAACGCAAGCCTATGGACGCTGCTCTGGATATTCTCTGAATAAAGAAAAAACAATCATCCTATGTACGGATAACATTATTTGTAATGATCATAGGAAAACTAATAATGCTACATACCTAGGTGTTAGCATAAGCCCCAATGTTACACAAATCTCTCAACTCAATTATGAGCCATTACTAAAAACTGTAAAGAAAGACCTAGATCGGGTTAATAGTTTACAGCTGTCAATAATTGGTAGAGGAAACTTTTTAAAAATGAATATCTTGCCAAGGGTGCTTTATCTTTTTCGGGCTATTCCATTGATGCCTGAAGAAAAGGTCCTCAAAATTCTAGACTCTCTTTTGTCCAAATTTATGTGGCAACAGGGCAAAACCAGAAGATCCTTGAAGCTTCTGTCACTACCACAGAACAAAGGTGGACTAGCAGTTCCAAACATTCTGCTATATCTCTGGGCTTCATTTCTCCAACAGATGGCCCCCCCTTCTTTATGAGAATCCTAGCTCAGAGACCATGGAGGATGCACCTATTTCATCTATATACGAGCTATCCCTAGGGGAAAAAGCTAAAGGTCTTTTTCTGAGACAAGTAGAGAGAAGCTATTACAAGAAAAACAAATTCAAAGTTATCACGAGTGCCTGGACAATCTGGTTAAGGATTACGGAGTATATGCACATCCCAAAGCTTAATAGGTATTCTCCCCTATGGCATTCTAACCTTCTTCCCGAACTAGGGAGCGATGTTATCGCAAAGAAATGGCATTCTGTAGGAATTACCTCAGTTGGCGACTTTCTGGGTGCGAATGAGGCTTATACCTTTACAGATCTACAACAAAAATGTCATCTTCCAAATGGGCACTACTTTAAATATTTGCAGGTTCATACTATGCTCAAACATAAGGATCCTAATATTAACTTGGAGAAAATTGAAATTATCGATACCATCGCTAAAAGAACAGCAAGAATAGGTACACTCTATGGTCAACTACTGGATAAGGTACAAGATGATCTAGAACATACAGAAATTGCGTGGGCAGACAGACATGACAATCCGAATGTAGATATTGACATGAGTCTCTGCCTATCATCACGACTACTTATGTCAGCTAGTTTAAAAGCCCAGACCTATAAAACTATCTATAATCTATACTATACTCCGGCCAAATTATATGCCTGGGGCAAAAGAGAGAACGATCATTGCCCCAGATGTCTTAAAGGTCCTGCAACGCTTATTCACATGCTCTGTGAATGCGACCAATTAACACTTATTAAAAAAATGATCTGTGAATTCACTAAACCTGAGCAGGGAAGAAGAGGACATGCTTTTTATAAGCTCGGCGGGCCTCAGGGTAATACTAGCAGCACGGTGGAAAGACTCAGATCCACCGAGTTTTCAAATGTGGTAAGCACGTCTTCTCGGGGTCTTCAATCAGGAAAGTGCCATCTATGCCACCAGAGGGCTAAGATCTACTATGCGTGGTATGGCGATCTGGCAACCCATAACTAATTGGAGGAGGAGGCTTAGCACAGTGTTATAGTATGATAATGACTTACTCTAATATGTCGTTTTATATGTCTATTCATTGCCCTTTTTCTTTTCATTTCTTTCCTGTTTTTTTTTTTTTTATCGTTTTCTTCACTTTTATTTCACTCTCCCTCTCAATATCAGAATGAAAACAAATCAAACATGGAAGTAATTGTTTATTGTACAATAATATCGTATTTCGACTACTTTTTTTTGTTTGTCCCTGTTTTATCTGGCTCTGAAAAATAAAATGTTAAAAAAAAAGGAATATCAGCAAGTTGCAGGTTACATAGTTATATCAGTTCAATCAGCGAGTTGCCGGTTACAAAGTTACAACAGTTTGAATCAAAGAAACAGAGGGAGGAGGTGGGGGAGGTGGGGGAGGGAAGGAGATACAAACGGGGAGATGAGGAAGACAATTCCAGATGACCGGCTGGGTAGGTGATGGCCATGAGGCCGGACTCCTCTATAGCTGCATAGGACAGCTCCACTACTTTAAATATTTGCAGATTCATACTATGCTCAAACATAAGGATCCTAATATTAACTTGGAGAAAATTGAAATTATCGATACCATCGCTAAAAGAACAGCAAGAATAGGTACACTCTATGGTCAACACTCTATGGTCAACTACTGGATAAGGTACAAGATGATCTAGAACATACAGAAATTGCGTGGGCAGACAGACTTGACAATCCGAATGCAGATATTGACATGAGTCTCTGCCTATCATCACGACTACTTATGTCAGCTAGTTTAAAAGCCCAGACCTATAAAACTATCTATAATCTATACTATACTCCGGCCAAATTATATGCCTGAACGATCATTGCCCCAGATGTCTTAAAGGTCCCGCAACGCTTATTCACATGCTCTGTGAATGCGACCAATTAACACTTATTAAAAAAATGATCTGTGAATTCTGGGAGGAAGTGTTTGGCCATAAAATACCCGACTCCCCTACTCTATATCTGCTAGGCACTGATAATACACTAAACCTGAGCAGGGAAGAAGAGGACATCCTTTTTATAAGCTCGGCAGTCCTCAGGGTAATACTAGGAGCACGGTGGAAAGACTCAGATCCCCCGAGTTTTCAAATGTGGTTAGCACGTCTTCTCGGGGTCTTCAATCAGGAAAGTGCCATCTATGTCACCAGAGGGCTAAGATCTGCTAGGCGTGGTATGGCGATCTGGCAACCCATCACTAATTGGAGGAGAAGGCCTAGCACAGTGTGATAGTATGATGACTTACTCTAATATGTCGTTTTATATGTCTATTCATTGCCCTTTTTCTTTTCATTTCTTTCCTTTTTTTTATCGTTTTCTTCACTTTTATTTCACTCTCCCTCTCAATATGAGAATGAAAACAAATCAAACATGGAAGTAATTGTTTATTGTACAATATTATCGTATTTCGACTACTTTTTTTTGTTTGTACCTGTTTTATCTGGTTCTGAAAAATAAAATGTTTTTAAAAAAAAGGAATATCAACAAGTTGCAGGTTACATAGTTATATCAGTTGGATCAGCGAGTTACCGGTTACAAAGTTACAACAGTTTGAATCAAAGAAACAGAGGGAGGAGGTGGGGGAGGTGGGGAGGGAAGGAGATACAAACGGGGAGATGAGGAAGACAATTCCAGATGACCGGCTGGGTAGGTGATGGCCATGAGGCCGGACTCCTCTATAGCTGCATAGGACAGCTCCACCGGGCATCGGCCAAGGTTGCTCAGGCTCAACGGTAGGTATCTACATCAGTTGAATCGGTGAGTTACAGGATACATAGATACATCAGTTAGAATCCAAACAATCGCAGAGGAGGGAGGAGGTAGGAGGGGGAGGGAAAGGGACCGAACGGGGAGAAGAGTAAAACAATGTCAGATGTCAGGTTGGGTAGATGACGGCCAAGGGGCCAGACTCCTCTATAGCTGCATAGGACAGCTCCACCGGGCATTGGCCAAGGTTGCTAAGGCTCCGCTGTAGGTATCCACATCAGTTGAGACAGGGAGTTACAGGATACATTGTTACAGCAGTTAGCATCAAGAGAATCAGAGAGGAGGGGGAGGGAAGGAGACCAAACGTGGAGACGCGGAGAATAATTTTTAAATTGTCCAACTGGGTAGGTGACGGCTGAGGGGCCAGACTCCTCTATAGCTGCACAAGATAGCTCCATCGGGCATCCACCAAGGTTGTTCGGGCTCCGCAGTAGGTATCCACATCTGTTAAATCCCCAGGTAAGTACAAAACAGTATCCCTTTCTTCCCACGGGGCATTGTCCAAGATCAGACTCATTAGAGGACGCAAGGAGAGATCGAAGGAGGTGGAAAAGGAAATGGCTACCTGGAGTAGAGTGATGTAGAATCGTCTTGCTCAGGGGAGACTATGTGCAACCAGAAGGCACCAGGCACACAGGAGGCAGATGGGACGCTGTGCAAGCTGTATGGGATCCTACTGATACATTTCATCAAATGCTGCTAGAGAGACCAAGTCAGATAAGGTATGACCTCAACATGTGCTGTCACCGGTGGAGCTTTAATGCATGTGTTGTGAGGTCTGTTCCTCTGTTCCCCTCATTGGTGTATAGCTTTTGTTACTTCACCCTTAGGGAGAGAATTGAACTGCCCTTGTTTTTCCTTCTGGGCCCCAGTCTTGTAGTTGCTCTGTCCCTCTTTATAATCAACCTTGCATGCCGTCTCTGGCACTCGCGGAGTTATTGAAGAATGTGGTTGTCTCCAACTGCCCAAATTTGGAAGACAGGCAGGTCGCTGGGGGCTTTCTTATTTGTTCAGATGCTGCTGGGAGCCCTGATCCTGTAGTCCCCTATGCTCTCGGTGTCAATGCTCACCAGATGGCTCTGGCCCAGATCTGTGACTGGGGGTGAATGTTTTACCATTGTGTAACATTCCTTCGATCATCTCTTGTGTTTTGCTGTTCACAATATGTGGGAAGGGTATGCCCAGACGTGGGTCCGGTGCTCACTATGCCCCTGGAGTCAAGCTATCCTGCCTGATGACGGCTGATAGCCAGAAACCGGTCCTAGGATGCTTGATTCCGGTCCAGGGTAGACATGGCTTGGCAGTTCGGGCTGGACTGTTCCCATGAGGCACAGGGTCAAGACTGATATGCATATGGCCACGTCTGAACTGGGGTGGCTTGGTAAGCAAAATAACGAAGGATTAAACCCAGATCTGTGACTGGGGGTGAATGTTTTGCCATTGTGCAACATTCCGTCCATCATCTTTTGTGTGTTTGCTTTTTACCCTATGTGGGAAGGGTATGCCCAGACGTGGGTCCCATGCTCACTACACCACTGGGGTCAAGCTCTCCTGGCTGATGATGGCTGATAGCCAGAAACCGGTCCTAGGATGCTTGATTACGGTCCAGGGTAGACATCGCTTGGCATTTTGGGCTGGACTGTTCCCATGAGGCACAGGGTCAAGACTGATTTGCATATGGCCACGTCTGAACTGGGGTGGCTTGGTGAGCAAAATAACGATGGATTAAACCCAGATCTATGACTGGGGTGAATGTTTTGCCATTGTGCAACATTTCGTCCATCATCTTGTGTGTTTTCTTTTAGTAATTAATTTATTTATTTTTCACAGAAAAACTAAAGTACATAGTTAACATCACTTTTGACCAAAGCCCCCCCCCCCCCGGTGGGCACCAAAAAGATCTTCCATCATTCCCCCCCCCATATGGACTCATAACAACTGAAGAAAAACAACCCAAAACAGCTACACAATGCGTAGCAGATAGTCCTAAAAGAGAAAAGGGAAAGACAAGAGAAGCAAGAGAAAGAGGAGAGAAGAAAAGATAAGGAAAGGAAAGAGAGAGAAAAATACGGAGAAGGAGAACGAGAAAGGGAGAAACAAAGAAAGATTGATTAAGTAAGACAAGATAATAATTACATTGATAGCAAGGAGCCTAGACAAAGCCGGAATGCTACCGTCTTCCCCTATATATATCCACTAGTTTTGGCCTGGAACAGCGTAAGATGGAGTTTTAGTCTTGTGCCCCATTTATCCATTTGCCCAAGTGCTCCCATCCCACCAACCCAATTTTTTTGCCTTGTTTGCCCTTTTTTGAATAAATCGCCATCTCTAATTTACATGTCGCCAATAGTCTTTCTGCCACTGTGAGAATGACTGGGGGTTCGGATCTTTCCAATGCACCGCAATAGAATTAATGACAAAGTTAGTTGTATATTTTGTCCCAGCACCACTCCCATAAAAAGCTGTATTTGTTGTAGCAGTGGTGTTAGGTTTGGGCATGTGGCGAACATATGAGCCTGGTCTGCTGAAAATTCAAGGCATCTGGGGCAAAGGGTTCCACTTCCGGTTCCCCACTTCGCTATTTTGTCCAGAGTGAAATTAAGAAAAAACCCTGTTTTGTAGAATTGGGCCTGCAGCTTAGTGGATAATACGTATTTATGGGCTAGTTTCAGAGCACTACTAAAGAGATTCTGGCTGATATTTAACTTTGTTTGCTATTTTGTATCTATTTTCCCCAGGTCATCAGGCATCTTATCATTCAGGATGGTATAAATCGCTCTAATCCGTAGCGGCTCATTCCCCTGAATTCTATCAATCACTTCTATTTTATCAAAACCCGCCAAGTCACCAGTCTTATGATCTAAGAAGTTTTTGACTGCCAGGTAATGAAAGATTTTCCTCAAACAAGAACTGAGTTCTGAGATCCGAAAAGGACCGGATCCCATTCAGAGTGACCAGGTCCCCCAGTTTAGTCACGCCTGCATTATACCATTTCTGAAAGTATGAGTTGTCAAATAATGAAGGGAGCATTGGGTTATTCTTAGTAGGGGTGTAGTAATTCAATTTACCGAGGCCAAAAAGTTTCAGAAAGTTCGAGAATACCCGGTATGCATTCTTTAGGGACTTAAACCGAACACGTTTGTAATAGCCAAATTCAAGTTGTCTCCAGAGTCATCCCTTGCTGTCTTCCCCAAGTAAAACTCTGTAAGGGGACGGTAAGCCTGCATGCTCCCGGTCTATGTCATCATGAAGTAAAAACGAGCTATACTGTAACACAGTAGCCCAGCAATACAGCTTAAGATTTGGCAGCGCCCATCCTCCTCTCTCCTTAGGTAGGGAGAGCAATTTGTATGATCTTCTTGTGTTTGAATAGGCCCATATGAATTGGCAAAATATTTATTCAAAATATATGGAGGATTTTATTATTGAATTCCAGGGGGATTGTTCTGAAGAAATATAGAAGCTTCGGGAAATAGGTAATCTTTACTACGTTGCACCGCCCAATAATGGTTAAATGCAGATTATCAATTTTCTTAAGTGCTTTCTTTGTATCTAATGATAGTGGGATCAGATTTTCTTCCACTATTGAGTCTGTGTTGGTCATAACGGTCACACCCATGTATTTTGCTTTAGGGACAACTCGTCTATCGACCCCAGCTATCTTATCATTCAGTATTGGATGTATGACGTTACAACTCATACTTTTACAACGCATGCCATTACAACGAATTTTTTACAACGCAAAAACTTTTACAACGCATGTATTTACAACGCATGTTTTTACTACGCAGGTACCTTTACAACGCATTCCATTACAACGTAAGTATTGGTAAGTATATATTATTTTTTTTAATTTAAAATAATTGAAAATAATATAATTTAATTTAATTTAATTTAATTTAATTTTATTTAATTGATTTAATTTAAATTTAATTTTATTTTATTTTTACCTTATACCCCTGTACCCCAAAAACCCAAAACTGACCCTGAACCCTAAAAATACCCCTGTACCCCAAAAACCCAAAACTGACCCTGAACCCTAAAAATACCCCTGTACCCCAAAAACCCAAAACTGACCCTGAACCCTAAAAATACCCCTTTACCCAAAAAACCAAAACTGACCCTGAACCCTAAAAATACCTCTGTACCCCAAAAACCCAAAACTGACCCTGAACCCTAAAAATACCCCTTTACCCAAAAACCCCAAACTGACCCTGAACCCTAAAAATACACCTTTACCCAAAAACTGAAAACTGACCCTGAACCCTAAAAATACCCCTTTACCCAAAAACTGAAAACTGACCCTGAACCCTAAAAATACCCCTTTACCCAAAAACTGAAAACTGACCCTGAACCCTAAAAATACCCCTTTACCCAAAAACTAAAAACTGACCCTGAACCCTAAAAATACCCCTGTACCCCAAAAACCCAAAACTGACCCTGAACCCTAAAAATACCCCTGTACCCCAAAAACCCAAAACTGACCCTGAACCCTAAAAATACCCCTTTACCCAAAAACTGAAAACTGACCCTGAACCCTAAAAATACATATTTACCCAAAAACTGAAAACTGACACTGAACCCTAAAAATACCCCTTTACCCAAAAACTAAAAACTGACCCTGATCCCTAAAAATGCCCCTTTACCCAAAAACTGAAAACTGACCCTGAACCCTAAAAATACCCCTTTACCCAAAAACTGAAAACTGACCCTGAACCCTAAAAATACCCCTTTACCAAAAAACTGAAAACTGACCCTGAACCCTAAAAATACCCCTTTACCCAAAAACTAAAAACTGACCCTGAACCCTAAAAATGCCCCTTTACCCAAAAACTGAAAACTGACCCTGAACCCTAAAAATACCCCTTTACCCAAAAAATTAAAACTGACCCTGAACCCTAAAAATACCCCTTTACCCAAAACCTGAAAACTGACCCTGAACCCTAAAAATACCCCTTTACCCAAAAACTGAAAACTGACCCTGAACCCTAAAAATGCCCCTTTACCCAAAAACTGAAAACTGACCCTGAACCCTAAAAATGCCCCTTTACCCAAAAACTGAAAACTGACCCTGAACCCTAAAAATACCCCTTAAAAAAACCCAAACATATAAAATGTAAAATATAATTATATACTTACCAATACTTACGTTGTAATGGTCTGCGTTGTAAAGGTACCTGCGTTGTAAATACATGCGTTGTAAATACATGCGTTGTAATGGTTTTTGCGTTGTAAAAGTTTCGTTGTAATGGTAGTGCGTTGTAAAAGTTGCGTTGTAATGGTTGTTTCCCTTCAGTATTATCTGTGTCTTTGTTTTATTTAGAGCATACCCTGAAAATTTCCTAAATTCCTGAGCTTCCCACTCCAGAGCTTTAATGGCATTTTTAGGATCTGGAGTAATGATTGCCAAATCATCAGCGTATGCCATGATTTTTGTACTCATGCCATGTCTGACATCTGCTGGTATGTCAGGATTTGTTTCTATTCTATTAATGAGTGGGTTTATAAATAGGGCAAACAGCAGTGGGGAGCAAGGGCAGCCGTGTCTCGTCCCGCGTGAAATTTCTGTTGGTTCAGTTAGATTCCCATTAACCATTATTCTGGGCCTAGGTGTTTTATATAAAGCCTGAATTGCCTGCAGCATAATGGGACCAAAACTTGCCCGATTTAAAACCTACCATAAAAAGAACCAGGAGACCCGATCAAAAGCCTTTTCGGCATCCAGCAATATTAAGGCGATCGGATCTCCTGCTACATTTGGGAGATTCTGCTGGCCAATATTTTTTAAAATATCTTAGAGTCCGTATTTAGTAGAGTAATTGTCCTGTAGGAGGACATTTCAAGTGGGGATTTATCTTTTTTTGCAAAAATTACAATCTTTGCCAAGGACCATGACAGAGGAGGGGAGGCGCCACCAAAAATTGAGACAATCACTAATGTAAAAACGTCTTTAATCTGTGATCCAAAAACCTTATAAAATTCTGCCGGGATGCCATCTAAGCCTGTTGCCTTGCCATCTGGCAGGGTCTTAATTGTGCTCAATATTTCTTCCCACCTAGGAGGGTGCTCCGTCTGTTCTTGTTCTTGTGGAGAAAGTTTGACCATGGGTATAGGATCTAAATATTCTGCAATGTCTACCTTCTTATCTTTTGCAGGTGTAACATCCTCCTCAGTGTATAGATTTCTATAAAATCCTTCAAAAGCTGTATGTATTTTCCCCGGGTCCTTTGTGGGCCCTTCCAGATTAGTATTAATTGTGGTTATTGTATTCATTGTGGACTGTTGCCTGATTGCTAACACTAGCTGATGCCCTATCTGTTCCCCACATTCATAAATTCTTCCTCGGGTTGCGGCCCATCCTCTATGAGAACATTGAACCTATTTCTGCCTTAACTGCCGCTACCGTTTGTTGGATTGCCTCTATTTCTCCCCCTGTTTTAATTGCCTGAGCTAGTCTTGTTTCCTCTACTGTCAGTTTGTCCTGAATTTCTACAACTGGTCTTTTTCCTTTTAACTTATGCTGATAGAAAAGATGAGCGTCTCGCCCCTGACCCCAGCCTTGAACGTGTCCCACACTATCATAAGAGGGGCAGAGTCTAGGTTTACTTTAAAAAACTCCTCGATCCCCTTCTGCATATACTTTATATATTTAACATCGTATAGCAGCGCTTTTTCAAAGGTACAGGTTGTATTTGTGCTTTTGTTTTTTAAACCTTTGAGGGTTAACAACAATGGGTTTTGATCTGACATAAATCGGGGTGATATCTCAATGTGAGAGAGACTGATCGGTGAAGGGGAGATCAAAAAATAATCTATTCTTGTAAGTGACACATGAGGTGCTGAAAAAACGTAAAACCCTCTTGCTTAGGCCTCAGGTCTGCCCAAACGTCGCCCAACCCATGCGTCTCAATCAGGTTGAGCATGACTTGAAACACCTTTGGTTTTCTCCCAGTCTATCTCCATTTCCTGTCTGCTTGCCAGCCACTAGGTAGGTTCAAGTTCAGATCTCCACATAGTATGATGGGAGTTTGCCAATGCGCTAGCTCCCCAATTTATTACTCCTGGGTCGTCTTGATTGCTCCCATATATAGAGCATAATGTAAAAGAACTGTTTGCTGTCACTGAACATCCCATAATTACCCATCTCCCGAGGTTGTCAGATTTAACCCTGCCTATTTGTAAGGTCAGTGAGTTCAAAATTTGTTTCTGAGACCCTTCGATATGTGTCTCTTGCAGACAGATTAAATCCGGTCCCAGTGTCCACAGCCCTTGTGCTACTTTCTGCCTTTTTGCCACATCGTTAAGCCCACAGATATTAACAGATGCTATTTTGATTTTAGTTGTATCAGTCATCCTGAACTAATGATATTCTCCAACAACCTGCCAGATTCTCCCCCCTTTCCCCTCTTTTCCCCTTTTTTTCTTTTTTCCTTTTTTGTCCTTCTTTGACAATAAGATATTTGTGACCTGTGTCTATTTTCAAGCTGCCCTTTTGTGCCCATTCCACTACATCCTTTTGGTGCTCCCCCCTTCCCTCCCCCCACCCTTATAGAGCAGTCAAGATTACCTTGCCTGATGGATGTCAAGTGTGAGTTCCAGCCACCGAGCCACCCTTACAAAAACAAAGTAGGAACACAAGAGTCCTGGGTATCTTTATGCTTAAAGTTTTAGCCCAAAGAGATAGTCAGAATCATCGCCTTTGTTCCGTAATCTCCTTTAGATACTCTCCAGCTTTAACTTCCGATAAGAAGACTCGCGTTTTCCCCTCATGCAGCACCTTTAGTCTGGCCGGGTTCATCAGATAGACCTGTGCCCCTTTCTGCTAGAATGGTGAGATTAACTGGCGCAGCCGCCACCTACGCTCCACCTTTGCGTGGCAGAAGTCCGGTTTCGAGAAGAATTTTACTCCGTTCGCCTCTCTCTGTGCATTTGCCCTTGCTTTGTCATAAATTAACTGCCTCTTTAGGAAATTTCCAAAGAAGACTAGAAAGACCCTAGATTTATCATTAGTGTGGTTTTCGCCTCGTCTAGCCTTGATGTTAAAAGGAAATCTATGGGCCCTTTGAACTTCCAAATCCCGATTCCAGTTTCTTTCAGTGGGGAAAGCCGCTCGCAGAAGTTTGACTATATACCCTCTGGGATCCTCTCCTTCAACCCCCTCTGGAATACCCAATAATCGGAGGTTGTTACGGTGTTGCCTGTTCTCCTGATCCTCCAGTTTGGTCATTAGATCCACTAGGCAGGCCTCATGAGAGAGCCCTTGTTCTTTAGCCTTTGCCGCTTCTACCTTTTTCAGTCCTGGCTTCCACCATGGCCACCCGGTCCCCAATATCTGTACAAACTTTATTGAGCTTCCTCATACTATTTCCAGCTTTTTGGCAGCGGTTTTTGCAGAGATACTATCTGAGCGTACCTCCTCCTGAAATTGCTTAATGGAGTTTAGAATTGAGGCTAGAGAGGGTATTTCCGGTTCAACCCCGTTCCTTTCCGTGGCTGAAGAGGCTACTACAGGCTGGGATGCACTGGGTGTATTTCCAAGTGAGAGTAAGCAAGGAGAGTCGGAATAATCCCGTTTTAGTTGGTCCCTCTTCCTCTTCAGATATTAACAGATACTATTTTGATTTTAGTTGTATCAGTCATCCTGAACTAATGATATTCTCCAACAACCTGCCAGATTCTCCCCCCTTTCCCCTCTTTTCCCCTTTTTTTCTTTTTTCCTTTTTTGTCCTTCTTTGACAATAAGATATTTGTGACCTGTGTCTATTTTCAAGCTGCCCTTTTGTGCCCATTCCACTACATCCTTTTGGTGCTCCCCCATTCCCTCCCCCCACCCTTATAGAGCAGTCAAGATTACCTTGCCTGATGGATGTCAAGTGTGAGTTCCAGCCACCGAGCCACCCTTACAAAAACAAAGTAGGAACACAAGAGTCCTGGGTATCTTTATGCTTAAAGTTTTAGCCCAAAGAGATAGTCAGAATCATCGCCTTTGTTCCGTAATCTCCTTTAGATACTCTCCAGCTTTAACTTCCGATAAGAAGACTCACGTTTTCCCCTCATGCAGCACCTTTAGTCTGGCCGGGTTCATCAGATAGACCTGTGCCCCTTTCTGCTAGAATGGTGAGATTAACTGGCGCAGCCGCCACCTACGCTCCACCTTTGCGTGGCAGAAGTCCGGTTTCGAGAAGAATTTTACTCCGTTCGCCTCTCTCTGTGCATTTGCCCTTGCTTTGTCATAAATTAACTGCCTCAGTAGGACATTTCCAAAGAAGACTAGAAAGATCCTAGATTTATCATTAGTGTGGTTTTCGCCTCGTCTAGCCTTGATGTTAAAAGGAAATCTATGGGCCCTTTGAACTTCCAAATCCCGATTCCAGTTTCTTTCAGTGGGGAAAGCCGCTCGCAGAAGTTTGACTATATACCCTCTGGGATCCTCTCCTTCAACCCCCTCTGGAATACCCAATAATCGGAGGTTGTTACGGTGTTGCCTGTTCTCCTGATCCTCCAGTTTGGTCATTAGATCCACTAGGCAGGCCTCATGCGAGAGCCCTTGTTCTTTAGCCTTTGCCGCTTCTACCTTTTTCAGTCCTGGCTTCCACCATGGCCACCCGGTCCCCAATATCTGTACAAACTTTATTGAGCTTCCTCATACTATTTCCAGCTTTTTGGCAGCGGTTTTTGCAGAGATACTATCTGAGCGTACCTCCTCCTGAAATTGCTTAATGGAGTTTAGAATTGAGGCTAGAGAGGGTATTTCCGGTTCAACCCCGTTCCTTTCCGTGGCTGAAGAGGCTACTACAGGCTGGGATGCACTGGGTGTATTTCCAAGTGAGAGTAAGCAAGGAGAGTCGGAATAATCCCGTTTTAGTTGGTCCCTCTTCCTCTTCAGATATTAACAGATACTATTTTGATTTTAGTTGTATCAGTCATCCTGAACTAATGATATTCTCCAACAACCTGCCAGCTTCTCCCCCTTTCCCCTCTTTTCCCCTTTTTTTTTCTTTTTTCCTTTTTTGTCCTTGTTTGACAAAAAGATTTTTGTGACCTGTGCCTATTTTCAAGCTGCCCTTTTGTGCCCATTCTACTACATCCTTCTGGTGCCCCCCCATTTCCTTCCCCCCACCCTTATTGAGCAGTCAAGATGACCTTGCCTGATGGATGTCAAGTGTGAGTTCCAGCCACCGAGCCACCCTTACAAAAACAAAGAAGGAACACAAGAGTCCTGGGTATCTTTATGCTTAAAGTTTTAGCCCAAAGAGTTAGTCAGAATCATCGCCTTTGTTCCGTAATCTCCTTTAGATACTCTCCAACTTTAACTTCCGATAAGAAGACTCGCGTTTTTCCCTCATGCAGCACCTTTAGTCTGGCCGGGTTCATCAGATAGACCTGCGCCCCTTTCTGCTGGAATGGTGAGATTAACTGGCGCAGCCGCCACCTTAGCTCCACCGTTGCGTGGCAGAAGTCCGGTTTCGAGAAGAATTTGACTCCGTTTGCCTCTCTCTGTGCATTTGGCCTTGCTTTGTCATAAATTAACTGCCTCAGTAGGAAATTTCCAAAGAAGACTAGAAAGACTCTAGGTTTATCATTAGTGTGGTTTTCGCCCAGTCTAGCCTTGATGTTAAAAGGAGATCTATGGGCCCTTTGAACTTCCAAATCCCAATTCCAGTTTGTTTCAGTGGGGAAAGCCGCTTGCAGAAGTTTGACTATATACCCTCTGGGATCCTCTCCTTCAAACCCCTCTAGAATACCTAATAATCGGAGGTTGTTACGGTGTTGCCTGTTCTCCTGATCCTCCAGTTTGGTCATTAGATCTACTAGGCAGGCCTCATGCGAGAGCCCTTGTTCTTTAGCATTTACCGCTTCTACCTTTTTCAGTCCTGGCTTCCACCATGGCCACCCGGTCCCCAATATCTGTACAAACTTTATTGAGCTTCCTCATACTATTTCCAGCTTTTTGGCAGCGGTTTTTGCAGAGAGACTATCTGAGCGTACCTCCTCCTGAAATTGCTTAATGGAGTTTAGAATTGAGGCTAGAGAGGGTATTTCCGGTTCACCCCCATTCCTTTCCGTGGCTGAAGAGGCTACTACAGGCTGGGATGCACTGGGTGTATTTCCAAGTGAGAGTAAGCAAGGAGAGTCGGAATAATCCCGTTTTAGTTGGTCCCTCTTCCTCTTCAGATATTAACAGATACTATTTTGATTTTAGTTGTATCAGTCATCCTGAACTAATGATATTCTCCAACAACCTGCCAGCTTCTCCCCCTATCCCCTCTTTTCCCCCCCTTTTTTTTCTTTTTTCCTTTTTTGTCCTTCTTTGACAAAAATATTTTTGTGACCTGTGCCTATTTTCAAGCTGCCCTTTTGTGCCCATTCCACTACATCCTTCTGGTGCCCCCCCCACTTCCTTCCCCCCACCCTTATTGAGCAGTCAAGATGACCTTGCCTGATGGATGTCAAGTGTGAGTTCCAGCCACCGGGCCACCCTTACAAAAACAAAGAAGGAACACAAGAGTCCTGGGTATCTTTATGCTTAAAGTTTTAGCCCAAAGAGTTAGTCAGAATCATCGCCTTTGTTCCGTAATCTCCTTTAGATACTCTCCAGCTTTAACTTCCGATAAGAAGACGCGCGTTTTCCCCTCATGCAGCACCTTTAGTCTGGCCAGGTTCATCAGATAGACCTGTGCCCCTTTCTGGTGGAATGGTGAGATTAACTGGCGCAGCCGCCACCTTAGCTCCACCGTTGCATGGCAGAAGTCGAGTTTCGAGAAGAATTTGACTCCGTTTGCCTCTCTCTGTGCATTTGGCCTTGCTTTGTCATAAATTAACTGCCTCAGTAGGAAATTTCCAAAGAAGACTAGAAAGACCCTAGGTTTATCATTAGTGTGGTTTTCGCCCCATCTAGCCTTGATGTTAAAAGGAGATCTATGGGCCCTTTGAAATTCCAAATCCCAATTCCAGTTTGTTTCAGTGGGGAAAGCCGCTCGCAGAAGTTTGACTATATACCCTCTGGGATCCTCTCCTTCAACCCCCTCTGGAATACCCAATAATCGGAGGTTGTTACGGTGTTGCCTGTTCTCCTGATCCTCCAGTTTGGTCATTAGATCCACTAGGCAGGCCTCATGCGAGAGCCCTTGTTCTTTAGCATTTGCCGCTTCTACCTTTTTCAGTCCTGGCTTCCACCATGGCCACCCGGTCCCCAATATCCGTACAAACTTTATTGAGCTTCCTCATACTATTTCCAGCTTTTTGGCAGCGTTTTTTGCAGAGAGACTATCTGAGCGTACCTCCTCCTGACATTGCTTAATGGAGTTTAGAATTGAGGCTAGAGAGGGTATTTCCGGTTCACCCCTGTTCCTTTCCGTGGCTGAAGAGGCTACTACAGGCTGGGATGCACTGGGTGTATTTCCAAGTGAGAGTAAGCAAGGAGAGTCGGAATAATCCCATTTTAGTTGGTCCCTCTTCCTCTTCAGATATTAACAGATACTATTTTGATTTTAGTTGTATCAGTCATCCTGAACTAATGATATTCTCCAACAACCTGCCAGCTTCTCCCCCTTTCCCCTCTTTTCCCCTTTTTTTTCTTTTTTTCTTTTTTGTCCTTCTTTGACAAAAAGATTTTTGTGACCTGTGCCTATTTTCAAGCTGCCCTTTTGTGCCCATTCCACTACATCCTTCTGGTGCCCCCCCCCACTTCCATCCCCCCACCCTTATTGAGCAGTCAAGATGACCTTGCCTGATGGATGTCAAGTGTGAGTTCCAGCCACCGAGCCACCCTTACAAAAACAAAGAAGGAACACAAGAGTCCTGGGTATCTTTATGCTTAAAGTTTTAGCCCAAAGAGTTAGTCAGAATCATCGCCTTTGTTCCGTAATCTCCTTTAGATACTCTCCAGCTTTAACTTCCGATAAGAAGACTCGCGTTTTCCCCTCATGCAGCACCTTTAGTCTGGCCGGGTTCATCAGATAGACATGCGCCCCTTTGTGCTGGAATGGTGAGATTAACTGGCGCAGCCGCCACCTTAGCTCCACCGTTGCGTGGCAGAAGTCCGGTTTCGAGAAGAATTTGACTCCGTTTGCCTCTCTCTGTGCATTTGGCCTTGCTTTGTCATAAATTAACTGCCTCAGTAGGAAATTTCCAAAGAAGACTAGAAAGACCCTAGGTTTATCATTAGTGTGGTTTTCGCCCCGTCTAGCCTTGATGTTAAAAGGAGATCTATGGGCCCTTTGAACTTCCAAATCCCAATTCCAGTTTGTTTCAGTGGGGAAAGCCGCTCACAGAAGTTTGACTATATACCCTCTGGGATCCTCTCATTCAACCCCCTCTGGAATACCCAATAATTGGAGGTTGTTACGGCATTGCCTGTTCTCCTGATCCTCCAGTTTGGTCATTAGATCCACTAGGCAGGCCTCATGCGAGCGCCCTTGTTCTTTAGCCTTTGCCGCTTCTACCTTTTTCAGTCCTGGCTTCCACCATGGCCACCTGGTTCCCAATATCTGTACAAACTTTATTGAGCTTCCTCATACTATTTTGCAGCTTTTTGGCAGCGGTTTTTGCAGAGAGACTATCTGAGCGTACCTCCTCCTAAAATTGCTTAATGGAGTTTAGAATTGAGGTTGGAGAGAGGGTATTTCCGGTTCACCCCTGCTCCTTTCCGTGGCTGATGAGGCTGCTTTAGGCTGGGATGCACTGGGTGTATTTCCAAGTGAGAGTAAGCCAGGAGAGTCGGAATAATCCCATTTCAGTTGGTCCCTCCTTCTCTTCGGATATTAACAGATACTATTTTGATTTTAGTTGTATCAGCCATCCTGAACTAATGATATTCTCCAACAACCTGCCAGCTTCTCCCCCTTTTCCCTCTTTTCCCCTTTCTTATTCTTTTTTCCTTTTTTGTCCTTCTTTGACAAAAAGATATTTGTGACCTGTGCCTATTTTCAAGCTGCCCTTTTGTGCCCATTCCACTATCCTTTTGGTGCCCCCCACTTCCCTCCCCCCACCCTTATTGAGCAGTCAAGATGACCTTGCCTGATGGATGTCAATTGTGAGTTCTAGCCACCGACCACCCTTACAAAAACAAAGAAGGAACACAAGAGTCCTGGGTATCTTTATGCTTAAAGTTTTAGCTCAAAGAGTTCGTCAGAATCATCGCCTTTGTTCTGTAATCTCCTTTAGATACTCTCCAGCTTTAACTTCCGATAAGAAGACTCGCGTTTTCCCCTCATGCAGCACCTTTAGTCTGGCCGGGTTCATCAGATAGACCTGCACCCCTTTCTGCTGGAATGGTGAGATTAACTCGCGCAGCCACAACCTACGCTCCACCGTTGCGTGGCAGAAGTCCGGTTTCGAGAAGAATTTGACTCCGTTCGCCTCTCTCTGTGCATTTGGCCTTGCTTTGTCATAAATTTACTGCCTCGGTAGGAATTTTCCAAAGAAGACTAGAAAGACCCTAGGTTTATCATTAGTGTGGTTTTCGCCCCGTCTAGCCTTGATGTTAAAAGGAAATCTATGGGCCCTTTGAACTTCCAAATCCCGATTCCAGGTTCTTTCAGTGGGGAAAGCCGCTCGCAGAAGTTTGACTATATACCCTCTGGGATCCTCTCCTTCAACCCCCTCTGGAATACCCAATAATCGGAGGTTGTTACGGTGTTGCCTGTTCTCCTGATCCTCCAGTTTGGTCTTTAGATCCACTAGGCACGCCTCATGCGAACACCCTTGTTCTTTAGCCTTTGCCGCTTCTACCTTTTTCAGTCCTGGCTTCCACCATGGCTACCCGGTCCCCAAAATCTGTACAAACTTAATTGAGCTTCCGCAGCTTTTTGGCAGCGGTTTTTGCAGAGAGACTATCTGAGCGTACCTCCTCCTGAAATTGCTTAATGGAGTTTAGAATTGAGGCTAGAGAGGGTATTTCCGGTTCACCCCTGCTCCTTTCCGTGGCTAAAGAGGCTACTTCAGGCTGGGATGCACTGGGTGTAGTTCCAAGTGAGAGTAAGCCAGGAGAGTCGGAATAATCCCATTTTAGTTGGTCCCTCTTCCGCCTGGACTGTCTCTTCCTTATAACTGTATCGGCAGCCTTTTTTTGTGCAAGCTCATCCTCACTGTAATTCTCTTCTGAAAATGAGCCATCAGATGAGAAGGTGTATTCTGTACCCATGTCTGTTAAAGAGCCGTCCGAAACTGAGTCGAAGTCTTCGGCATTAGGGTCAGGTGTCTGAGGTTGTTGGGCCCTGGAGTTGTTAGCCTCATTCAGAGTTACTCCCTGGTCCTCCGTTCCCACCACAGTCGCGGTTGAAGGGGTTATCTGAGGCTGAGGCTCCTTATTTCCTTCAATTGCGCTTTGCCCTCTCTGTCCACTCTCTAGGCTCGTCACTCCCAGGGTCTGATCCCCCGTTTCTGCCGTCTCTGCCACTATGTCTGCCGGGGTTACTTGGGGGCTAGAATTGGGTTGGGTTTTGGAACCCCACTACTCCCATTAGCTGTTGTTAGGCCCGTCTTTAGCACCGGGAAGTGCCTACTGATAGAGGGGGAGCAACCAGAGTTAGTGGAAGCTGCCTCCCGGGTAAGGTTTGGTTTTACAGTGTCCTTTTTTAAAGCCCCCAAGTCCCTTTTACCTTTAGCGGGCAGATCAGGCTTCTCTCCTTCTTTCTCGCCATCTGTCTGTGTTGGGGGCAGTTTTGTCTTGGTCTTCTGACCCCTCGTCGTCATCTTTCCGGTATGTTGCCGGCTCCTAGAAGCCTGTACTGCTTGCCGCTTTTTGTTTCCAGGATGTGTGTCAAAGGTAATTGACACCACGGCAGTCCGCAGCACTCGCTCGAGAAGCACCGAGTGAATAACAAAGCTGAGCTCTGCTCAGAACTCCGATCGTCTTTGTGACGTTTTCTTGAACATAAACTTTGGCAGGCTGGCTCCTCTAGCCTCCGCTCTTGCCCCCATGGTCAAAGTCACGGTCGTAATTCTCGGCTCCAGCACCAGCTCGTGCATCCGCGGCCGTCTCCCCCGCTGTCAGGCTGTCTGTGCCATGATCGCCGAGCATCGAGAATTTTCCAGGATGCAGCAATGGCGCGGTGGATGGATTGCGGCTCCCCCTCACACAAGCCCAATCACCTTTTTTTTTTGGTAATTTCTAAGGTAGAATCCATTCAGCTCTCCAGATCCTACCATGTGACTGGTCAGACCATCACATCATCACTTTCTTCATCAATGAAACAGTAAAAACTTAACTTGGTTCAACCCACAAGACCTAAAATAGGGAAGAGGAATCTGAAAGATATTGATGTTGACCTAATCGCAACCTCCAGTTCCAACATACTTCCTCCAGTAGGTCTATCTGATGTTCAAGTTCTTATGAAACACTACTCCCAGTCCATGAACATGGTATTAGATGAAGTTGCCCCCCTACATCTGAAGAGAGTCTCCACTAAAGACTCAAAACCCTGGTATGATGGAAGACTCAATGAGGACAGACAATCCCTGAGATTAATTGAACAAAGATGGAGATCCGCACCATCAGCTAACCACCTCAAGCTGCTAAGAATGAAGAGGAACTCCTACTACAGAAAGATCAGACAATTTAAAGCAGACTTTTTCCGTAATCAATTAGACTAAGCCAAGAATCGTCCCAAAAAACTCTTCAATCTAATCAAATCAAAATCTAAGGGTGCACCTCACCCCCCCATGACAACACAGGCTCACTACCCAATTGCGAAGCGTTTGCCTCCTTCTTTACCATGAAGACCAAAAATACAAAGAAGGACCTACTCAATAATTTATTAACGCATACTGGCACACACATGGACACTTCATCGTCCCTTACAGGAGTCCCACCCAGAGGTTAACCAAAGGTCGACCTAACAAATAATGCCTCCTGGTGCTCTCCTTCAAGGAATCATCCCTGAAATCCTTAAATCTGGGCAGGTATATCCATCCTAAAGAAGCCAACAGTTGACCTCGGGAACTTAAATAATTACCGTCCAATATCCAACATCCCTACCCTTGCCAAACTCTTGGGAAAATGTGTATACATTCAGCTTGCCTAACACTTAGACCATTTCAACCTTCTCAACCAAAACCAATCTGGTTTCCGGGCAGGGCACAGTCCTGAATCAGCCATGACGCACATAATAGATAATGCACTACAAATCCTTGACATAAAAACAAAGCCTGTTTGCTAATCTTGCTTGATCTCTCTTTGTCTTTTGACACCGTCAAACACAACAACTTGTTAGACCTACTGAAACACAGAATGGGATTATATGGATCTGTTCTAGAGTGATTTACCTCATTCCTGCAAAACAGATCACAACAATTCAAGGTTAATCAATCCCTGTCCAAACCGTCCCAGTAACTTTAGGAGTCCCACAGGGATCATCCCTCTCCCCTACCCTTTTCAATTTATTCATGGAACCACTCACTGAAATTCTGAACTCCTTCAACATACAGTAACATATGTATGCAGATGAAACACAACTATATTTAAAGATCCACTCACTGGAAGTCATCAAATCTCTCAACTCAACGCTAGAAAAAACTCGGGCCTGACTGGCCGAAAACCATCTAAAACTAAATACCCTCAACACCGAATTCCTCCTAATCACCCCTCCCTCCCAAGCAACCATAATCCAAGACTTGCTGAAACATCTAACAGCTCTCAACTGCCAACCTCTTATCATCGACTCAGCAGAATTGCTGGGAGTAACTCTGGACAGAAATCTAAATATGCAGAAACACATCAGCGCCGCAACAAAAGGAGCAAACTTTCAGATGAACACCTTGAGAAAACTAAAACCTTCCTGCCCACAAAGGACTTCAAATTGACAGTTCAAGCACTAGTTATCCCAAGAGTGGAATATGGGAGTGTCTATCTTTCTGGTCTTCCCAGATCCTCGACGGCCCTAAGAGCTTCAATCAATGCAGCAGCTTTACTTATTAGTGGCTCCAAAAAGAACTCTCCCCAGACCTCAGATCCCTTAACTGGCTACCTTTCGAAGCCAGAATTCCACAAATAATCACATGTTTGACACATAAAGCCATATATCACAACCCTCCTAGCTAGCTGGCTCAGAAACTGGTGCCTTCATGTGGCAACAGATCCTCCTGAAGTGCCAGTAACCTTCTACTGAAACCACAAAGATTCATCAAGAAAAAACATACAACCGAGCATTCTCAGGAATGGCGCCCAGGATTTGGAATACATTACCTCCAGAAACTAGACAGACTTCCTCTACAGCATCTTTAAAAAAGAAGTGAAATCTTTTCTCATGTCCAAATTCACATGAGCCAAGTTTATAAGTTGTTATACGATTTTTGATTTGTATGGATCATATTGTTTATTTACTATATGCCTCTTTGTTTCCTATATTTACCTTGTAAAGCACTCTGATACCCGCAAGGTTCTAGTTCATGCTATTTAAAACCTTCAAAATAAAAAATAAAATAAAAATATGCAACAAGTGCATGCTGCCAGGCCCTGTGTTATGTCATAGACATATGGTGTTGCGCTGGGTACACCATTCCCACATTTTCTTTATGTCTCAAAACCATATCTAAATAAGTTTAAAGTGTAAATCAGAGCAAGCGATAAACTCAAATATTTTAAACATTTATATATTTCTAACTGTAATAAACTTATATTATGATAAATACATGTTCGCAAAATCGCGTCGGGTGTGGCCTCCTTGTGCGCTCGATGCGCGGATGCCATGTGACCTTTAAAAAAAGCATTTAAATAGTTCCTAACATTTCTCATTGTAGCAGTTGGATGACCCCACCCATTTTAGTCATTCTCTCTACAGTGTTTGATGAGAGACTCCCCTTCTGCTTAGAGAGCTTTTTTGAAGAGTTTTTTGCTTTGTACACATATCTTATACTACACACAACATGCTACAATCATCTTCATCAATATTCATGGTCTGTACATTAGCCTTCCAAGTGAGGTGGACATGCATCTGAAACGTTACATCAAAAAACAAATGTGTGTTACACGATGCCCTTTGTGTGTGTGTGTGTGTGTGTGTATGTGTGTGTGTGTGTGTGTGTGTGTGCCCATTTTTGTGCTGCCTTTCGGCTTGGGTATTGGTGGCTCAAAGGGTTATCATCAGCCAAGGGCAGAGTGCACATCCTAGATCATATATGACAAACAGTAAAGAGTAATGTGTAGATTTGTGTTGCAGTTTGCTCTGTTGTCAGGCTTTACCAGTATAGTAGTGTGTCATATGTGAGACTTCCAGATTCACGTTTGACATGCATTGCTTGACTGTAATGAGCGTTATCACTATGTATGATGTAGCCTCACTGCTGATACTCACTCCATCCGAGCACATTCACATGTGTGCGCTTCGCAATAGCAACACTTTTAAACAATACTGCACACCATTGACATGCATGTCTGCGCATATCCACAATGTTGTCCATTCAATGTTTTCGAGCAGCATCTCATTAGCGATAGTTGCCGTCCTCCTGGTACATGCTACATTAATGTAAAAACTGCAACAGAAACACAGATAAGTACACTTGCTGGCCAGGCAGGAACTGAACAAGCCTAGGTCCTTGGAATAATTATTCACAACCCTACGCTGGTCTAGCGTACGCAAGTCCAGCCCACTTGCGTACGTATTAATAGGATAACGATGACGCCACATGCTCCAGTTCTTCCACACAGCCTCAGGTGATATGGCTGTATCCACCTCGCATATCACAATGCACAATAAAAAAAGGGATCCATGAGGTGTACACCATCCTGGTAATCAAAACTGGATCTAAATTGTGAACATTATTGCCAGTCGTGTTTGGACACACACCAATGACAGCAGGTGAGCATAGGGGCCTGGGTGCACAGGGGTTGCAATTGAGCGTGGTGCTGCGGGAGGGGTGGGATGCATCAGCCTGGGTGTGCAGGTGCAAACAAGCGATGTTGCGGTGCATAATGATGTGATCTCTGACCTCATTCAGTCACATCTCTGTCTCATTTTAGGGACCTACTGGACAGTTCTGTAAGTCTGAGCCAGTGGGCAACGCTGCCCTCAGACATGTAGCGTTGGCTTTTGGAACACTGTAGTGAGCTAATTACTAAGTGTACATACACACAGGCTTGCGCCACTGCATTACACGCGCACATTATGCTTCTAGCATGCGCTCTGTTCCTTTGTATGTAAACGTTGCCATAACATTTAATTATTTAACCTTGTCTATTCTCGTGCACTCCAAATCCTCTTTGAACAACGATTACCACTTACAGTTAGTAGACCGCACTTCAAGAAGCAAGGATGCACTCAACTGGTGTTCTCAATTAAGCTTGAAATAAACCTTCATTTACCTCAAGACGTTTCCAGCATTATATTATTTCTCCCTTTTCAGACACTGAGTTGCTTCGCCAAAATGGGCGGAGCGGGTGCTCACCCCATGACGATGCCGTGGGCATTTTGACGCCTTCCATCGTGGTATCAAGACACCGTACACGACCGGAGACCTGCTGTGCCACCCTAGAGAGGCACCCCGGAGTCGGAGCTTGCAATGGCACGTTGTTGGACACACCGATGGTGGCAGGTAAGCAGAGAAGCCTCGGTGCTCAGGAGCTGCAATTGAGCACAGTGCGGCCGAAGGGACTGGGGTGCAGCAACCTGGGTGCACAGGTGCAGGCAAGCGATACAGCCGTAGATAATAATGTAATCTCTGGCCTCATTCATATATGTTTCATTTTAAGGACTTGCTGGACCGCACTCTTTCTCGCGGTCCCCAGTTTCCTAGACACACGGGTGATGGGAGGTGAACAGTGAGGGCTGGGTGCAGTAGGCCGACTCTCTGTCTCCTCCTCCCTCTGTTCTTTTCACTCTCCTTCCCCTTCTCCCTTCCACCCACTCCCTCTCTGTCCCATTCTCACTATCTTCCTTTCATTCTGACTACCTTTCTTTTTCTCTTGGACATGGCACACATTATGTTTCTTTATTGTCTTGCAGGTTTTGTACGCTGCTTCGGGAGGAGTCCTACCCACTCATTTCATGTTATACTCTTGTTAGTTCAAATAAAGTAGCATTTCCTTTTATTTGTGTTGTTTTAATTAAGGTATTTATTTTACCAATAAATGAGTGAGTTTATGGGTCTTCATTTTCTAACAACACTTGTTTGTAGTTTATGAAAATCGGCTGTTTATAGGAGTTTATGAAGGAAAACATTTGTAATTTTGGGTGCACCTACCAAATATAAACCAACAAACTATTACATAAATGAAGCCTTCGTAATTCTACAACTGCAAGGGTTCTATGAGTGTATCACTTTATAACACCATGAGTACTGCCTGTGTGATTACAGAACCAATAAGGCACTGCCTAGGGCCACCGAGGTTTCAGGGACTGGCGAGGCCCACCCTGCATATTAAAGAAAAGCCCCAGAGGGTGGCGATCCCCAAACTTGAGTTAGCCTCGAAGCCCCCTGAACAATTAGTAAACAATACCCGGGGAGGTAGCGATCCCCTAGGCTGCAAACGTCTCTGTGCCCTCCTGCACCTAATTTACATGTGAAATTAAAGTCCTCATAACTATAACGTGTGTGAAACCTATGGTTTTTTTCAGTGAATTTCAAAGGTTTTGTAAATGATAATTATTAAATGTATTAAATATTATATTTCTTTCTTTTTATACTAATTTCTTACATTTTTAATATATATATTTATATTTATTTTATTTTTTAATTTATATTAATTCCTTTTCATTGTTTTTTTTTGGGATAATCGCACCGTACGTGTACGGTGATTGCACTGTCTTTTCTACGGTAAATCGTACTCAGCGTGTACACATGCATACGTCACGATTACGTTTTGATGTTACGCGGCGCATCAGTGCTTTCACGTGACGTCATGTACGCTTGTAGGGCGCCCCGTATGTGTACCCCACAAAAGTTTTATAATGTTTAAAACAATATATTTATGTATTTAATGTAAATTTTAAAGGTAGACATTATCTGGGATAACCATGAAAACATATTTTTTTAACTTTTAAAAAGCATATATTACTTTGAAAAGCAATTGTGCAAATTGTTGCGGTATGTCGTACGTACTCGCATCGTAAGTGCACCGTAAATGCAGCCTAAGAGCTCCGTAAGCGCACCGTAAGAGTATGCAAAGCCATGTGACTTTAAAAGAGGAGATTTCATTGGTTCATAACACTTCCTATTCCAACTGTTGAAAGACCCCTCCCATTACCACCCCCTTTTGTACCTCCCATTTTGATCATTCTTCTTGGACTTTCTCAGGAGCACCATCTATTCTGAGGAGCTGTAGTCCTTTAGAAGAACACTGAACAATGGCTGGTCTTCCTGAGAGATTTTCAGAACATTCTTCAGAGGAAGAATTTGTAGCTAAGCCCCCTCAGAAAAAAAGGAAGGAAGCCTTTATTTGGAAAAAAAATTCATTTACCAGAGGGGCAGTAGAAGGTGAATGCACCTAAAGTAACATGCAAAATGTGTAATGTTACTCTTTCAAGGGGTGACCCATCAAAAAAATATTTGTTTGGAACTTCTACCATGGATCGCCACGTGAAGAACTTGCATTCTACCAACTATGCAAGGATAGTAACACGCAGTTTGCAAGAGAATCCTCCACCTGCAGTGGCTAGTACTTCAACGGCACCACCCCCACCTCCTCCAAGCAGTCCACATCCAATTATTGTCCCTCAGTTTGCAAACCTGACTTTTCATTGCAAGTACTGTAAAGAACTTCTTTGTTATGGCGAGCAGTCAATTGACCTCATTGTAAAGAGGCACAAGGAGCACCGTTGCCCAAAACAATAATTCTTTTTTTACTTGTGTGTTCCTGTTCCACTGTTTTTTTTGTTTCCAGTTCTATTTTTTTGCTTTGAAAAAAAAAAACTTGTTAAAAAATTACAAAAAAATACAAAACTAAAAAGAAAAAACAACTGTTCTTTTCAGAACTACCTTCACTGGTCAAAGAAAGAACTATATTTCTATGTTAGTGTGTCAAAGTTTGCAGAATGTGTAGTTCATAAATGAATGAATGAATACGTTAGTAGTGTATGGTGAATGTGAAAGTGCAGAGCTATAAGGAAGTGCTACAGCATAAATATATAAGGTGTGTACCTATAGTATACTGTATTACCTCAGAAGCACTTGAATGTAATATATGCACATAAATATGTAACAAGTCTATGCTTCAATTTGCACTGCTGGTGAAACTGCCTGGATGAATTTGTATATGTTAAGCGTGGATTTAGAACCCCCTTGTGCCTCTTTTACACCACCGTTGCATCACTTTTGTGACGCAGCGGTGGTGCAAAAGATGTGCCATGGTGTGTGGTATTTACAATGTGACGCATTTGGAAGGTGCGTCACATTGTAAATCCCTGCACCAGAAGGAGGCTTTGCTGCACAGATGGGGGGTGTTCTGGCACAGAAACGCCTCCTAAAAGTGACTACGTGAAATCTATGAGATTTAATTCAGTCATTTTTGGACTTATACTGCGTCAAAACCCTGCACCTGCTTGAAGCAGATGTAAGGATTGACACAACATTATGAGCATAGGGTCCAAAGAGCATTGCTGGAGCTGCATTGCGCTTCCAATGCAAGTCAAGCAATGCACCATCTTCACAGCACAGATATATCACATATCTGTGCTATTTTTGCCTCGTGGTGCACCACATTGTAAATACGGTGCATCCATGGTGGTGATGTGCACAATAACTGGCATATGTCTGGGGATGTACCACTTATTGTACATCTACTAATTAATGTTTTAATGTAGTGAATGCCTTACTACACACTGATCAATGAGTCACTAGAAAACTATACCAAAAGTAACAGAGTGTTTGGTGGAAGTGTAAAGATAAAGGCTGCGGAATTCAACATATAAAAGGCAAATTTGCAGGTGCATAGGACAGTGTATGCACAGTCTATAGGGGTTTGCAGCACTCTATGCCCTAAGGCCCACTTTGCACCATGAGTATTTGCCTACTGACATAGGCCTCATTTATGAGATTTTGCAGTAGGAAAGTTCAGCAGGCCTTCCTGCTACGTTTCCCTATGGCAAAAGAACAAGGCAGGAATGCGCCATATCTATAAGGTACGGCGCATTCCTGTCCTTTTCCCTTGCGTTGGCGCACAATGGTCTGCCTGCACCAATACAGACACCTTTACACAATGGTGCAAGGGTGCCTGCGTTGCAAGGATGATTATTTTTGTGCAGGTAGGGAAACATTTCTCTACAAAAATAATCACAAGAGACTTTTCCTTTTTCTACGTGTGCTGCAGAATTCAGCACACATAGAAAAAGAAAAAACAATTTTTCCCCATTGCGCCTTCCTTACGCCTCCCCTGGGGAGGCATAAGCTCTTTGCACTGCCTCAGATTTACGTTTTCTTGTAAATGTGGGGCAGTGTCAAAAGGCCATGGGTGTTGCTGGGAACACCCCTAGCAACACCCATTGCACGCCCCTTTAACGCAGAACACTGTGTTAAAGGGGCTGATATTTATCAGGCAGCAGTACACCAAAAAAACTGCCTTAGTGCTGCCTGAAAATATCACGCAGACAGCTGTGCCACATAACATCACAAAAAGTGACGTTCCAATGGCACAAGGGGACTCATAAATGAGGCCCTGAATGATTTCAATTCTGCGAGGAGAGTGTGTACATGAATGCATAACTGCTTCACTTTTTCTACAGTATATAGACAAGCATATATTGCTATATAGCTCAGTACAATACTGAAACAGTACTGTGATAGTGTTTGCTGGAAGTGTAAGGATATAGACTGTGGAATTCAATGTATAAAGGACTAGTTTGCAAGTACATAGAAGACTGCATGCAGGTTTAAAGCAGTCCATGGCCTAAGGCCTACTTTCCACCATGATTATTTGGGTACTGACTGGATAATTACAGTTCTGCAAGAAGAATGCCTGACTGAATTTAAAATAGATTCATTTTTAGCACAGTGCATAGATAATTACATTCTGCAGAATAGCTCAGTAAAATATGGAATCAGCAATCACAACGACTTTGCTGGAACTGAAAGGATATAGACCTGGAAATAAAAGCTATAAAAGACAAGTTTGCTGATGCAAAGAAGAGTGCATACATAATCTATAGAGATTTGAAGCAGTCCATGCCCTAAGGCCCACTTTGCATCATGAGTACTTGGATACTAGCTGAATGATCACAGTCCTGCAAGAAGAGTCTCTCAAACCATTTTTAATTTTTAATCATAAATGTATTCTTGTAACATTTCATAATTTAATAGAGCTTCTAATATGATTTCATCTGACATTTCACTTACTTGATTATCAATTTGAAAAGTCATATCATGAAACTCGATGTCCTCTAATGCTTGCACAAAATAATCATCCAATGTTTCATCTAAAAAATCGCAGCTGATATTTGCATCAATATTACCATCTTCATTCTCGCTACCCATGAAAGGTTTATTTAGCTCCTCTATGAGAGTGTTAGAAATTTCGAAACTGTCTTCTATATTGCTCTGTTCTTCTTCTATAATGAATTTCTTCGTGTTGTTGTTCCTTGTAGAAAAACATAAACACTTCATGTTGTCGTTTTTCCTACTACAGAATGCAAAACTTGCTTTATCAAGTATTTTGCCCTTTAAAAAATATTTTATAAGATTATATCTATAAAATTGCTTATATGAATTTTTTGTTATATTATTTTCTTATATTTTCAAACCATTCACTCCTTCTCACTATAGGAAAAAACTAAGGCTATTATAATAAAATGCAGAACAAAAAAAAGTACAATATATCTATTTACCTTACCAGTTCCAAAGTAGTAGTAGATGTGTTGTAGTAAAATGCAAATATAGGTACACTCAGAATATATTTTTTTGAATTGCTTCAAATGTGTTTAAAATATACAAACCATCTTTACATATTTATGTCCTCCATCCATGTTATCTTACTTCAGCTCTGTAGATCATTTTTAACAGTTACTTATACTTACCTTCAAAATAAAAAAAATAAAAAATATATTATAAAATTAGCATCTGTAGAAGACATAGTTACTATTCATCTTTTACAACACAAATTAATTTGTAAAGCATTGTATTTGCCTTTATTGCTGTTCTCAGAATATATTGAATTTCACTAGAAACAGTGAGTTCAATAGTACTCATCACATAACAGCGGGCAAAAAAAGACAATCAAGAAGATTATCTTAAAAAAAAACAACAATCTCAATAACAATCTAAAAAATAGAAATAAAACATATTTTAAATGTTTTTTTCTAAGACCGATTTCTTACGTAACTATAAGGTATGTCAAACAATCTTAAAATAACAAAACACTATCAATAATTTTCTTTCATTATAAATAATGTTACTTACAAATATATGCTGACAAAATATAGAACAAAAAGTCCTTATTGGTTTCAGATACTTTCTCTCATGGCCATATAGTATGTGTGAAATTCTTAGTTTGAAAGTTGTTCAATAGTAACCCTGAGCATCTGCCTTCCAGCCTTCTGATCCAAAACCACTAACATCATTTGCACCGTCCCCCAGTGCTCATACCTCAGCCCGACGCTATTCAACATCTCCATGGCCACCCTCACATAAGTGTCCCGCCATCACAACCTCAACATCATCTCCTACGCCAACGACATCCAGCTCATCCTCTTCCTCACCAAGGAGCCACATACAACAAAAAACAACCTCCACAACGCAATTAAGGACATCACCAACTGGATAAGGAGCAACTCTCTAAACCTGATCTCGCACAACATGAAGGTACTCATCCTCAGACCCCCCCCCTCAGCTTCAGATGACGTCTGCTGGCCAACTACACTGTGAAAAGTACCAACACCTACTGACCATGTACACAACCTATGATTCATCCTCAACTCCTCCCTCTACATGTGTAAACAAGTCTACAGCATTTCCTCATACTGATATAACACCCTCGACATGCTCCGGTATGCAACGTTTACAACGAAATTTTTACAACGCACTACCATTACAACGCAGGTATTACCACGCATACCATTACAACGCATTGCGCTGGGGGGCGCTCTAGGGTAAGTAATACGTTTAATTTTCTATCCAACACCTTCCCTAGTGTCCACGGGGACTGGAGTTGGAATAGAATATTATACTTACCACTATCCAGCACCTCTAAGCGCTATGCGTTGTAACGGTATTCGTTGTAAATACCGCGTTGTAAAGGTATGCGTGGTAAAAGTATGCGTTGTAACGTCATACATCCCATGCTCCGCAACATTTAGTAGTAGATGCTAACCAAAAGGGGAAGAACAGTAACACAGGCCCTCATTAGCAACAGAATACACTGTGGCAACACACTCTACACAAGAATTCCAGCCAAACACCTACAACAACTACAACAAATCCAAAGCACCTCCACCTGACTGATCTAAAATGTACCCTGCTGCATCCACATCATCCACGACCTGATACACCTACACTGCCTCAACATCAACAAGAGGATCACCTTCAAGCGCCTCACCCTCACTTACAAAATACTCTACAACACCAGATTAATCTACCTTAACAGCAGTAATCCTGAAATGCCAAACTTTGGGGCATATTATCAAGGGGGTTTATCTCCGCTTTTTTGGCTTTAAAATCCAAAAAAGCGGAGATAAAATTATCTCCCTATTACCTAGCTGTCGCTAACACCAGTTAGCGACAGCTAGTAGGAGATAGCGACCATCTTGGGCCCCACTTTGCATGTCAGTGATATTTATCACTAATGACATGCAAAGTGGGCGTGCCAAGATGTTAGCGACTGGAAACAGTCGCTAACATCGCTATCTCCTATTACCAACTTTTGGAGATATTCGCGCTAAGCGCGAATATCTCCAAAAGCTAACACCTGCCCTGAGCAGTTCTTAGCCATGTTATCCAATGGGAGGTGGATAACATGGCTAAGAGCATTAGCTCGGTAATGCATGAATATCGCTGACTTTTCAGCGATATTCATGCATTGCGGCGATTTTTATCGCATTTGCGATAAACCTTGGTAATACCAAGGTTTATTTGCGGTAAAAATCGCCGCAGCTCAGCGGTAAATTTTTGTCTCTAACCAAGCAATAGCGATAATTATCGCTATTGCTTGGTAATATGCCCCCCTGTTCTTAAAATTTTGGCTTTAAAAATATTAGGTAAGATTTTGGTAACTCTTTAGGCAAACATTGCTTAAAAATTAATTGACTATCATTACAATGTATCCAACCTTTCAGACAATTTAAATAAACAGTGTAATGTCCAGATGTTGTAGAAGGTCCATCATGAAAAATAATTGCAACAGCTATAAAAGTTCTTCCTGATATTGATACTTGAGTAGATACTAAACTTTTCATCAAAGTATTCAATTTTCTTCCATCAGCTCTATAACGTTGCAGCATTCCAATTACATACTGTCCATATCTTTCTATTAATAATGTTGATGACATTTCTCATTTACATTGTCTACACTCCATGTTTTGACTTGCTCCTCTAACTAGATTGTTAAAAGACACTCATTCACAGTCTGGTAAAGTCAAATATATGAATCTTTCAGTGTCTATGTTAGTGGTACATGTAAACAAACAATTTTCACAGTCATGTAGCCATTTATAAGAAAGGCCAAAAAGGTTTTCAATATCTATACCTTCATATTCTAATACATCAAGCATAAACATTAAAAATTCCTGACAATCTTGCTGAATATTCTGCATAAATTGAGTAGAACCAGAACATATGTCCAAAACATTTTGAATATCAGAAACACTTTGTATTTTACTTTTGTCACTACTACATTTCTCATAAACAGAATACAACAATGAACAGAATCTCTCCTCTCGGTTTTCAACAAATTACTGTTGCAAACTTTCAAGAAAAAAAACAACATTAACAACTATATTAGCATAGCAGTTGACACCACAACTATTTTCAAACCGATAACCAATATTCTCTTCAACACTGTGCCTTTTCTTTTTCTTTGCAGTCACAACTTCATCTTATTTTTTTCCTTTCTCTACAGTTTCACTACAGATAGTCTCAAATCTTCTTTTTCTACCTACCATACGCTTTTCAAATACTGGATATTATCCTAAATAGGGTGCATATTTTTTTCTTTACCTATTATACTCTTTCACACAATTTGCATCTGCAGTAACCTTTGTCTCATCAAAGTCCATCAAGTACAATCCAGATAAAGTTCGCACTTGAGACAAAGCAACATATGCCATACCCTCTTTAAACACGGTACTTCCAATATCACTAAAGCATTATCTACACTTAAACCTTGAGATTTATGAATAGTCACCGCATATGCCAAAGAAATAGGAAACTATTTCCTGCGTACATATAAATCTTTTACAAGCAAAAACCGAGCTGAACAACGACTAAATTCTTGTACTTCAGCAATTTCATCAAATTTGATTTTCAAAAATTCAATCCCATCTCTATTTACATGATTAACAAATTCAACAATTTTACCCATTGCTCCATTTACTAAACCTTTTTCCACATGTAAATTACGACGTAAAATTACCCTACAGTTTACACATGCATACAAATTCTTTTCTAAACCAGCTGTTTTACTTATTGATTTCTCCGAAGAATCCAATTTCCTTTTCAACTTTTCATTCAAGATAATAGTGATCCTTCATGTTCTATTTTATCAATAGCTTCCAATTTTAAAATTTCTTCATTTTCTAACTTTAACATTTCTTCATTGAATATAGAACATTCACGCAGTGTTGGCATTAAGCAGATTACAGATTTGTTTTCTGCAATTCTCATATATATTTTCTCAGGAACAATATTTTCATTTGGAAACAAATTGGGAAGTAATCGTCTCTGTAAAGCTTGTTTGCCATGTTCTGTCACTTTTCCCATTCTTATATCTTGAAGAATAGTTCCATAATCAGCATCATTTGCCTGTCGCATATTGTTAATAAGTTCCTTATACTCAAAATATGACCAAATGTTTACATTTCCAAAGCTCCCCAAAGACTTTCTAGTATCTTCATGCACCAATGTTTTAAACACGGTTTGTCCTTTTACAGGAGTAAGCTGTAGTAGATCTCCAAAAACTATGACGTGTTTTCCTCCAAATAATACGCCATACTCTGCTTTAAGAATTTGCTGCATTCTTAAATGCACAAAGGCAAGCATTAAGTTTGATACCATGCTTACCTCATCAATAATGAGAAGTTTCATTTTCTTCAACACTCTTGAAACTTCACAACAAGCTTCTACAGATAGCTTGTAGTATTCCAATTTGTTTTCATGCTCTACTAGTAGCATTAATAAACAATGTAAAGTAATTTCTTTAATATTATGTGCCTCCAACCCAGTTGGAGCAGTGACAACACAAGACAAATGTGACTCAGTTGTTTTGTGTAGAAAAGTTGAAATTAGTTTAATTAAAAAACTTTTCCCTGTTCCAGCTTGTCCACTCACGTACATTCGGATAGGTTCAAATGATGAGCAAGAGCACTCTTTTTTCTCATGAAGTAATCCATGGTGAATCCGTTCTCTCACTTGCTCATATATTTGTTTCTGCTCAACATTTAGTTGTTCTTCCATGTTTCCTAAGTTTGTGACAGCTCCTTGAGCTTGATACATTGCTGTTTCCACCACTTCCATAGCAGTTGCTGCTTCAATTTTGAACAGTTGGTTCTCCTCTTGGATGCTGACTTAACGGAGCAGAAGTTTGACTGTCTTGAGAGCTAGCAATCTCAGCTGCAATTGTAGCTTCTTGTTCAATTTCATCGTTCACATGATTAGCAAAAACAGGACATTCTATAGTACCTTTACATGCGTTGAAGGAATCTTCATAGCTCTCGAAATCTCCAAGTAATTCCAATTCTGAACGCCATGGCTTGAAAAGTTGCAAAAGAGCTAAACAGTAAAATTCCCTTTTGTCAGGTGTTTCGCAACTCAGTTTACGGTGATTAATCAAATGTCCTTTTCTTTGTTTCACCAAACAACCTTCAGCACCAATCACAGCATATATACCATTATTGATGTTTTCTGTAATATTTCGTTTAAAAATATAGTTTTGCAGAACTTCATAGAGACAAACGTTCTCAAGATGATGACTTCTATTTGGATAATATGTATCCAACATATTTGTTTTCACAATATCTGTACTTTCTGGCTCTTTTTCAGCTAAATATTCAATTTCTTGTACAGATTTAAGTAGTCGGTTTCGAGTTGTAGCAGGACCTAGACTCACCCAAACGATTTTTCTAGATTTGGAGTATAGACTTGCAGATGATAAACGATCTGAGCATTCATACGCTCCGATTTCTCGATGAGATGAGATAACATCTTCAAACTGTAAGTATATAAATTCTTACTTAAACACTTCTCGTGAGAAATCCCTTCCCACATTTCCTTCAATTCCGTCTATTTCTGATTTTGTTATGTACGATGTTACATATCGAGCAACAGCAATGGAACTGTCTACAACATATTGAGTATCCATATTAGCATTCCATCTGGATAAAATGACTGGGTTATAGTCATTTATATATTTTTATTCTTCATTTCTTCTTAAATTGTAGGTATTTTTGGAGACTTTCTTGTGATAGTATGTTGCAAAGATGACATAAAACTGTTCACTCTTCCTTTCGATATTACAGGTCTTGGAAATGCAAAACAGCATTTGGTGTAGAATTTGTCCTTAGATTTGTACTTTCGACGACAGTATTTCCCACAACGATGGCTTTGGAATCGTAAGACTTGTTGTCTCAAGTCCTTATCTTGTGTACTTTTGGGTACATCACATGTAGCATATTCTTCAATAAAAGATAACACAGTATCATCTGAGTCTGTTCCAAATTTCGGAGCATCTTTGATCCATATGAGTATATGTATGTGAGGAGCACCTCTTGCTTGATACTCCTTTCTCAAAAGAAGTCCAGAACCTCTCCAAAAGGAGGATTTTCTTTATTGGTGATAAAAGCCATCATAGCTTCAAATCTATGATTGAAATATCTGCATACATTAACTGGATCCAAAGAGCACAATTCTCCAGGTGTCTTGTATTCAATATTTAGTATATTTGGATTTGCTTCTCAAAGAAATTGAAGTAAATCATCCCAAGCATATTCAGCACAGCTTAGAGTAGGAACCATGTAGGAGTTCCTAAGTTCCTTAGCATACATTTAAGTTCTCCATGACGATGGTACCAGCACTCATTAGTACCACGCTGACATGCCATGAGATTATTTAGCTGAGATTCCAAAACAGTATCATTCTGGTATACTTTATCCATAAATTCCTTTGCCGAAACATTTTGCAGATGTACACCTGTTTTCAATATATGATTTACTGCATAAGAAAGTCCAGACAAATCACTCTCAAACAAAAGATGAAACAAATGCGGAATACATTGTCGAAATCTTGGATCTTCTGCATACAAACTTAATGTCCGGTATTCAGGGACAGGAATCTGCACAGGTCAGTCATCATATCGTCCTCCTTTTCCTGTGGGAAACAACTGAGGGAAACAACGAGCTTCCAAGCTTTATTCCCATACACTAATGGGACTTCCCTTTGTTTCTTTCATTTGAAATAACTCTATAGTATTTCCCATCACTTCTTTAGAATGAAGTGGATGAACACTATAATGTTCATATATTTCTTCAGGTCTGGACATATCCACTTTTTCAATTTGTCCAGATGGCACATCACTATCTTCTTCTACAGTTATTTCTCCTTCTCTCAGAAACACATTTTTATAATAAGGATTATTTTTTACCAGATACAACATTGCCTTTTTCACTTTCCTAACTTCCACTAAGGCTTGCCAGATTTTCTTACTCTTAATAGGAACTCCATTAACAAGAATAACTAGAGGTTCATCTTCTAAATTTTCTACATCAATTGTTTCAATATTTTTCTTTAAATCTAGAGGCAAATATACAAATCTTCCCTTCAATCCTCTCTGTAAATCTGAAGGAGGCAATTTCCCTGTCTTATGCTCCATTCGAACTATTGCCTGAAAAGGATGCACACATTGAATAAGAATAGACTCATAAGTATTTAAATCCATCAGTTCAGAAGGAATATTCACCAACTCAAAATTATTATGCACAGCTCTAGCAGGCATTTTATTCTTGTCTAACTTGTTAAAACAATATTTACAAATACGCTGATCAGAACCCAAATCAAAACAATTCTCTACCAACAAATAAGTTGCAAATTCCATCCACTCCTTATTATTTTCCTTTTCACATTTTAAATACAGATCAACAGTCCTGGTCTGATTTTTATAATGAGTACGTCGACAACAAATACAAGAATAATTTGGTGTTTCACCGGAAATCACCTTGAACTTTGAAATTTCTTGCTCAAATTTTTCTGCACTACAATGTTGTACATTCTCTTCCACATTTCCTTTTATTACCGTATCTATTTCTGCACTATGTTCCTCAGGACCAAAGTAACTAACCTGAATTTCATCACACACGTTCGTTACATCTGATACAGATCCACGCAAAAGAGCACTGTTCAACTTTTTTAACATTAGTGCTGGACTTTTTGCATAATACAACGTTCTCACTAATTTCCTCATTTCAGTATGATATACAGCTAACATCCTGAAATGGTGGAAGCTACTTCGACAAGCCAGAGAATGACCTTGCATTTTTTTATTTTTTTTATTGCAAACAAGTCCGATTTATGAAGATAATTTCTTAACTGTCCCATACATATATTTCCAACATAAAACAGGGCAGAACATATTGTACAGCATAAGCATGATAAACATGATCAGCATAGAAAAAGAGATCGAGAACAGAATGAGAATTAACACACATAATATGAGATATACTACTCGCTCATTTCCCCCTGAATCCATTGTTGAAGCGGCGCCCATATTTTCCTTCCTAGTTGTTTTTTTTAAGTCCTTTTGTTGCGTAAATAGCAAATTCCAGATTAAACATAGCTAGTAGCCGAGCTCTCCACATAGAAAAGGAAGGTGGGTCGGGGCTAATCCACTCTTGGGTAACACAAGCACGTAACACAGACATCGAGATAAATAACAGAGTTCGCTGTTCATCTCCCAGAGAGGTTGGCGAAAGCCCTATTAAGACCACCTCCGCAGTTAACGTTACTGTAGTTCCTAATATAAGAGAAAGAAAGTTCTGAATTTCAGAGAGCAATATAGTCAACTTGGAACAACGAAAAAACATGTGTATTGCATCTGCTCCTATCAATGTGCATCTATTACAACGTATACCTGCAGTTGCTCCCCATTTCATAACTTTTGATGGTGTATAGTAAATGTCAAACAAAGCCATGTAATGCTGTGTACATGATCGCCCAGAAAGTAGGATGGAGTTAGCCAGAACAATAGATTCCTCAATCAGAACATTATCCACCCCGAGTTTCTCAGACCATTTCCGTTGAATCACAGATAAGTCATCTGGGAGGGTAGAAATGAGTAAATTATAAAAATAACCAATCCTTCTTTTAAAATAGAGACTATCTATCAATAAAAACTTTTGAAGCCCCAATCGCTCATGAGACGTTATTGAGCCTAAGAAGCTATGTAGCTGAAGGTATTTAAAATAATCCCGACTCGTGAGATTGAACTTTGATTGGAGCTCTGTAAATGAAATTATACAATTATCCTGCCATAAGTCACCAAGACAAGTAATACCATTGTTATTCCATCTTTTCATAGTATGATCTCTGAATACAGGGGGAAAGAAATATGGTGATGTTAATGGGGTGTATCTCAACAATTTTGGAATCCCAACATACCTCTTAATGATCTTCCAGGCCCTATATGCTGCTGTTAAAGTCTTGAATTTTGTTTTTTTATAGTAACTCAGCTCTATAATTTTTAGCAAATAACCACGAGCTTCGGTACCTAAAGCAAATTCATAAATGGATGGAGTATGTGCTAGTGATATCGGAGCTTTAGCGCCTATTATTAAGGGGGAGATAAATTGTAGTACGGATGCCAAATAGTAGAACAAAAAATGTGGGATGCCCCACCCTCCTCTAAGCTTTGGTAAGATCATATTTTTATAAGCTCTGCGGTTGCCCCTCTATCCCCATAAGAATCTCCCAGCCATCTTCTCCATTTGTTTAAAAAAATCTAGGGGAAAGTCAAGCGGCACTGTTCTAAATAAATATAAAAATTTGGGCAAAAGTAACATTTTTAAGACATTGTTCCTCCCGTATAAAGATAAGTGTAAATGATCTATACGTTCAAGAGTAGAGTTAGCTTTCTTCAGAATTGGGATGAAATTAAGTTTAGGAATGTTGGAAATTGGAGTTGTTAAATTAATTCCCAGATACGTTGCTTCTGAAACTATATTGAGACGGGGTGGGGGATTTTGGCCAACAAAAAGTGTTTGAATCTTGGATAAGTTCAGCTTGTATCCTGAGAAAGCACCGAAAGTGACTGCCAACTCCTCAATCTTGGGGAGGGCTTTAACAATATCTGTGGTTACCACTACCACCTCATCTGCATACGCCAATGCTCTATAAGTGACTCCCGCAACCTCTACTGGAGTTATACCTTCATCTCGATTTAATTCGTTAAGAAAAATGTCTTAATAGATGGCGAAGAGGAGTGAAGAAGACGGGCAACTTTGTCGGGTACCTCGCTGGATAGAAAACGGAGCAGATTTGTTAGCCCCCAATTTAACACAAGATGTTGGATTTTGATAGAAGGCCTTCAAAGCTGTTATCATACCTGGGCCAAAAATCTTCAGATTAAGTAGATCCCAGAGATAGGGCCAAGCCACCCTATCGAATGCCTTCTCGGCATCCAATAGGGTGACCCCAATAGGTGTCTTAGTGCCCTCCGCCCAGTCCATCAGAGCAATAATCCTCCGAATATGATCTGACGTATCCCTATTCGGAATAAATCCGTGCTGCCATTGCGATACAATAGTAGATATTATTCGTGACAGGCTAATATTTTTTAATATACCTTACTATCGGCATTGATTAATGAGATCGGCCTATATGATGCCGGATTTAGAGGAGTTTTATCTTTCTTAAGGAATGCCATAATTACAGATTGGCTCCAGGAGGATGGTGGTTCCCCTCTCTGTGCCTCCAGAAAAGTATTCAAAATATCTTGTTTTAATACATTTCTTAACAGCCTGTAAAATTCCAGCGGAATACCGTCAGGTCCCATGGCTTCGCCTGTAGCTAATGACAGTAGGGCTGTCTCAATTTCCTCCCATGGAATATCAGCCTCCATTGCCTGCGCTTGAACGCTAGAGAGACAAGAGGAAGAGTTTAACGCCCCAAAATTCAAGAAGAGGTCTGAGGAGTAGGGTATGGTGTCATGCCGGTAAAGTTTGAGATAAAATTGCCGGAAAACCTCTAAGGTTAATTCAGGTTTGTTATGTATCTGACCGGCTTCATCCTGTAATGAATCTATAGTATTAAAAACCTCTTTCTGTCTAATTTTTTTGGCCAGTATCCTTCCAGAATTCTCACCCATTTCGTATATCTGTGATCTAAAAGTTGTCAGCTGCTCAGCTAATTTAGTCACAAATATTTCATAAAGCCGTGCTTTATCAATACCTACGTTCGTCTCAATGTGTCCTGTCTCCTGTGAGAGGGCAATCGCTGTTGCTAGATTCTTCTCCCAATCCAATACCTCCTTATAATTTGCATCCATTTTCTGCCAAATGATTTTTTGTTTCTTAATGACATAAGTTAAGGTCTCCCCACGTATCCCCGCTTTAAAAGCATCCCACACATTCTGAATAGAAGCCGTTCCCCTATTGATCTAAAAAAATAGTTTTATCCATTTTGCCATATATTCCAGATATACAGAATCTGCCAATAGTTTCCGATCAAATGTCCAGGTTCTGACTTGGAATGTAGAAGCCATGTCAGTTTTAAGTTCGATCAATATTGGGTTGTGATCAGAGATTAATCGTGGAAATAACGCAAATAGTGTCATTAATTAATACAGGGTTAATAAAAAAATAATCTAAGCGTACAAATTTCTTATGTGGGGAAGAAAAGAATGTAGGCCCTGGTGCAAGAGGATTTTTTACATAGGCCACGTCACACAAACCATAATCAAGTACCATGGATCTGATTGCTCTATATAATTTTTTTTTTACTGTCCTGATACGCTATGTTGCTACGTATATCCACGCCATCTTCTAAATGGATGTTTAAATCTCCACATACTATTAGAGAGGGTGGCCAGTCAGCTAGTTCTACATTTAAAAAATTAAGAATATCCGGATCATCCGAGTTCGGAGCATATATTGAACAGATTGTCCACAATTTGTTATTAATACCAATCTCGGTAATTGCCCATCTTCCATATTGATCCGCCTTACTGCGCTTAGAACAACCTAACCCTCTCCTCATTAGAATTGCTACCCCTTTTGTAGTAGTAACTTGGCGTGTACATGCCAATAGATTCATACCCAAATCCTTATACACATGCCTATCATTCGCACGTAAGATGTGACTCTTGAAGGCATAGGATATCGATCTTCATGGTCTGTATAATTTGTGCAGCAATCCCCCTTTTTTTCTTATTATTTAGTCCACAAATATTCCAAGAACATATTCGTAATTTTCCCATCTTAATTAGTTATTCTCCATGGTCAGTATCCCCCCTTAACACATTTATCTTATTACAAACATCCATTTTACAAAAGTAATAGAAATATCTGAATTTAGACAGCTAGTTACTATGCATCAAAATACTCTGTTTAATGGTAAATCTAAAGAAAAGATTAAACAAAATACTGCTTTCTCTGACTTTGTTTGTTAGTATCATAGCGGCGCTAATACCCTATTTACAGCCCCCCCCAAAAAAAGGAGCAGAGAATATATTGTTATTGCTCTTTAAACCGCTAGAGTAATCAAAAGGAAGCTAATAACTCCTTTGCCGCCCCTTCAGAAGTTAGAAAATAAGAGCGCTCTTTAAAGATTACTTTAAGTTTAGCGGGGTTGAGGAAAAGGCTTGAGCGCCCTTAGCTTGAAATGGAGATATAAGCTGGCGAAACTGCCAGCGCTGTTGAACCGTGGCGTGGCAGTAGTCAGGGCACACAAAGAAATCCAAGCCTTTCCTCCTGCACTTCCTGTCACGCCTAGCTAAATCATAAAGGGCCTCCCTAGCGAAGAAATTATTGAAAGAAATCAAGATCGCACGCGGTTTAGAGTTTGAAAAGGGAATCTATGGGCCCTCTGAAGTTCAACTTCCCATTTCCACTGGATTAGTTCAGGAAAAGCCTCTGAGAATAACTCGATCACAAATTGGTGGACATTCCCCCCCTCCATTCCCTCTGGAATGCCTAAGATTCGCAGGTTGTTCCAGCGCGATCTATTCTCCAAGTCCACGAGCTTCCAATTGATTTCTTCTTTTAATCATTCCATCGCCAATATTTGAGTTTTTTGTTGAGCCATAGAGTCTTCGATTACCGAGATCCTGCCTTCTGTCTCCGTAACTCTGGCAGTGGTTTCGTTAGATGCTTTAGCCACTCTCCTTAGATTATTCTGTACCTTGCGCACCGCCACTTGTGTGCGAAGGTTCTCTGCCCTTGTTTCTTTTCTATGATGGAGCATAACCTGGTATAAGACATCTAGCGTGATTTCAGGTGATTCAGGTCCGTCTAAGGTGACTTTAGATGCTCCGGGCAATAGAAATGTAGATGGAGAGGAGCAATCATTGCCACCTTGCATAGTAAGCACTGAGTTCTCTTCAGCCCCCCATTCTGGCCTGTCAGGTGAGTCCTCCGCCTCAGACTCCTCGTCCTCCACATCAGCAGCAGAGCTCCTTAAATCTTGTGCAGAGCCAGATGGAGTCTTTCCAGTATCGCTCAGGTCCCTCTCTCCATCTATACTATCTGAATCTAAGGCTTGAGATAAATCTGTCATTGAATAAAAGTTGCCAGCGGAATCAATTGATTCTGCGTCCTCCAAAGGTATCTGTAGCTCTGCTGGTTCTGATGCCGCTTGTAAATTATTACCAGCAGGATCTAAGTCAATTTGCATTATTGAGGCCTGTATTCCTGGAGGTATCTCTATAGATGACTCTAAGATAGCTTTTCCCGAAATGATTGTAACTCCCCCTTTAGTATTCCTCATAGTTACAGGGGCGGCAGCCTGCATTGGGTGATGAAGAGGAGAAGGCTGAGTAGCTGCCTGTGAGAGAGAAGCCTGTATATCCCCCTCCTTATTTAAATTCTTGGAGGCTTTTAGCAGCGTTTTGTCAAAAGCAGGAGTTTTTTAGGTAAATATTCCAGGGATCTTGGGGATAGCACCGAGCCTACATGTCCCAGAATCCGTCAGTCCTGCCTGTTCAGCAGATGAAGAGCTAGCGGGAACAGATACTGGTACAGCTTCTGAAGGAGTGACCACCACATCGGGATTATGAGGAATCAAAGCATTAGCCACACCGCCTCTGATCTGACCTGAATCTTGTGCTGCCACGGTGACTGCTCTCGTCTTCGGCTTCTGCGGTTTAGAAACCGCTCCAGAAGTCGGGTTCTTCGGAGCCATCGGTACACAACAGTTTCCCCTCCGTCTCCTCCGTCGTAATCGGGAGAGAAGCCGCGTGTCTGCAGTCGTCTGATCCAGGGTCGTGCAACCGGCTTCAGGTACCGCTTCTCGCCTCTCGTTCTGCTCTCGCTGATCCGCCCACCGAGCCTGATGAATCACACCAGGTGTGTTAGCCGAAGGAGTACCCGACCAGCGCCAGTGCCACGGCAACCAAAGCATCCTCAGATAGCTCCACCACAAATCGAGTCTCATCCCAGTAAGTAGAAAAGAATTTCTCCGCTCCTTATTTCGAGCTTGAGTATCGCAATTCAAAAAGAGCGCCGCTCACTCAGGAGAAGTGAGCCTAACAAGAGCCCCGTCTCTGTGCTGCTCACTCGAACGCTGCTGTGTCCGCCATCTTGCCCCAATGTAATGGTGGAAACTACTTCGACATATTTTTTTAGAAAGACAAGCCAGAGAATGACCTTGCAAACCAGTATTTCCTCTCACTTTGCAAGGGTCTAGTCCTTGCAACATCTTAATCTTTTGTTTAACACTTTTCTTAGTATAGTTACATAAGAAATTGCATAAAAAATCAATAGATTCCTGCCGTACACTACAAATACTACTGCAATTCCAAGTGTACATTTGACCTTTAGGACTCCCTAAAATTTCATCAGCTAACACCTCTTCTACATTTCTAGGAACAATTTTCTCTTTCTCAATAGATCAACCATTTTTAACCTCATAAGCACGACCAGTAGTGTCAACTTCATTCAGCAAATCATTACTCTGAAAATAACTCTCTTCATTAAAAAAAGCTGAGAACTTGAACTATGTTTCCATTCACCCAAAAAAACCTCAGAAAAATTACTTCTGTTAATTACTCTTCTCCACTTACTTTTGGCCTTCATTAAATGGATTGGCTTATCTAGTGATCGAATTCTATTTATGACTAAAACAAAAAGGTTTTTTTTCAATTCAAAAGCTTTCTCAACAACTTTTTCAATACATTTCTTTTTCCTATAAAATACAGTTTCTTTTTTAAAATTCTTTACTACTTTAGTCAAATCAGTCAATACTCTATTATAGAACATCTTCCTTATTTCCTTATATTGTTTTTTCCTCCTTTTGCTATATACTTTTTTTTCAACAGATGATTTACCATGGTTCTTCTCTTTCCTCTTAGATGCAGATACAGTAATACTATTTTTTCCTTTGTGCACTCTACTCTTAGGGACTCATTAGGATGGCGGTCGGACTTTGCCCGACCGCCATCCTCATGGGGATTGGGACCGCCAGCCATAATGGCGGGGGTCCCGTGGGGGGTATTAGGATGTGCCCGCCTCAGTGGCGGGCACATCCTGCATTTTTAGCATTGTGGCGGGCGGTGCTCTCAGAACCGCCCGCCACAATGCTAAAAATGCAAAAATGCATTTACATAGACAAAGCAGCAGGCACTGCCATGCAAATGCAGGGGGGTACCACAGGTACCCCCGTGTGCACCCCCACCTCCCCTTCACTCTGGGCCCCCAGAGTGAAGACCGCATGCCTTTCCGTGGCGGCATCGCCGCCGCAGAAAGGCATCCAAAGCAGCCCATCATAATATGGCTGGCGGTGACTATTAGACACCGCCACCATATTAAACCTTTTCCGCCCGGTCGCCTTGCGACCGGGGCAGAAAAGCGGCAGGCAGTTTTTCCGTCCGCCGCGGTCCCCCCCGCCATCCTAATATGGCGGGGGAAAATATAGGTGCTGATGGCCGGCAGATTGCCCCCGCCAGGCTGACAGTGGCTACCACCAGCCTGGCGGGGGCAATCCGCCCGCCATCCTAATGGGCCCCTTAGTGTTTAACAATTTTCGCAGAAAAGTCTTAATTTTCTTACCAGGACTTTTTTCTTTTTATTAACACATTGTTGTTCAGGTAAATCTTGTAGATGACTTCTCTTTAAATAAACTGCTTTCTTTCGTTCTTTCCTCTTTTCAATTTTTGTAGGCATGATGACTTTTTTTCAGTGTTAATCAAAAGAATCTATTATTTAAAATATATATCACTTTAGGAAAATAAATATATGAAATACACTATTATATTACTTATAAAAAGAGAAGAGAAATTATTACAACAAACGTGGGAATATGAAAATAGAAAGAGTTACAACAAGAGAAAGAGGACTATGAGACAACGAGAAATTTAAATAGAAAAAAGAATATTAACAGACACTGCAGTATAAAGGCATAAAGAGACTATGAAAAGACTGGAAAGTATGAAGAGATAAGAAAGAGTATGGTAGCAGTATGATGAGAGAACGGACAGTATAAGAAGAAAGAAACAGACTATGAGGAGACAGGGGAGCAGTATAATAAGACAGACAAGGACTATATACAGAAAACAAGAAACATGTGAAAACTGGCACTAGTATAAGGACAAAAAAAATATAAGGAAAGAAGAGTGAATATAACAAGAGACAGAAGAGTGCCAAAGGAGAGCAGGGATAATGTGAGAAAAAGTGTTGCATAAGAAGAAAAAGGGTGTACAAAAAGAGAGAAAAGAATATGAGGATAAAGGAAGGAGTATAAACAGATAGTATATAGATGACAGAAACATGACAATAAGAAAAGAGTAGAATATCAGGACAGAGTCGGAAGTATAGGAAAAGAGACAAGAAGTGTGAGCGGAGAGAGGAGAGTATGAGAAGAAAAACAAAAATAACAGAAAAGAATGTAAAGTATGTGCAAAGAAGAGCGAGAATAAGATAGGGAGAATATAAGAAAAAAGAGTATATATGAGAAAAGAAGAAGGAATTTAAAGAGAGACAGAGACGAAAATGTGGAGAAAAAAGAAATATAAGAGAAGATTGAGTGTATAAGGAGAGAGAGAGTACTATGAGGACACAGTAAAAACTATGATGACAGGGATGAATATTAAGACAGGAGAGATTATGAAGAGTAGGGAAACTATGCAAAAAGAAAGGCAAATATGAAGAGAAAAGAGAAGTATAAGGAGAGAGAGAAATATAAGAAAAAGGAGGTAGTATAATCAGAGAGGAAGGAGTAAGAGGAGAGAAGAGGGAGAATAATAAGATAGTGTACAAAAAACAAAAAAGGGCAAATATATATATATTTTTTAAGAACTTCTTTTATTTCACAAGTTACCCTATGAAACGCACCAAACCTCTTGAAGACATCAGGTGCACGTGTAGTTTTTATTCAAGAAATAATCCAGTCAGAAAACTCCTTACAGCAAATTTGGAAAACTCCAGCAGCAACGGAAAGCTCTGTGGTTAGGACACTTAGACCGGCAGGTGGATCTTAAGCGTCCAACCAGAAAGACATTCTTATCCAACCTCTCCCTCCTCGACAGAAGATTAGAGGACAGCGATCTAATTTTTTTTTTAATTAAGTAGTAAAAGGTGGCGGTTTGGAAAAAGATCTCTACAAACAGAAGTATGCTCTGAATCTCAAGTACTGGCCTGAGCCACTCACCTCTCCCACAGCACGGCTTATAAAAGGAGCAGTGCGTTGGCAGGGTAGATAGTCTGAACTCGTACTCAGCCCACCCAGGGTACAGTCCCATTTCCATCAACTACTTCTATTTGAGGGCTTCTGCAGGGGTACTCTACTCCATACCACCAGCTTTCTGCCCACCTCTCAATATATATATATTTTATTATTATTTTTTTTAATATATTATTTATTATTATTTTTTATATTATATTATTATTATAATATTACATATTAAAAATATAATTTCTTAATGTACACAGAGAGACAGTGTGATATTAGACAAAAATATGACACCATGCATATTATTATTTACTACTATAGCCTAAGAAGTATTAGGAAGACAAAGGAGGGAATATAAAAAGAAGGGTGACCATTAGGAGACAGAGGAGACAATGAGGACAGAGAGGGAGTAAGAGGACAGGAGGGACTGTGAGAACAAGCAGCACTATAAGGAAAGACAAGTGAGAATATTGAAAGAGAGGAAATATCAGAAGAGAGGGGACAATATAAGCAGAGAGAGGTAGAATGTGAGGAGAGACAGGAGAGATTATAGAGAAAGGGACAAGTATAATTCCTTAAATTACACAGATGCTCAGTGTGATTCTAGACAAAATATTTAAAACCATACATTTTACCAAAACACATTTACTACACTAAAACGTTTACGTGACTGAGCACATTCCATGTATATAACTATTACATTTCAGTTGACTGCATTATTTTAAGCCAACATTACATCCAAAAATGTGACATAATAGAACAAGAAACAGGCCCAAAGGGCATGTAAATCTGCCCAAGAGTGTATGCAGCAGTCTATGTATACTGACTGGGGAATTGTTAAGAAGGAGGTATAAGGAGAGAGGGAGGATTAAGAGGTCAGAGGAGGGAGTGTAAAAATAAGGGGGAGCATTAGGAGACAGAGGAGACAATGAGGGCAGGGGAGGGACTAAGAAGACAGGAGGAACTATGATAACAAGCAGCACAATGAGGAAATACAAGTGAGAATAAGGAAAGAGGGAAAATATCAGAAGAGAGGGGACACTATAAACAAAGAGAGGTAGACTGTGAGGAGAGACAGGAGAGATTATAGAGAAAGGGGCAAGTATAATTCCTAAAAGTACACAGACACTCAGTGTGATTCTATGCAAAAAATGTAAAACCATACATTTTATGAAAACACATTTACCACACTAAAACGTTTAAGGGACTGAACACATTCTATGTATATAACCACTACATTTCAGTGGACAATCCTGACTCATTTTGCAATCACATTTCCAATTTGCTGCATTATTTTTTTGCCAACATTACATCCAAAAATGAGACACAATAGAACAAGAAAGAGGCCCAAGGTGCTTGTAAATCTGCCCAAAAGTGTATGCAGCAGTATATGTATACGGACTACAAAATTGTAGGTTTAGAACACAAGCCTAATTCTAAACAAGCTACACTAGTAAGTATTCTACAACTAAAAAAGTGACTGCACATATTCTACATTTTTTAGTACAGCACTTTATTGCACAAAGGTGACAAACTAAACACATTAACTTACCAAATCATTTTTAACACAATAATGATCCAAATGCACACAAACTCAGAATATAATTCTACAAACTTTACAAGGATAAACACATCACTTACTAAAAATAAAATGCACTACATACAGTCCCTTACAAGTTATCAACTCACCTTTCAAACTGATTGGTAGATTAAGAAGAATACCACTCACACAACAGATAGTCTTACACAGAATTTCTCTGCTTCAGTGTTTGCAGCAGAACCAAGAAATGGCACATTTTCCCTCTCAATTTACACATATATACACATAAATAACAAATCAAATTCCTTCACACAATAATTCAAAACCAAACACACATTTCTATTGGTTCAACATTTCAAACCTTTCCAACTGACATAACTTTCCACCCTACCCCAACAGATCATGCAAAAGTGAACTGTCAACAGAGGTCAAAAGTTCAGCACTCTATAAAACACTGCTCCTCAACAAGTTTAAACTATGCATACGTACTAACTTAAAAGTACCAATAAAGATAAAAGGTCTCATTAGAACCAACCAACACATAAACACATAAACTTGATAGATATCTGTAAAATATATTTTATACATTTATTTTTTCTTGCTTAGGTGCGCTCACGGGACGACTTACAGACTTTGCACCGTACGTCGTACGTACGAGCATGGTACACGCACGGTAAATCTATCGTAAAAAAACATTACCCGATATTACTAAGTTTTTATCATCCCCGTGGACCCCATCCCCCGGGGCTAAAATATAACGTTGGGGACCGTGGGGGGAACCCCAAAGCCCCCACGGTCCCAGCCGGCTCCCGGAGCCCTTCGGGAGTCGGCATTGCTTTTCGTCTGAGAGAGCAGCTAACAAGTTTGCTATGGTAGGGTGGGAGTCACGAGGCTCCCACCCAACCATAGCAAACAGCAGTGTCCCAGGGAAGGCACCCCGGGACACTGCAGGAGCCGGCCCTGGGGAGGTGGCGGTCCCCAGTGCTATCAAAGGCTCCAGGAGGGGGGACACGCTGCCCCCCTCCCAACATTGAAAAGCCCCAGGGGTTGGTGGTCCCCGGGGCTGGGGGGTCCATCACGGACCCCCCTATATTCAATATTAGAGCCCCAGGGAGGTGGTGGTCCCTGGGGCAAGTAGGGAGGCTTGAACCCCCCCCACAGCATTTTTTCTTTTTCCAAAAAACAAATCGAAGCCCCGGGGGTGGCGTTCCCCAGGGCAGGGGGGACCCTCTGGGCCCCCCAATTACATATAAAATTTGCCCTCAGGATTTGTCCCCCCTGGGGGCTAATTAAGAATAAAGCAAACTTCATTTTTTTTCTTTTACACCGCGTACGCATACCCTACGCGTACCCCTCGATTTAAAAAAAAATTAAAAAAATTGGGGGACTTGGGGGTTTTGTGGGACCCCCTGAGCAAGCCTAGGGGGTCAGGGTGTTTCTACCCTGCCCACTTTTCTTGTTTATCACGTTTCTTTCACTGCTTTCTTGTGCCTCGGTTCTACCGAGGTACAAGATGGCTGCCAACACTTCCTGGTTTGGAGTGTTGACAGACAGTTGACAGCCAATGACCATGCAGCTTGTGCTCGTAATGGTACGCGTACTGTCCTAGAACCGAGGCACAAGAAACCTAGCACTATAATGCAAAAAACGTGAAAAGGGGGCAGAGTAGAAACACCCTGACCCCCTAGGCCTGCTCAGGGGGTCCCACAAGGATCCCCAAGGCCAAACAAAGCATTATTTATTTTTTTAAACTGCTAGATTCGCACACCCAGCATGATTTTCGGCCGAAATAAAAAAAAACGAAGTGCGGGCTCCTGCGCTTTGTTGTTAATTAGCCCCCGGGGGGAAGTCCCAAGGGCATGATCATAAAAAGTGTGAGGGGTCCCCCCACACTGCCCTGAGGACCGCCACCCTGGGGCTTTATCATAATATAGGTGGGTTTTCACGGCCCCCCGACAACCCCGGGGACCGCCAACCCCTGGGGCTTCTTTAAATTAAGTGTGGGGTCTCAGGCCCCCCAGCCCCAGGGACCACCACCCCCGAGGCTTCTTTAAATTAGGTGTGGGGGGGTTCCCAGGCCCCCCCACCACCATCCCCTGGGGCTTCTTAAAATTAGTAGCGGGGGGCTCTCAGCCCCCCCCCCAGCCCCGGGGTCTGCCACCCTCCGGGGCTTTAAGAAATAAATGGCAAAGTTCCATAATTAGCTTCTAATCGCATTGCTTTCTTGGCTGGTGTGAGCCCCGGCCGAGGAGAGCAGCGATCGAGTGGCTGTAGACAGCAATGGGCCTGGGAAGTGGAACAACTCCCATTAAACACTTCCATGGCTTCAGCACTTTCAATAATGTATTTTTCGTCATCCATGGGCATTACCCCGGGGCATGGGTGTAATGCACAATCTCCCTGCCCTTGTCCGGTAAAGTGCAGGCTGTCTCCCGCTTAAAGTGTGTTCTGAACCCACTCTGACATCCTATGTTGAAATCTACCTGTCCCTCTCTAGTGAAGTGCAGAGTGCCCATCTCTTGAAGTGCCCTCTTCACCCCCCACCTCCCAACTGCTCACTGCTCTTGACCCCTGTCTGGAGAAGTGCAGGTTGTCCCTCGCTTGAAGTGCTCTCTTGAATCCTTCTGCCTGCTGCTCTCGACCCCTCTCTGGTGAAGTGCCCGTAGACCTTTGCTTGAAGTGCCTGCTTCATCCTATGTGACATCCTCTGCCCGTTACTCTCTGCCAGTTGAAGTGCCCGCTTCACCCTTTCTGCCCGCTGCTCTCGACTCCTGTCCGATGAAATGCCTGCTTACACCCCAAATACCCCCACTCCCCTCACATGCTTACTGCTCAGTAGCACAGTCCAGTGAAGTGCAGACTGCCTCGCTTGAAGTTCCTCTTCACCTCACTCTGTCCGCATCTCTCTGCCCCTGTCTGTGAGGTGGCGACTGTGACTCGGTTGAAGTGCAGCTTTAACCCCAGCCAGCTTCTTTGGACCATTTCCGGTTAAGTGTGGACTGCGTCTCACTCGAAGTGCCCGCTTTGGACCCTCTCCGGTGAAGTGCCGGCTGGCCCTCGCTTGAAGTGCCTGCTTCCTTTGACCCTGTCTGGTTAAGTGCCAGCTGCCCTCGCTTGAAGTGTCCGCTTCACCTCCCCGGCCCACTTCCTTGGACCCTGTCCGATGAAGTGCCAGCTGCCCCTCGCTTGAAGTGCCCGCTTCACCTCGAGCCCGCTTCCTTGGACCCTGTTCAGTGAAGTGCCGGCTGGTTCTGGCTTGAAGTGGCCGCTTCTTTGGACCATGTCCGGTGAAGTGCCGTCTGCCCCTCGCTTGAAGTGCCCGTTTCACCTTCCGGCCCGCTTCCTTGGACCCTGTCCGGTGAAGTGCCGGCTGCCCCTTGCTTGAATTACCCCTTCGCGCATGGCCCGCTCACCTCGTAGATGTTTTCGTACTTCACATTCTCCACGAGTTTCCAGAGCATGGTGCCTGCCTGTTCTCTAGAAGGGGAGTGCGCTCATGTGAGCAGCAGATGTCTGCCTTCCCAGCACCCCCTGTCTGTAATTGGAAAAGGGGGGCAGGGACCGAATCCGGCGGCCCTGTCTATCTGCAACTTCTACATTGTGTCATGTCTGAAGCAGGGGCGAGGCAGGAAGGCACTCTCGGAAGGACAGAGAGACAGGCACACAGGAGGTATATTGGTGTTAGATGGATAGACAGGCAGACGCACAAAGAGACAAATCAACAGTGGAGATAGTGAGACAGACGGATAGATAGATAGATAGATAGATAGATAGATAGATAGATAGATAGATAGATAGATAGATAGATAGATAGATAGATAGATAGATAGATAGATAGATAGATAGATAGATAGATAGATAGATAGATAGATAGATAGATAGATAGATAGATAAATAGATAGATAGATAGGGAGGTAGGTACGTTGATGGGTGAATAGGATAAGCGAGGAAGGGAGAGGAGACGGGGTTTTGGCCGAGGAGTAGAGGGGTGGTCAGAAGAGCAGTTATAAAATGTACCTATAGGTGCAAGCAGGGAGCCTCCGGCTGCTCGTGTTCACTACTGACCCTGCCTTGTTCCAATTGGACTAATAACCGCTCTTGCGCTTTCACTGCTTGGACCCGCAAGCTGGCTCCCGCGGGGCCCACGTACAGGGGTGTCACTGGAGCAGGGGAGTGCCCTGAGGCACTCTCACACGTGTACCTTTCGAAGCTAGGGTCTTTCTGCCCCTCTCCTCACGTGCAGCCTGACAACGGCCTGAGAGGTGTGTCGTGGTGTGTGCACAACTGTCGGCAGCGGCCAGCCACACCTCACGTGCAATGCACGTCAGCTTGACTGTGCCGGACACAGGAAAGTGAGGGCAGGGGTGTTGTAGGGAGGGGGTGTTAGGGCATAAAAAAACGTTCTGGGGCAATATAATGTGGCACTTGTGACAAACAGAGAGGGTGCACCATGCCCCAGGGTGGATGGGGTGGGGGCAGCCCTAGCCCTGGATGGGGTGGGGGCAGCCCTCACCCCAGGGGCAGATGAAGTGGGGGCAGACCTCACCCTGGATGGGGTGGGGGCAGCCCGCAGGTATGGACTGAGGAAAGGTATTATACCTGAATCAAAGCCGAGGTTGGCAGATTGAGTCCACACCCGGCACAGGTGGAGGAAAAGAGGGCTCAAGATACACGGGGGCGGAGGTGGGCACCCCGGAGGGTGGGGGAGGGAGATGGAGGCATGAGAGCTCCACTTTGTAAGAGGGCTACTACTTAGACCTCATGCACAATGCTGCGGGCAGTGACCGTGGGCTGTGGGTGCTCCATTTTACACATTGCTGACAACCACAGCACCAACAACAGCATTACTACCACTACTATCAATACTACTGCACTGCTACTAATAATAATAATGTATTATTATTACTATTAGCAATAATACTATTACATTGTTATCTTTATTTTAGCAATTATTACTATTATTGTTATCATTATTAGTACTATTATTATTAGCATTAGCATTAGTATATTATTATTGTTATTATTATGGTTGTTGTTGTTAATATTTAATTCAATTATATGGAATGAGCTCTCAAATACAGTTTTGAAAATTAAAATACTAATTTAAAAAATAAAAAAGGACACCCAAATAAACAGATTGCCCCACACCGGCCCCCAAGGTATCCTGAGCCCCCTCCTTAGAGAGCGTGCACCATACATTTCCCACGACACCGTGGCTGGAGGAGAAGACGTGTTTTAAATAAGTCCACAACCGAACTGTAGGTTGTGGTCTGGAAATGCCAGGACAATAGGGTTCAGATGTAAGGCGCTCAAGTGGCCTCGGACTATGTATTGGTGCTATATCCAAACTGCAAAAAAACAACAACAAAGAAATGAATAATCTTATATCAGACCCATGTTCACAGAAGCAGGCACTGGGAGAAACTGCCGGGAGGCGGAACTGCGGAGACTACCATGATTTTCTTTGCGTGAACTTTGATACATTTATTCATTTTCTACCGTGGAGCTAACTCTGTTTAGACCGATTCAAACCAGAGCGTGAGTCTGACACTTTTCACAATTGTCGGAGCACTAAAATGCATAACAACACCGGTGTGATTTAAGTCACCCGACCCCCCCTCCTCCCAAGCGAGTCCGAGCACATACCCTCCAAGTCTACAGTGTAGTGAGACTACTCACTTGTGAGAGGTGACCCCACGAACCTGGGAGTCTCCATTGTATCGAGACAAGTCACCCTCTGGTGCTGTGAGACTCTCACATGTGAAAAGTCTCCTCACAACCCCTGGGGTTCCCCACTGTACCAAGACTACTCACTTCCGCCTAGTCACCCTCTGGTGTTTTGAGACTCACATGCGAGAGTACACCTCTCACAGCCCCTGCAGGATTCTGGTGTAGTGACACTCTCACGTGAGAGATGATCTCACATCCCAGCGGGTCTCCGGTGTACTGAGACTGTTCACGTGAGGCCACTCACCTCCCTGTCTCCAGTAGGGTGTGGTGGCTCACTTATTAACTTAGGAGTAGTGACCGCACCGCTGATCCCTCGTGGTTCTCCCAGATAGTATGACTCCCACCTCTCTGGTGCAGAGCAGCAGGTCACTCTTGACCAGTGACCTCAGATGCTGACCTACCCCTGGGTCTGCATATGCTCAAACCTCAGGTGGCCCCCATTGTAGTGCAGCTGCTCACTGTGACCTCATGCCCCATCACAGGCGTTTGTAGTATAGCATTACCACGCTCTTAAAACCCCACAGGCTCTCTGGTTCACCAGTGAACTCCTGACATCATGGGCCTCCTTGTTCGCGAGCCTAGTGCGGCCACTCTCTTGTGACCCCACACGTTCCCTGGTTCACTGCTGTTGTGCTCTCTTGTGACCCCACACGTTTTCCTGGCTCACTGCTTTTGTGCTCTCTTGTGACCCCACATGTTTTCTGGCTCACTGTTGTTGTGCTCTCTTGTGACCCCACACATTTCCTGGCTCACTGCTGTTGTGCTCTCTTGTGACCCCACACATTCCCTGGCTCACTGCTGTTGCGCTCCTGCTCCCTTGTGACCTCACACGTTCCCTGGCTCACTGCTGTTGTGCTCCTGCTCCCTTGTGACCTCACGGGCCTCCTTGTTCTCTGGCGCAGTGTGATCACTCTCTTGTGACCTCACACGTTCCTTAGCTCAATGCTGTTGTGCTCCTGCTCCCTTGTGACCTCAATCGTTCTTCTGGCTCACTGCTGTTGTGCTCCTGCTCCCTTGTGATTGAGGAGGAATTCATTCTCTAACTTAAAACGCGCCACAGGGCGTGTTTGCAGACATGTCACTTCAGGCCACGCCCCCTTCCTTCACCACTGTGCAAACGCGCCTGCGGCGCGTTTTAAGTTGGGGAATTAATTCTCTTTCAATACTGAGGGTCCCTGAGGGCCAACTTTCCCAACAGGTATCTCCAGTATGTGCCAGGGAGCTGCGTTGCAGACAGCTGTTCAGAGGCCCATCAGGTGCTTCCAGTATACACCACTGCGCTGCGTTGCAGAGAGTTGGTCTAGGCGGTGCCCCTTTTTACATCTCTCTGCTACGCAGATCTGTGACACTTACTGGATGTACCTAGTGGGCTAGTTGGACCCTAGAGACCCTCAGGATTGAAGGGGAATTATTTCCCCAACTTAAAACGCGCCACAGGGTGTGTTTGCACAGTGGTGAAGGGAGGGGATGGTGTAGGAAAGTGGCTCTATATATATTGGACCGAAGTAAAATCAGCCGAACTACGAATTCCGATTTACTCACCTGTTATCAGGAGAGTCCTCAGTGCTGCATCGGTTGCGGTGCGGTCACTACTCCCATAGGATAACATTGGTGATTCTATGTGAAAAAGTTTCAAGGTGTCAACTTTTACAATACAATAATATTCCTTAAAAATCACGACTGTAACCAAAATGCTTTTACTCAACTGTTTACAGGGGACGTCCCAGGACTAAATCTAGGATCCAGTCCTGTGGTTAGAAAAGTAATCCATAAACTAACTACTGTACTTAAAAGTCTATTGAAAAAGAACAGTAAGTGCGGTGCACAGCAAGTTGATAAGATTGTTTGTAAAAAGTGTAGTTAGGGTTCTTTATATAAGGGTGCTCCTGCTGGTGGCGTAACCGTCCGTTTACGCCTGATAAGTGAACTCAACAACGTGGGCACACAGCTTCATCACATTCATTCGCCGAACGTGATGGAGACTTCTATGTACCCGCTTTGATACACCTCGCTTCCGCGATCAGTGAAGTTGATTGCCAAATTACAGCTCCTTGAGAAAGGGCGACCCCAGCCCGAAATGCATTGGAGCACCATTGTCAACAGCGCTTAGTTGTTGAAAAGATTTGAAGCATATGAAACTTGAAATTAATGTGATGAACTGAATCTATATTCATTGAAATTCAAATGAAATAACAATAAATCGATTCATAAATATAAAGGAGTCTGTCTTACACGACGAACCAGAGGGAGTGCCCACCGTTGGGATGTGCACACAAGATGTGTGCCCACTTAAAAGTCTATTGCCCATTTGCAAAGTATTTAAACTATTTTGTAATGTAATGTAAAATGTAATTATAATGTAATTTAAAAAATAAAATATCTAAAAATGAATAGTTTAAAAATATGTAGTAAATCAGTATCAAAAAAATAAATGTAACAATTAATACATTTAAAAATGGTCATTTTCAAAACCTTTGAAATTCACAGAAAAAACCATAGGTTTCAGACATGTTATAGTTTGGAATTAGCATTTAAAAAAAAACTTTGAATTTCACTGAAAAAACCATAGCTTTCACACATGTTATAGTTAGGAATTAGCATTTAAATAACCTTAGAAATTCACTGAAAAAACCATAGGTTTTAGGGGTGTTATAGTTAGCTGGACATTTCACATGTACAAAACCATTGAAATTCCTCCGTTATAGTTAGTTGTACTAAGTATAACTCGCACGCCCGCAATCCACTGCTGATGATGTCACATATTACATCATTCATGACATGGTCAGTGACATCACTGATGACATCTCAAATGACATCACTGATGACTTCATCCAGGTGACAATCTGATACACCTTATCATACACTAGTCTAACTTTTCAAAACACTCTTTATAAAATATGGAATACCATATTTGAAACCATTATGACACCAATACAAGTTTCTAAAAACCCACTTGGGGATTCCTACATCTACACACACATCTAAACACTTACCTATAGATTCACTCATACATGCTAACAAAGATCAATAGAACATTATTAAATATACATATACACCTATATACATTACACACCAGCACACATCCTATTCACTTATGCAGTCATTCTACTAACTTATGCAAACAATTGATCATAATTACATTTACTAAGCTACACACTTATACAAACACCACTTTATTTATTCATATAGATAGTAACTCATACTTAGTGTGTTATAAAATCACTATAATAGGTATACAGTTTTCGGCACAGTCACTCATACAATCACTGAGTCTTATGTATACTTATTTATAAACAACAACTGTCACATACTCTGCCTTTTATATTTCTACTTTGTTGGACATGCATCATTGAGAAATATATTTACTCATTACAACACACATAAAGAGATTCACTCACCCAAACAAGTGTTTCCACGTGTTTCTACATGCAGTCTTACCCTCATATACCTACTAAATCAACATTTTACACATCTTTGGACAGTCACACATCTCCCATCCAACCCCACACACATTCACTATCCCTACAAATACTCACTTAACTAATTAATAACTAATATAGACTTTCAAATAGCTAGTAACCCACGCATGTAGTAGTTTACACAACAAGAGACAGAGTGATACAGATATTCACACAATTTAATCACTATCCCATATATTTAGTGAGACACTTTAAATTAGTCACTTAGACAGTCAATCACAGTGCTACTAAATCCACCATCCAGACATTTATACAACCACTAAGTCTTCAATGCAGATTGCTATATATATATATAATACTTATTTATATATCGAACCAAACCACATTCACTGGATGATGTCATCAGTGAAGTCATTTGAGATGTCATCAGTGATGTCATCAGTGATGTCACTGACCATGTCATGAATGATGTAATATGTGACACCTATGGTTTTTTCAGTGAATATATATATATATATATATATCAACCAACGAATCTCCAAACCCACCTCCAGCTCAAAAGAACCAGTGAACGAAGGAGAACAGACCACTTAGGTACGGCAAGATGTTTCTTTTTATTGCCAAGTCTCACAAATGACGTGTTTCAGGCAAAAGCCCTTGATCACACAACGGTCACAGCAAACCTTTTCATTTTTAATGCTTTCAAGAGCACGCCCACCAACTTAGTCATTTGACCAAGGAAAGTGAGGAAATACTGTGTGGACTCCAAACATACAGATATATCTCTATGTGAATTTCTCAAATTGCTGAATATATCTATAAAAATAGATATAAATATAGCAGCACTATTGGAAATATACACAATCACTGTTTAAATACAGATACAACATGATCAAATAAATATAACTGTTTAAATACATATTTATTTCAATTGCCAATCATATTATATTGTAAAAGCCAGACATATGTTTTTTATTCCTGTATAAATACAGACCATCTCTTCATGCATATATATATCGCTTGATAACCAATATTATTGAAAAATGAATTTGATATCTCTGGAGTTCATGTGCAAAATTTAGCAAAAAAGTTTTGTAAAGTTACTGTGCAAAAAAGTGTGCAAAAATCTGTGCAAATAGCTCATATAATGTGCAAACCGCATGATAAATAATATCCATCAATATCATCAACAACATAAACCCAAATTTTTGGATAAAAACTGATAAAAATAAAAATAAATTTTTTAAACATTATCATAGCGGTAAAATATAGTAAAACATAAAAAAGGAGGAAAAAATACATATATACATATTTACAACCTATCTGCTGTCCAATCTGTATGAAAATAGTTGCCAATAAAACTCATCATAATAATTCATATTCTTTCTCACTATCCTGATCGCTATGATATTAGGGAACCCTTATATCATGCGTAGAAATTTAAACTCAATCCTCAAGGCCAGCAAAATAGATTTCTCCAAAAAAGGGGGGGGAGAGAGAAAAAGGGAGAGAGACTTTTCATAAGAAAAAACACATCCAATAGACACCAGGGAAGCTCAATGTCTTTAGGAAATGATGCAATTCCTCAGTATTTTTTAACCCATTGGGCCACATGCTGTCAAATTCCAATATCATCTTAGTTTCTAATTGACGCAACTGGCGCTCACGATGACCACCCATTCATGGTTTGGGAATGGCTCCCACCACAAAATATGTTAGGCACGCCACATCGTTATTATGACATCTCTTAAAATGGCGTGAAACTGGGTAAGCTGGGTCCGAATGCAGAATTGCTCGAAGATGCTGCAAAATCCTGACGTACACCTGAAGCTTGGTACTTCCAACGTATCTCAATCCACAGGTGTACGTCAGGACATACGCAGCAAACTTGCATGCTCTGCAGCTGGAACATTTTCGGAACGCTTGTGCCGCTTTAAGCCACATGCTGCCGGAGATTGTTTCAGGACTATTTTTATCTAGAACTGTCCCCATATTTTTTGCTCTTCTGAAAGTTGTAGTAGGGCCATCAGACAGTCGCCAGTAGGTAGTTATAGTTAGTATCTAGTTTCCATAGGAAATCCGCAACATTCTATTTGGAATTACTTTGGCGCCGGTCGACGAATCTTCACGAAATTCTCCCAGAAAATGGCCTGCTCCTTCCCTGAAAGTTTGGGGGTGATTCGTGAAGCGGGGGCTGAGAAAAAAGGGGGGTCCCAAAACGTGTTTTCCCCATGCAATTTTCCACAGGACCTTTAGCCAGGGCTACAGCCCGAACTGCTGAACGGAATGGCACCATATTTGGCAAAAAGGTAGAGTTCGGTTCGCAGATCACACTTTTTATTAAATGGTGTAAATCCGTTGAGTAGTTCCTGAGAAAATCAAAAGTAAAATCATAGATATATCTAGAGATGTAGTACTGTACTCTGTACTGTACTCTGTACCTTCCCGAGCACAAGCGTTATGCTAATTGGCTGGCAACACTTCAAACCAGGAAGTGTTGGCAGCCATCTTGTGCCTCGGTAGAACCGAGGCACAAGAAAGCAGCAAAAGAAACGTGTAAAACACGCAAAGGGGGCAGGTTAGAAACACCCTGACCCCCAAGGCCTGCTCAGGGGTCCCACAAGGACCCCCTAGGCTCAAACATTTTTTTTTCTTTTTTTAAATCGCGGGATACACGTAGGTACGCGTACCCCATGAAAAAAAAACAAAAAAACTGGTCTGCTTTTTTTCAATCTAGCCCCCGGGGGGGCCAAATACCGGGGGCATAGTGAAAAAATGTGTGGGGGGGCCCCAATCCTCTCATACTGCCCCGGGGACCGTCACCCCCCAGGGGCTTGCATATGTATGTTGGGGGGCCTTTAAGGCCCCCAAGCCCCGGGGACCGCCAACCCCGGGGCTTTATTAAGTAGTATGCGGGGGGCTCATGGCCCCCCTGCAGCCCAGCAGCCCTGCAGCCCCGGGGACCGCCACCCCCGGGGCTTCATTTTTTAAATTAAAACAAAAAAAAACCTGTGTCAAATAGGGGGGTCGGTGACGGACTCCCCAACCACGTGGACCACCATCCCCGGGGCTTTTAATAGGTGGGAGGGGGGCCGCGTGGCCCCCCTCCTGGGGACCTCCACCCCCCAGGGCCGGCTCCTGCAGGGTCCCGGGGTGCCCACCCCAGGACACTGCTGTTTGTTATGGTTATTGCACCATCAGGATTCAAGCAAGCCGGGCCGAAGACGGCTGTAATGCCAGAAACCGGTCCCCGGAAGCTTGTTTCCTTCCCAGTGTAAGAATTGGCTTTTGTAGTTTGGTTTGCCCTGTTCCCATCATGCACTGGGACAGGAACAGACTAATTTGCATACAGCCAGGTTCTGAAACTGGGATGGTGCAATGAGCTAAAAAACGGTGTTGGATCTAGCCCTGATCTTTGGACTGGGTGAGAGTATTCTGCTTAATTCAGAGACTCTGTCCCTCACCACCCCTTATTGTAAATTATTTTGTCCACCCTAAGCGTGGAAGGGTATACTCAGACATGAGTCCCTTGCTCATTGCACCATCAGGATTCAAGCAAGCCGGGCCGAAGACGGCTGTAATGCCAGAAACCGGTCCCCGGAAGCTTGTTTCCTTCCCAGTGTAAGAATTGGCTTTTGTAGTTTGGTTTGCCCTGTTCCCATCATGCACTGGGACAGGAACAGACTAATTTGCATACAGCCAGGTTCTGAAACTGGGATGGTGCAATGAGCTAAAAAACGGTGTTTGATCTAGCCCTGATCTTTGGACTGGGTGAGAGTATTCTGCTTAATTCAGAGACTCTGTCCCTCACCACCCCTTATTGTAAATTATTAATTAGTTTGTTATGGTAGGGCGGGAGCCTAGCGACTCCCACTCTACCACAGCAAATTGCATTGATTTTTTCCTGCTCTCTATTTCAAAAATCAAAGCGGATTGCTTTTCTGCATGGGGAGCAGCATGTTAGCTGCTCCCCATGCAGAAAAGCAATGCCAGCTCCAGCTCCCCCAACGGAGAGGGCAGGCCCCTGGGGATGGGGTCCCCGGGGCCATAAGTTGCCCAGGAGGGGGGCCACGCGGCCCCCCTTCAGCATTAAAGAAAAAAAAAAGCAGGCCCCGGGGGATGGGGTCCCCGGAGCCTCAACGTGGCATATGAGGGGAGCCTCCCTCCACAAAAAAAGAAAAGTTGGCCATGGCCCAGGGGATGGGGTCCCCGGGGCTGGAATAGGCCACGGGAGGGGGGCCACGCGGCCCCCTTCACAAAACATTTTTTTTTTTGAGAATTGGGGGCAGGCACTGGGGGATGGGGTCCCCAGGGCCAAAAAAAAGGAAAAGAAGGGGGTCTACACAGCCCCCCTTCTTAAAAGTAATAAAAAAATAAAAACGGGATTGGGAGGCCACGTCCCCTCCTTGCACCGCTCTGCAAACGCGCCCCTTGACTCGTTTGCAGAGATGGAACTAATTCCACTTGCATACTCGGGGTCCGTGGGGGCCAACTAGCCCACCAGGAGCCTCCAGTATGGGCCAGGGGGCTCCCTTGCAGAGAGGTGTAATGAGGCCATACCCCTTTTTACAACTCTCTGCAACGCAGCCCCCTGGCGCATACAGGAGGTTCCTGGTGGGCTAGTTGGCCCCCAGGGACCCCCAGTATGCAAGGGGAATTAGTTCCCCCTCTGCAAACGTGCCAGGGGGCTGCGTTGCAGAGAGGTGTAAAAAGGGGCGTGGCCTCATTACACCTCTCTGCAATGCAGCCCCCTGGCTCATACTGGAGGTTCCTGGTGGGCTAGTTGGCCCCCAGGAACCCCCAGTATGCAAGGGGAATTAGTTCCCCCTCTGCAAACGCGCCAGGGAGCATTGTTGCAGAGAGGTGTTCTTAGGCCACGCCCCTTTTTACACCTCTCTGCCACGCAGCCCCCTGGCGCATACTGGAGGTTCCTAGTGGGCTAGTTGGCCCCCAGGCACCCCCAATATGCAAGGGGACTTAATCCCCCAACTTAGAATGCGTTACAGGGCATGTTTGCACAGTGGTGAAGATAGTGGGCCGGGCTTGAGGTGACATGTGTGCAAACACGCCCTGTAGCACGTTTTAGGTTGGGGAATATACTCCTCTTCAATCCAAAGGTCCCCTAGGGGCCAACTAGTCCAACAGGTACCTCCAGTAAGCGTCACGGAGCTGCGTTGCAGAGTGTTGTAAAAACGGGGCGTGCCCTCTGAACACCACTCTGCAACACAGCTCCCTGGCACATACTGGAGGTACCTGGTGGGCTAGTTGGCTCACAGGTGACCTCAGGATTGAAGAGGAATATATTCCCCAACCTAAAACGCACCACAGGGCATGTTTGCACACATGTCACCTCAGGCCCTGACCCCTTTCTTCATTATTGAGCGAAATATTCCTCTAAAATCAGCCAAAGTACGAATTCTGATTTACTCACCTGTTATAAAGAGACACGTCAGTGCTGCATCTTTGAGCCCAGGACCGACCCTGAAAAGTAAATGTAACCATACTTACAGTAACTTGAATTTCCTTCCGTAGGCTAACATTGACTGGTTTCACTTGGAAATGTTTCTAAGTGTGGAGTTTTGGAACTTTAAAAAATTCCTCAAAAATCAGCCGAACTACGAATTCTGATTTACTCACCTGTTATCAGGAGAGATCTCAGTGCTGCATCTTTCAGCCCACTACTGATCCTGAAAAGTAATTCTAACCATACGTACAGTAACTTGAATTTCCTTCCATAGGCTAACATTGACTGGTTTCACTTGAAAATTTTTCTAAGTGTGGAGTTTTGGAACTTTAAAAAATTTCTCAAAAATCAGCCGAACTACGAATTCCGATTTACTCACCTGTTATCAGGCGAGACCTCAGTGCTGCATCTTTCAGCTCACTACTTTTCCTGAAAAGTAAATTTAACTGTACTTACCAGTAACTTGAATTTCCTTCCATAGGATATCATTGCCTGCTATATAAACTATATTTCAATGGCAATTTGATTATTTGTCTACAACACATCATTTTTCATAATTTTTCATATTAGGCGTCAATGCATACCGACATCATGGTTCACATGACCCTCTTAAGTGGGCCTAGGTCATAGATCACTGCAAGCCAATACAAACAATAGATAATGGATAAATATGTGTACAGACATGAGGGAAGACAATAACAAATATTCCAAATTCATATATATCTGTGTACAAACTTCATCATTGCCATTTAAACATGTAAACAGTAGCAATGATGTATGCATGATTAGAATAACATTTCTTGGTGACTGGTTTAATTTTGCAACAATGTTTGTAGTTAATGCAAATTTGTTTTGGACTATATTGTCAGTTTAGTTACATATTTTATTGGAGGAGAATCATAAATATTTTGGTCATGTTATATAATTTTTTTATTCAGACATGTGTGTATAAAGTTAATGTGTGTTTCAAATAATTGTTTAAAATAAAGGTTTATATTATATATATATATATATATATATATATATATATATATATATATATATATATATATATATATATATATATATATATATATATATATATATATTTGTATGTGTGAGTGTTAATAATGTAGTTATTTTGGCTATATTATTGTAATTGATATTGTGTGAATTTATATTTTTGTTCATTTAAGGGTAATTGTTGTTTCTAATTATTGTGCTTAATATAAAAGTAAAAATGTATATTTTTAACAACAATATTTGGGTTCTCAATCATTGTGGTATTATTAGTTAAGTATGGGAAGGCAATATTTTTGATACTTTTTTCTGATATTTTTGGGTTTAGATATTGTATGCATCCATATTATGTTGGTGATCTGCTTCTCACAGCAGTTCGCACTGGGGCTGGCTCCAATTAGGAGTGGCCACAACATGGGCACAATCAGCCTTCCTGATGTGGTAATCAGAGACAGACAAAACTGCCTCCTTGGCCTGGAAAATCCTCATCTTGAAAACAAACTATAGTCCCACCCCTACCATATACTACAGGGCACTACTCAGGAGAAATTAAACAGCAGCTCCTTGCTAGCAACGTTCTCATAGAACTTCTGAAGAATGTCTAAAGGTATCTCTTTCTACATTTTCCTTGCTTCTCTGATTGGGTTTCCACCCTGCAGCCACAGGAATAGAGGCAGTACACTTCCATTATTTGGGGAGATATACTAACACTCCATCTTGTGTAATGCTACAATCAGAATCCAGAATGTTAGCACCAGGTCCTGAGCCTTGTATAGAAAAGGAAATCTAAACATGAGGGGCTGGCAGACAGCAGAGAAAGACAGAACACCGACACCGCTCCTTTACATGATGCAACAATATTAAGGCCAGTAGTCTCCTTTATTCTTTGAGGGTACCTTGGTACACCTATCCAGGTTTCAAAACAGATCATGGACTTGACATTATCAGAGACAGTTCAAGCCTCTACATTCATTGTAGAATATTCTGATGCCAAGGCCAAAAGAAAAGTCAGGATTCCAGTTGCACATAGAGTTAGGCACTCAGGGCAGGCCAAGATGCCTGTATACTATACAAGGGGCAGTAGGTCGTAACAATAGGTCTAGCGAACAGGAAGCTAAACGTGTTTGTAGCCGAGACCTAACATGAGATGAGTGAGTAGAGGGCAAAATAAATTCAGGAGGACTTTTAATGTTGATTAGACGTCATTGATGATATTATGGTCCATGCGTTTCCAGAGATGCTGGTCACCCTCCTTGATGGGCGTCTGTTTAAGTACACACGACTGGTGAGGTCGTCCTTGTTACCTTGAGTTATAAAAGCAGTCACTGTTTAGTAGGTAGTGCGCTGGCTTCAAGTACAAAAGGAAAACTAATATGAATATATCACAGCTACGCAGAGATCTCCCTCGAGTGTTTGAGTGTGTTGCTGAGACGATACTCACTTTCTCCCAAAGATCTCTATGTGTCAACACAGAAGGGGATAGATAACCCGGCTGGGTATGACCTTTGCAGTGTGCTATGTAGTCTCAATTGTTTGCTTTCCTAGTGACACTAAGAATGAATCAAGGCGCCCTCGAATAGATCAACAGGCATGGCATGGCCTCCATTTTAAGAAAACTTCAGGCATAGGTTTGTATGATTTATGTGTAATGCGGATCGTGGCTTCAGACTAGTTCTCAGAGCTCTGGGGTGCCTAGCCTCACAAAGAAAACCTACATCACAATTCGGCACTAATTAGTCTAAGTTTATTGGTTCTCTCACCTGAAAGGCCATGGATTTAATGAGTGTGGGATTAGAATTATCCTCTCTCTCCAGTGATCACTCCAGATCAGGGGATTAAAAAACACAATAGCAAAGTAGTAAGGCGGCATTTCCACTGCTGCTTCCTGTATTGCCCGTGCTTTGTTGATGTCCATATGCAAGTGAACTGTTGTTAAAAAAGGAAAAATGCTAAAGGCCTTGGTTTGCAATTCGTGCAGCTGCTAATTATAATGAGCACTTAAGTTAACAAAGACAAGTACAAACGTACACAATGAAGTTTCGGGAAATAAAGTGTTCCCATAGCGGTCAAGAATAGCATATGTCAATGTTTCCACACAGTGTTCCCTAAATGACAACGATATTTTGAACTTAAATTACAATGTGCAAGGGCATTTTTAACTCGAGTTACATTGCGTGCCAGTACAATGTTTAACTTTGGCAATATATTATCTTGCGTTATTTAATATTTGGATCATATACTATGCAAAGGATCAATTTTAAACAAAAATACTTCTAGTCTGTGAGTTTATTTCAGTTCATTTATACTGCATTCGAAAGCAAATGTATGTATGTATCTATACAGTATTTCTGTAGCACAAACCTAGCCAAAATGCAACTGAGTACTGTACAAGGTCGAAGACAAGCATAAAGTCAACGAGTAGTAGGAGAAGATGCTGAGTCGTGGACTGTTAATGCATTGTGATGTAGTGTTCTTTAAAGAGGTGAGTCTTCACCTCTTTCCTAAATTGGAGCAGTGTTGGGGCTGTCATGATGGATACTTGGATGTTGTTCAAGATCCTGGGTCTATAGATTTAAAAGACCTTCAGTCTTGTTTTTTTTTCTTTTTTGTACTTCTTAGGGCCTGATTCTGATGCAGGTTGGAAAGCTTCCCAAACGAATCAGTTTAGAAATGGTTTCCAACCCCCTCGGATTGGGAGAGTCGGACCAACGTAGTACGATGCATCTGGATGCTTCCAGATACGATTTGGTTGGACTCCCATTGACTTCAATGGGAGCATATGTTCTGAACCGCATCATAATTCGGCCCTGGGTCGGGAAGACACATGCTGATTCGATTTGGAAGGAGCAAATGCCATTAGGAGGCCTTCCTAACCGCATCAGAATCAGGCCCTAGGTGGGAATGCTTTCCTAACCGCATCAGAATCAGGCCCTTTGTCTGCAGACTGAAGGTGCCTTGGATACAGATGTGTCAAGCACCACCAGAGATGTTGATCTTGTATACAGGATAAGCAGAGGTGCTGGCCATATTAGCTTTTGAAAATGATGCAGCTACTTTTGAAGATGCTGCTGGCCTACACTGAGGAGTCAATAAAATTCCATCACAATGGGGTGATGTGATCACATTTCATGTTTGTAAAGATCACTTTTCTCAATAAAAAGGTTTTACTTATTATAATATACTTAATTACTGGGGACCACTGGATTCCAGTAGATAATGTGCACCTGAGTATTCACTTGGATAATGAACCATTATGAAACTAACATAGATGATTCTTTAATGAGGTTGTAGCTTAACCCCTTCGAGGCTGATTACGAGCTCAGCTCGTCATGAGTTTTACCTGCCGTGCGCTCATGACGTGCTGAGCTCGTCATGAAACGCGGGGTTTTTAAAACTTCAGCGCGCAGCGGGAAAAACCGCCGCACGCATGAGGTTAATTTAAATTATGCATCACTGACCCTTCAACTAGTTTCTTTGGACCATTAATCAGTGGTTTAATATCCTAGGTGCTTTATTTTTTTTCTTCATATGTAAAGAATATTGTTCCCATTATTCCTTCCCTAAACATTTACAGACTTATCAGTATATTTTAAAATTTTATTCATGAAACTAGTCATCTGATTTTACATGTTTTCTTTACACAGTACTTTAAAGTGGAACTATCTCTCATGAGGGTCTTTATTAACCAGTGGTGGCTGGCGATCTGCTGGGAAGTAATGCCTGCCCCGAATTTCTAGGAGCGTGTGGGCCCAACTCCATCTTGGAGTGTTATGTTTTGGGAGGTTCAGAAACAAATTAAACAAATAGTGCATTTTAAAGAATAATTTTAACATAAATGTGCTAAAAAGCCATAAGCTCTGGAAGAACTTTTATGGTGTGCCAATGTAATATAACAATCCCCAAGACTTAATCCCATTTAATTACAAAATATACTGTGGATGACCCCCTCCATTTGTTACTAAATACTTCAATCATGCAGGACCAGCCCTTTTGTTATGTGTGCTCCCATTCGTCATGTGTGCTCCCTTATGTCACGTATTGCCTACAATAATCCATTGCCACAATTTTGCCAATGATGGTTTCCATATAGAATGGGTGACCCAATTGGCAACAGCACCTGTATAATGCCAAGGCCCGCATTTTGTCACAGTTGCCCCCCCTCAATTTGATATAGTTGTCCTCACATATGCCCAATAAATGCTTCCAATACGCCTTCACCAGCATTTGATACATATGTCCCATACATTGAGAAATACATCTAGCATGCCAGTGTCAGTATTTTGCCATCAGCTGCCCATTAGGTCAGGTATAACCTCCAGTATGCCAGTTCCAGCATTTTGCCTTGGGTACCCCATATGCAAAGATTTACCTTCAGCATGTCAGCACCAGTAGTAGACTTATAAGCATAACATACTCACACATCCTCACACGTTCACATTTTTATGCCCACTTAAATACACTCCATCACATTCACTGTCATTTATTCTCTCACTTCACTCATTAGAAGTAACACACACTCACACTTACTTGCACTCACTCACACTCACTTTCTCATTCTCACTCAGTCTAACTTATTCTTATGACAAGCTAATTCCCCTTTTGCCTGGCTACCCTCATTTTCGTGCTGAATTTTTATTGTGGGATTTTAGACTATTCACACTGAGGCACTGCCTTCCAGTGCAAGTGTATGCACTATGGCCCCGAAACGTAAAAATTGGCTAATGCCTAACTGCCCCAATTAAACCTTCTGTAAGGCTAATTGCTGGGTGCATAAACTAGACCCATGCACAACAATTACGGCACAATTCACCTATGACACCTTCATCAAATATTACTAATCGCAAAGTCTAGTTGTCTCAATGTAGGACTACAGCTACAAATTTTCATCTCAAGTCTCTCAAGATCATCCAAAGAAAACAGCTTCAGTCTTCTTGAGTGGATTCTTGAGGGGAAATATTATTTTATTGTTCTTTCTTGTGTCTTAACATAGAAAAGCTCAGCTCAGACAACGTTTTTCGTCACTCACTGGGATTTCATCAGGGCTGAAAAAACATAGGCATATCCAAAGCATCAATTACATTTAAATACAATTACACATTAGGCAATCAAAAAACATATATACAATTATTCATTCAAATAGTGAAAGACAACCATATCCCCTTTTTCATTCCACTAACACATTTTCCTTGGCAAATAAGTTTCAACTGTTAAAAAGCAATGCATCTTAAATATCCTGCCATTTCATTCTCACTTATACAGGGGACCAGCTTAACATATTTTCAAATAATTCATACTGACAGTCAATCAATCAATCAATCAATCATGAGATTTGTAGAGCGCACTACTCACCTGCTAGGGTCTCAAGGCGCTGGGGGAGGGGGAGTCGCTACTGCTCGAACAGCCAGGTCTTTAGTTGTTTCCTGAAGGAGAGATGGTCCTAGGTCAGCCGTAGGTGGGTGGGGAGGGAGTTCCATGTCTTGGCCGCCAGGTATGAGAAGGATCTTCCTCCGGCGGTGGATCTTCAAATACGTGGTACGGTGGCGAGGGCGAGGCTGGCAGAACTTGGGGCCCATGTCGTGGAGAGCCTTGTGTGCGTGGGTGAGGAGTCTGAACGTGATCCTCTTGTTGACGGGGAGCCAGTGTAGGTCTTTCAGATGGGTAGAGATGTGGCTGCGACGGGGGATGTCCAGGATGACTCGTGCAGAAGCGTTCTGTATGCGCTGGAGTCTTTTCTGGAGTTTGGCTGTGGTTCCCGCGTAGAGGGTATTCCCGTAGTCCAGTCGGCTGGTGACGAGGGCCTGGGTGACCGTCTTCCTGGTTTCGGTGGGGATCCACTGGAAGATCTTACGGAGCATGCGCAGGGTGTTGAAGCAGGACGACGAGACGGCGTTGACTTGCTTGGACATCGTGAGGGAGGAGTCCAGGATGAAGCCCAGGTTACGTGCGTGGTCCGTTGGCTTGGGGCAGTGCCCAGGGCAGGGGGCCACCAGGAGTCGTCCCAGGCAGAGGGAGAAAGTCCCAGGATGAGGACTTCCATCTTGTCTGAGTTCAGTTTCAGACGGCTGAGCTTCATCCATTCCGTGATGTCTTTCATTCCTTCCTGGAGCCTGGCTCTGGCGGTGGTGGGGTCGTTGGTGAGGGAGAGGATCAGCTGGGTGTCGTCAGCATAGGAAATGATGTTAAGGTTGTGTTGGCATGCGATGGCTGCGAGGGGGCTCATGTAGACGTTGAAGAGGGTGGGGCTGAGCGAGGATCCTTGAGGTACGCCGCAGATGACTTCGGTGGCCGTGGATCGGAACGGGGGGAGGCGCACTCTCTGGGTTCTTCCGGCGAGGAACGAGATGATCCATCCCAGTGCCTTTCCTTGGATTCCGGTGTTGCTGAGGTGCTGTATTAGTGTGCAGTGGCATACTGTATCGAACGCTGCTGAGAGATCCAGGAGGATGAGGGCAGCTGTTTCCCCATTGTCAAGCAGGGATCTGTCGTCGGTAGCTGCGATGAGGGCAGTCTCGGTGCTGTGGTTAGCTCGGAAACCGGACTGTGAGGGGTCGAGGGATCCGTTTGTCTCGAGGAAGGCGGCGAGTTGTTTGTTGACGGTTTTCTCGATGACTTTGGCAGGAAAAGGGAGGAGCGAGATGGGGCGGAAGTTCTTGAGGTCCGTGGGGTCCGCGGTGGGTTTCTTCAGGAGGGCGCTGAGCTCGGCATGTTTCCAGCTCTCCGGGAAGGTGGCGGTGGCGAAGGAGATGTTGATGATGTCCCAGAGTTGGGGTGCGATGGTGGAGTCGGACTTGTTGAAGACGTGGTGAGGGCAGGGGTCGGTTGGGGATCCGGAGTGGATGGTGTTCATCGTGCGGGTGGTGTCTTCAGTGCTGACCGGGGTCCAATGCAGAAGGTGGTGGTGGGGGGCGATGGTTCGGTGGTTGGGTGCATGGTCTGTGCGCTGAAGCTGTTGTGTATGTCGGCAATCTTGCGGTGGAAGAACAAGGCGAGTGAGTCGCAGTGGTCTTGCGAGGGTGTGATGTCATTGTTGCAGGCGCTGCGGTTGGATAGCTCTTTGACGATGCGGAAGAGTTCCTTGCAGTTGTGGGTGTTGTTGTCCAGTTGTTCTTTGAATGTTGTCCTTTTGGTGGTGCGGATCAGCTGGTGGTGTATGTGGGTGGCATTCTTGAGGGCTGTTATGTTTTCTGTAGTCTGGTCGTGTCGCCAGGCTTTCTCGAGGGCTCAGCAGTTTTTCTTGGAGGTTTTGAGTTCATTGGTGAACCACGAGGCTTTCTTGCTGCCGGGTCTGCTGGGAGGGTTCTTCAGTGGTGTGAGCCACTGTGTGAAGTTGCGGGCTGCTTCGCTGGGGTCCGTTGTGTTGGCGGGAGGGTTCTGGCTGAGGGAGGTCATGAGCTGGTCGGCGGTTATCTTGCTCCAGCTCCTGCGGGGAACCTGTTGCGGGTGGTGGTGGGTCGTGGTTCTCCTGAAGTTGAAGTGGACGCAGCTGTGATCAGTCCAGTGTAGTTCAGTGGAGTGGCTGAAGGAGATGTGCTTGCTGGAGGAGAAGACGGGGTCAAGCGTGTGGCCGGCATAGTGGGTCGGGTGTTCACCAGTTGCTTGAGTCCGAGGTTGGCGAGGTTGTCCAGTAGGGCGGCGGTGTTGCTGTCATTGTTGTTTTCCAGGTGGAAGTTGAGGTCCCCTAGGAGGATGTAGTCTGAGGAGGTGGGGGCGTGCGGGCTAATGAAGTCTGCGATGGCTTCGCTGAATTGTATGCGTGGTCCAGGGGGTCTGTAGATGAGAGTGCCTCTGAGGGTGGTCTTGTTTCTGTGGACGATGGCGATGCCTCCTCCGGTTTGGTTGATGCGGTCCTTCCGGGTGATCTTGTAGCCTTCCGGGATGGCTATGGCGATGTCGGGGGCTGAGGAGGCGTTCATCCAGATTACTGTGAGGAAGGCGACATCTGGTGATGTTGTGTTGAGGAGGTTCCAGAGTTCGACTGCGTGTCTGTGGACGGAGTGGGTGTTGAGCAGGATGCATTTAAGACGATTGTTGCTGGTGCCTGGCCTTGCGGGTGCAATGCAGGTCCGGAGGCAGGTGAACTTGCAGGCTTGGGAGGTGAAGGGTCCGTGGGTGCGTTTTGGGGTGGTTCGGTAGCAGGCGGGGTTCCGGCCGGCGTTGAGTGCGTGGAGGGTGGCGGCATCGTAAGTCCGTCGTGTGGGCTGGCATTGTCGGGGGCCAGAGGTCCTGGCACTGGGCGCGGTCCAGGCGCGGACGGGCGCAGACGGGCTTGCCTTAGGTGTGCCTTCAGTGCGCCAGCGGCGCGCCTGCTGCGCGGCCGCTGTGTGGCCTGCATTATGAAGGGGTCGAGGGAGGGAGGGGCAGCTGGGAGGGGGAGCGGGGACCAATCGGGGGGCGGGGCCACGGGGAGCCAGCGGCGGGAACGAGGGGGAGCAAGTGGCACAGAAATGTGGAGGGAAACAAACAACGTGAACAGAACGCAAAGGGGCACAAAAGAAAAAACGCTAAGGGAGTACAGGCAACACAGTACAATCAATGGGGCACAGAACGTGAATCAAAAAGAAAAGGGTAACACAGAGGAGACAGTACAATTGGCAGCAGAATAAAGGCAAAATAGAGAGCAAGCTTACGCCCACTGGACCACCAGGGATCGAACCGGCGGCAGCAGCGGGGCACAGGGCAGACACAGCACTAGCACGGCGAGCGAACGCGTCGGGGGAGCGACCTGGCCTGAATCCAGGGTCAAGGGTCGCCTCGCCTATTACATGTGAAATACCATTGTCAAAAAACAATCTTATAGCTGACATGTTGAAACAATGTTGCATGTACTGAACTTTGAACTGTTCTTGAAATTACTTGAACTGCACAGACCACGATGCAGTGGGGCGATACGGCAGAAGAGGTCAGCGGTGTGCTCCCAACTCCGGTTTCCACTGACAATAACAAAGTTTTACAACCACGGGAAAATCAATCTCATAATGCTTTTGTGTATACATCCACAATTCGTCTTACACAGTTCATTTGGGGCCAGATGTACGACTGTGCTTTACGGTCGCAAGCAGGAAATCGGCCTGTTTGCTACTGCAAAATTTGTCTGCCCTATGTACAAACCCTATTTTGCGAGTCAGTAAGCTGTTACTGACTAGCAAAATAAAGTTTGCAACTTGCTATTAGGAAGGGGCATGCCAAGGGTGTCCCTTCCTAATAGTGACTCGCACTTCAATGTACGATTCTTTTGCGACCACATTTGTGGTCGCAAAGCAATTGCAGTTTACCACCAACTTCAAATAGGTGGTAAGCTACTCGCAAACGGGAAGGGGTCCCCAGAGGGAGTAATTCCACGATCACTGCCTACTCTTAAAAAATGAAAACAGAAGCGTTTAATTTTTATTTTTTAAATGCATCCCGTTTTACCGTTTTGGAAAAAAAAGGAAAAAAGAGAAACCTGCTTTATTTAAAAGCAGTCACAGACATGATGGTCTGCTGACCGCAGCACGCCACCATCCCTGGGAGCGTTAGCCATTCCTAATGGAGTCCCAAAGTGCACCTGCCTCATGAATATTAATGAGGCAGGCAATTTGCAACCTCATTAAGATTTGCAGACAGTGTCCGAGACACCATTGTATATTCCTATTTGCTTTTGCAAATTGCGAGTCACAAAGCGATACAATTTGCAACTCTCAAATTGGTAGGGTCGTACATCTGGCCCATAAATTAATAAAAACCACAATAATTTGTTATTTGGCAATCAGTTGGCAAGAAGTTATTCCTTCCATACAAGATTTTCAAAATATTACTAGTGTGTAGTCAATCGAGGACAACCTGCAGAAGACCAGAAAAGTTGTAGGATTGGACTTGTACAAGATGGTGTCACTTTGATCGGTCATATTAATGATATTAAGGGATTTCTAGTAGATAATATTTAGCTGACAGTAGCAGCTCTTTTTTTCTCATATTGTCCACAATTGAGTAAACACTAGTAATATTTGGAAAACATGTTATGGAGGGAATAACAGGAGGCGGATTGCTGAATTCTCAGGTGCACATGAATTACATGAAATAAAGATTGAAGGAAAATTAGATTAAAATCTGCTCTGGTGAAGAATATAGCCTTTGCCATGGATGGTGCAAAACATGATACAATGAGACATGAAGGTGATATTGATGTATGTGGCAGACCTTTTCTGACAATACAAGTTTAAAGTTTAAAGTTTAATGTTTATTGTTTGATTAATTAAAATCATCACAAAAACCCTCCCCCAACATAAAGTGAATAAAAACATATTCACAAGCAGCTAAGATTGTCATTATGCAAGCGATCATATTACATCTGTGCTCTGTCTGCCATGCATTTCGAATGTATAAAATACTGTTATTATAAAATCACACTAAAACTATGTTAAAAGTCAAGTTACAGCAGAAGAATAAAAAATATATACCCCTAAGTAAGAGTATGGGGATGTTTCACATATGATTTTGATTAGTCATCTCTGCTTGCGCTAGGCAACTGTTCACGAGTTTCATGTACTTGACTCCTCGACAAGCCAGGATGCATGACGAGCCCTCCAGCCAGCTTATCACTACTTGTCTGTTAGAGCGAATGTTCAGGTTGATAAAAATCTCCTTTTGGTACTGTGTCCTTTGGCTTAACATAGCTGGACATGCACACAACAAATGGGTCAGGGTTTCTTTTTGGAATCCGCATAAGCGACAACCTTCTGAGTCAAAACCTGTCACCCATGAGGGGGATAAATCCTTGGAGACAAGTACCCCCATCCTGAACTTTAAGAAGCACATCTTTAAGTACGAGCTAAAATGGGCAGATAAATAGGCTTGTGGCTTTGAAGTCCTATATGATTTAATAACTGTCCATCCATGCCGCCTCTTTGTCAGCGCCAGTTTATCTTCCAGTAAAAATTTCTTTTTGCTCGCGACCGTCACAATTTTGTTAAAAGAAACTCGATCCATCTTGTTGTCCCAAGCTGGTTGAAGTTCCAACGTGGCCAGAGATGTATTCAGGTAACTCCCCCAAGAGTTTGCAGTTTCTAGCTCTTTCTGTGACCTAACTTCGTCCCAGCAGAGTCTATTCAGAGTGTCCGCTTCGGCTAACCGCAGAGTGTGGCAGAATTTAATAAAGTTGCTCTGTATTTATGGTCCTGGAGCCCAAATTCCAGTCTTATCTGGGAAGGTGGGGAGCATTTTGGCAGTTCAAAAAACGATTTGTAGATTTTAGACTGTATTTCATTTTGAAAATGCGAATCTTTGCCACACCAGGAGACAAGGCCGTAGGACAGACTTGGTTGGATTTGGGCGGCCATAACTTTTAACAGATGAGAATGGTTTGGGCATTCCAATTTTCTGTGCAAGGATCTATAAGCATAGATCAGGGACTGGGTCTTTGCTCTAAGGGCCAGTTTGTGTTCTTTATGGCTTGTACCCTGCCCGATTATTACGCCCATGTATTTATAAGAGCTTTTTTCTTCTACGTGAGCCCCCTTAACCATCCATTTGAACTTTAATTTCCTACTATCAACTAAGCGAGCAACTTTTGTTTTTTTCTTTGTTTATCTCTAGCTGTTCCGATTCCAAGTAGGATGCCAGGTTATTTATTGATCTTTGTAACCCCACAGGGGTTTGGCTTAGCAAGACTATGTTGTCTGCGTATTGGAGGATTGCGACTGGCTCATTTGCCAGTTTCGGGGGGGTGGCAGTCTGGGTTTTCAAAGTGTCGGGCAATGTCCGATAAATACAGATTGAAAAGGCTGGGGGCCAGATCACAGCCTTGCTTCAGACCGCATTGTGTAGGAATACTTGCGGTGGTGCTCAACCCATTTCCCAGCTTGACTCTTGTCCAAGTGTCAGTTTACAGGGTTATGATGGCGGTGAGGAGTGCATTTGGTAGGCCCCATCTTTTAAGTTTGCTCCATAAATGGTTCCGACTCACTCTGTCAAATGCTGATTTAATATCCACGAAACAGGCGAAGAGGCGGACTTTTCTTTTTTACGCCTGTTTCGTCAAGAGGGCTAGAGTTGCAAGATTCAATTGGGTGCCCATGCCTTGCCTGAATCCAGTTTGAAATTTCGGGATGATGTTATTTTCCTCCATCCTACCTTGCAGTTGGTTCAGTAGGCACAAGGCATATAATTTTGCTTCCACATCAATCAAAGAGATTAGTCTATAGTTCCCTGGCTTGCCGTGATCTCCCTTTTTGTATATGGGGTGGATGACAGTCCCCCTCCAGGAAACTGGGATGTTAGAATGTACATAAATCTCATTGAAGACCAGGGTTAGCATTTCCGACCACAACTCTAGATTGTTCCTGAAAATTGCGTTAGTTATGCCATTTGGCCCAGCCGCTCCCTCAGACTTAGTTTCTTTATAAGTCTTTCCAGTTCTTTCGCATTTGTCAAAGGAGTCTGCTCGTTGAAAAAGGAGTTCGAGTGAGCTGAATTGTCTGTTGATGTTACATGACTAGGGCCGGCTTAGGCCTCCGTTTGTTCATGGTGTGGCCCCTGAGGTGGTTGTTCTAGATCCCTCGTGGGTTTATTAAACAGGGAGTTTACATGGTCTATCCAAACTTCTGCACCGATTCCTGCCTCTTGCTGAAGTGTTGGACCAGCTGTTAGAGTGTTGATGATCCCCCAGAAATCACTGCTGTTAGATTTTTTACTAGCTGTTAATAGTTGCTGCCAGATAGATTCTTTATACACTGATTTTGCTTTCCCCAAGTTCTTTCTGTAGGCACTCCTTAGTGCCTGCAACTTTATTTTTTCTTGTGTTAGGCCTTTTTCTCCTTCTCGGGATCGGCGTCGCACTTTCCTCGCAATCTCTCTTTTGCTCATCTTGAGATCATGATTAAACCATGGCTCCCTTCTCGCTGATTTTGATAACCTCTGTGGCTTGAGAACCAGGAAGGATTGAAGCAAGAACTCGGCTAGTTGCTCCCAATGATTTACGTAAGCCCGTTCTTGTGCTGGGCCTTGGATTTCATTAAAGGCCTTTACTTTCTCCACCTTGGCTTGTGGGGTCACTCCTCGCCATTTTACTTTACGCAGGTTGAAAGTTTCTGGGTGCTGTATAATGGCGTTACTCTTCTCGGCAATTTTTGTTCTATTCTTCAAGTTTAGGGTTAGCGGCAGGTGGTCACTTTCTGCTCGTGGGATTATTCTGAAACTGTTTATTTCCGAGGACAGATTTGTGCTAGTAATGATAAAATCTATTGTCGAGGCTACCTTTCCACTCAGGTATGTTGCCGCGGGGGGCGAGTCCCATGGGGGTTTACCATTCATGATTATTAGGTCGAGGGCTGCTAATTTGCAGACAAAGTTGGACGCACCATTCGGAACATTATGGATTCTTTCCCGTTTAGTCATTAGTAGATCGGTGTTGAAGTCACCGGCAATCACCATATGAGCATTTTTGTGACTTTTCTGCAATACTTTTAATAATTTTATGAGAGTTATATATTTACCATTCTGCTTCTTTCTCTCCGGGTGAATGTAGACATTGATTAGGAGAAGTTTTGTGACTTGTTCCTTGCCGCTTACCTTGGTCACTAGGATCCAGTTTGCCCCTGTGTCTATTTCTTCTGATTTCCAGTTCAGTTTTTGAGTTATATAAGTAGATAAGCCCCCTCTCGGATGGCCATAATTTGAGTATCTTTCTGCGAGGCAATGATGTTCAATGAAACCAGGTATTGAGGTTGCCCTCATGTTCCATGTTTCCTGAAGCAAGATTATTTGTTGTTGCATTAAAAAGGTTGCGGTACCTTGATCTTGGCCCATGTCCCTGAAACCATGCACATTCCAAGAACAGAGCGAGATGTTAGTTAATTTGTTGCTTTCCCTTGCCGGTCCCGGTGTTTGTATTCCTTGGTTAGGAGTGCTTATCATTCAGCGTTTTGAAGATCCAGGCCCAGTCCTTGATTTCCTGCAGGCTTCCCCCGATGAAGCCCAGGCTTTCACTATTGGGGTGCCTATTGTTTTGCAGGGACGTTGTCGGTGAATTGGAACGTGCTCCGCGTAAGCATGTATGTTGGGATTTTCGTGGGCTTTTCTCTTCATTTGAATTGTTTAGAAAGGGATACGGGTACCTTGGGCATTGCGCTGCCTTAAGCCTGATTCCCCATGCCTCGAATCTTCCACTCATAGCTACAATTTTGTCCACGAGGTCCTTGGACGACCACGTTGTCAGCGACTCCTCTACCCCCCTTTGGGCTATTTCCTTAAATTCCACTGAAATTAGGTCAAGCGTACGGATTCCTTTTAGTTTGGGGATTTCATGGAAGAGTCTCAAGAGGTTTCCCCTGTTGAGCGTATCCTGGGTGCCTTTTAATGAGTATTCCGGGATAAAAGACAGCTTCAATTCAAATGAGTCAAAACCTATTTGCTTTACAGATGCTGATGGCGCGGTTTCGTTTCTCCCCCCTGATCCTGTGAGGTTTTGTGGGGGTTCTTTGCTGCTTCCTTGTTCATACTCCGCTGGGTTTTTAATTTTTACCTCTTGCCTGGCAGTTGGAGAGCCTAAATTATTTCAGGTCGTCGTCCTTATATGTGGGTCCGCTTGCTCCTGAACTAAAATCTTGCAGTGGCGATCCTTTCCCATTAGTATCACAGCAATTGATTTGAGGGGGATTTGAAGGCTAGTTGACAAAATGGCATCCGACCTGTTTTCTGGGTGCTGCTTAAGCTCAGCTAAGTTGGGCCCCTCCTGTGTCTCTGCTTGTTGCCAAACAGGTTGTTGGTCATTTTGTACTTTGCCGCCCCCTCGGGCTGCTGTATCCCGGCGATTGCTGGTTTTTCGTGTGTGCCACTTCATCCTGTTCGTTTTCATGTAATTTTATCTTCTTCATCGACCGGGTTTCTTTACCAATTTCTTTATCCTCAAGCAGCGGGCTTCTGACTCCTTGCTTATTTTGAGGCACAGAATAAGGTTTTGCCGTGTGCCTAAGACCTTGACTTTTTGCGAAGGAGGTCTGTGAACAGTGTGCTTGATTTCTTTCGGCACTTCCTGCCTCGGATAAGGAGCGAAACGTTGCTCTCATTTCCGTAGTTGGTTTTGCTGTAAAGAGTGGAAATAATTTAACCGGGGCAAGGCTTGGTTGTTTGTTATATTTCAGCCTGGCCTTCCTTGCGCGCTTTCTTTCCCGTTTTGTGATTTTAATTCCCGCCTCCGTTATTGGCTGTGATGTCATTGTTTGATCTTCACGTTGACTTTGGTTTGTCTCGAATTCCAAGTTTAGTTGAGCTTCGTTTTTGTTTTTTGTTTCCTCATTGTTGACTTTGAGTAGGTGGAAGGTTTGCTCTTGCGCAATCGGTTTTAGAGGTGTTCCTAGGTGGTAGATAATTAAGGACTGCTTTGCTGCCCCATGAATATCTTTTAGGAGTTCCGGAAGTATTGCCAGTTTCTCTATGATCGGGCTACAGTGGCATGTGGCTGGTTGGTTGTTTATGTCACTTTGCCTGTCTTGAGTTTCTTTTTTTGTTAATAGCGCTGTTATTACGTCTAGTTTTTTATTTGCTCCAGCGATGTGACTGGCCATGAGATTAATTAGATCAATTTGGACGTCCATTTTGTCTGGTTGAAAATGTAGTACTTTTATAGATTGTTACAGGGTATGAATCAGAGTTTCAGCCCATTTTGTGTTGTGATGGTCATCATTTTGTTGAGCCAGAGCTAACGAACCAGGGCTTGACCCGTTTCCGGAAGATATAGTTATTGGTGGTGACAGGATTAGTTGGTTGTTTATTATGCGACTATGGCCCTTCTCTTGTGGCTCTGTCCTGTTGGCATCCTGATTTCTTTGAGGATTCAGGGGGGTTGACGAGACCAGGATGGCTCTTCTTTGAGAATTTATTTTCTTTGGACTTGGGGTACGTTGCTCCTTATCCTGTCCCATCCCTTCTAGAGACTCCAAGATTTCAATTAGGTTCGCCTCACTTATGTTGGAGAACGTTTTACCGATCAGCGTGTCCTTTGAGGCTGCGCTTGCTGCTGATTTTATTAGATCTATTTTTTTCTCCTTTGACCATCTTATATTGACTCGGCACTGTTCCTTGTTTCCTTGGGGAAGATCGCCAGCGTTAGGATTTAGTATAAGTGAAGGATCATTTTGTTCCTGTATTGATCCTTCTACAAAGGAGCGAGATTTCCCACGCTTACTGCTTATCCCCACGGGGGCCTCTAAATCCAAGGGTTTTACTGGATCTCCGGTTTTAATTATTTTTACTTTTGCTCTGGTTTCTTTGTGAGCTTTGGGTTGTACTCCCTATTTTGTTTTAAAAGTTTGTCCGGGCATTTCAGTGGCTGCCTGGTGCACCTGAGCTGTTACTGATACCGTTTTCCTGCCCTCTGTCAGAGCCAACTGATTCTCTGGAAAAGTTATTTTGGTGATGCAATGTCCGACATTCCTGGGGTACCTCTTAGAGAGGGTTGTGATTTGGCCGGCTGTATTGGGGTTGGTAGCAGAGCTGATTCCTTTTCGGGGGCGTACATTGCCGCCACATAGTCTTTTGAGAAGAAAAACTTCTGAATCAATGTTTGCTGGGTCAGTTAGGAGTTTAACTTTATTGGTGGGGTGGGGACTGAGACCAGCCTATCCCTGTGGCCGGCTCCGTTTTCGCCGATGTTAGTTTGTAAGACATCCTCTTCTTGTGATTTAAGTTTTTTGTTTTTTGTTTTTGGCTCCTTGTTTCCTTCGCGGTCTTTCTGTAGCCCCCTGATGGATCGTTCCTGATTGCATCTGTGCAGAGCCCTGACACTATGTTTTTTTGGCGAACACCCAGGGGCTGGAGACAGGCATACACTTCCTTAGCGTTAACTGGGAGGTGTCGCTTTCTGGCGCTTGTTGCCTATAGCTCGCGGGAGATCTTGTAGTTTTATTGATTTATTGCCTGTTTCTTGCAACTGGTAGCTAGCTTAAGGGGTGGGTGCTGATGGGACAATTCGCTGGCCAGGAACCCAGCCCAGGTCGCAAATATCGGGGCACACAGGCACTTCAAGTCGGTCTGGCTGAATTGTTGACCTTCGGATTCTGCAGCTGCCGCTGGTGGTACCGATGTGCTCTGGCCGCTCCTCCTCCTCTTTATTACACGGGTCTTAGCAAGCCGTGTTCTGTGCTCCAGCCGCCCCTCCGCTTCCCTGCTGCGTCTCCTCACTGTGGCCGCGGCTGCCGCTGATGGTACCGGTGTGCCGGTTTGCTCCAGCCGCTCCCAGCCGCACCTCCGCCTTTCCGCCGGCCGTCCTGCAGACCCGCACTCTGGCAGCCGCCACAATCACACCCGTTCGGCCCTCGAGCTTGTCGCACCGCCGCGGGGATGGCAGAGGTGAGTGGTGGTGAGCGGCGGCAGTGGGGGGGGGGTTGTTTCAGGGCTTCTTTAGTCCTTGCTTTTTTTTTCGGAGCCTCAAGTCTCAAGCGGTTCCCCCGCGGCTCTTCTCCTCATCACAGCGTGGCAGCACAGCATAGTGCAGCGTTTGGCATCTGACGTCACAGCCTCCGACAGTCTCTCATCATCATCAGGCTGAAACTCCTCAGGAACACAGGCTGCGCAAGGTGATAGGTTGCGCCCCCCCACCCCTTGTTTCACCTCCTTGGTGCTGCCGCTGTTCGCCTTGCCGATTGCCTGCAGCTCAACACACCTACAAATGATTGGGAGGAGCTGCGTAGGATTTGAGGGGCAAGGGAGGGCAAGAGAGGGCAGGGGGGTAACAAGCAGCAGGTAGGTGAGTTTCCCTCTGCCCTACTCGGTTTCTAGTGGCTCAGAGAGTTCATAAGGCATAGATGGTTCTCCTGCGGGGGTTATTAGGCTCTCGCCCCATCCGCGACCCCTTCCTTGCAGCTCCTCACCTCACCTCTCTGCTGCTCGGCAGAGACCTCAGCTTTTCCTTTGCGGAACGCCTCCCCCGCAGCACCTATGCCTCTGCAGCCTCTGTAGCGTTTCCACGGCGTCTTCACGGCGCCTCCGCCTCTGCTTCTACTGCGGGTATCACTACCCTCGTAGAGAGGGAGGAGCGGAGGGAGCAGAGAAGGAGAAGGTCAGCTTGGCGTGCGGCGGAAGGCGGGCAGAGCTGAGTTTGTGGCTCTCCGCGTTCCTCGAGGTATGCTCAACAGCGCCTCCACAGTCTCCGGTTCAAGTTCCAGCATGCACAGATCCTGACAACACATGTGTGTTACATACAAACCAGCCCTAATTGTATTGAAACTTGAATGCACTAACTCTTTAGCGTGTGCGTGTGAAAGACCTAGGTCCTACAAAACTAATGTTTTGAGTGTTGATAATAGCTATGAGAGTATGCAATATTTCTGTATATTTTTCAAAGCATATTGGCATTAGTTGCGCTATCAAAAATAACAGAAATAAAGCAAATGGGAAACTTCAAATTTGCTGTCCAGAGGGCTACACGTTGGGAGAAACTTTCAGTCATTAAGGCTGGCACAGAACAAATCTGGTAGGAAGCATGTTTAGATACAGTTGCTTGCCCTTGGATATGTCTGACTGATGTATTATTTTTACAAGGACTCGGATATGAGAGCCTGCACAGCAACTACCCCCCCACCTCCATTGAGAATCATTGGGGAGAAATGTATAAATAGACCTGAGCTATTGGGATTGTTAAACATGAAGACTAGCGGCTTAGGGGAAATGCAAGAGAGGTATTTCTCTGACTGCAAAACATTACCACCGTTCTGGGTAGCTGTGGCTCAGAGCACTCAGGCTTTATCAAAGGAGCAAGTGTAAAGCATTTAGAAGTACCAAAACAAATCAATAACAAGAAAATGAAACACATTAAAAATCCAACACTGAATTATAAAAGAAGGTGCATTTCTTTTCTTTAAATAGACTCCTCAATGACAAAAATCCACCATAGGAATCTGGAGATATGAATTTTTATAGAAACAATAAATTGTAGCTTTTCAGTTGTATTCTACAGAAACTTGTGGTTTAGGTTTAGCCACAACATGTAACTTGAAAACTGCTGTAAGGGCACTCTTGTGGCAAGCATTCCTGGTAGGGTACCAGTCATAGTGAAAAATATGGTCCAACAGAACAGTTACCTCACACAAAAAGCAGGCTCCAGTCCAGTTCTAGCCTCTGTTGGCAAAACTTCAATAGAGTGGTCCTGATGCAAAGACTTCTACATGGTAAAGAGGCTCTAGGATGCAGAGCATGTTGAGCTGGTTTTGGGGGTCTGAGTTGGTGGTCTTTCTGTGGCCATGCTTGGGCTCATGAATATGGTTGGGCAACATTGGCCTCAGAGGTCAATGCCCTATGAAGTCCTGATGCAGTGCAGCATAAAATCAGTTGCTACTGGTCTACTTGTCACTGGATACAGAAAAAATAGTGGGTGCCTTTAACTTGCTGCAACTTTCGTGCTGGGTGACCAAACTGCATGCCAATAGCTCTCCCAGGTCCAGCAGACAAAGATGCAACTTCTAAGGGTCAGGCTCCTGTCTCCCAGGCTAGGCAGTCTGTGATGATTAGGTGATCTTGGCTACCAACTTGGCAAGGAAGGGTTCTTCAGCTTTTATAGCCCTTCAAGCTGTAACAGGGAGTGAAACAACTGACCCTTGGAGCCACCTTCTTTGCCTTAGGTTTGGGTATTACTTTTCCTGCATTGGGGCACAGCAGGCACAGTTCTCTCTTTTCTAGCCAAAGGAACAATCAGTGCAGTCAAGTCTTTGGTGCAGCATCTCTTTGCTGAGTCCATGAAACAGCAGGGCAGTCCTTCTTTGGTCCTCTCTGCAGTACAAATGTGATCTGAGGTCTGGGTGTCAGGGGTGCTCCTTTTATGCCCAGTTCTTACACTTGACGGATAAAAGGAGCACCCCTGACACCTGACGGATATGGTGACTAATTAGCCCAGAATGCACCATTTTGCCCACTACCAACATAGAGCTCACTAACTCATCCCAGAGCTGTGGCTTCCTGGAGGCTCCATGCCAATGGAAAAATCGGTTTGGCCACAGCTTCACCCTGTCTGCCCATGCTACCAGCCTATGCACTAAAACAAAAGATCAACCCCTCTCATGTGTAACTACCATTTGCCCTTCAGATACGACTTCCCCTCTTCAGGCTCAGATTTTGGACTCACACCATGTTTTGTGGGAAACAACCTTTACAACGCAAATTTTGCAACGCACTACCATTACAACACAGTCATTACAACGCAACATCCCTTACATCGCATGCCATTACAACGCAACCATTACAACGCATGACACTACAACGCATACAATTACAACACGTCATTACAATGCAGTCATTACAACGCATACCGCATAACACATAGTACCCTTACACTATCCAACACTTACCCTACTGTTGCACCCCCTGGAGTTAGAATAGTAATTTTTACCCCTACACTATCCAACACTTACCCTACTGTTGCACCCCCTGGAGTTAGACTAGTAAATGTTACCCCTATGCTATCCAATACTTACCATACATGCAATGTAATGGTATGCGTTGTAATGGTATGCGTTGTAAAGGTAGTATGCATTGTAATGGAATGTGTTGTAAAGGTAGTTTTTAGACAATTCGTTGTAATGCCTTGTGGCTTGAGGCTAAGCCTTGAGGTACCGACGGTTAGAGCGGGGCCTCGATAACCTGAGCACGGTCCAGGTGAGGTGAGGTCCAGTCCCCTGTCCAGATGGATGTTTTCTGCATCCACTGACATGGAGGATTAGCAGTTTGCAGGTTGTATTTATTCCAACTTATACTTAATAAATTTCATCATCACGTTTCTTATAATGTTGTAGTAGCAATACTTTGAGATCAGAGGCCCTGACGAAAGCCAAATGACTAATAGCCCGACTGGCTGAAACATGTTGGCCTTTTTTTCCGACAGTTATTTGTTTCCATTGTCGTTTGCACTGTTCTGGTTTTAATTAGGGGATGGGATGTGCCCATATTTTAATTAAAATAGCATTGATTTTTGGACACATCACCCTATTTTAATTCACCACATTGATATTTGTTTTTGCACTGCTCTTCACTATCATTTCAGCCATCAAAGATTAGCCATCAAAGATTAGCTGTTCTATGGTGGTCCATAAGTGCTTGCGGGCATGATCCATTCCACAAACTATTGAATGGTAATTGGTCTCGATGATCAAGGGACTTACCATATCTTTAACTGGATAACCATATGACATCACTGATCACAATGTCCATTTGATGGCAATCCACATTTGGTGTTTTGGTTCTTGTCAACCTGCACTGTAGCCATCTGTTCCCACACACTAGTTTCTTTCATTTGTTAGGCTTTTCTAGGTGACTTGAGCACTAACTTACCAGGGTGGACTTAAGGATAGCTTGCCAGTTAATGCTTATTTATATACAACAACTGTCACATACACTGCCTTTTATATGTCTAGTTTGTTGGACATGTATCATTGAGAAATATATTTATTCATCACCACACCCATAAAGAGATTCACTCACCCAAACAACTGTTTCCACATACAGTCTTAACCTCATACACCTATTAAATCAACTATTTACACATCTTTGGACAGTCACACACTTCCCACCCAACCACACACACATTCACTATTCCATACGAATACTCACTTAACTAATTAATAACTAATACAGACTTTCACATAGCTAGTAACCAACTTATGTAGTAGTTTCCACAACAGGAGATAGAGTGATATAGATATTCACACAGTTTAATCACTACCCTATATATTTAGTGAGACATTTTAAATTAGTCACTGAGACAGTCAATCACAGTGCTACTAAATCCTCCATCCAGACATGTATACATCCACTCAGTCTTCAATACAGATTCCTAGATATATAATACTTATTTAAATATCTAACCAAACCACATTCACTGGATGATGTCATCAGTGATGTAATCAGTGATGTCATTTGAGATGTCATCAGTGATGTCAACAGTGATATCACTTACCTTGAATAATATAAGCCCCATGGAATTCCCCTACCATATAGTGAAAAATATAGGAGGGTACGTATATAAAACATTTCGTGAGGATCCGCATCCTGACGAATGCCTTCAACCCACTTGGGTGGTAATATATGGCAGAAACATGTTTATATGGCAGATAGGGTAATGGTGTTGTTGCTTGCCCATATACATTGCTTTTGAAGTTTTAACTCTACCAAATGGGTTCCATAATAAAGACAGCGGATACCCACATAGACAGTTTTAATATTTTTTTCCTGCATGACGGATCCTGACTGAATGATTTCTTTCTTTCTTTTCCATATTCAGTTTTTCGCAGCGCTCCTCCCTGGATGTTGGCCGGCACCAGGGAGTTGCAGCGGCCCTATGATGAAGCATGCCACTCATTAAGTGGGTGAAGGCAGTATTTACACCCTTTTGGGATTCCCAGATTGGGACATTTATTACTAATCTTTCATTTTTCAGCTTTTACCTCTTGCATTTGTGTAAGTGAAGAATGGTTTTTCTGAATTTTTATTTGAACAAAACATTTTGAAGCAGGTGGGGACCAGTTGGCCCACGTCCTATAAGGTAATATACAATATAAATTGGTCCATGAGTTACCTTTAGGTACTAGTCCTTCTGGAGCACTGAGTAGTATAGTGATTTGGAGAATGAGGGAAGGCTCAATCTATCTTCCCTTTTTTCTGTGGTGCAAGTGCAGTTTTAAACTGCAATGTTGACCTGGCAAAGTAAACCTTTTCCCAGGCACAAATCTTCCTTTTTAATACATAGAAGTCACCCCCAGGGTAGGTCCTTGACAACCAAGAGTGCAGGATACAATGTATTTATAAAGTAGGACATGTACTTTTACGCTTTACATGTCTTGGTAGTGAAAAAATCTTATATTCTTTTTTCATTACTGCAAGACCTCTCTCCCATAATAAAACATTAAAATTGCCTTATTAAATGTTGTAAGTGTAATTTCCAAATGGGACAAGATAACCAGCTCATGTTTGCTGTCTCTAAAAACACAATTTAAAATTTTTATTTACAGTGACTTCAGACTATAAATTGTTCCATTCTGAAAATATCACTTTTAGAAAGTTGGCATTTTCCTTCCTTAGCCATTTAGTGCCTGTACCTGAGTGACATGACTGGGTGTAGCTGACAGTTGAGCTTTGTGTGTTCCTCCTAGAAAGCCACATACAATAGGGAGCTAAGGTGTGCCTGGATGGGCCATCACTGGCAGGATGGGAGGGAGGAGCTGGGCACAGCCCAACTTATACTTTAATAGGCTGTCCTGCCTCCCCATAAAGGACTACATACCCACTGTATTTAGCCTGAAACCAGGGCAGAGAAGGTAGGATGCCTGAGTATTTCATAGGAAACTTCCAGAAACATCTTCCCCACTTCAAGCGCACATCTGGGTGTAAATACTAGACCTCACACAACACCTCTTCAGTACACTTCTGGACATTTGCAAACTCTGCCAGGAAGAAGGATTGCTGTGAGGGTACAAAGACTGTCACTCTGCCGGACTACTGTTCTAAAGGAACTGATGCCTTGCTGTGCTGGCCGGCTGCCCTCTTTCTTGCCTGGAGAAGAAAAATTGGACCTTCAATTCCACCTTGAACCCAGGACCACAGAGTGACTCCAAGGGCTAGTTTTCACGACCTCCTGAACTGTGCCTCAGGGACCTAAAAGGCACCGAATCAGCTCTTAGACCCAGCTACCATGAGTTTCTGTCCCCCAAGTGGTGCTCTTCAGGTCTGGGCCCTTGGTGTGGCTCAGAACTCATATAATCAAGCTGCTGGCTCTTCGTGACCATGAACAGTCCAATTCACACCCAGATTGTGCAACTCACACCTAAATCCAGTGTCTTTTGCCGCCTGCCCAGAACTATGCACAGCAGCATTGACTGCCTGCGATGTAACACCAACACAAAGCTTCAGCCCCCTGTCATTGATGCCCGGCCTGCTGTTTGCGCCATGCCAACAGCCATCCACAACACTCTCCTGCTCTCTGTGACCCTCTCTAATGCGAACGGACTCTTGGCGCAAAACTTGGGAAGGTAAACCTTCAGGGGGACTGGTCTGGGACTGTATCCGAACTGCACTCCATTGCGGTCAGTCTGAACCTTTGACTTTGACCCAGTTCAGCACAACCAGATTGCTGTGGTTGGCACTTTGTGCTTTTAGGTGTTATTTTGCCTATTATGCTTTAAAAAGTCATACCTCGATTTCTACTGATTGCATTGTTGTCATTTTTGTTTTGTTGTATTTATTAAATTCAACTCTATTTTTCTAATGAGGTGTGGGATACATTTTGTGTGGTGGTGCCACTGTTTTACTGTTTGAAGTGTTGCTCAAATACTTTATACATTGCCTCTAAGTTAGGCCTGACAGCTCTGTGCCAGATTACCAGCAAGTTGACAATAGATTAATTTGAGCTTGGCTTTTGCCTTACCCTGACAAGGTTTGTGGTTGCTGCTTGACAAGACCTCACACCCCAGTCAAGCAGTAACACTACAATTCCGAATGTAGGAGCAATTCAAGTTTAATTTCTCGAGTGGCCTTTTCGGTTTTTCAAAACCATTTCTTGTCTGATCGATTTGAAGCTACACCTGCAAGCAGGGTATTTAAGCTGGCTAACATGGAGTCCTACACTATGGCCCAGCTCAAGGACTTCTGTAAAGAGAGAGGACTTCCAACCAAGAGCACTTACAGCCAAGAGCACCACCGGAAGGTGGAATTAAGGTGCTGAGCCCAGCAGTCATTTTCTACAGCAACTGAAAGAGATGAGGAGATGAACAGGCAAGGAGAGGATTTAGATCTCCGTCCTGACGGCCAGCAGCCTGCTGAAGGGGATAACTAGACCACTGATTTGGAGTTACTTGCAAGGGCAGGGATCAGTGCATCTTCCTGCTGCCTGTCCTGAAAGGAGCTGGCGTGAGGAGGGAGGAAAGAGAGTTCAAGCTGGAGATTGGCAGATTCAGGATGGAAGAGAATAAACTGGACATGGAGGCAGAGCAAAAGAGGCCTTAGACTGAGAGTACCTTGGGAGAGACAAAGTCATTAACAGCTCCTGAACTGAGTTTGAAAGTGCTGGATTTATGGCCATGCAGACTAAGTCCAACAGTAATGGTGGTAGCATACCTGCAGTGTCAGGAGAAGACAAAAAAGGTCCTCATCCCCATAGTTTGGTGCCCAATTATGTGATGGCATTGCCAAATGTTTTTTTGTGTACGAGGTAGCCCTGAGGGTTCACAAGATCCCAGAACAGTACAGGGTGGTGTTGTAAAACACATGTCCATAGTGGCACAAGACACATTTATTACTTTAGAGGTTGGGGACCAAACTAGGTACTCTCCCATTAAATCCATCTTGACTGCTAAAATTGGGCTAACCCCTGTAAAGTAAAGCCACAGGTTCAAGGACAGCCAAAAGCTACCCAACCAGTCCTGGGGGATTGCAGGGCTTTTTTAGTCCTTGCTTTTTTTTTTTTTTTCGCGGAGCCTCAAGTCTCAAGCGGCTCCCCAGCGGCTCTTCTCCGGTAACCTCCTCGCAGCGTGGCAGCACCGCATAGTGCAGCGTTTGGCATCTAACGTCACAGCCTCCGACAGTTTCTCATCGTCATCAGGCTGAAACTCGTCAGGAACACAGGCTGCGCAAGGTGATAGGTTGCGCCCCCCCAGCCCTTGTTTCATCTCCTTGGTGCTGCCGCTGTTCGCCTCGCCGATTGCCTGCAGCTCAACACACCTACAAATGATTGGGAGGAGCTGCGTAGGATTTGAGGGGCAAGGGAGGGCAAGAGATGGCAGGGAGTAACATGCAGCAGGTAGGTGAGTTTCCCTCTGCCCTTCTCGGTTTCTAGTGGCTCAGAGAGTTCAGAAGGTGTAGATGGTTCTCCTGTGGGGGTTCTTAGGCTCTCGCCCCTCCGCCACCCCTCCCTTGCAGCTCCTCACCTCACCTCTCTGCTGCTCGGCAGAGACCGCAGCTTTTCGTTTTTCGTGCTGGTTGCCGCTTGTGATTTGTGGCTTCAGGCTCGCGGGTTGCGGAACGCTTTCCCCGCAGCACCTACGCCTCCGCAGCCTCCGTGGCATTTCCATGGCGTCTTCACGGCGCCTCCGCCTCTGCATCCGCTGCGGGTATCACTACCCTCGTAGAGAGGGAGGGAGCGGAGGGAGCAGAGAAGGAGAAGGTCGGCTTGGCGTGCGGCGGAAAGCGGGCAGAGCTGAGTTTGTGGCTCTCCGCGTTCCTCGAGGTATGCTCAACAGCGCCTCCACAGTCTCCAGTTCAAGTTCCAGCGTGCACAGATCCTGACAACACATGTGTGTTACATACAAACCAGCCCTAATTGTATTGAAACATGAATGCACTAACTCTTTAGCGTGTGCGTGTGAAAGACCTAGGTCCTACAAAACTAATGTTTTGAGTGTTGATAATAGCTATGAGAGTATGCAATATTTCTGTATATTTTTCAAAGCATATTGGCATTAGTTGCGCTATCAAAAATAACAGAAATACAGAATGTGACTGATCACAATGTCCATTTGATGGCAATCCACATTTGGTGTTTTGGTTCTTGTCAACCTGCACTGTAGCCATCTGTTCCCACACACTAGTTTCTTTCATTTGTTAGGCTTTCCTAGGTGACTTGGGCACTAACTTACCAGGGTGGAGTTAAGGATAGCTTGCCAGTTAATGCTTAATTATATACAACAACTGTCACATACACTGCCTTTTATATGTCTAGTTTGTTGGACATGTATCATTGAGAAACATATTTATTCATCACCACACCCATAAAGAGATTCACTCACCCAAACAACTGTTTCCACATACAGTCTTAACCTTATACACCTATTAAATCAACTATTTACACATCTTTGGACAGTCACACACTTCCCACCCAACCACACACACATTCACTATTCCATACTAATACAGTCTTTCACATAGCTAGTAACCAACTTATGTAGTAGTTTCCACAACAGGAGATAGAGTGATATAGATATTCACACAGTTTAATCACTACCCTATATATTTAGTGAGACACTTTAAATTAGTCACTGAGACAGTCAATCACAGTGCTACTAAATCCTCCATCCAGACATATATACATCCACTCAGTCTTCAATACAGATTCCTATATATATAATACTATCTAACCAAACCACATTCACTGGTTGATGTCATCAGAGATGTAATCAGTGATGTCATTTGAGATGTCATCAGTGATGTCCACAGTGATGTCACTTACCTTGAATAATGTAAGCCCCATGGAATTCTCCTACCATATAGTGAAAAATATAGGAGGGTACGTATATGAAACATTTCGTAAGGATCCGCATCCTGACAAATGCCTTCAACCCACTTGGGTGGTAATTTATGGCAGAAACATGTTGATATGGCAGATAGGGTAATGGTGTTGTTGCTTGCCCATATACCCTGCTTTTGAAGTTTTAACTGCCAAATGGGTTCCATAATAAAGACAGCGGATACTCACTTAGACAGTTTTAATATTTTTTTCCTGCATGACGGATCCTGACTGAATGATTTCTTTCTTTCTTTTCCATATTCAGTTTTTCACAACGCTCCTTCCTGGATGTTGGCCTGCACCAGGGAGTTGCAGCGGCCCTATGATGAAGCATGCCACTCAATAAGTGGGTGAGGGTAGTATTCACACCCTTTTGGGATTCCCAGATTGGGACATTTATTACTAATATTTCATTTTTCAGCTTTTACCTCTTGCATTTGTGTAAGTGAAGAATGTTTTTTCTGAATTTTTATTTGAACAAAACATTTTGAAGCAGGTGGGGACCAGTTGGCCCACGTCCTATAAGGTAATATACAAGATAAATTGGTCCATGAGTTACCTTTAGTTACTAGTCCTTCTCGAGCACTGAGTAGTATAGTGATTTGGAGAATGAGGGAAGGCTCAATCTATCTTCCCTTTTTTCTGTGGTGCAAGTGCAGTTTTAAACTGCAATGTTGACCTGGCAAAGTAAACCTTTTCCCAGGCACAAATGTGCTGGCCTGCTGCCCTCTTTCTTGCCTGGAGAAGAAAAATTGGACCTTTAATCCACCTTGAACTCAGGACCCCAGAGTCACTCCAAGGGCTAGTCTGCTGACCTCCTGAACTGTGCCTCAGTTACCTAAAAGGCACCCGAATCAGCTCTTAGACCCAGCTACCATGAATTTCTGTCCCCCAAGTGGTGCTCTTCAGGTCTGGGCCCTTGGTGTGGCTCAGAACTCATATAATCAAGCTGCTGGCTCTTCGTGACCATGAACAGTCCAATTCACACCAAGATTGTGCAACTCACACCGAAATCCAGCGTCTTTTGCCGCCAGCCCAGAACTATGCACAGCAGCATTGACTGCCTGCGATGTACCACCAACACAAAGCTTCAGCCACCCCGTCATTGATGCCCGGCCTGCTGTTTGCGCCATGCCAACAGCCATCCACAACACTCTCCTTGCTCTCTGTGACCCTCTCTAATGCGAACGGGACTCTTGGCGCAAAACTTGGGAAGGTAAACCTTCAGGGGGACTGGTCTGGGACTGTATCCGAACTGCACTCCATTGCGGTCAGTCCGAACCTTTGACTTTGACCCAGTTCAGCACAACCAGATTGCTGTGGTTGGCACTTTGTGCTTTTAGGTGTTATTTTGCCCATTATGCTTTAAAAAGTCATAACTCCATTTCTACTGATTGCATTGTTGTCATTTTTGTTTTGTTGTATTTATTAAATTCAACTCTATTTTCTAATGAGGTGTGGGATACATTTTGTGTGGAGGTGCCGCTGTTTTACTGTATGAAGTGTTGCGCAAATACTTTATACATTGCCTCTAAGTTAGGCCTGACAGCTCTGTGCCAGATTACCAGCAAGTTGACAATAGATTAATTTGAGCTTGGCTTTTGCCTTAACCTGACATGGTTTGTGGTTGCTCCTTGACAAGAGCTCACGCCCCAGTCAAGCAGTAACACTACAATTCCAAATGTAGGAGCAATTCAAGTTTAATTTCTCGAGTGGCCTTTTTGGTTTTCCAAAACCATGTCTTGTCTGATCAATTTGAAGCTACACCTGCAAACAGGGTATTTAAGCTAGCTAACATGCAGTCCTACACTATGGCCCAGCTCAAGGACTTCTGTAAAGAGAGAGGACTTCCAACCAAGAGCACTTACAGCCAAGAGCACCACCGGGAAGGTGGAATTACAAAAGGTGCTGAGCCCAGCAGTCATTTGCTACAGCAACTGAAAGAGATGAGGAGATGGACAGGCATGGAGAGGATTTAGATCTCCGTCCTGACGGCCAGCAGCCTGCTGAAGTGGATAACTAGACCACTGATTTGGAGCTACTTGCAAGGGCAGGGATCAGTGCATCTTCCTGCTGCCTGTCCTGAAAGGAGCTGGCGGTGAGGAGGGAGGAAAGAGAGTTCAAGCTGGAGATTGGCAGATTCAGGATGGAAGAGAATAAACTGGACATGGAGGCAGAGCAAAAGAGGGCTGAGACTGAGAGGACCTTGGGGGAGACAAAGTCATTAATAGCTCCTGAACTGAGTTTGAAAGTGTTGGATTTATGGGCATGCAGACTAAGTCCAACAGTAATGGTGGTAGGATGTATGACATTACAACGCATGCTTTTACATCGCATGCCTTTACAACGCTGTTTTTACAACGCATGCCTTTACAACGCATAGGGCTTTGGGGTGCTGGATAGTGAATAGTTTAATTTACTCTTCCAACTCCAGTCCCCGTGGATAGTAGGGAAGGTGTTGGATAGTAAATTAAATCTAATCCCTATCCTAGAGCGCCCCCCAGCGCAATGCGTTGCAATGGTTTGCGTTGTAAATACCGCGTTGTAAAGGCACTACATTGTAAACGTTGCGTTGTAAAGGTTGTTTACCATGGTGGTAGCATACCTGCAGTGTCAGGAGAAGACAAAAAAGGTCCTCATCCCCATAGTTTGGTGCCCAATTATGTGATGGCATTGCCAAATGTTTTTTTGTGTACGAGGTAGCCCTGAGGGTTCACAAGATCCCAGAACAGTACAGGGTGGAGTTGTAAAACACATGTCTATAGTGGCGCAAGACACATTTCTTACTTTAGATGTTGGGGACCAAACCAGGCACTCTCCCATTAAATCCATCTTTACTGCTAAAATAGGGCTAACCCCTGTAAAGTAAAGCCAAAGGTTCAAGGACAGCCAAAAGCTACCCAACCAGTCCTGGGTTGATTTTGTAGTCAACGTCAGCAAGACACTGAATGATTGGGTGTGGGGAAGCAAAGTTAATGACTACAGTGCATTGCACAATCTAACCAAGAGAGAGCACATGCTCAGTATTTGTTTTCCATAGCTGCACTAGCACCTAGTTAACAGCAAGCTGACTGATCCCAGGAAGCTCACTGAGGAGAGTTAACTTTGGGCCAGCACCATGTTGTCCAAAAAAGTATCTGGGGAGACTCCCACAAGGGTGGTCAGGGGTCCCGCTAGAAGAAAGTGAGGAAAGAAAAACTTAAAAATAAGGAGTTCTAAAAAAACACAAATTAATTCCCAAGGTAGCAGTGGTAACCAGTCCCAGTCTGAGCCTAAATAAGGGGTTCTTTGATAAACAGATAGGGGGTTTGTACTCCAATGCACAGAGTGGTACAAATATGGGCACTCCAAGGCAAACTCCAAGTGTCCTAAAAGGGCACAGCCCCCCACCATCGGGCAGACAACCGGGCTGGTGAGTGTAGTGCTTGGGGTGGAGGTAGTTCCGGTTAGCTTTGGGAAGCAGACAGAGGTGAAAATAGTTCACATGGTGGATAAAGGGATGTGCAAAGGGCCTATATACCTGTAAATACATCTAGGTACAGGCAGTGGGTCACCGTCAATTGGCAAAGTTAGAGGCTCTAAAGGACACAGGTGCCAGAATGACTACTGTGAGGTGTCCTCAGAGCAGGTTTTCCCTAACAGAATCCACCAAGTCATACTCACCGACAATCATGAGAGTTACCCATGGCTCTGGTTCCCTTTGAGTGGGGGGTGTCTCAGGGTCTTGAAAAGTAGCTTTGAGCCCTGCCGTGCCTACAGACTTTCTGTTGGGCAATGACCTGGAGCACACTATTTAGAGGGAGGTAGAGCTCATGTCGCACTTGGAGATGTTGAAATTGCCTGAATGGGCCTGTTGGACCACAAAGTCCATGGCTGCCCTTGAATAGAGTAAAGGGCATACGGAGTCTAGAACAATGACCCAGATAGCTACCAAGAAGGAGAGGGACAAGGGGCATAGGAAACCAGCCCCAGGAAGAGGTTAGAAGGTCACCTAAAGAGGATGCCCCCGAGCCAACAGGGGAGGATATTTCCCCCAGGGTGACCTGGCTGAGCTTGCTGGTTGGCAAGTTGAGGGTGAGCCACCAGAGAGGAATTCTGAAGAGTGCCGAAAGAATGCCCCACTCTAGAGGGCTTGAGGGAACTAGCTGAGGCCCAGGCAGCAGGTGACATCTATGGAGATCACCTGACCTTTTGGAAGAATTACCTCATATATAGCGGTCCTAAGATTCATGTATCTGGGGCAGCTCATTACAGGACCTTCCTACTGGGTTTGGCTCACGTCATACCCCTGGCAGGATCTATGGGGCAAGACCAGACCTTCACCAGGCTTGTTGCCCACTTAAATTGGCCGCAGATGAAGACAGCCTTGGATGCATTCTGTAGATCTTGTCCCACCTGCTAGGCCAATGGGAAGTCTGTCATTGGCACTTCCTTTGAGTGAGTAGCCATCAACATTGTTGGACACTTGGAACTCATAACAGCTTTAGTAATCAGGTTCCTCCTGGTCTTGGTGAACCAACCCACTCGCTACCCAGAGGTCTTCCCTCTGAGGTTGAGGCTAAACCTACAGGAGCCAGGGCAGTGAGGCAATCCCCAAGAGGTAGTGTCTGATTGAGGAACTAACTTCGTGTTAGCGTACATGAAGTCCTTGTGGGATGAGTGTTGACTAACAGTCTTGTAACAGTCTTGTGGAGAGATTCAACAAGACCTTAAAGAGCATGAAAATAGAACTACCTGAGCCCATGAGGCTCAGGTAAAATTTCCTCCTGCCATGCCTTCTCTTTGCTTACAGGGAAGAGCCACAGTAAGGGGTCGGGTTTAGCCCCATTTTAACTCCTCTATGGCCAACCTGTTAGAGGATCTCCTAGTCTTGTGATAGAGGGGCTGGTGCACGCTCCCAGAAAAAAACATGATATGGTCAGCTATATTGTGGCCCTCTGCAACCAGATGCTCCACTTCTGAAAAAGGCAAAAAGTTATCTTGAGGCCAGTTGAGAAGTAATTAACTCTTTCATGACCAGAAAATCACTCAGGTAGAGTTTTAACCTAGCCAGAAGGTGTGGGTTATGGAGTCTGTGGAGCTCAGAGCTCTCCATGATCACTGGGCAGGCCCATATATGGTGAAGGAGTGGAAAGGGGAGTATACCTTCTTAGTAGATCTCAAAACCCCTAAAAACCCTGTAAGGGTGCTCCACATGAACTGCCTCAAGCCACACGTTGAGAGGTCAACAATGAGCATGCTCCTGGTAACAGATGAGGGAGTGGAAGAGGAGAGCGAGTCTCTCTCTGACCTCATGTCTGCCTAAGAACACGATTTGTCAGTGGAGGTTGTCAGCCTCTCCCCTTCTCTGACCCCAGAACAGCAGAGTAAGTGCTGTGAGTTATTGGGGCAGTTCACTTCTCTGTTCTTTCTCACCCTTGGACTTACACACTTGTGCATCCATAACATAGACAGTGGAGATAGTCCACCTGTTAAAATAAGATTTACAGGTTTTGAGAAAAAGGGAGAGCCAGTATCAAGGAGGAGGTCTCCAATATACTGGTGTTAGGGGTGATTCATCCCTTCAACAGTCCCTGGTCTAATCCCATGGCGCTGGTACCCAAGGCTGTCCCACCGGGCACCACTCCAGAACATAGGCTCTCCATGAACAATAGGTGTCTCCGAACTATTGTGAAGACTGATGAACATCCCCTCTCCAAGCTGATAAGCTCATAGACAGGCTGGGTGCTGCCAAATTTCTTAGTTCTTTTGATTTAACAACAGGAAACTTGCAGATTGCTCTGACTGAGGGGGGGGGGCAAAAGAGAGATCTGCCTTCTCAACCACGGAGGGCCACTTCCTGTTTAGGGTAATGCCCTTTAGATTGAAGAATACCCCTGCCACCTTTCAGTGGCTGGTCAACAGGGTCCAAGCAAGGAAGCAGGCATTCTGTGCCGCCTACCTGGATGACATAGCTGTCTACAGATCCAGGAGGGAGGAACACCTGTACCACCTCCAAGAGGTTCTTTAGGCCGTATTGCAGGTGGGTCTGACTATCCAGGCCAGTAAATGCCACATTAGGCAGGCTACTGGGGTTTATCTGGGCTACATAGTGGGCGGGGGCAAGGAGCACCCTCTCCAGGCCAGGATTGAAAATATCCTGGCAACCCCAAAAGAGAGACTGAGGTGAGGGCCTTCCTGAGCCCTATGTTTGTATGTATATATGTGTATGTCGATAGCTACTCTGTAGCTATGGTGAAGTCAGAGTTTCTACTAATAAGCCATTTTGTTCACTTATTTTCTTTTGCTATTGTCTTTGGTGCCATTTGCCAAATTTTCAAAAAAATGTCCCTACAATATAAATATTGTTTAGGGTTGGCATGGCAAGTTTCACTCATACCCATTCAGGGGTGATAAGGGAGTAAAGGGGGTCATAAAAATAGTGTTTCCTAATTTTTATGGAATTTGAATCTTTGGTCTTTTAGAGAAATAAACGCTGAACTGAATCACAGAACAATTTGCATGAAACTAGATCTTTAACAGTAGAAGTGCTTTTGTTTGGTTTGGTCTTAATACTTTCAGTAGTTTTTGGGAAATTAATCTTACCATAATGTTTTGGCAGAGGGCCTGGAATGAGAATAGGCCCTGAAACTATAATGTGACAAGGTCCTGCACTACCCTACTTGTGAATCCGCTTGATGGACACAATGGCGGACCTGTGGCTATACATAAACAAAGTGGAATCCACTCAGGTGATAGTGATCCCTAAGGTGATGGGGAACACACAGTGTTGTTTAAATGCCCCTCACACACCAACAGGCCCCTTGGTGTCATGCTTCATCATCGGGGCCTTCGCACCCCTCTACGGGATGCGGCGTGCTACGACTCGCGAATACGCAGGAGCACTTGACGTGAACTATGTGTGGGGGTGTGTGTTTTTAACAAGGATGTGAGTGAGGTGAGGTGAAAAAAGTGGGTGGTTAAAAAATACCTGGCACGTGGGAAGAAAAAAACTTTATTAAATCCCCGGCTGGTATTATTAAAATTTAAAGTGCAGAGCGTGGTTATAAAAAGATACGTATTAGGGTATCAAACCACTGTATTAAAAGTCAACATGTTTCGGAGGTCAGAGCCCCCTTCTTCAGGACAAGGGTGTATGCACTTACCCTCCCCTTACTCACATGTAAAATGTAAAAGTGAAAAATAAAATTACCACAATGTGTAATGTTCCTCACAATGTTATATGTAAGTGAGTGTAGTTGCGCCCAGTTGGCGTAAGAACCTGTGGAAACAAAATCATATATAAACAGGCAGTTTATCACAGTTTTAGAGGAGAAGGATAATGCTTCTCTGAAAAAACATCAGGTGAAACCAAAAAATAATTGGAACCTGGAAGAAGAAAGAAAAAAGACACTACACACATATACACACGCATACCAACACAAATTGCTGCTCAGATGGAATATGAGCAGAACAAAGAGAACAAAAGATCTTACTTAAAGTTCACAACTAGAGGACTTCATGAGCCTTTAACGTATATTGGGGAATCCTTTCCTAATCAGAAACCTAGGAAATCAAAGGTTCAGCAAATCAGTGGAAGAACTCAAGCATCTAAGCGCCACAAGAACAATGTACAACTGCTTCTCAAGATGGTCTCATAACGCACGGTTACAGCAAAAACAAATCGCCTGCCATCCCTCAACGCGGCTCCGATGAAGTGAGCAGTAGAGGGATTCGGGCCTTTAAATACGCTTGTCTGGGGGTAATTAGTGAGGGTTAATTGATTAATGCAAAACGGTACAAGCCCAAATACGGAGAGATATCACCAAATACCCGGTAATGCGCTAACGTCCTACACTGATCCTTCGTGCATGCGCACAACAGAGTACAGCCGGCGCATGCGCGATAGACTGATCTAATGCGCATGCGCACATGCAAACGCTTTGTACAAGACGCGAAGCTAGCGGTATCATATTGAAATGCTTGGAAGTGGATGGCAAGATCTAATGCGCATGCGCACCTGCAAATGCTTCGTGAAGGACGCGAGGCTAGCGGTATATATTGGAATGCTTGGAAATGAATGGAAAATGGCCTGTTTAAACCCAAAAAAACAAAAATAAAAACAAAAATAAGGCAGGGATAAGGTGTTATGGCCAGTAGACAAAAAGACGATTACCCTATTTCAGGGGTGTGCCTACCATTTCCGTAGTTGCTCTCACAGGTGTATTTCACATATAATAATTCTTAAGAGGAAATTTTTAAGAAAGACTGTGGTGAGAGAGGTCAGCTCCAGAAAGGGTTCAACATCCATCAAAAATCGATGGTACCGCGTTGAGCTGATGTGTATAACCCTATTGGTCCACAAACAATTATTAAGTAACCATATGAGTATATTGACCAAAGCTCATTGTAAAGGGTGGGCAGATCGAGTGTTTATCTAAGAAGGTTCCATGGAATGGAATCATTCAGTCCAGTGGTGTCGGTCCCCAACCGAAACACCCACCGTTGTTCTTTTTCCAGCAGACCTGTCTCTGAGGGCAATTGTTCAATAACTGTCCACTGCAGCTCATTCACACAGTGTTGATTTTCAATATAATGGGTTGACATTTTGGTAGTTTGTTTCTTGCACCTGATGTTGCTCTTGTGTTCATTTAACCTGACCCTAACAGGTCTGGTGGTCATGCCCACATATTCCTTTCCACATGGGCAGGTAATTAAGTAAACTACATTTTTGCTGTTACAGTTAGTAAATGCCCGCTGTTCCCATGTGGTGCCATTGGAAAAGATTAGGTTCTGCGTCTTTTTTGTGAGGTGGCAGTTATTACAGTTTCCACATGGGTAGTGCCCATGTATGCCTTGCAACCTCGTCTGATCCTTGACCGGGGGGGGCGGTCGAGTGTGGACAAGTATGTCCCTCAAGTTCCTACCTCTTCTGTGTGCAAAGAGGGGTTTCTCCAAAGACAGGCCACCACTCGTTAAAGTGCGCCAATGTTTGTGGACCAATTTAGTCACTTGGTTGCTGACCGGGCTGTACGTGGTAACACAAACCGTCCTATTGGCGGCTTCCTCCCTTGGTGGATTGTCCTCCAAAAGGGCATCCCGGTTGTGTTACGTGCTCTGGTACAGGCTTTTTGGATCACCCTTTCCGGATATTTTCTCTGTCTTAACTTTGCACTCAGATCTTTGGCTTGAGTTTTGTATCTGGCTACATCGGTACAGTTCCGCCGTAGGCGGAGGAACTGCCCATAAGGGAGGTTCTCTCTCAGATGACGAGGGTGAAAACTGTCAAATCTGAGGAGACAGTTCTTAGCCGTTGGTTTAAAATGTGTTTCAGTTTTTAACATGCCTGCTTCGTGGTAGATATTCAAATCTAAGAAAACCATGTTGGTATTGGATGCCTGGTAAGTGAATTTCAAAAAGGCATTCTGATTGTTGAGCCAGTCGATGAAATCCGTTATCATGGTTGCATCCCCATCCCAGATAACCAGGACATCATCTATATACCTTCGCCAGGAACGAATCCTCGCCCTGTGTGGATTGTCTTGGTGCAGGATTTTGGTCGATTCCAAATGGTGGACATAAAGTCCAGCTAGGCCACTTTGTTTATGTATATGACTCGGGAGACTGAATCCACTGACTCTCTCTCTCCCCCCTCCTGTTAGTAGTTATGGACCTGTGGCTATGCCATGCAGCCAAACACCCATGTGTCCTACACCTACTGCACACAATTGTTCGCTTTCCATAATAGAGATTGCATGCAAGATCTCATCAACCTCTTAGGTCTACCCACAGTTGTGTCCTTCTGGTTGGATGTAGGACCTGAAGTTGTGCTGAATAGAACTCGCCTGTGGCATTCCACTCCACACAGTTACAAGATGGCCAGTTATCCTGCAATTGGATTTCCCAGGTGCACGATCACTGGACCTAATTTTACCAGCTGGAAATGTTGGCCAGTAAAATCGCTTTGTGAAAGGTCTGAATTGTGACTCGGACTGGTTTTCAAGCTCCCACCTGACTTTAAGTCAATGAAAGGAGTGAACATGTATGCATTTCTACCTCCTGCAAGGTGACCTCTTACCCTTTTCTCAGCCACCGGTCGAACACACCTCCCTTCTTCACAAACTTCACCACTGTTTTCTGACTTTTACCAGTTGCTCAGAGCATAAGATCAATGCATATCTTAAACCACAGGGAACTGGGAGTTCTGTGTGAAACTCCAGGCAGTAAATCTAGTTCCATTCAGTTATTCCTTACTCCGAGGGGTCTAACTTGTGAACACAGGAATATAATGTGGATATTTCAGACAGAATCTTTCATTCCGGTCACTGACAATCTACTCATGGAATTTCACAATACCTATAATCGGTGTGTTTCAGAGGCCGCCCCAAGAAACAAAGGTTGGTGAGGCTGGTGGAGGGAATGCGTGGGGAGCGCAGGAGAGTGTTAGAAATAATATATATATATATATATATATATATATATTTTAAATTTATGTTTAGCCACCGTCCGCCTCTAGCATCACATCGCACTGCCTCTCCTCTTCCTGGTCCCAGCAGCCCCTGGGACAGACTCCCATCCAATCCCTATGCTGCACAGCATCGCAGGGATTGGCCTGAGCAGGCTATAAATACATCCACTCAGGTCAGGGAGTCTGTGGGGGTTTTTACAGCCCAGCTGCTCAATGCAGCCGGGCTGAAGAAACCAAAGTACGTATGTGTTTATTGGTTGGCCGGAGATGACCGGCCAAACACACGTGACCACTTAGAGAGTGCACGTAGCACTCCTCCTCCCTCCTCCAATGCCTCGGCCCCGGCCCTCCCAGTGCCTGCTCAGAGACGGCAAATGCGAAACAAAACGATGCAAGAACATAGATATTGTTTCATTTGCTGGCTCTGAGCCAGGCAGTGTAGTGCCGCTCCACCGCCAGTGCGAAGGAGCTGCCGCTGCAGCGGCAGCCGGTCCATAGGGGCGCCGGGGCAGCGCCCCACTAGACAGAATAAACAACAAAAACTGCTCACAGGCAGCAAGAAATGTAAGCAGACGGCAGACGCAATTCGTCTGTTTACATTTCTGGCCTGTGCTGGTAGCTGCTTCACAGCCTGTACTGCGCATGACAGTCATTCAACAAGCGCACGCACGCAGGCGAGAGCAGCCAGCACTCCTACTGCGCATCTGCAAGGGGCGCTTTTTATTTAGCACTGCTACTCCATTCACATTACATAAGGCATGCTGCGCATGCCTAGTGTAGTGCAGGAGCCTGAAGATAGGATCCTGCTTGGGCGGTGACGTACAGTCGCCCCATGCCCTGTCACATGGCAGGATTCCTCCGAGTAGCCGCCCCCAGTCGGATCCAGTCTCATGATTTGCCACTTGCCATGAGAGGACTCGGAGTGCGACGCGGGACCGGCTGAGGAGATGCCTCATCCTGGTAAGTTTGTTTGTTTTATAATTAACCCCCCCCCCCCCGCGCCTACCCCGAGTCATGCCTTATCCTTGTAAGTTTATTTGATCCCCCGCGTACTCCGCCCCGAGTCATGCCTCATCCTTGTATGTTTATTTCCCCCCTCCCGCGCCTACCCCCGAGTCATGCCTTATCCTTGTATGTTTATTTCCCACCTCCCACCCCCGAGTCATGCCTTATCCTTGTAGGTTTATTCCCCCCCCCCTCAACCCCCTCCCACGCGTACCCACGAGTCATGCCGGCTGCGAGGTTCCACCCAGAGTGAAACCCTCCTTAGCTTTTCAAATGGCTAAACATCGATGCTTCTAGGGATATCTGAGACACACTGCCCTATTGATTTGGAATTAGACTCATCCTCCTTGCTCATGCGACGATAACGATTTATAAACAGAACTATGTTATCTATTTTAGAAGCCAGCGTTTAGAAATGTAAATGGACACAGGTTTTTTTTTTCGCCGCATCGTACAAGCTCTGAGTCTGCACTTTTCTGCATCATGGTGCCCCACTTATCACTGTCAAATAACTCAATTAAAACGATGGCCTAGTTCGCTGGCACTGACTAACCTTCTTCCAAACTATGCATTTGGTGGAAGAAAGGGAAGGCAGCCAAGTTGGCTTACATTTCTTGGTATTTAAGTAGCATAGCGTGCCCCTCGCACTGGAACTGAATTTGTAGATTTTGAGTGTTTTTATCCATCCCGGCTGCCACATCTTCAGGAAACGAGCTCCAAAGGCTAGGTACAAAAAACATTCAACCTGGACAACAATGTGAGAAACTGGAACATCGATTCTCTAGTCTAACTGTTTGTGATCTGCTGATAACAGGTTTACGTTGCACACCATGGTGGATATGTTTGCCTGAAGACAGTTTGGCATCCTGTATGGTACTTAGGAGGAAGTTGACAAACCTGCTGGTATGCACGTCCAGAGTGCACTCCATGTAGCTAAGCAGCACGTCCTGTTGTTGAAGTGATTCCCACCCTTCCATGTGCAGCTCTTCGTGCTGGGGCTTGTTTTGCCTGGTCTTGTCTATAGTTTGAAATGCCACTGGGACCAAGGATTAGAAAGTACAGCACAGCCCTCATATCTGATGCTGGTGCAGTTCTTCTGCAATGAGAAATGCGCAGAATACTGCAGGTTACAGCCTGGGTCCTCGATGGCATTAAGGTCTTCTTGGCTGTTTGTGCAATGGTCACCTTCGGTGATTTTTGTTGAGTTATGCTTTGTCCTGCCAGTATTGTCAGAATGTGCAAGGGGTGCCCCCCGGGTGGCCCAGGTTGCATGTTGGGAGGACGCACTCATTGCTTATCAACTGAATCAATTGATGCAGGGGCACGTCCCCTGTGGAGTGCGAGGGTGCTCTGGTGTAGGGGCCAGGTCTCATCACAGGTGTCTCCTTCACGTAAGGCAAGTAGGGCCTGCCACCTCCTGAGAGAAGGTATTGGCTTGCTCCTTTTTCGTCCTTCAGAGGGGCAAATCTGGTATTCAGGCTCCCACAGCACCACAGCATTCTACGGCTCTCTGGGTAGCCTGTCCAATGAGTCTCTGTTCCCCCGCAGCCCTCACTCACTGGTTACCAGCATCCACGCTCGCTACGGTGCAGCATGACAAGTTTACGCCTCACCACTTTCAAATGTCACCAGCCGCCACTGTGCCGCTGGTGCCTTGGTGTCTGGGTCTGAGGGACATCAACATACAAGGGTGCAAAACCTCTTCATTGTGAATCAGTTAATTCCTAGTCAAGATGTATGTTTCACTTCTCACTATCATTAACTGCCAATGCAGTAGGGACGTCTCCGATCACTCCATAGAGTCTTGAAACGCGTATCCTAACAATAACAATATTTACTTGTGTTTTGAGTACAGCATTCTCAGGTGGGTAGGTGGGGAAACCATCTAGCTTGGATTATAGTAAGTGTCTAAGATGTAGGTATTTAAAGGTGGGTTTCCCTTCATACGCCCCCACCCCCTTTACCACGCACCCCGACCAGCTTTAGTTTAGTAGCATAACACTTCCAAAAGAAGCCACGGGTGCCATTTCACCTGTTGCACTGATGGTTTGCCATTGCCACACGCCTGACGCAATGCCACTGCTCTGCCCCAATGCCACTGCTCTGCCCCAGTGGTCCGTTAGCGGCAGTCCAGTCATTACAGTAGATTACATTTGGACCACGAAATTCCCACGTGGACTCACCAATAATCGAGCTTTGTGTTGGCGTTGAGCAGCCCAATAATAACGTGGACAATTAGGGGCAGAGAATCTACTATCATGTTAGCTGCAATAGCTCCTATTTATCTAGTATTTTTTTCCCCGCTCAGACATATTTGCTCAATTTTCAAATAATGCCTGCTGGTTTCCTTGCAGTGTGGGGAATACTTTTTAACATATTATGACAGGTTTTTGGCAATTTCTGTCTGTCAAGCTCGAATAAAATCGCAATTGCTTTTTCTTTTATCAGAGTAGTTACTTCAAATTCCCCTAGATGTCGCTGTCTTATAACTGAATAATTTCTCGGTTCTATTGCTCTTCTCTGTATGCTTTTTGTATTCTATCAGATTTGAGATTATGTATCTAATCTATCACACTTTACTGAGTTTCTTTTGTTGGTATAGTAAATAAATTATTTTGTGTGTATGGATAGGGACAGTTTCAATAAGATGCTGTGCCTTTGATTGTCACTTTATATCAATGTGTGTTCCCGAAGGGCCCACATACAGTAACTGGCGAAACAAGCATCAGCACGAGTGCTTCACTGTCTTCAGAGCCAGTGGCAATCAAGATGAAATAGAAAAGCAAAACATAATAATAATTTCTATACTCAAAGGTGGGCTAACGCGCCTTGTCGCAATGGGCTACTCGAAAAGAAGAAAGGCGAAAAGGTCAAACATGCACTGCTACTTAAATACCCCAGACGTTTGGGATACATGTCTAACTTTATTTAACATTCTCAAAGAATTCAACATCTAGTCATGGAAACCTACACGAGTATGGAATGCTAGATGTACTCACAAGCATGCAGTTGCCTCATTCAGAATTGCAATCATGTACAATACACATGTGGAACTTAAAAGCAATGTTCATTAGCAAATTATTCTTGTTTCACCAAGGTTTTTTAGGTCGAGCATTCGAGACCTCGTGTATATACTTTAGTATATACCTATATGTGTATGTACTTTGTGGGTTCTGGAGATCATCCCTAGGACTTGTCTGCTTCCGCTTAAGGATTTTTTGTTCTGTTCAACTGCCTCTATTTAACTGTCTTGATGGAAAACGACCAGTAGAGGTCAGTAAAATACCAGAGTTGCTTTCTGCTGAGGGACTTTATTTTTTTTATTTTTCTTGCAACTATCTCTATTTATCTTTCTTGACAGAAAACGACCAGCTGAGGTCAGTAAAATACCAGGATCACTTTAGCATTCTGTAGATTCGAGTCCATAGAAATTGTCTTCCACGAGCACCTGTAGACAATAATATTTTTTTCAAATCTTGTATTTTCAGTGATATGACCACCGAAGGCCCTGATTTTATAGTAAAAACAGAGCTTTGGACTATAACATTCCCCACTAAAAGGCAATATTTCTCTCTATGTGTTCCCATACCTGGTGTGTCATGCAGTTTGGTGCTTATTTTACCTCCATGTTTAAGAACAGTAGATGTCTCAGCACCCAGGCTAATGTGCTGCATAGCTAAATACATATAAGGTCCCAAAGGCGAGACCAATTGCATTGTAAATGCTTGTTTTTTATTCAAGTGGTTAAACTCCGTCTTCTACATTCCCCTCCAATCCAATAGTGTATTTGCCTTTTCCCCTCTCTCGTGTGCACTAACTCCCACCCTTCAAAGGATTATGCTTCCGTGTATCCAGTGGAGGGGCAAAAAACATACACAATTGTTGTGAATATCACCCAATCTTTCAGGTTTGTAGCTGGTCGCTATGTCTCGCAGTGTCACTACTCTGAAATGCCCATAATGCCATCCCAACGCTTGTGAGTGCATCCACTCTATCAAACTGCTCTAGGGAAATCTTTTCATATTTCACAAATGTAGGGGAGAGTTATGCATCAGGCCTTCTGCAGAAGTTTCCGTCTAAAAAAACCCACCATTTTCTGTAAAACAAAATGTGCTGTGTCATACACATTAACCAAGAACTATGTTTTTCAATTCAGCACGGTCCTGTATATTCATTTGTGTTCCTAAGTTACACACGGGTAGTAAAATAGGATGGATGCAATCAATAAAATGACAGTTTCACTGCCTTCGGAGAAAGTGGAAATTGTATAAAACAGCAAACTGAAATATATTACTAGTTTCTATGCTCAAAGGTAGGCTCGCATACATTATCACAATGAACCGAACCTAGGGCCAGATGTAGGTAAATATATTTTACCGACTCATAAATACTGAATTTTACCGAATCGGTATTTATGAATCGGTAAAATATAAGGAGGGAGATGTAGGTAAATCCAGAAGTGGATTTACCGATTCTGTAAAAGTCGGTATTTACCGATTCGGTAAATACCGACCGGTAATGCCCATTCATTCCTATGGGCTTTGAAGCCCATAGGAATGAATGGGCATTACCGATTCGGTATTTTCACATGGGTGCAGGGGGTGTCACTTTGACACCCTCTAGCACCCCCAAAACAGGTTCGGGTGCCATGTGGCAGGCATACCTGCCCTAAGGGCAGGTCTGCCCGTCATATGGCACAGGTGTGCATGCACACATGTGCATGCACACCGGAATCGGTATTTTACCATCAAATTGAATTTGATGGTAAAATACCGATTCGGTAAGGCTTGTGGGACTCAGAAGAGTCCCACCTACATATCAAATTTACCGAATCGGTAAAAATACCGATTCGGTATTTTACAGAATCGGTAAATTTACCGATCGGTAAATTTACCGATTCTGTAAAAATATGCCCCCTAAATCTTAAATTCCATTTACCGGTCGGTAACGGCCGAATTCGGCCGTTACCGACCGGAAAATGCCTACCTACATCTGGCCCCTGGTGTGCTTTAATCTATATTTTATTAACCTATTCATGGGATATTACAAAAAGCAACAGATAGAATTTCTTTCCATCTACACAAAGTTTGTTGAGGTAATGTAAAGTTCCTTTTATGACATGGAGTCACGTATTCATGATAAAAATCCTTCTTGTATTGTTAATCTTTATGGACACATGTCAATCAGCCCAGCCAACACGTTTCGTCTATAAGGAATTCATCAGGGTTGGTCCATGCAAACAGTTATGTATATCCAATTGTTATTGATAATACAATAGTACAATATTGTGAATTCCCTCCTATTGGTCAAGGAACCAATGTGCTGTTCTTTACACTCCAGTTAAAAACATCTTTTTAATTAAATTCGATAGGCATCATCATCTATAAAACAGTGTCCCTCCAAGCAATAGACACAAATATTAAATGATCCCTGTGGGATTTGTGCAAAGGAATGTAAAAAAATATTCCACCGAGCACGCAAAGTCCTGTTGCCCAACGAATGTAATTTAAAAGATTTTTTTTTAATTGGAGCATCTCACCAATCAAGTAAACATGTGCTAGATCTGGGGGACTCTAATTGGCAGAGGTAAGTACCTTAGACCAAGTAGGGACCCTTGCTTCTAGTCAGGGTGAAGGAATACACACAGTAGATAACCCCTGCTCACCCTCTAGGTAGCTTGGCTCGAGCAGACAGGCTTATCCCCAAGGCAATGTGTATAATAAATGCACTTAACACCAACAATGATCCCCAATCCACCACAAACTGAGACCACACAGGTAAGTATATATATAAAAATATAACTTTATCTAGTTGCAGCAGTGAAAATCAACAATACACAATGGTTGCTTCTTTGGTAAAAGGTTGCACTTAATCTTGATGGTTGCACTTGTATTGGGAAGTTCTTATTGTAAAAGAACAGTCTCAAGTCTCTTTAAATCAGTGGTAAAAATAATATCACCGAACTATGCTCAAATCAGCTCTTTAAATGATTGGCCACAGCAATGCCAGCGTGTTATTAACTTAAGAACCAGCCCTTCGGCTAAATGAGCCCAAGCGGTGCGAGCGCGCCTCACCGTTGACTATTCAGGCACCACCGTGCCGAGCAGAGCAGACTTGTACTAAGCCCCGGCCGGTCCCGGCAGCCCTTCGCCCGCTCTCAGCACTTAAGGGAGCGGCGGGGAGCTAGCTCGGCTCTCCGAGCAGGGACAAACAGGCCAGGGGCAGAAATCACTCTTGTTGCTCCCTCGGCGAGGTCAGGTCACTCTTCCCCGGCTTCGGCGAACAGCGGCTTCCCCAGGGGTCCCGATGACGTGGACCAATCCCGTCGCGGCCTTCACGACGAGCCTCCTTTCTCACCCGGGAGTCAGCCAATAGCAGCGCGGCTCCCGGGGCAGGCCCTTTCTCACGTCACAGCTACTGTGGCAAGGCAGCGAATTAGAGCACGGCTCTCGGGGGGAGGCCTACGGCAAAGACCAATCAGAGCGCGGCTCCTCTCGTTGCTCGACCAATCAGGCCGCGGCCCCTTCGTATTTTTCTCCGCGGCTCTTGGAACAACTTCTGGTCAATTTCAGGCCCCCGGGCCGCGGCGGTGAATTGCGGGCAGATGAGTTTAACGCGCCCAGAGTCAGCAGGGCGATCTGAGTATCGCGAATCCTGACAGACGATTGATTCGTCCTGGCGATGCCTACGGGCTCCCGACCACTACCTCACATGTGCTGACGAGCACGTCGATACCACGGCACAGCAGCTGGAGGGCAGACGATTCTCAGTGCGGCGCTCTCAAGCAGAACAGAGGGCAGCCAGCGCTCCACACGGGCAGATGATCAAAGCTCTATGAAAACAGCCCATGATCTCTGCAGCACACAGCAGAGCTTTGTAGTCTTTGGCAACCTTTCTGTCCCTAAGTTACCAAACAGGAGGCCAGCTCTTCTCAGGCCCTTGGAGATACAGTTTTGAAGACACAGCACACAGCAAAGTCTGTTTAGGTCAAGCAGGCAGGGTCACAGCACACAGCAAAGTCCCTCTTCTCCTCAGCTTCAGTTGGACAGCAGAACAGGTCATCCCTTAGAGCACACAACAAGGCAATCTTCCTTCAGTTCTCCAGCGGTCCTTCTTCCAGCAGAGGTTCCTCTTGATTGTAGAATCTGCTTTTCTGTTGTCAGGGGTCCTTCTCTTATACCCCTAAAAGTCTTTGAAGTTCTTTGAAGTCTTTGTGCAAGTGGGCCCTGAGCCCGGTCTAAACCAGTTCTGGGTGTTGCTGGAGCACTGTGGCTTTCCTGGCTTCCTTCTTCCTTTCAGTGTGAGGGGCAGAGGTGACAGTTGCCCAGCGGGAGGTGGAGCCAGCATTGTGGCAGGCAGGCACAGCCCTATTCACTCTCAGGTGCTATCTCCGCCCACCACTCTAGTTGCAGATGCAGTCATTCAAGCACGGGCTGACTTAGACAATCTCCCGGTGGCTCCCCAGCCCCTGTCACCCTCAAACCAGGCAGTCAATCCACAAGCAGGCCCAGGCACACAGAAGAGTTAGACAAGAGAACAACCACTTCTAAAAGTACTGTTCTCAAACACAGAATTTAAAAACTCCCTTTCCTAAAAGATGTGTTATTAAATTCTGAATTCAGGGATATCAATCACTTATGTCCCATCTTGTTCCTATGAGAAGATAGGCTGATATCCATTGGGACCAGCCTCCCCCATTTTAGTCTATGGAGCAAGATATCCTTGTAGCAGTGAGCACACAAAATGGCTGCTGCTCACTACCAGAGCATGTTACCTGCACTAGTACATGCTCTACCTTTCCTATACACTGAACCCTGCCCAGGGGGGTACCTTGAGCCTTCCATAGGGGTGACCAATGTGTACATAAAGGGAAGGGTTAGGCCCAGCCAGTGGGGACACTGGCCAGGAGGACATGGCAGTTCACTGACTGCACACAGGCACTGCGGTGACAGGCCTGAGACACCATTTTAGGGCTACTTATGTGGGTGGCGCAATCAGCGATGCAGGACCACTAGTAGCATCTGTCATCACCAGCCCTGGCACACACAGTGCACTTTACCAGGGACTTCATGGTGATCCAAATATGCCAATCAGGTATACCCAATCAATATGATAATTTACATAGGGAGCACTTACACTCTGGCACTGATCAGCAGTGGCAGAGTGTCCAAAGCATCTAAACCAGCAAAAATGAAATCCAGCACAGCATCAAAAATACAGGAGGCAGAGACAAAAAGATGGGGGCAAACCACGCCAAGGGTGTCAGGTCTAACACGTGTCCCCTCCTGCTGAAAGTGGGGAGAACTACCCAACCTCTTGGGAGTCCTCATCACTAAGGCGGAAGAATCTGGACAGACCATCAGCGTAGGCGTGTTCTGTACCAGGGCGGTGCTCCACCGTAAAGTCCATCCCCTGTAGGGAAATGGACCACCTCAACAGTTTTGGGGTCTCACCCCTCATCTGCATTAACCATCTGAGGGGCCTGTGGTCGGTCTGAACACGGAAGTGAGTCCCAAACAGGTAGGGCCTCAGCTTCTTCAGAGCCCAGACCACAGCAAAAGCTTCCCTTTCAATTGCACTCCATCTCTGTTCCCTGGGGAGTAGCCTCCTACTAATGAAAGCTACAGGTTGGTCTCCGCCCTCTTCGTTGATTTGTGAGAGTACTGCTCCCACGCCTTGCTCTGAAGCGTCTGTTTGCACAATGAACTCACTGGAAAAGTCAGGTGCCTTAAGCACCAGTGCTGTGCACATGGCAGTTTTGAGGGCATCAAAAGCAGTTTGACAGGCCTCGGTCCAATTCACTTTCCTGGGCTGATTTCTAGAGGTCAGTTCTGTCAAAGGGGCCACAATGGTGCCATATCCTTTGACAAACCGTCTGTAATACCCGGTGAGACCTAGAAAGGCTCTCACCTCAGTCTGGGTCTTGGGGGGTTCCCAAACCAGAATGGTATCAATCTTTGCCTGTAGGGGCGCCACCTGGCCGCTCCCCACCTGGTGTCCCAAGTACACCACTGATCCCTGCCCTATCTGGCACTTACTGGCCTTGATAGTGAGGCCCGCCTTCTGCAGGGCCTTCAACACTTCACAGAGGTGTTGCAGGTGTTCCTCCCAAGTGGAGCTGAACACAGCAATGTCATCCAGGTATGCAGCGCTGAATTGCTCCAGCCCTGCCAATACCTGGTTGACCAGTCTCTGGAATGTGGCTGGGGCAATTTTCAACCCAAAGGGCATGACACGAAACTGGAAGTGCCCCTCTGGCGTTGAAAATGCTGACCTCTCCTTGGCCCCCTCAGTTAAGGCAATCTGCCAGTACCCTGAAGTCAAATCAAAGGTGCTCAGGTACTGGGCAGCTCCCAACCGATCCACAAGCTCATCAGCTCTGGGGATGGGGTGTGCGTCAGTCTTGGTGACCGCATTGAGCCAACGGTAGTCCACGCAGAAATGGAGTTCTGGAGGGCCACCAGGCGTAGCAGCTTTCTTAGGCACTAAGACCACTGGGCTAGCCCAGGGGCTGCTGGAGGGCTCAATTTCCCCTAGCGCCAACATCTTGGAAACTTCTTCCTTGATGCTGGCTCTGACCTTGTCAGCCACCCTGTAAAACTTTTGCTTCACAGGTAGACTATCTACAGTGTCCACATTGTGGACGCACCAGTTGGTGACACCTGGGATCAGGGAAAACAGGGGGGCGAACTGACCCAAGACCTGGCGACAGTCCCTCTGCTGTTCTGGGGTAAGGGTGGGCGAGAGGCCCACACCATCCACTGACCCGTCTTGCTCCTTGGTTGCCAGGAGGTCAGGGAGAGGATCACTATCCTGTTCTCCTCCAGCATCTGTAGCCATGAGCATTGTCACTTCAGACCTCTCAAAGTGGGGTTTGAGGCGGTTCATGTGCAACACTCTCAGGGACTGCCTGGGAGTCTTCATGTTAACCAAGTAGGTAACCTCGCTCTTGCGCTCTACCACCTCATATGGCCCGGTCCACTTGTCACGGAGCGCACAAGGCTCCACCGGCGCCATCACCCACACTTTCTGACCAGGGTGGAACTCAACCAGAGAGGTGTTCTGGTTGTACCATCTTTTCATCTCCTCCTGGCTAGCCTCCAGGTTCTCTTGAGCGAGCATCCTGAAGCGCTTGGTTTGGGTGCGGATGGCCAGCACATAGCTGAACACATCCTGAGGTGTTTTCCCACGGGATTTCTCCCACCCCTCCTTCACCAGAGTGAGAGGTCCTCTGACAGGGTGGCCATACAGCAACTCAAAGGGACTGAACCCTAAGGATTTCTGAGGCACCTCCATGTAGGCAAACAACAGGCATGGTAACAAGACGTCCCACTTCCGTCTCATGGGCTCTTCTAAGCCCATAATCATGCCTTTTAGGGTGCGGTTTAATCTTTCAACTAACCCATTTCCTTGAGGGTGGTAAGGAGTGGTGAACTTATATGTCACCCCACACTCCTTCCACAGAGACTTCATGTACCTAGAGATGAAGTTTGTACCCCGGTCGGAGACCACCTCTCTGGGGAACCCCACATGGGAAAAGATCCCGATTAAGGCACGGCCCACCATGGGGGCTGTGACTGTCCTGAGAGGGACTGCTTCCGGGTACCGGGTGGCATGGTCCACCAAGACCAGGATAAACCTGTTGCCTAAGGCGATCTTGGGGTCCAGGGGCCCCACGATGTCGATGCCCACCCGCTCAAAAGGGGTGCTCACCACAGGAAAGGGTTGGAGGGGTGCCACGCACTTCCCTTCGCTCTTGCCACTGGCCTGACAAGTTTGGCAAGACTTACAAAAGGCACCAATGTGCTTCTTCATCTGGGGCCAGTAAAAGTGGGTGACAAGCCTGTGATAGGTCTTGTCTTGCCCCAGATGTCCTGCGAGAGGCACGTCATGAGCCAGACCCAGTAGGAAGTTCCTGAAGCACTCGGGTACCACCAGCACACGGGCTGCTCTGGGCTCAGAGAACTTAGGCTCACTATAAAGTAAGTCATCCTCCCAGTAAATCAAATGTTCCTTGGACCCTAGGCCTGCTGCCTGGTCTGCAGCCTGTTGCCGCACACCAATGAGAGAAGGGCACTCCTTCTGAGCCTGGCAGAACTCCTCCCTGGAGGGACCACCCGCTTGCTGCCAATGGGTCAGCTCAGCGATTCCCCCAGTTCGGCCACCTGCTCCCCTGTAGGTTCCAGGGCATCCCCCTCAGGTTCTGCTTCCTCCTGGACCGTGGGAATGGCAGAGGCTGGTTTCCTGCGCCCTCTGCCCCTTCCTCTCTTGGCAGGTCCCTGGGCCATTGTTCCAGGCGCCAGTTCTGCTGATTCACCCCTACTAGCTGACATTGCACGTGTGGTCACACAGATCCACGCAGGCTAGCCCAACATCTCCAAATGAGTTCTGTGCTCCTCATCCTTCCATGGAGAGCTCTCCAGGTCGTTACCTAATAGACAGTCTACAGGCAAGGCATCACTGAGAACCACATCCAAAAGACCGGAGACTCCCTCCCACTCAAAGGGAACATGTGCCAACTTGCAGCAGAGGCACACTGAACTGTCAGCTGCCACCACAGGACGGAGTACATTGGGAATGATCTGCTCTTCAGACACCCACTGACACCTGACAGATGTCACGCTGGCCCCTGTGTCTCTCAGAGCCTCTATCTCTCTTCCATTGATGGTCACCTTCTGCCCGTATTTTTTAGTGTTAGTGGGCAGCAAGGTTTCCTGGACCATCTCTTGGTCTCCTAAAGAGACAAGGGTCATCACTGCTAACCCCTCCTCCCCACTAGAAACCAAATCACCTCCCAAAACTACACTGGCTAACCCTGGGGTTGGAGCACCAGTGGGCGCTGAGGTTTTGTTGGGACATTTGGGGGCAATGTACCCCACCTCTTTACATGCATAGCAAGTAGGCTGAGCTCTGTTGTCCTGCCTGCCCTTATGGGGCCAAGGCTTCTTAGGCTTGGGGGGTTGGGACTCCTTCTCCTTGGAACTAGTTTGGGGCCCTTTAGAAGACTCCTTACTGTTACCCTTGTCCTCCCCACCCTTCTGCTGGGGACCCTGTCCACCCTTGGCTGGGGTACTTACCACCCCCTTGTGGACCCTGGTGCTAGTCCAGCGGTCCACCTCCTTAGCAAGCTCACTTCGATCAGTTAACTTGCTGTCTAAAAGATGCTGGCGCAGCTCTGGAACACATACACTACTCAAGTGCTCCCAACTAATCAAGTGACACAACCCCACATAATCAGTTATTTTGCTGCCCTTTATCCAACCTTCCAATGCACGCGTGTACATCCTCACACACTCCACCCAAGTACTAGAATCAAGTTTCTTGAAGCTCCTAAACTTCTGGCGGTATTGTTCTGGAGTAAGCCCATACCTGAGGCATAAAGCCTCCTTCATAGTGGGGTAGGTTAAGGTACCTGCTGCTTCTAAGTGTGCCAAGACATCCCTCCCAGAGGCCTCAAAATGCTTCCACAAACCTGCCCCCAACTCTTCTCAGGCACTTCATTCATCTTTAAGGCAAGCTCATAGGATCTAAACCATGCATAGATATCCTCACCCCTCTGATAATTCTGCACCAAATCTTTGGGTATGTATACCTTACCCGCCTGCACTGGCTGTACGCTGCCACCATTAGAACTGGACTCCCCTTGTTTAGCTTTAAGGTCCAGCTCCCTCAGACTCAACTCATGAGCCAACTGGAGTTTCTTCTCCTCCAAAGCGAGAGCATTTCTTCTCTCCTCCGCCTTCTCCTCATTGTCAAGGTGAAACTTTGTCTCTTCTGCTTGGGTCTTGAGTTTAAAAAGCTCAATCTCATGGGCCCTAGCCCTCTGATTTTCCTCCAGCTCCTCTGGAGAAAGACCCCTACTGGAATGGTTTCTGCCAGCCCTAGAAGTTGGCCTATTCACTGGTAAATCCTGGGATTCAAAACCCATCACCTGTGCATCCCTCTCTCCAGTAACTTCTTCAGAATCAACATGTTTGGCCTCCCACCAGGCCCTTAGAGCTTTCTGTAGCTCTTCCTTGTTTGCGCTGCCCTTCACTGGGCATCCAAGCTGTTTGCAGAATTGCTTCAGCTGCTCCTTCTTATATGTGAGCAACTCCTGAATTTCAAATTACAATTCTACTCCTTCGTTTGCTGCTTTCTGAGACATGATGCTTCCTAGACTTTCAAAAATAGGTTTCACCAAAAAGAAAAAATCTTGTGCAATCTGTTGCTGCTAAACTAGGCTAGTGATGTACAAGAAATCACTGCAGGTCAAGTGCAAATATTAGTTAAAAAATCCACACCGCTGTCCAACAATGTTAGATCTGGGGGTCTCTAATTGGCAGAGGTAAGTACCTTAGACCAAGTAGGGACCCTTGCTTCTAGCCAGGGTGAAGGAATACACCCAGTAGATAACCCCCGCTCACCCTCTAGGTAGCTTGGCTCGAGCAGACAGGCTTATCCCCAAGGCAATGTGTATAATAAATGCACTTACACCAACAATGATCTCCAATCCACCACAAACTGAGACCACACAGGTAAGTATATATATAAAAATATAACTTTATCTAGTTGCAGCAGTACACAATAAACAATGGTTGCTTCTTTGGTAAAAGGTTGCACTTAATCTTGATGGTTGCACTTGTATTAGGAAGTTCTTATTGTAAAAGAATAGTCTCAAGTCTCTTTAAATCAGTGGTAAAAATAATATCACCGAACTATGCTCAAATCAGCTCTTTAAATGATTGGCCACAGCAATGCCAGCGTGTTATTAACTTAAGAACCAGCCCTTCGGCTAAATGAGCCCAAGCGGTGCGAGCGCGCCTCACCGTTGACTATTCAGGCACCACCGTGCCGAGCAGAGCAGACTTGTACTAAGCCCCGGCCGGTCCCGGCAGCCCTCCGCCCACTCTCAGCACTTCAGGGAGCGGCGGGGAGCTAGCTCGGCTCTCCGAGCAGGGACAAACAGGCCAGGGGCAGAAATCACTCTTGTTGCTCCCTCGGCGAGGTCGGGTCACTCTTCCCTGGCTTCGGCGAACAGCACACGGCTCCCAGCAGCTTCCCCAGGGGTCCCGATGACGTGGGCCAATCCCGTCGCGGGCTTCGCGACGAGCCTCCTTTCTCACCCGGGAATCAGCCAATAGTAATGTAATGTAATGTAATGTATGTGTCTTGTAAAGCGCACTGGCACCCTGAGGCGTCGTGGCGCTGTAGACCGCTGGGGAACCCGTCCTGGCTATCCCTGAGAGATGGTCCCTACTGGGTATCTCCAATGTGAAACCAGGCATCCCCATGCGAATGTGGGGGGCCGTTGTAGAGATGAGGCAAGCTAATGCCCAGAGTTGCCGAGTGTGATCCCTGGTTAGAGTAGGCACCGAGGCGAGAATTATCGAGTCCGCTGACCCTGGTCCACGACCCTGCCGCGTCGGGAATTGAACCTTGGTCCCGGGCCATTCTCTGCTTCCGGGTCTGCCGCCTCGAACCAGTGAGCCACACCACTCCACTAGTAGCATCTGTCATCACCAGCCCTGGCACACACAGTGTACTTTACTAGGGACTTCATGGTGATCCAAATATGCCAATCAGGTATACCCAATCAATATGATAATTTACATAGGGAGCACTTACACTCTGGCACTGATAAGCAGTAGCAGAGTGTCCAAAGCATCTAAACCAGCAAAAACGAAATCCAGCACAGCATCAAAAATACAGGAGGCAGAGGCAAAAAGATGGGGCAAAACCACGCAAGGGTGCCAGGTCTAACAACATGTAACACAGGGATGAATGATATGAAGATGGCTGACTGTCAGATAAAGTTTTGGCATTTTCCTTTAGAAAACGTTACCTAATATGAAAAAACTCAGATTGATGAACGTGTATGGGGAGTTCACATTTATAAATTGAAAGGAACCTCCAGGATAGAGTGTTTGGCCCTACCTAGGATAAATATAATAAATGTCACTATTGTTTCGATCAGGAAGAAACCCTGGACACTTGTTACTGCTCTGCCCATTTTACTGCTAGTTGTAAAAATAATCATTAGGTAAGCCACTCCTAAAATCCGTAGGTGAAATCATTAGAGATCACTTTCCTGCAACTTTACCTAAGCTTACATTGGCTTCTGGATCTAAGTATAAAAGAGCTAGTTGGAACCATAGAAGGAAACATCTTAATGAGTGCAAGAAAGGATAATGTTATGTAAGTAGTTCCTAATAATAATATCTTACCTTTTCTTTGATCATAATGACCTACGTAGAGAATATCATGCATTACCTTCTCTGATAATTTTTCAGAATGCCGTTGGGCCACGTACTATTAAGTAGGTGATCTGATATCTTAAACGTTTAAGTGAAGTATGTTTTATATATGCACAAGTCCAAGTAAAAAACATACTATGAAATTAAGATTTGTTTGCATAGATTTATATAGACACAAATTGATTGATCAACGATCATAATGAATACTATAACCAGTGGAAAATATGTCTCTCTGGTATGTCATGAGAAAAAGTCCTATCACCAATGATGCCTATGACTTACATACAGTCCTATGTAATATTCTGTCATAAAAATAAGACATGATTATATCGTGAAGAATAAAATACACCAACATAGACCCTCTTCAGATTTTGCTTTCCATGGATTTAAGAATAATGCACTGATTAATATTTTATTATTGGTTTTTGCAGGTTTATATAGCGACTTCCAGAACAGAAAGGGTAGCAGAGGACAACAGATGCAAAGTTAAACAGTTAGCACAAGAGCATACATGTATGTGCAACTGATCCGCTTTCTTACGGATCAAATAGCAATGTATCATGGCTGTAGGTTGCCCCACCCTAACCTAAGTGTTTGAACCTCTGCTCAACCTCTGAACATCATATCAGCTGAAGGGACACCAGAAAGTGAGTTGTACCGACCATTGCTGGTCTCAGCATTGCAGTGAGGCCCAACACAGTAGAGTTACCCTCCACAGCTCCCAATTCTGTTGAAAGGCAACATTATTATCAGAAGGTCTTTAAGCATACTCCCCCGCTCACTCTTCACTGGTTGTATGATGGAACCCTGCATGCATTTCCCATGAAAGCCTTTACACCAGAGTCAGTGCCCTGCCTGCACCGTTACCACGCATTCCTTTACCATGCAAGCTATTACAATGATGTGCCTTAGGGGGGCGTTGGACTTTGGAATAGTATAAATTACTATTCCAACTCCCTTCAGTGTATCAGTAGGGAAGGCAATGTGTAGTGTAGTTCCTACATTCCCAATAGGCTCTGCGCGTTGGAATAATATATCCTGTAGATTAGATGTAGGACTGAGGTTGACTAGGTCTCTACCGAGTATATTAAACTTAATTGTGAGTGCCAGCTAGCTCAGAGGTCACTAGAAACGTTCTTGAATTCACAAGAAGGGATTAGTTTCTGACAACCGCATAAACATGACAACTTTATTTCCCAAGAATAAGAAATCAATCTCTAGAGTCGCAGAAACAATAGATAGCTATTTTACTCAGTCAATCGTGCATGCTTCGTTTCACCAGAGGTGCTGAGATAATAGAGAGACGGGCGTTGTCAATAAAAAGTATTTATTGAACGGTCTTCTTTCTCGAGCATAAGAAATGTACCGCTACAATTGTAATACTGGTTATAAAGTACAAGGCATATAATATGATAAGTATTATAAAGTAGTACTGTAAAAGCATGATATGGTTTCTAAGCCATAAAATACATAAAATACACACAGTGATAAAATAATGACCAAAAGTACTCAACTGGTGCTTCTAAAATGCGCCTACCCCGGTGTACCTAACCTAAGTCTAGTACAAGGGAAGAAGTAAGTGAGGTGTAGCTTAAGTTTAGTATTCTTTGCCAAGAATCTATTCCAAGAATTCTCTTAAGGGTCTAATCAGCTCCGTACCTTGGTTTTAGAATGAAGGAGGTCTTGTATCTCTCTCTCAGGACTCGATTTCCCAGTGTTGAAAATTAGTACGGTTTGGTGAACATTATCTGCGCCATCTTGCCTCTTCCCCTGATGCCACACTTTTGTCGTGCGCACCCGCCATTTTAAGATGCCCTGATCAGAGCGAACCCTTTTGCATGCCGCTGGCCCCTGATATAGCCCTTCGCCCTCACTAAGCCTGCACGCTGACCAACCCCCTGCTTGCACCTGCCTTGAATCATAAACCCCTCTTCGGCGCTGCTCTGCCCCAGGCCCTCATCCTGTTCCCAGCGCGACACCTCCCTTCTTCCCTTTCATGATCCCCGGCCCTTAGATGCAAACCCCTTTTCTCCCCGTGTGCCCGTTTGTCTTCCCCGTTCCCAGGCCGACACCCAGCTCTGCCGATACCTTTCCTTGCCCCTCCCCGTACAATAGAAAGCTTCCCCCCATCAAAGGATCCCCGGGTTGATCAAAGCCCCCACTCCATGAGATCCGATCAAACCCCCCACATTCCGTGAATCGGCGGAATATCCAGCTGCGCGATACTCATCACCTGTTGCGACTAGGGTGGGGACTTCAACTGTAAATGTGTGTGGGAACGGGCCCAAAGGGGAGTTCCGGGAATGTCTTTTCCATACATCAAAGCTTTAACATGAATATGTAATCTGCAATAAAGTCATAAAACAGTGTATAAGAGGCCAGGCCTCAGAAATGTAGGTAGAGCACCTCAGGACGATACCTTCTGCCCGTTTTGTGGTGTTCTCCTCCGGAGAGAATAAAAACCTTGTTTCTTGCCTTCCAGTCTCCAGCGCCTGCCTCTTCATTGATTAAATAACTAGAGGGCCACAGAGGCAATACCGCCGGGCAAATACCGATTGTCCCCGACCCGACTCAGGTTTAACAATTGGCGCCCAACGTGGGGCCCATCAGCGACTCGTGGATCCAGTGGGAGAGGTCCCGACGACAGAGTGAACGACTGCACGGATCGGGAGAGCTCTTGCCCAATAGACCCTCGTCTGGCAGCCGATCATCCGAACTTCACTAGTTCCGAACAGACCTCTCTCGAGTGATCTACGGTCCTGACTGGGAACCATCAGGAGTGCCGTGAGAAATACGAGAAAAAGAGGACGAACGGGCGCTGGATTCGGAAGACAAGAAACTGTCCACATGGTCCGGGTAAGGTCGTGTAATCACGACAAGTTGCGAAATGATTGCTTGATTGTTTGATTGCTTGATTATTTATAAAATACTAGTATTACTCTTTGTTTGACCTATTTGGAGATTCACTGTCTGCACACGGAGAAACAGTAGGCTCCTTCTCTTTTGCAAACGGTGAAGGATAGGTAACGTAACCGTCGCGCCTATCTTTCTCCCCCACTGACTCTATTATTTCTTAACGGTTTTTGGGAGACTCCCCACTCCCTCACTGATTAACTGGGTTCTTTAACCCCGAACTACTGTTCACAGATTGTCTTCTGGAGATTCTCTGTCTGCAAACCGGAAACAACAGCTTCCTCTTTGCGGTTAGTGAAAGGGTAGAGGACGCAGACTTTTGCGCCCTACTTACTCTCCCCATTGTCCTTTTTCTATCCTATTTATTTATTTATTAATTGCTTGATTGTTCCGCGTTCTTGGTTACTCTTTTTTATTTTTGTTCATGAGGTATTCACTGCCTGCAAACAACGTAGAATAGGAATATTCTGTCTAGTCTTTGCACCTAGTGATAAGATAGGCACTGCTGACTTATTAGTCCCTCGTTACGAGCCGTCATGTCTGTCTTCTCCCCATTGATTGATAATTGGTTCAGCCCGGACCGTGTATTAGAGGTGGACCATATAGCTCCACTAGAAGGCACCCCTAATAAGGACATGTTCATAAACTATGGATTAGTTACCATAGCCTATAATAAATTGTGGCACAGGTATACCAAAGAAAGTCAAGACAAACAGTGGCCACTGGCAGGATCCTTTGACCTTGATAAAATAGAAACGTTAGAAATAGCCCTTCGAAATAATAAGACAACGCCTATTATGCTCGACAGTCTCGGTATGTGGCGCAGAGAGGCTATGCAACGACAGAGAAAAGACGAGGACAAACCAAGTAGAGAAATATACCGACAGGACAACCCCAGGACACCGCTACCCACAAGTTATCCCCCGACACTACGCAAAAGACGACCAGACTTAGGGCCAGACCAATGCGCTTTTTGTAGATATGTCGGACACTGGAAAGCCCAATGCCCGACTCTACTGAGCGTGAGTAAAGGCAAAGGGCCGACAGGAACGACAGATCGGCAGTATGAGAAAAAGCGCGAGACAAAGAAGAACCCGACTTACATAGACAGACCAGATAGAACCACCACGTTTGATTATGCCCGATGGCACATATTTCGCCAGGACAATTTCAGCGGCATGCTCAAGTTCTCCTAGGTCGGGCAACGTCAAGACGGGAACCCAGCCTCGCTTTAAAATTCACAGACGGAAAGAGATAATTATGACCAATAACTGTTTTATATTCGTCTTGGGTCTTTGTATGTCGTACTTGTACTGTCCCCCCCGTCTGAGTTTGTGTGTATGTAATGTACGAATCTGCGTCATCCCTCTACACATGTTTCCGTGTTACTCAACCTCTGTTAAGCAGAAACTTAGCATAAAAGCAACCTGGAAAGAAAGAAATGGTACAACAAAATCCGTAGACCATTGATGAACTTGAACTTTTAATTTAACACAGCAAACAAGAAATAATAACGGTAAACTGTAGAAAATGAAAGCCAAACAGAACATTCGCCCCCCCCCATTCTGGAACCTTCCAAAGTAGGGCAGGGTTACGGCTACGCCCAACCAGCGGCAACCCATATAAAGCGGGCCCCGCTGCCAACTCTTGGTCAGGAAATCTTAACATATGGGGAAGCCGGAGGAGAGGCAGGGGCCAGTGGAGTCCAGCCGCAACGGCCCTGGGTAGTTGCCGGTAGTCCCGCCACATGCCTCCTCGACCCAGCCGCAACGGGCCTGGATAGACTTAAGTAGTCCCGCCACATGTCCAGAGAAGAGCGAGGCACCTCTTCCTTTTCTCCTCCGCGACAGCCGCAGCAGCTCTGGGCGGCAGATGCCCTGTCCATACCCCTGCAGGAATGCGTCCAGGTCGGGCTGGGAGGGAGAGGCGACGCGGACGAGCCTCTCCCACCTCCACTGATAGGAGGTCTCCCAGCCCCCGGCCCAACGCCGAACACCCCCAGTCAGGCGATGGTGCCAATACTTGCACAGCACCGAACACACCATGGTGGCACCCCAGTATTTGCGCAGCACCGAACGTGCAATGGTGGCCATATTTTCGGAACACCGAACCTGCAATGACTGCACCGATACTCGTGCCGCGCCGAATGCGCGCCACAGGTGGCCATACTCCCACAGCACTGAGCACAAGACTTGGGGAACACCGGATGTGGAGAGACCTTCATGCGGGGCGATGAAAAAGAGCAGCATGGAGTGCACCGGGAGAAGGAGACGGCGCGAACGAGTCTCCCTCGCCCCCCCAGGTGGGGGCATCACAGCTGCACCCCAGCCGAACGTCCCGCCTTCACACAACAGAGACCTCTTCCTTTCACTCCGAAGGATCTCTTCCACTCTTGCAAACTCGACGAGAGTGGCCCCTGTAGGGCCTCAAAATGGCGTCTGGGTCCGCTGGAAGGCGGGCCCCGGCCACTAGAGTAACTTTGACCAACAATATAACTCGGGCATTTGCCCACTGGGGCACGAGCCCCCATCTCCGACAGCATCTCCGCAGCCTTGAAGATCCTACAAAGGTCCCCGGCGGAACCTTCGGCCTCTGCAGGTTTCCGGTAAGGGACGGCTGCCTTGACCGCCAACGAAACAAACATGACATTGCCACTCCTTCTGTTAGCATGAATTCTAGAACTGCCGAAAAGGACTCTGGTCCAACTGCCAGTAATGGGAAACATTTCCCCCTGATGCTACTTCCGGACTGAGCCGGCCCTGCCCAAAATGGCGCCGGTATCAAGAGGGACTTGCGAACACCTCGTGGTGTTCCTTCGCACTAATATAAACTTGATGTTCTGAGACTTTATATGATCCTTTGTACACTTGGCTAGAAAAGACAAGGAGAGCTCACTCGACGAACAGTGTGAAAGGGTCCCGTTAAAAATGTTGATTTGCAAATGTACGGTATTATATTTTTTTATAGCTGATGTATAACCTCATTTACGACGCACACATACGGTATGCATATAGGAAATCTGATTGCAACTATTATGATTATGCTTCTAAATTATGAAAATAAATGCCCCCGAACCCCCAGCCAATTAATAGACGTTTTAGTTTCTTACAAATGAATGAATAAAACTTTCCAATGTATTTATTGCCGCAAGACGACACTCCCACTGTACGCGCTTTAGCCATTGCCATGTCCGACCAAATACGACTGCACCCTCATCATCCACGTACTGAAATGATTCTGAGAAATAAAGGTTTTCGAAACTATGGACGGGTATTGCATGCTTTATTTTAAAAATGTGGGATCGGTGGGAAAGTTATTTTCTGTGCACCCTACTCTGCTCTCTCTTTAAGGTTGAAAGAAGATGGTTGCCCAGCCCTGGAGGACGGATCGGATCGACAACACGACACTCTGCCTTCAAAGTACGCGACTGACTCATGAACTCTCGCGTGGAGGAAGACCTTGACTTCCAAGGATGGGTAAAACGAACGGTGTAAATGAGGGAATGTAAAAGGAGGGTGAAATGAAATGATGTAAATGTTATAAAGTACAACGTTCCAAGGTATCAGGGAACGGAGCTGACCCAAGAACCGAAGAACCTTAGAACGCCACAGCGTTAAAGGAGGTTTAAGGATCCCGATAGTGAGATACATCCTTTGACTAGATACCTCGCACTAGGCATCTCTGGTTTCCTTTTCACGTTTCCCCGCACACGACCTATATGGACACACTGCCCCCCCGACTCCAGAAACCATATCCCCGGGGACTCTGCCCCGAGGAGGGAAGACGAGTAAGAGGTGAGTAAAGGACTCTTGGATACATGTATTTAAATATGCGCGAATGCTGTTCCCCCCCCCCTTTTTTTCCTCCCTCTGCAGGTTACATCAGAGATTACAGCCGAGGTGTGGCGAAGATCTGAAGCCTTGCCATGTCTAATACACGAAGCAGACTAGCGCCGCAAGGTGGTGCCTAAGCACGCCTGCAAGCTACTCACGTATCGAACAAACCCGAAAAATTAGCACGACCCGATAAAAAGTGATCACCCTTAAACCAGACCGGACGAATGAACCCATGTCACGTATGATGCGAAACTATGAGAGAATGTGTGTGTGTGACCGAGGCACTGACCCAACTGGTCGAAGGACCGAGAATGCGAGAAAGTGCGACAAAATGGTACCTCCTTTCTTCTTTCCCTTTCTCAAAGCACGTCCCCTCTACCCTGTCTAATGCTCAAACTGCATGATTACAAGATTCTAACGCAGACCCGTGAATGTCCTTTACTGTGTAATGCACTAAATAGCCTTTCTTGAATACACTGCCACCCTCTCTGATTGCACGTGTACTATTTAGCCTGCCGTTGCACTCTCTCTCTCTCTCTCTCTCTCTCGCTCTCTCTCTCTCTCTCTCTCTCTCTCTCTCTCTCTCTCTCTCTCTCTCTCTCTCTCTCTCTCTCTCTCTATTTTTGCACTCCCACTCTTCCGAGCGATTAGCCCCGAAATTGGCAGACTGCCACCCCTAGCGCACCACCTAATTGGCTTCAAATACCGTCAGTATTTGCACAAAAACTTGTCTTTAATACAATCACCCTGAGACCGTGTCATTACCTCTCCTTTTCCGCTAGAAGTCAATGAGCCGAGGTTGGGCCGTAAGGGAAAGGACAGGTAAGACGACAGAGGTCCCCTAATCTGGCCCGTAATAAGGGAACTACATGTCAACGGCTCCTATGGTATAAAACAAGGACCTCAGAATACGCGACCCTCCCCGCCCCGAATTGTCGCAATACCCAAACAGGAAAAATGATCACCCTTGTTACATCCCCTGTATCAGCCGCTCCAAAATGGAGTTATGAAACTACCCCTCATTCCCGGTTGTGAGGAATGGGTCGATTTACGCCCTTACCACAAGTTTCTATGACCCTAGTTGTTTCCCATAAAACCCCTGTCTTTTCTGATTAAGTACTGAGGCCGTAGGAAGCTACGTAGGAACCAGAATGATGTTTTACAAGGTTAAAAGACTAGACCAAAGTGAAGAAATCGTTGAAATGAACCCTGCCGAAAGTGAAAAATGTTTAGTTGAAAAACAGGACGCATTGATAAAAAGAACTGTTTAGCCTATGTTCGTCCCTCAGCAAAATATCTGTTTAGTACCATGTCGATAGCACTCAGTACCCTTGGTAAATATAAAGCCCTAGAGAACGGCATATCTTTGTCAAGCCCGTCTTACGAAGGTGGGTCTCCATCAGATAAACTGTCGAAACTGTAATAAATAATTATGAAGGAAAGCCATAGTACCTCCAACAGGCCCGTCATCGGTCATTTATATGTTAGTTGTGATCCCTAAAATAACGGACGTTTTCATTTCTATCTGAAGCTGGGAGAGAAATAGACTTTTGTGATTACCTTCTTCTGCAAATTCTCTAAAGACTGTCTTTTCAAACTCGTTTAAGGGTACGACTGTCAGGAGAGAGAAGGACCGGATGTGGGAGCACGAGGCCTGACTGCAGACTATGGAACACCTACGACATGGGCCAAGGCGAGACCGCGACAGAACAGAGCTACAGGACGAGGCACTACCTCCAGCAAAGTGAGAAGAAAGGGCTAACCTGATGCCCCCGCTCTATGTTCGAATGTGTGCCGAAAGGTCCCCGCTCTCTAGACTCGGTCATGAGCCCGCCCATCTGAAGTCTCTCGTTCCCCTAGTTTGTTCCTAATTTGGCCTTGCTCCATCCCCCTTTTTCTCCGACCTACCCTATGGACTGTTTTGTACGCTCTTCTTCCATCTGAACTTTCTGACAATCACCCCAAAGGACACAGGGCGAAAAGGACCTTTCCGACCAGAAACGCGAGGAAAGGGTCGTGCCCTGCAACGCAGAACTTAGAATAGAGCTGGACTTGTAACTCCACCGCCGGTGCTCCACAGCGCCAACGAAAGACAACAAAGAATACTGAGAACTCGTTAACTTCAAACATTTGACATCCTCAATCGCCGTTTCTGCTATGCCTCATTTCTCTCCCAGCCGCCATTGTATTGATCATGCCCCAATCCGGATCTGATATATGTAATAACCTACCAGTCCACGTTATGAAATGTACTTGCTGCTCTCGCTACAGAATCGTTTTTGTATTGCATTTCTATGACTTTCCTGCTAAACAAATTGATCAAAGTTTATCAAATAGGTCCACCTCCTAAAACTAGAAATGTTAAAATGTATTGTTTACAACTCTTTCCATCTAGGGTTCCTACCGTTTTCTTTCTCATGCCCACCACAATAGAACCGAGTAGAAAATGAACCAGCAAGATGTCTTGAATATGTTAAAGGGAGGACTGTTGAAAATTAGTACGGTTTGGTGAACATTATCTGCGCCATCTTGCCTCTTCCCCTGATGCCACACTTTTGTCGTGCGCACCCGCCATTTTAAGATGCCCTGATCAGAGCGAACCCTTTTGCATGCCGCTGGCCCCTGATATAGCCCTTCGCCCTCACTAAGCCTGCACGCTGACCAACCCCCTGCTTGCACCTGCCTTGAATCATAAACCCCTCTTCGGCGCTGCTCTGCCCCAGGCCCTCATCCTGTTCCCAGCGCGACACCTCCCTTCTTCCCTTTCATGATCCCCGGCCCTTAGATGCAAACCCCTTTTCTCCCCGTGTGCCCGTTTGTCTTCCCCGTTCCCAGGCCGACACCCAGCTCTGCCGATACCTTTCCTTGCCCCTCCCCGTACAATAGAAAGCTTCCCCCCATCAAAGGATCCCCGGGTTGATCAAAGCCCCCACTCCATGAGATCCGATCAAACCCCCCACATTCCGTGAATCGGCGGAATATCCAGCTGCGCGATACTCATCACCTGTTGCGACTAGGGTGGGGACTTCAACTGTAAATGTGTGTGGGAACGGGCCCAAAGGGGAGTTCCGGGAATGTCTTTTCCATACATCAAAGCTTTAACATGAATATGTAATCTGCAATAAAGTCATAAAACAGTGTATAAGAGGCCAGGCCTCAGAAATGTAGGTAGAGCACCTCAGGACGATACCTTCTGCCCGTTTTGTGGTGTTCTCCTCCGGAGAGAATAAAAACCTTGTTTCCTGCCTTCCAGTCTCCAGCGCCTGCCTCTTCATTGATTAAATAACTAGAGGGCCACAGAGGCAATACCGCCGGGCAAATACCGATTGTCCCCGACCCGACTCAGGTTTAACACCAGCAACCCGCATGGGTAGCCTGGAAACACTAGAGCTGGATTTCTCGGCAGGAGAAAAGACAGCGTCTCTCAGTGCGTCAGCTGGAGGGTTGGCTTCCTTTGGCACTTGCTGCTGCAGGGCGTCAAGCAAGTAGAAAGTCGAACTGCTCCAAACCACCGTGTGTTTGTCTGGGCAAATGTAGGCATATATATACCTTGAAGGTGACGAGTTTGATGTATGATTGGATATAATAACGTCACTCAAAGACTCAGTTCTTTGAAAACTCCATGATTTCCTAGATAAATTAGTATTCAGGCGAAGGGAAGTCCCTAGCTGCTGAAGGCGGATTTTTCTAAGAAATCGTTGTTGATTCTCGGAACTTAGTGGAAGTAGCAATGCCGTATTTGGGCTGCATAGGCTCAGTCTAAATGTGGTAATGATTTCTATGCCTATATAAGGATCGGGTAATTTATACCTATATATGGGCATGAATCGGGAAAATTACACTGGGGTCCTAGATTCCTACACAACAAATGGACCTAAAATCCGTGGGCTGCTTATAAGCCATTGTAGAGTCAAGGGTCATTCATAGCGACCATGAGACATAAAACAGTATCTGTGCAAGTGACAATTCACATTTTTCAAGGAGCCTTGTCCAGTGCATGCCTATCTACTTTGGAAACCGCTGCTGACATGGGACTGATATCTCTCAATTACATTTGCACTATTGTTAGGCTATCTGTACCATAGGCTAACATGGGAGTTTCTTTGTAACGTCTTACAAGCATAACTTTCCATTGGGACAAGATAGAGAACTGGAGTTTAGATTCTCTGAACTCAAAACTGAGAATTGTGTGGTTGGTGCTGCGCAGCAAGAAAAACAACTTCAATACCATCAGAGAAAGCGCCATTTTAGCCCCGACATACACCGAGCCCTGGGGCACTGCTCATGATGTACTGCCCCACCTGCACGACACCCTTCTAGGCCTGCAGGTTTTGGCCTTCCTGACACCATCGCTTGCTCCCACTCTGTCACCGACAGCACCTGCATCCCATTATTGCAGAGCCAAAACCGATGAGGGTGACTTTGCGAACACTTTGACTTTATGCCTCACCGCTGACACTACCTAACTTCCCCTGTCCTGGACTCGCCACATCGCCTCCTCATGGACATGATGCCTTACCTCCCCCATGGCGACCAGGGAGCTGGCCTTGACCTCGGCACGGACGCCTCACCTTCACAACACTGTGCTTTTTCCATAGACTTAGTTTCCAAGGTACTGTTGTTTGGGGGTCCATGTGACTCCGTGCCAGATGCCGCGCACCTGGTGATCTGCACCGTACTTTGGATTTTTGCCTGTCACAACATGGTAATATTCCCAGGTGGAGCTATTTGTTTTTACAAGAGCTATTTTTTCAAGTAACGTTTCTAAAGTGGTATTTGGATACATGTATGTTTGATTATTGTAGTTGTGTTCTTGTTTTGTTGTGTTACTGTGTGTTTGGGGTACAAATACTTTACACATTGCCTTTGGTAAATGCCTGTCTGTTCATGCCAATCTTCCTAGGGAGTTAGCAGAGGTTATCTTAAGTGTGTAACTCAATTGTCATGACTAGAAACAGGGGTACCTACTTGGACAAAGGTGCATACCTCTGCCAATTGGAGACCCCCATTTCTAACACTGCCCACAAGAAAACTCATATAACAGCCATCAAAGAATGCCTACAGCTTTAAATTGAGGATCTGTTCACAAAGACCCAGTGCTACCACAACCACAAAATCCTTACAACGGCTTGATCACTTCACAGGACACAGTACAGAAAGAGTTAAAGGATTGAGAGTAGTGAGCTCCATAAAAGTTTCATAGAGGAAAGGTAACTCTTTTCAATGTTCAAAACTCCTGCTACATTCTAGCCAGTGTTCCTCAAGCCCAAATCAATCCATCAATATTGGTCACCTAGGAAAATCCATACTCACACTAAAAGCACAATTCTCAAAGAATGGGAAACATCTACAAACTTTAGGTTTATGTTTTTGACTGGCATCTATTTTAGCATTTTACTAGGTAAAGAAATCTGCAAAAATAATAGATTTCCATGTACATTGCTACTATTCTATGCTCTCTCTTGCTGACCTTGAGCAGTGTGTACAATATTTGCACAGATTGAGTATAAAGATGTATTTGAAGGTTTGTACATAACCACAAACTTTGCTTTAATTCTTGCTTACCACATTCCCAAATAGCCCAATTCTGACCCATTCACTGGAAATATTCTTATTCAACCCACTAATAATAAACTCTTCAATGCAGAGTATATCCCACATTGTTGCAGATGTTGTAAGCGCCCAAATATTTTGACTCTGTGAATCAGGATCTGCACTTGCTTCCCAAAGAGTAGTTTCAATGCACCTCAAGTAAAACATATGATCAGTTTTGCTGTAAGCATCTGAATATTTCTGAAACAATTTTTAAATGGGCTTCAATAGGCACTAAGCATATTTTTGTAGTCCATTTCCCCGAAGCTTCAGTATGTTAATGCTCTTATCTCCACCTCTGTTGGCATTTTAATAGGTTTAATTAATGCCCTATTACTTACTGGTAATCTTTGTTACTCCTGGTCCTGTTTTCTATGTCCCATTTATAACAAGTGGAGATTACCTTCTCCCAGACAAAAAAAAAAACAGAGAAATGCTGCGACCCTAACCCCACCCCCTACTACTGGGACTATATAAACCGTACTTACCCAGCATTACGCCGGAACATACCAAGCTGCCAACAGGAAGGCCGGCCGTCTGAGAGGGAGGGAAGGGTGTTATGAATGGGATGAGGACAACGGGATCATGAGGAATGAGGATTACTGGAAGCATTAACCCCGGGTCCCTCCAGTCCTTGTCCCATTCATAACAAGTGGATACTACCAAAGCCAGAAAGCCGGCCTTCTGAACCCCCCACGAACACTCAGGACACCACAACAAGCAGCAGACCAAGCAAAGCAAAAAAAGGGAAAACCACAGGAAAACACAACCAGAAGCACATCACCCACAAAACTCCCAACCAAACAACAGGGCAGAGTCCCCCAGAACAATCAGGAGATGACCAAGGGGACCAAAAACCGCCCAAGGGTGATGACAGTCAGAGGGCAGCTAACCACACCTGGCAAATCACCAAACGAAAAATTGAGGAGGAGCCCCCTACCAAGGATGGACTCTAGACAGACCACAACATGGCAACGAGGAGGCCCCACAAGAAAAAACACCTGAGGCAACCACATATGCCAGGAAGCAAGGGCCACACTAACAGGGACACAACCAAGGATGAGAGGAACCAGCACCTTGGAACCAGAAGTCACAAGCGGCCCTCAAGGAGGAAGTCCCCAAAGAACAAAACTGAGTCAACAAGCACCAATCCCAAAAACCACCAAGCAGAAGGGAGCCAACCAATATCCAACCAGGCTTGAATGCGACTCGACCCTGCACAACTGCTGAGAGCAGATGAGAGCATGAGAGTGCAGTGCCGAATGGCTTAAGACCAGGCAACAAAGCAAAGACCAACCAAACCAATCCAAAGAGGAGGCAAAGCACAGAGACCCCAAGCCCAAGAAAAAGGCCAAGGAGAAACAGAACCCCATTCACACCCCAACGGCCAGAAAAATTCCAGAAGAACATCCATAGGGTAGAAGGCAGCCATGCCCAGCACCTCAAGGCAGCCCCCAGAAACGGATGTATGACGTTATAACGCATACTTTTACTCCGCAGACCATTACAACGCGACTTTTACTCCGCATACCGTTACAACGCATAGCGCCTTGGGGCGCTGGATAGTGGTAAGTATAATTTACTATTCTAACTCCAGTCCCCGTGGACCCTAGGGAAGGTGTTGGATAGTAAATTATACTTATTCCCTATCCTAGAGCGCCCCCCAGCGCAATGCGTTGTAATGGTATGCGGAGTAATGGTCGCGTTGTAATGGGTCTGCGGAGTAAAAGATCCGTTGTAACGGGTGTATACCCCCAGAAACCTGTATCAGCAAAGAACAAAGGACGGCCAAATTCAAGAAGCATGGATAGACCTGACTAGCCCTGCCACAACCAGGAAATGAAGGATGGAAGGACCAACAAAAGGACTAACACCAATACCTCCTGGGAGCCCAACAGCACAATGACCAGAAAAAAGATTGAGAGGGCAGGCCAACAGGACCAAGGCACACACCGAGAGGAGCGAACCAGGCCAGGGCCATATCAACCAACCCAGGAAGGGAGGAATCCCCAACCAGAAGCCAGACCTCCAACCAAAAGACAGGACCACCAGACAGTCTAGATGAACCACAAATGGACCAGACCCGGGCAGAAATGTCCAGCCCAACCACCAGCAGCTTCACAGAACATCCGACCAGAAGAAGGAGCCAGGACAAAAGGACAGAGTAACTGTCCAGGACTGAGGCACCCACCAGAACACAAGGGACACAGGGATACAAGCCCGAAAGCCTGCCCAACAAAGACCCAGGGAAAGAGAAGCAGGACCAATAAGAACCCAAACCTCCACCGCCCGGGAACCAAACAGAAGGATTAGGCAACTAGGACCCAGACCCATCTGGACTCAAAACAGCAGGGGAGAATCAAGTCAAGTCAAGTCAAGTATGCTTTATTCGAGGTAAAAAAAACCTCATAAAAGCAGGGCACCTATAAGACCTTACATTCATAGCAATAATATTAAGAACCTATTTACAATCACAGAAAAGTAAAAAAATAAAGCTTCAGGACTTCCATTAAAATTCACTTTAAAACCACAAAGTTTATACAAAATACAACACCAATGTATAATCAGATTCTCAATAGCTAATTGGAAGGGCAGGAAAAGGACTACATTTCTCTGTACATCCTATTGTTGTGCCAGGAAAGTTCTTCTAATTGCCCATGCCCAGCCTAGGTATTTCGCAACAGCCACAGCAATAGTAGGGGAAGAACTAGTACGTATTATTCTAAGGGCCACAACACTATCCCTTGTGCCAAGCTGTTTACACAAAGCCCTCAACCAGACACGTCGGGGTAGACAGTAGCCCGCACATACAAACAGTAGATGGGCAATGGTCTCTATGCAGACTTTACAAGATGGACAAAAATAAGAGTTACCTTCAGCCCATCTCCCAGTTAGCGATCTAATAGGAATGGACCCCACCCTGAGCTGGAAGTAAACCTTCCTTTCCTGGGGCTTGGTTATAAAGTCCCAGTAAAGCTCGAGGTAAGGGCAAGATTTCACTTCAAGATACTGGCCCTCCAAAGTGGAAGCGTCAGCATCATTCTAATTCCTATGGTTTGCTGTTTCCCAATACTTTGCTTTTATAGTTTCTTTAGCCAGAAACTGCACCTCCTCTGGTTTCTCCCAAAGCTCATTCAAACCCAAAGACCCCAGAGATCTACGCAAATCCCCTAACCAACCTATCTTATGAAATTTATCCCGGTTGATTACATCCAGGAAGCCCCTTGCGTAGTGTGCGAGTTCAGGAGTAACCCAGATGCGACGCCAGTATAGAATGGGTCGCAATCTGGCCATATCAGATATGGCTTTCCTGCCCAACTCGCAACGTAGCGGCTTCAAGGGTGTGCTTTTGGGTAATGCAGTAAGGCTTCGGAGAAATTTGTTTTCTGTGAGTGTTAGTGGTACCAGGTTGTCATAGCCCCAAAGCTCAGCGCCGTATAGCGCAGAGCTAACTGCTTTGGCCTCATATACCTGGAGTGCTGGGTTGATTGGTCTAGTCAATGGTTTTTTATGCTCAGCACTTATGACACCTGTGTTTTGGTGGAATTTGAGGGCCACCAATTCCATATGTTTCTTCCACTTAGCACCCTTGTCTATATGGACAGGTAGACGAAGTCAGATACTATTTCCACCTTCTGGCCATCCAAGAAAAAGTTCCCTCTGAAGCTGGGGAGAGCGTTAAAAGTCATAAGATTTGTTTTTGTCACATTTACTTCGATGCCACGATCCCTGCAAAAGCCCTCAAAAATGTTCAGGGCATGCTGAAGGCCACTAGGGGTTTTAGATACTATCAATGTGTCGTCTGCAAAAAGTAATATTGGGGTTTTCAAACCATCCAAAACTGGAGCATCGACAGATGCAGACAACATGCGCTCCACAACACCATTAATATATAGGGAAAAGAGTGTTGGCGCCATGGCACAGCCTTGACGTACCCCTCTTTCCACTGGGAACTCCTCGGTTACCTGGCCATGCCTGCCCCACTGGATCTTTGCATGATTGGCCTCGTGTAATCTCATGACCAGGGATAGAATCTCAGCTGGCATACCCATCTCTCTTAGAACTTTCCATAGCAAGGAGCGGGGGACTAAATCGAAAGCTGCACGCAGATCGATGAAAGCTGCGTACAGACTTCCCTTCTCCAGCTGCACTGTTTTCCAATGTAGCAAAGTAAACCTAAAGATCTGGTCTATTGTGCTGGTCAATTTACGAAATCCGGCTTGGTAGGGTGATAGTACATTAGATTCTTTTACCCAGTTCATGATCTTTGTTAGGGTCATTTTTCCTACAACCTTCTGGACCGTATCTATTAGGCTGATGGGCCTGTAATTCCCCGGTATAGTTTTATCTCCTTTTTTAAATATGGGTATTATTACTGCCCCCAGCCACGATTTTGGCACTGGTGCCCCTAGAGCTACCGCGTTCGCCAGGTTCAAGATATACTTCCCCCAACAAATTTTATTGTGAAGAAAGACAACAACAGGCACCCCGTCTGGACCCGGGGCTTTGCCCCGCGCCACTGAATCTAGGGCCATTACTACATCAGTTTTAAAATCAATCAATCAGGAGTTTGTTAAAGCGCGACTACTCACCCGTAAGGGTCTCAAGGCGCTAGGGGTGGGGGGGTTGGGGGGGCGCAGGTTCCATTCCATCAAGGAGGGGGTCTGTCGAAGAGCCAGGTTTTGAGGTTTCTTGCGAAGATGGGGAGCGATGTTGTCTGTCTGAGGTGGAGCGGAAGGGCGTTCCATGCTTTGGCCGCGAGGAAGGAGAAGGAGCGGCCTCCCGATCTGGTCTTTCTGGTGCGGGGGACCACAGCGTAGGAAAGCTGGGCTGATCGTAGGGTCCTTTGGGGTGCGTGGAATTTGAGTCGGCTGTTCAGGTATGCTGGTCCGGTGCCGTGGAGGGCCTTGTGTGCGTGGGTGAGCATCTTAAAGGTGATTCTCGCCTCGACGGGGAGCCAGTGGAGTGTGCGCAGGTGCTGGGAGATGTGGCAGTGTTTTGGCAGGTTGAGGACCAGTCTTGCGGCGGCGTTCTGGATGTTCTGTAGCTTGCGGATGAGGTTTTTGTTTATTCCGGCGTAGAGTGCGTTGCCGTAGTCGAGTCTGCTGGTGACCAGGGCGTGAGTGACTGTCTTTCGGTGTTCGAGGGGGATCCATTTGAAGGTCTTACGAAGGAGGCGGAGGGTGTGGAAGCAGGAAGATGAGACAGAGTTGATCTGGCGGTCCATTTTGAGCTCGGAGTCCAGGATGATTCCCAGGTTGCGTGCGTGGTCTGTGGGGGTTGGCGGGTTTCCGAGGGCGGTGGGCCACCAGGTGTCACTCCAGGCGTCGGGGTTTGGGCCCATGATGAGTACTTCTGTTTTGTTGGTGTTTAGTTGTAGGCAGCTGTTTTTCATCCATTTGGCAACGGCTTCCATGCCTTCTCGAAAGTTGCGTCTGGCGGTGTTGGGCTCGTTGGATAGGGAGAGGATGAGCTGGGTGTCGTCTGCATATGACACGATGTTGAGTCCGTAGGTTCTGACGATGGGGGCAAGTGGAGCCATGTAGACGTTGAAGAGCGTCGGGCTGAGGGAGGAGCCCTGGGGGACTCCGCAGGTGATAGGTGTGGGGTCCGAGAGGAAAGGGGGGAGTCTGACCCGCTGCGTCCTGCTGGAGAGGAAGGAGCAGATCCAGTCGAGGGCCTTGTCCTGGATTCCTGCATCGTAGAGTCTGCGTATTAGGGTGCGGTGGGAGACTGTGTCGAACGCCGCTGATAGGTCGAGGAGGATGAGGGCTACTGTTTCTCCTTTGTCCAGTAAGGTGCGGATGTCGTCTGTTGCGGCGAGGAGGGCGGTTTCCGTACTGTGGTTTTTTCTGAAGCCGGATTGGGAGGAGTCGAGGATGTTATGTTCTTCAATGAATGTGGCGAGTTGGCTGTTGATGGCTTTCTCGATGACTTTCGCTGGGAACGGGAGCAGGGAGATGGGTCTGTAGTTTTTGAGGTCGGTGGGGTCCGCTGAGGGTTTCTTTAGGAGGGGGTTGACCTCGGCGTGTTTCCAGTCGTCAGGGAATGAGGCGGTCGCCAGGGAGCGGTTGATGGTTTGGCGGAGCATGGGTGCGATGGTGTTGGCGGCTCTGTTGAAGATGTGGTGGGGGCAGGGGTCCGTGGGGGCCCCTGAGTGGATTGACTTCATTGTCTTCAGTGTGTCTTCGGTGGTGAGTGCTGTCCAGTCATCAATCGCTGGTTTCCGGGTGTCGGGGGTGGTTGGTGAGGGTTCAGTGTGTTGGTTGTCTTCGTCGAAGTTATCGTAGATGCTCTTGATTTTGTGGTGGAAAAAGATGCTGAGTTTGTCGCAGAGGTCTTGTGAGGGAGGGATGTCGGTAGACTCGCTGGTGGGTTGGGCGAACTCCTTGATGATGCTGAAGAGTTCTTTGCTGTTGTGTGCGTGGGTGGAGATTCTTTCTTCAATCGCTTTTTTCCTCGTTTCTCTGATGAGTTGATGGTGGGCGTTGGTGGCGGCTCTGAAGTTGTTGTGGGCTTCTGTGGATTTGGTGTTTCTCCAGGCCTTTTCGAGGCGGCGGCATGTGCGCCTGGACTCTCGAAGTTCGGTGGTAAACCATCTGGCTTTCTTGGCACGGGTATTGTTGTTTTTCTTGAGGGGGGCTATGGTGTTGGTGCTGTCCGAGATCCATCTATGCAGGGTTCGGGCTGCGGTGTTGGGGTCGTCGTTTTCCGCGATGGTTGGGGTGGAGTTGGAGTTGTTGAGTGAGGAGGTGAGCTGGTCATCGGTGATTTTGGTCCAGGTTCTTTGTGGAAGCAGGTGCTGGTGTCTGTGGATGGTGGGTGTTCTGAAGGTGAAGTGGACGCAACGATGGTCGGTCCATGGGAGTTCGGTGGTGTGGCTGAAGGTGATGGAGTTTCCTGTAGTGAAGAGGGGGTCGAGGGTGTGTCCTGCTGAGTGCGTGGGCTCGGTCACGATCTGGCGGAGTCCAATGTTGTGGAGGTTGTCCAGGAGGGATGTGGTGTTGGGGTCCAGTTGATTGTCGAGGTGGAAGTTGAGGTCTCCCAGCAGGGTGTAGTTGGTGGATGCGATGGCCTGAAGGGAGATAATGTCCGTAATGGAGTTGGCGAAGGGTCTGCGGGGTCCAGGAGGTCGGTAGATGAGGGTTCCTCGGAGGGCGGCGGTGGGGCTGGCCAGTATCTTGAAGTGAAGGTGTTCCATCAGTTCTGTGGACTCGTCAGAGAGTGTGCTCAGGCGGAGGCTGGATTTGTGGATGATGGCGATTCCTCCTGCTGGGTGGATGGGGCGGTCCTTCCTGGAGATCTTGTATCCTTGGGGGATGGCGATGTCTGGTCCTGAGGTGGTGTTGGTCCAGGTTTCGGTGAAGAATGCTACGTCTGGGGTTGTGCTGTCGAGGAGGTCCCAGATTTCTGTGGCGTGTTTGTGGAGGGATCGGACGTTGAGGAGTATGCATTGCAGGGTCTTCGGTTCGGTTGTGTTCTTGTGGGCGGGTTGTGCTGGATCCGTGTTCTTGGCGGTGCTGCAGGTGTGCCGGCAGCGGTGACAGCTGAAGGGTCCATGGGTGTCGGCTGGTGATGCTAGCTTGCAGTTGTTGTTGCAGCCTGGGTTGAGTGCGTGGAGTGCTGCTGGGTCGTAGCGTTGGCGGGGTGGAGGTCCAGGGTTCCTGGTGCTGGTCGCGGACGGGTCGCAGACGAGCACAGACGTGCTTGCCTTTGACGCACCTTCGGGCAGCAGCGGCGGGGAAAGGTAAAGGGAGGAAAGAAGGGATAAAGAAAAAAGGGAGAATAAGCAGAAATAAGGCACAAAAGAGCAGAGATGCAGAAAAGAGCAGAAAGGAGAAAGATAGAAAGGGTAAAAAAACGAGTGAAAACGGGTGAAGGAGCAGAGGGAGAGAAAGGGAAAATGGGCAAAAATAAGGCACAAAAGAGCAGAGGTGCAGAAAGGTGAAAGATAGAAAGGGAAAAAAAACGAGTGAAGGAGCAGAGGGAGAGAAAGGGAAATGGGCAGAAATAAGGCGCAAAAGAGCAGAGGTGCAGAAAGGTGAAAGATAGAAAGGGGAGAAAAAGGAGTGAAGGAGCAGAAAGAAAGAAAGGAGACAGAGGTCCACTGGACCACCAGGGATGAGGCGCAGGGAAACCTGCGGGTGGAGGAGGGCCTCGATCACCAACACTCAAGAGTGCAGGGGCACCTCACTTAATGGTGGAGCTGCGAGGGTGGGAGAGCAATTTCACTGACAATGAGTCAGTGGTCTTGCTCGCCTGTCCCCGCAGTGGCCGCCATTAAGTAGGGGTCGGGGAGGGCTGGACAGCTGGGAGGCGGGAGCGGGGAGGGGAGCTGGATTGGGCCGGTCGTGCTGGGGGGGGGGAGGGGCCGCGGGGGCAGCAGCGGCGGGGAAAGGTAAAGGGAGGAAAGAAGGGATAAAGAAAAAAGGGAGAATAAGCACAAATAAGGCACAAAAGAGCAGAGATGCAGAAAAGAGCAGAAAGGAGAAAGATAGAAAGGGTAAAAAAACGAGTGAAAACGGGTGAAGGAGCAGAGGGAGAGAAAGGGAAAATGGGCAAAAATAAGGCACAAAAGAGCAGAGGTGCAGAAAGGTGAAAGATAGAAAGGGAAAAAAAACGAGTGAAGGAGCAGAGGGAGAGAAAGGGAAATGGGCAGAAATAAGGCGCAAAAGAGCAGAGGTGCAGAAAGGTGAAAGATAGAAAGGGGAGAAAAAGGAGTGAAGGAGCAGAAAGAAAGAAAGGAGACAGAGGTCCACTGGACCACCAGGGATGAGGCGCAGGGAAACCTGCGGGTGGAGGAGGGCCTCGATCACCAACACTCAAGAGTGCAGGGGCAGGGGCACCTCACTTAATGGTGGAGCTGCGAGGGTGGGAGAGCAATTTCACTGACAATGAGTCAGTGGTCTTGCTCGCCTGTCCCCGCAGTGGCCGCCATTAAGTAGGGGTCGGGGAGGGCTGGACAGCTGGGAGGCGGGAGCGGGGAGGGGAGCTGGATTGGGCCGGTCGTGCTGGGGGGGGAGGGGCCGCGGGGGCAGCAGCGGCGGGGAAAGGTAAAGGGAGGAAAGAAGGGATAAAGAAAAAAGGGAGAATAAGCAGAAATAAGGCACAAAAGAGCAGAGATGCAGAAAAGAGCAGAAAGGAGAAAGATAGAAAGGGTAAAAAAACGAGTGAAAACGGGTGAAGGAGCAGAGGGAGAGAAAGGGAAAATGGGCAAAAATAAGGCACAAAAGAGCAGAGGTGCAGAAAGGTGAAAGATAGAAGGGGAAAAAAAACGAGTGAAGGAGCAGAGGGAGAGAAAGGGAAATGGGCAGAAATAAGGCGCAAAAGAGCAGAGGTGCAGAAAGGTGAAAGATAGAAAGGGGAGAAAAAGGAGTGTAGGAGCAGAAAGAAAGAAAGGAGACAGAGGTCCACTGGACCACCAGGGATGAGGCGCAGGGAAACCTGCGGGTGGAGGAGGGCCTCGATCACCAACACTCAAGAGTGCAGGGGCAGGGGCACCTCACTTAATGGTGGAGCTGCGAGGGTGGGAGAGCAATTTCACTGACAATGAGTCAGTGGTCTTGCTCGCCTGTCCCCGCAGTGGCCGCCATTAAGTAGGGGTCGGGGAGGGCTGGACAGCTGGGAGGCGGGAGCGGGGAGGGGAGCTGGATTGGGCCGGTTGTGCTGGGGGGGGAGGGGCCGCGGGGGCAGCAGCGGCGGGGAATGGTAAAGGGAGGAAAGAAGGGATAAAGAAAAAAGGGAGAATAAGCAGAAATAAGGCACAAAAGAGCAGAGATGCAGAAAAGAGCAGAAAGGAGAAAGATAGAAAGGGTAAAAAAACGAGTGAAAACGGGTGAAGGAGCAGAGGGAGAGAAAGGGAAAATGGGCAAAAATAAGGCACAAAAGAGCAGAGGTGCAGAAAGGTGAAAGATAGAAAGGGAAAAAAAACGAGTGAAGGAGCAGAGGGAGAGAAAGGGAAATGGGCAGAAATAAGGCGCAAAAGAGCAGAGGTGCTGAAAGGTGAAAGATAGAAAGGGGAGAAAAAGGAGTGAAGGAGCAGAAAGAAAGAAAGGAGACAGAGGTCCACTGGACCACCAGGGATGAGGCGCAGGGAAACCTGCGGGTGGAGGAGGGCCTCGATCACCAACACTCAAGAGTGCAGGGGCAGGGGCACCTCACTTAATGGTGGAGCTGCGAGGGTGGGAGAGCAATTTCACTGACAATGAGTCAGTGGTCTTGCTCGCCTGTCCCCGCAGTGGCCGCCATTAAGTAGGGGTCGGGGAGGGCTGGACAGCTGGGAGGCGGGAGCGGGGAGGGGAGCTGGATTCGGCCGGTCGTGCTGGGGGGGGGAGGGGCCGCTGGGGCAGCAGCGGCGGGGAAAGGTAAAGGGAGGAAAGAAGGGATAAAGAAAAAAGGGAGAATAAGCAGAAATAAGGCACAAAAGAGCAGAGATGCAGAAAAGAGCCGAAAGGAGAAAGATAGAAAGGGTAAAAAAACGAGTGAAAACGGGTGAAGGAGCAGAGGGAGAGAAAGGGAAAATGGGCAAAAATAAGGCACAAAAGAGCAGAGGTGCAGAAAGGTGAAAGATAGAAAGGGAAAAAAAACGAGTGAAGGAGCAGAGGGAGAGAAAGGGAAATGGGCAGAAATAAGGCGCAAAAGAGCAGAGGTGCAGAAAGGTGAAAGATAGAAAGGGGAGAAAAAGGAGTGAAGGAGCAGAAAGAAAGAAAGGAGACAGAGGTCCACTGGACCACCAGGGATGAGGCGCAGGGAAACCTGCGGGTGGAGGAGGGCCTCGATCACCAACACTCAAGAGTGCAGGGGCAGGGGCACCTCACTTAATGGTGGAGCTGCGAGGGTGGGAGAGCAATTTCACTGACAATGAGTCAGTGGTCTTGCTCGCCTGTCCCCGCAGTGGCCGCCATTAAGTAGGGGTCGGGGAGGGCTGGACAGCTGGGAGGCGGGAGCGGGGAGGGGAGCTGGATTGGGCCGGTCGTGCTGGGGGGGGAGGGGCCGCGGGGGCAGCAGCGGCGGGGAAAGGTAAAGGGAGGAAAGAAGGGATAAAGAAAAAAGGGAGAATAAGCAGAAATAAGGCACAAAAGAGCAGAGATGCAGAAAAGAGCAGAAAGGAGAAAGATAGAAAGGGTAAAAAAACGAGTGAAAACGGGTGAAGGAGCAGAGGGAGAGAAAGGAAAAATGGGCAAAAATAAGGCACAAAAGAGCAGAGGTGCAGAAAGGTGAAAGATAGAAAGGGAAAAAAAACGAGTGAAGGAGCAGAGGGAGAGAAAGGGAAATGGGCAGAAATAAGGCGCAAAAGAGCAGAGGTGCAGAAAGGTGAAAGATAGAAAGGGGAGAAAAAGGAGTGAAGGAGCAGAAAGAAAGAAAGGAGACAGAGGTCCACTGGACCACCAGGGATGAGGCGCAGGGAAACCTGCGGGTGGAGGAGGGCCTCGATCACCAACACTCAAGAGTGCAGGGGCAGGGGCACCTCACTTAATGGTGGAGCTGCGAGGGTGGGAGAGCAATTTCACTGACAATGAGTCAGTGGTCTTGCTCGCCTGTCCCCGCAGTGGCCGCCATTAAGTAGGGGTCGGGGAGGGCTGGACAGCTGGGAGGCGGGAGCGGGGAGGGGAGCTGGATTGGGCCGGTCGTGCTGGGGGGGGAGGGGCCGCGGGGGCAGCAGCGGCGGGGAAAGGTAAAGGGAGGAAAGAAGGGATAAAGAAAAAAGGGAGAATAAGCAGAAATAAGGCACAAAAGAGCAGAGATGCAGAAAAGAGCAGAAAGGAGAAAGATAGAAAGGGTAAAAAAACGAGTGAAAACGGGTGAAGGAGCAGAGGGAGAGAAAGGGAAAATGGGCAAAAATAAGGCACAAAAGAGCAGAGGTGCAGAAAGGTGAAAGATAGAAAGGGGAAAAAAACGAGTGAAGGAGCAGAGGGAGAGAAAGGGAAATGGGCAGAAATAAGGCGCAAAAGAGCAGAGGTGCAGAAAGGTGAAAGATAGAAAGGGGAGAAAAAGGAGTGAAGGAGCAGAAAGAAAGAAAGGAGACAGAGGTCCACTGGACCACCAGGGATGAGGCGCAGGGAAACCTGCGGGTGGAGGAGGGCCTCGATCACCAACACTCAAGAGTGCAGGGGCAGGGGCACCTCACTTAATGGTGGAGCTGCGAGGGTGGGAGAGCAATTTCACTGACAATGAGTCAGTGGTCTTGCTCGCCTGTCCCCGCAGTGGCCGCCATTAAGTAGGGGTCGGGGAGGGCTGGACAGCTGGGAGGCGGGAGCGGGGAGGGGAGCTGGATTGGGCCGGTCGTGCTGTGGGGGGGAGGGGCCGCGGGGGCAGCAGCGGCGGGGAAAGGTAAAGGGAGGAAAGAAGGGATAAAGAAAAAAGGGAGAATAAGCAGAAATAAGGCACAAAAGAGCAGAGATGCAGAAAAGAGCAGAAAGGAGAAAGATAGAAAGGGTAAAAAAACGAGTGAAAACGGGTGAAGGAGCAGAGGGAGAGAAAGGGAAAATGGGCAAAAATAAGGCACAAAAGAGCAGAGGTGCAGAAAGGTGAAAGATAGAAAGGGAAAAAAAACGAGTGAAGGAGCAGAGGGAGAGAAAGGGAAATGGGCAGAAATAAGGCGCAAAAGAGCAGAGGTGCAGAAAGGTGAAAGATAGAAAGGGGAGAAAAAGGAGTGAAGGAGCAGAAAGAAAGAAAGGAGACAGAGGTCCACTGGACCACCAGGGATGAGGCGCAGGGAAACCTGCGGGTGGAGGAGGGCCTCGATCACCAACACTCAAGAGTGCAGGGGCAGGGGCACCTCACTTAATGGTGGAGCTGCGAGGGTGGGAGAGCAATTTCACTGACAATGAGTCAGTGGTCTTGCTCGCCTGTCCCCGCAGTGGCCGCCATTAAGTAGGGGTCGGGGAGGGCTGGACAGCTGGGAGGCGGGAGCGGGGAGGGGAGCTGGATTGGGCCGGTCGTGCTGGGGGGGGAGGGGCCGCGGGGGCAGCAGCGGCGGGGAAAGGTAAAGGGAGGAAAGAAGGGATAAAGAAAAAAGGGAGAATAAGCAGAAATAAGGCACAAAAGAGCAGAGATGCAGAAAAGAGCAGAAAGGAGAAAGATAGAAAGGGTAAAAAAACGAGTGAAAACGGGTGAAGGAGCAGAGGGAGAGAAAGGGAAAATGGGCAAAAATAAGGCACAAAAGAGTAGAGGTGCAGAAAGGTGAAAGATAGAAAGGGAAAAAAAACGAGTGAAGGAGCAGAGGGAGAGAAAGGGAAATGGGCAGAAATAAGGCGCAAAAGAGCAGAGGTGCAGAAAGGTGAAAGATAGAAAGGGGAGAAAAAGGAGTGAAGGAGCAGAAAGAAAGAAAGGAGACAGAGGTCCACTGGACCACCAGGGATGAGGCGCAGGGAAACCTGCGGGTGGAGGAGGGCCTCGATCACCAACACTCAAGAGTGCAGGGGCAGGGGCACCTCACTTAATGGTGGAGCTGCAAGGGTGGGAGAGCAATTTCACTGACAATGAGTCAGTGGTCTTGCTCGCCTGTCCCCGCAGTGGCCGCCATTAAGTAGGGGTCGGGGAGGGCTGGACAGCTGGGAGGCGGGAGCGGGGAGGGGAGCTGGATTGGGCCGGTCGTGCTGGGGGGGGAGGGGCCGCGGGGGCAGCAGCGGCGGGGAAAGGTAAAGGGAGGAAAGAAGGGATAAAGAAAAAAGGGAGAATAAGCAGAAATAAGGCACAAAAGAGAAGAGATGCAGAAAAGAGCAGAAAGGAGAAAGATAGAAAGGGTAAAAAAACGAGTGAAAACGGGTGAAGGAGCAGAGGGAGAGAAAGGGAAAATGGGCAAAAATAAGGCACAAAAGAGTAGAGGTGCAGAAAGGTGAAAGATAGAAAGGGAAAAAAAACGAGTGAAGGAGCAGAGGGAGAGAAAGGGAAATGGGCAGAAATAAGGCGCAAAAGAGCAGAGGTGCAGAAAGGTGAAAGATAGAAAGGGGAGAAAAAGGAGTGAAGGAGCAGAAAGAAAGAAAGGAGACAGAGGTCCACTGGACCACCAGGGATGAGGCGCAGGGAAACCTGCGGGTGGAGGAGGGCCTCGATCACCAACACTCAAGAGTGCAGGGGCAGGGGCACCTCACTTAATGGTGGAGCTGCGAGGGTGGGAGAGCAATTTCACTGACAATGAGTCAGTGGTCTTGCTCGCCTGTCCCCGCAGTGGCCGCCATTAAGTAGGGGTCGGGGAGGGCTGGCCCGCTGGGAGGCGGGAGCGGGGAGGGGAGCTGGATTGGGCCGGTCGTGCTGGGGGGGGAGGGGCCGCGGGGGCAGCAGCGGCGGGGAAAGGTAAAGGGAGGAAAGAAGGGATAAAGAAAAAAGGGAGAATAAGCAGAAATAAGGCACAAAAGAGCAGAGATGCAGAAAAGAGCAGAAAGGAGAAAGATAGAAAGGGTAAAAAAACGAGTGAAAACGGGTGAAGGAGCAGAGGGAGAGAAAGGGAAAATGGGCAAAAATAAGGCACAAAAGAGCAGAGGTGCAGAAAGGTGAAAGATAGAAAGGGAAAAAAAAACGAGTGAAGGAGCAGAGGGAGAGAAAGGGAAATGGGCAGAAGTAAGGCGCAAAAGAGCAGAGGTGCAGAAAGGTGAAAGATAGAAAGGGGAGAAAAAGGAGTGAAGGAGCAGAAAGAAAGAAAGGAGACAGAGGTCCACTGGACCACCAGGGATGAGGCGCAGGGAAACCTGCGGGTGGAGGAGGGCCTCGATCACCAACACTCAAGAGTGCAGGGGCAGGGGCACCTCACTTAATGGTGGAGCTGCGAGGGTGGGAGAGCAATTTCACTGACAATGAGTCAGTGGTCTTGCTCGCCTGTCCCCGCAGTGGCCGCCATTAAGTAGGGGTCGGAGAGGGCTGGACAGCTGGGAGGCGGGAGCGGGGAGGGGAGCTGGATTGGGCCGGTCGTGCTGGGGGGGGAGGGGCCGCGGGGGCAGCAGCGGCGGGGAAAGGTAAAGGGAGGAAAGAAGGGATAAAGAAAAAAGGGAGAATAAGCAGAAATAAGGCACAAAAGAGCAGAGATGCAGAAAAGAGCAGAAAGGAGAAAGATAGAAAGGGTAAAAAACGAGTGAAAACGGGTGAAGGAGCAGAGGGAGAGAAAGGGAAAATGGGCAAAAATAAGGCACAAAAGAGCAGAGGTGCAGAAAGGTGAAAGATAGAAAGGGAAAAAAAACGAGTGAAGGAGCAGAGGGAGAGAAAGGGAAATGGGCAGAAATAAGGCGCAAAAGAGCAGAGGTGCAGAAAGGTGAAAGATAGAAAGGGGAGAAAAAGGAGTGAAGGAGCAGAAAGAAAGAAAGGAGACAGAGGTCCACTGGACCACCAGGGATGAGGCGCAGGGAAACCTGCGGGTGGAGGAGGGCCTCGATCACCAACACTCAAGAGTGCAGGGGCAGGGGCACCTCACTTAATGGTGGAGCTGCGAGGGTGGGAGAGCAATTTCACTGACAATGAGTCAGTGGTCTTGCTCGCCTGTCCCCGCAGTGGCCGCCATTAAGTAGGGGTCGGAGAGGGCTGGACAGCTGGGAGGCGGGAGCGGGGAGGGGAGCTAGATTGGGCCGGTCGAGCTGGGGGGGGGGAGGGGCCGCGGGGGCAGCAGCTGCGGGGAAAGGTAAAGGGAGGAAAGAAGGGATAAAGAAAAAAGGGAGAATAAGCAGAAATAAGGCACAAAAGAGCAGAGATGCAGAAAAGAGCAGAAAGGAGAAAGATAGAAAGGGTAAAAAAACGAGTGAAAACGGGTGAAGGAGCAGAGGGAGAGAAAGGGAAAATGGGCAAAAATAAGGCACAAAAGAGCAGAGGTGCAGAAAGGTGAAAGATAGAAAGGGAAAAAAAACGAGTGAAGGAGCAGAGGGAGAGAAAGGGAAATGGGCAGAAATAAGGCGCAAAAGAGCAGAGGTGCAGAAAGGTGAAGAATAGAAAGGGGAGAAAAAGGAGTGAAGGAGCAGAAAGAAAGAAAGGAGACAGAGGTCCACTGGACCACCAGGGATGAGGCGCAGGGAAACCTGCGGGTGGAGGAGGGCCTCGATCACCAACACTCAAGAGTGCAGGGGCAGGGGCACCTCACTTAATGGTGGAGCTGCGAGGGTGGGAGAGCAATTTCACTGACAATGAGTCAGTGGTCTTGCTCGCCTGTCCCCGCAGTGGCCGCCATTAAGTAGGGGTCGGAGAGGGCTGGACAGCTGGGAGGCGGGAGCGGGGAGGGGAGCTGGATTGGGCCGGTCGTGCTGGGGGGGAGGGGCCGCGGGGGCAGCAGCGGCGGGGAAAGGTAAAGGGAGGAAAGAAGGGATAAAGAAAAAAGGGAGAATAAGCAGAAATAAGGCACAAAAGAGCAGAGATGCAGAAAAGAGCAGAAAGGAGAAAGATAGAAAGGGTAAAAAACGAGTGAAAACGGGTGAAGGAGCAGAGGGAGAGAAAGGGAAAATGGGCAAAAATAAGGCACAGAAGAGCAGAGGTGCAGAAAGGTGAAAGATAGAAAGGGAAAAAAAACGAGTGAAGGAGCAGAGGGAGAGAAAGGGAAATGGGCAGAAATAAGGCGCAAAAGAGCAGAGGTGCAGAAAGGTGAAAGATAGAAAGGGGAGAAAAAGGAGTGAAGGAGCAGAAAGAAAGAAAGGAGACAGAGGTCCACTGGACCACCAGGGATGAGGCGCAGGGAAACCTGCGGGTGGAGGAGGGCCTCGATCACCAACACTCAAGAGTGCAGGGGCAGGGGCACCTCACTTAATGGTGGAGCTGCGAGGGTGGGAGAGCAATTTCACTGACAATGAGTCAGTGGTCTTGCTCGCCTGTCCCCGCAGTGGCCGCCATTAAGTAGGGGTCGGAGAGGGCTGGACAGCTGGGAGGCGGGAGCGGGGAGGGGAGCTAGATTGGGCCGGTCAAGCTGGGGGGGGGGAGGGGCCGCGGGGGCAGCAGCTGCGGGGAAAGGTAAAGGGAGGAAAGAAGGGATAAAGAAAAAAGGGAGAATAAGCAGAAATAAGGCACAAAAGAGCAGAGATGCAGAAAAGAGCAGAAAGGAGAAAGATAGAAAGGGTAAAAAAACGAGAGAAAACGGGTGAGGGAGAGAAAGGGAAAATGGGCAAAAATAAGGCACAAAAGAGCAGAGGTGCAGAGAGGTGAAAGATAGAAAGGGAAAAAAAACGAGTGAAGGAGCAGAGGGAGAGAAAGGGAAATGGGCAGAAATAAGGCGCAAAAGAGCAGAGGTGCAGAAAGGTGAAAGATAGAAAGGGGAGAAAAAGGAGTGAAGGAGCAGAAAGAAAGAAAGGAGACAGAGGTTCACTGGACCACCAGGGATGAGGCGCAGGGAAACCTGCGGGTGGAGGAGGGCCTCGATCACCAACACTCAAGAGTGCAGGGGCAGGGGCACCTCACTTAATGGTGGAGCTGCGAGGGTGGGAGAGCAATTTCACTGACAATGAGTCAGTGGTCTTGCGGTATTTTAAAAACTGTAGTTGCCACATGTTCTCCCAAGATGTCCTCCGGGCGACATTTATATTGCAGCCCAAAGTAGTCCAACCAGCTACTCTGTGAGACATAGTTTGAGAGTGGTTCAGGGATGCCACCTTTCCCCCACTTGACTATATTCCAGAATAGTCTGGAATCTTTGGCTGAACTGGCGGCCTTAAGATATAACCAATGCTGCTCATCCCAGTCCTTCTTAGCCTGGAGAACACTGGCCTTATACACCCCCCTCGCCTCCCTCACAGCAGCTGGAACTTTACTCTTAATAGCCATCCCCAGTGAACTTCTTGCTGCCCTACACTGGGCGTTATACCACCCTGCTTGATATGGGGGGGTTTTCTTGCCAGGTTGCACCCGTACTGCCCTATAGAAGTGACCTTTTACTAGGCTAAAGAATGCACAGTGGAGGTTGGTGATCTCGTCCATTTCTATACCTCCCTCCGTTCCCATCTTCAGCTTAGCTTCCATGGCAACAGTGGTGGTCTCCAGTTCCTTGTTAATGCTATCCAAGGCCTCTTGGTTCACCACTACTTTGGGCCACTTTACTCTTCTCATGTCATTCGTTGGAACTATCTCTGGTATCCCCTCTTCGATATTGTTTGGGCCCTCCATCTCCCCACCCCATAATTTGTGAGTGATACATAGGGGATTATGGTCACTCTCCTGCCTACAGACCACCCTCATGTCAGTCATTAGGTGCCAGATCGCCACACTGCAGATGACATAATCAATTCGACTTTGCCATTGTCCATTGTCAAATGTGTTAGCCCCTTGTCCATCGCTTACTGACCTTCCATTCAGAGCTCTTACCCCCCTTTCAATGCATAAGGCATTTATCTGGATTACTTCAGCTGACCATCTACTCACGGGATTTAAACCCAGCTTGGGATCCCCCACTCTATGTCGGCCTCCTCTCCGGGTTGCCAGTCTTCTATAGAGAGAGGCTCAAAGGTCATATTCATGTCCCCCGCAATTAACATATTGTTGGCACTTGGCTGGGCTTAGATCAGCTCGTCCAGTGCTACTAAAACTGGAGATTTCCCCCCGTTTGAACCTCTTCTGTATAAATTATAAATGTCTAGCGGTTCCCCCTTGGTCACATTTAATCTTATGTGCTGGATGTCATTATTACCTTTGGGGAGTTCTACTATTTTTTCAAATAGTGCCTGTCGAGCCCAAATCGTCAATCCCCCTTTTGGTCTGCCCTTTGGGCCCTTCACAGCAGGAACGAAAACATTGAGGAAACCCAAGAGAAACAGGGGCTCACAGGCCCATGCCTCTTGGAAGATGCATACATCATAGCCATTTATGAATGATACCCATTCTGGTGATTGCAGTCTGGGGCCCAATCCCGCGATATTCCATGAGACTATGCTACCAACCCTGCCCCTGGGTTTGTACCCTGATGTTGAGATGGTTAATGGAGGGTTCACTGGGCCGCCTATGCTCAGGGAAACGCTATCTACTGCTGTCTCCTTGTTAGTTATTCCGGATTCCCTCCCACCCATAGGGCTATCAAGATCAATCACTGTCATAGGGTAGGAGCCTACCAGACCCAAATGTTCACTTCCTTTAGCCCCACTACGTGTTTCCAGGGAATAGCATTCATTGTGCACCTGTTGTGCAGAAGATACCTCACGAACCCCCCCCCCTGGGGCAGTCAATCGTTGGAATTAAGCCTCGACCTAGGTACCCTTTTCCCAGTCTTTCCTATATCCATGGCTAGAGCCATTGAGTAAGGTAGAGGGGGCATTTTCCTCAGCTGAATACTGGAATGGGCTGGGGGACTAGATCTATACTCCATCTTAAATAGATCCTCTGCTAGGGTGTCGGAGACAAGGGTTAGTTCGATGACATCCTGTAAGGCCCCAGGGTGGCTCATACTCCTGGCTCTAATGATGTCTTCCCTAATTATCGATCGACACCCTCTAACTTGCCTTAACCAATGTATGGCCTTGTTTGTCAGAGAGTCTGCCCCCTCCCTTATTCCATTGGGTCGCATATGGTACTTTGGGACATTTGCCATATATAGTATTAGTTGCAAAGCTACCCATAGCCTGCATGTGAGGCCCAGGCGGGTCAGCCTCATGGGAGGGAGACCCAACTACCGTTCTTGATCCGTTCCTAGGCAGCAACCCTGGTCTAACACTCCCCCCTGTGGATCCTAACTGAGGTTTCTGGGTACGAGTACTGGGCCGGTTAGCCACTCTAGAGACACTCCCGATGATTTAGTGGTCTTTTTGCTCGGGTTGGGGACAATCCCTGGGACCATTGTGCCTCCATCCACTTGAACAAATACTGGCAACTTAGGTATTACAACAGGCTTTCCCCCCACAACCTGCCTAGTTCTTTGGGATCAAATTGGGTAAGCAGTAGAAGATACTGCAGATACAGCAGAAAAATTTGCAGGGGGCAAAAATTGTTGGCAAGGAGCACGTTGGTTGACGTTTGGGGCATTTGTTAGATTCAAAACTAGTGTCTTCAGACCTTCAATCTCGTCTCTTAATAAGGAGACTAGATTGACCAGGTCGCCAATGGTACCAGAGTTTATCACATCAGGCTGAGGACTACCAGACCCACTAGGAATGATGTTTTCTCCTTCTGGTTCCGGCTCAACATCTGCCAGAACAGTGAACCTATTGGCACAAACAATTGGGTCATTAGCAACAACGGATACAACCTGGGAATTGGCTATGGTCTTCTCATTGGCTCCTCCTTTGTGTAAGTTTGCCTTACCCCCCTTATGGGTAATCTCAGGTCCTGGTTGGTTTTGGGAGGCCTCCCTATGCTTTCTACTCATTCTGAACATTTCTGGGATAGTAGTTACCGGGCAGGATACCTCTTGTGAGTCAGGAAGTGGGTCACCCCCTGACTTCTCATGCTCAGATACTTGTGAGGCTCCCATATCCCCATTTAAAATGTCTTGGCAGTCCTCAATGATGGTATCAATATTGTCCATAATGCAATTTAGCCCATCGTGCTTCGGAATCCCCTTAGGTTTCTTCTTTTTAGTCCGCTTTTGCCGTTTAGCTGTTTCTATGGCCCCACCACCTCCCTCCATAGTTTTGCGCTTACCCATTGCCAAACCACAGGATGTGAAGGATTACCAAAGAGCCACAGATATGTAAAGGGCGGCGCACAGGGTACCTTGGTAGATGTTAAGTCAGTGCAGGGTTTCTTGACGATGGTGCCCGTGAAGGGTCAATGTGGATTTTAGTACTGTGGCCCGTCCCGTCCTCTTCCATCCACGGACGGCCACAGACGGCCCGCCCTCTGCCCGTGCTCCGCCCGGCATCGCCCGCACGCGTCCCGTGTCGCGGGAGGAGCGCCTCGCTCTTATGCGCCTCCGGGCGCGGCAGAGTGATGCGGCGGTCAGCGTCCATGAAGCAGGGGACCCTGGGAGTTGTAGTTGAGCCCCAAAGGCTCTCCCCTCTCGGCGGCCGCGATGTTCACAGCGGCGGCGGGGGAGAGCAGAGGTGCTGGCGGGACCGGAATGCTGCCTCAAGAGGTAGGAGTGGGTGGCAGTTAGTATCATCCCCCGGCTGGAATTGTTCCCCGCTCCGCCGCAGGAGCGCCTTGCTCTTATGCGCCTCCGGGCGCGGCAGAGTGATGCGGCGGTCAGCGTCCACGAAGCAGAGGATGCTGGGAGTTGTAGTTGAGCCCCAAAGACTCTCCCCCTCTCGGCGGCCGCGATGTTCACAGCGGCGGCGGGGGAGAGCAGAGGTGCTGGCGGGACCGGAATGCTGCCTCAAGAGGTAGGAGTGGGTGGCAGTTAGTATCACCCCCGGGCTTGAATTGTTCCCCGCTCCACCGCAAGAGCGCCTCGCTCTTATGCGCCTTCGGGCGCGGCAGAGTGATGCGGCGGTCAGCGTCCACGAAGCAGGGGACGCTGGGAGTTGTAGTTGAGCCCCAAAGGCTCTCCCCTCTCGGCGGCCGCGATGTTCACAGCGGCGGCGGGGGAGAGCAGAGGTGCTGGCGGGACCGGAATGCTGCCTCAAGAGGTAGGAGTGGGTGGCAGTTAGTATCACCCCCGGCTGGAATTGTTCCCCAGGGGAGAATCACTCCAAGAAGCAAAACCGCCATCCAAAAACAAGGACAACAACCGGACCACAACCAAGAGGTGGAAATCAGCAAACCCTGCAACCACACCAGGGCACAGAATCCAAGATAGTGGAGAGGGCAAATACCTCCAAGGCAACAGAGACCAGGGGAACCCAAAGACCAAACCAGGCCAATGAGGAAGACCCAGGTCCAAACAACATGCACCCAGGAGGACACACCCAACAACACCTCCGGCAAAAGAGCAAAGTTGCAACAGATAGGACTGCACAAAGGACCACCCCGTGAAGACATACCAAAACCAGCCAGAGGTGGGCCAGAAGAGCAGGAGCCACCAACAGGGTGGCCCAAAGCCCAACCAGGAAGACGACCCCACAGGAGCCTGAGAAGACAGCTGACCGAACAACAGACATGCCAGCAAGGACAGGAGGTCACCAACACCGTGCCTCCACAGGCCAGGAAGGAGCAGCATAGGAACAACAGCTCGAAACCCCCAACCACAGAGGGCAGAGGGAAAGGACATGGAACCAACTAGAACCAGGACTCGAAGGGAACACACAGCAGCAAGAAGCAAGGGCGGGAGCCAAGCAGCCTGCAATGGCACACCCAAGCCACTGACCAGCTCGAACCAGGGGAAGGCAGGAGCTGAGAAAAGGCCAGAGAAAGGGGCACGGAGGGCGACCAGGGTCCATGCCACGAAAGCAAACAGTTGCCGACCAACAAGGGCCCGAAAGGACCATCTCCCAACAAGGTGCAAGGTGACCAGAGAAAGGGAGACAGACAAGGGCCACAGGCCGAAAGCTAAAGGTGACCTGCCAAGCACCACAACACACAAAATGGCCCCAGATAAAAATTTGCAATATGCACAACTTACAAACAAAGATATAAATAGATACACAAATACTTATAACAGCATTGTTTTTAATCACAACGTGTTTTGGTATGAGTTATTCATAAAACACAATACATATTGAATCACATTTTCAGTATGCCCCTATGATAGTGGAAGTGGGAAGGGTAGTGCTGGGATAGTGGAAAGATAAGAACTTAGGAAGAGGTCAGCAAGACCAAACTACAGCCAAATTTTTACACAATAAAACAATTAATTGTACATATATTTAGAACAGTCATGCCTCAAAGAAAATCAATAATAATAAATGATAAGGGAGGCTGAACACAGAAGGGAGTGTCGACGTTTCGACCCAGTTGAATTGCAGGCGTGGATGAACCTTGCTAGAGGGTCTTCATCAGGACAAAGGAGTGGGAGGCGGGGCAATGGATCTGTATAAAAATTAATATTTGAATAATTAATTCCTGGGTCCCAAGGGATCCCTATGCAGTTTATTTAAAAGAATTGGGTGAAAGGAGAACATACTCAGAATAGAGAGAGGAGATACATCAATGCTAATACACGAAAACACTGTGGGTAAGATCATACAGAAACCCAACAGGCGCAATGGAACAATCAGTCATGAAGGGCTGATTAAGTCGAATGATTATTATTCATCAAATTATGGATATGAAGCACATACTTGCGAGAGGGGATAATCAATTCACAACCCCGAGACCAGTCCACAACTGAAAACCAATGACTGGAGCCTCATTGCCAACAGAGGAAATCCTCTGGGGTGACTGAGGCCCCTGCATAAGCGAGAGGGTGGATGCCGGGTATCGGCTGGTCTATCAAACATGGATTACTATGAGTTCATCAAATACACAGTAGGCCTGACACATAGTGTGCCTCCTGGCGATAGGAATTCTCGAATTGTAGGCAACTGATAAAAGTATGAATGCCTTAGACCAGCAGGATAATATAATTCATGATTATGGGAGACACACAGCTGGTGGAAAAATTAAATCACTGAATGGACATACCTGCCAAGCACAGAAAAAGGCACCAGTAAATATGATGATGTACAGTGAGGGTGGTCGGTCCTCTATGCTTCTAAGTAGCCAAGGTCTAAAAAAGAAGCAGGCATATAGATGTTCTAGTACCCAGCAATAGTATGGGGACATCACAAACCATCTGTGTGGTAACGTTTGAAATCTTTTACCAACTGTAATACTCCAAATGTAATTTATGCGATTCTATGTGAATGTAACCTAATCTACGTTGGCCAAACTCAGCAAAAGGCTAAGGTCAGGATTCTACAACACATCAGCAGAATCCGCTGTGAGGTGGTGGGAGCCCCATTAGTGGACCATTTTAAGATCAAACAACATACACCTGAGAGCCTTAGGTGGGTCATTCTTGAGAAGATCACGTTGGGTGTAAGAGGCGGTAGCATCTCTAATGTTTTGAATACCCGGGAAGCCAAATGGATGTTTGTATTGGACTCGGTTAAAACGGGGCTGAATGAAACTGATAGCACTTTTGCCCAAATGGCTAATCTGTGAATATTACTAGAAGTTTCAGAGACTGTTCGAGAGTGTGTGGACAAGGGCGAGGAGGCCATGTTGGTCCTCCTCGACCTGTCCGCCGCTTTCGATACGGTGTCTCATCAAATACTTCTGGCCCGACTGGAGCGGATTGGACTGGGTGGTTCTGCACTATCCTGGATCACTTCTTTCCTCCAGGGCCGATCACAGAGGGTTTTCCTCGGTATACACCCGTTACAACGGATCTTTTACTCCGCAGACCCATTACAACGCGACCATTACTCCGCATACCATTACAACGCATTGCGCTGGAGGGCGCTCTAGGATAGGGAATAAGTATAATTTACTATCCAACACCTTCCCTAGGGTCCACGGGGACTGGAGTTAGAATAGTAAATTATACTTACCACTATCCAGCGCCCCAAGGCGCTATGCGTTGTAACGGTATGCGGAGTAAAAGTCGCGTTGTAATGGTCTGCGGAGTAAAAGTATGCGTTATAACGTCATACATCCGTTTTCCTCAGACCTTTTAAATCAGGGTCTAAACCGCTTGCATGTGGAGTTCCCCAGGGCTCGGCACTGAGTCCTCTGTTTTTTAATGTCTATCTAGCCCCGTTGGCCAAAGTTGTAGAGGCATGTGGAGTCAGAGTGATCTCATATGCTGATGATACACAGCTGATATTCTCCTTTAGAGATCACTCTGACTCCAGCCTCTCTAGTTTCCGCCACTGTTTGGGAGAAATCTGTACTTGGATGGCCTCGAATCACCTTCGTCTTAATGCGGATAAGACGGAAGTCCTGTTTTTTAATCAAAAAATGACAATACCCCCCTCACTGTGGTGGCCTTCGGTCCTTAACCCCCCTCCTATTCCGGTGCACACCGCCCGTAATTTGGGATTCCAGTTTGATGACACGCTCTCCTGCGGCCCGCAAATTAATAAGGTCACGGCTGCCTGTTTTGGTAAGCTAAAAATGATGAAAAAAATGTTCCCATTCCTGCCAATGGATGCGCGCAGAACAGTCACGCAGGCGCTAATAACGTCCCATTTGGACTATGCCAACAGTCTCTATGCGGGGGCTCCTCTGTACCAAATTGAACGCCTGCAAGTAGTTCAAAACGCGGCAGCAAGACTGATTGGCAACATCCCTTTCCGACATTCTATTTCTACGTTTCGCAAAAAGCTCCATTGGCTTCCAATAGCCTCTCGGATTAAGTTTTAAATACTCACTCTTGTTTTCCGTGCTCTCAACGGTACTGGCCCAGATTACCTGAGAAGGAGACTCACATTATCTCATTCAGTGAGAGACCTACGTTCCAACAGTCTACGCCTTATGGTGGTGCCACGCTTCCGCCGCGCTTGAATGGGCGGCAGAGCTTTTGCTGTCCTTGCTGCGAAACACTGGAACGGGCTCCCCCTGGACCTCAGATTTGCCTCATCTGAAGTACTATTTCGTAGCCGCCTGAAAACTTGGCTATTCTCCTCATCTTAGATATGCTTCTCTTATCTCTGTTGACAGTTTTTTAGCGCCGGGACACCTCCGATGGAGGTAGCTGTGCGCTTTATAAGAGCCATAAATAAATAAATAAAAATAAATAAATAAATAAATATGAATATCGGCCATGACATATTAAATGTCTTTCATTCTAATGTCTCTGAATATATGAGCTCTGTCGCAATGTTGGCTTTTACCATCATGCTCGATAGGTACGCCGCATTGAATATCTGCCATGACATATTAAATGCCTTTCATTCTAATATCTTTGAACATGTGAGCTATGTCGCAATGTCGGCTTTTTACCATCATGCTCGATAGGTACGCCGCATTATTTTGTTTTCATACCAGATGTCCCTGAATATGCAAATTCATTATAGTATCGGCCTTTACCATCATGTTCGATAGGTACGCTGTAATATGAGAAAGTTTGTTAATATGCAGACCAAATTATACACTTTTGCGATTAACTGATTTAATGAAAGACTAAAAAGTGTAAATAATTCTTTTTCCTATGAAAATGATCTAGAATTTTTCTGATGGTTTGATACAGTACATGCATCTACCGTATCTGTGAAACACTTCCCCTTTTTAAGTTGTTTGTTAATATGATGACATTAGTCCTTTTTCTATGATTAAGACCGCCTTTGGTTTGACACTACAAAGTCTTAATTCCATCTTGAAGTTTCTTCGTTGCTGTGATGGACTCTAAAAGTGGTCCTTTCTTTATGATTATGACCGTTACTGGTCATGTGATCGGAACTGTATAGGAAGCCGATTTTGTCAGTGTCCCCCGTCTGAGACTGACGACGGACATCGGATTGAATCCCTCGCGTTCATCTCTGCCGGTATGTTAGCGGTTAGGCTGCTCTCCTTTCTTTTAAGCTCCCCAAGTAGTCAACTCCACCTTTTTTTTAAAAATATTGGACACGTTTCTTCAATAAGGGTTTACTATATTATTTACAGATCCTTATCCTGGAGCTTGCAACATGCTACTAACTGACGACGGTTGTCTTTTAGAACTTTCAGCTTTCATCTTCATGGTATGTTGGGTGTGAGGTTTTCTTCTTTTGAGTACCGTAAATAGTTACCTATATAGTTTTGAACAGCAGACACGATTTTGACGAAGCCTATGTTATTTTCAGATCAGGTCACATCCACACCATTAACGGGAGTCCCGAATTTTGCTTTATATTCATGGCAGCAACTTCATGGGCTTTAACAACTTTGCTCTGTTAGGTACGTATATTACACCATTGGTTGAGCCAATTTTCTCGTTATGGTAAGCAGACCTAAAATATTATCCTGCTTATTTTATAGACCCTATACTGTGAGCGTGAAGCCCGCCTTTTAGACTACTGAGCGGCGCCATCTACACGCAGTTTTATAAACCACTCAACGGGTCCGAGTCACAATTCTGCTACAAGCAGGTATGTCATTGACATGTAACGTTACCACACAGATGGTTTGTGATGTCCCCATACTATTGCTGGGTACTAGAACATCTATATGCCTGCTTCTTTTTTAGACCTTGGCTACTTAGAAGCATAGAGGACCGACCACCCTCACTGTACATCATCATATTTACTGGGGCCTTTTTCTGTGCTTGGCAGGTATGTCCATTCAGTGATTTAATTTTTCCACCAGCTGTGTGTCTCTCATAATCATGAATTATATTATCCTGCTGGTCTAAGGCATTCATACTTTTATCAGTTGCCTACAATTCGAGAATTCCTATCGCCAGGAGGCACACTATGTGTCAGGCCTACTGTGTATTTGATGAACTCATAGTAATCCATGTTTGATAGACCAGCCGATACCCGGCATCCACCCTCTCGCTTATGCAGGGGCCTCAGTCACCCCAGAGGATTTCCTCTGTTGGCAATGAGGCTCCAGTCATTGGTTTTCAGTTGTGGACTGGTCTCGGGGTTGTGAATTGATTATCCCCTCTCGCAAGTATGTGCTTCATATCCATAATTTGATGAATAATAATCATTCGACTTAATCAGCCCTTCATGACTGATTGTTCCATTGCGCCTGTTGGGTTTCTGTATCATCTTACCCACAGTGTTTTCGTGTATTAGCATTGATGTATCTCCTCTCTCTATTCTGAGTATGTTCTCCTTTCACCCAATTCTTCAATTCTTTTAAATAAACTGCATAGGGATCCCTTGGGACCCAGGAATTAATTATTCAAATATTAATTTTTATACAGATCCATTGCCCCGCCTCCCACTCCTTTGTCCTGATGAAGACCCTCTAGCAAGGTTCATCCACGCCTGCAATTCAACTGGGTCGAAACGTCGACACTCCCTTCTGTGTTCAGCCTCCCTTATCATTTATTATTATTGATTTTCTTTGAGTCATGACTGTTCTAAATATATGTACAATTAATTGTTTTATTGTGTACAAATTTGGCTGTAGTTTGGTCTTGCTGACCTCTTCCTAAGTTCTTATCTTTCCACTATCCCAGCACTACCCTCCCCACTTCCACTATCATAGGGGCATACTGAAAATGTGATTCAATATGTATTGTGTTTTATGAATATCTCATACCAAAACACGTTGTGATTAAAAACAATGCTGTTATAAGTATTTGTGTATCTATTTATATCTTTGTTTGTAAGTTGTGCATATTGCAAATTTTTATCTGGGGCCATTTTGTGTGTATCAATCCGTCGCCCAGGTCCCAGTGACTCCTTGGGTTAACCCATGTTTGTGTAACACAAGCCCCACAACAGGCAGCCCCCAACAAGGACACCCAGGGCAGAGAAGGCACTACCAACCCATATCACAGAGGCCCTTGCAGGGCGAACAAGACACAGTGAGGCCAAGATAAACAGCGACAAAAGAGAAGACCCCACCACCAGACGTGGTAACAAAAGGGAGGACCGACCAATGTCCAACACACCAAGGGGCAAAAATAGGAAGGGAGAGCAGGACGAAAACCTGACCTAAGCAGCCAGAACATCCAAAAAAGAACAAAACCAAACAGCCAGACCAGGCCCTAAGTGGAAAGAGACAGGACGCAGCCAAAACCATAGGAACCCAAGAATGCCACCACAAAGGAGGCCCAGACAGGAATGAAAGAGGGGAGATAAAACTGCAATGTGGCAACACCCCAGGGAAGGTAGACGCAGCACCACAACGCCTGCCCCCACATCCCGCCCAGGGGCGCTCAAAAGCCAAACCCAGGGAAACAGGCAAACAACCATCCAGGCCACTATTTACACCCAGGGGCACCACCAGCGCAGCCCCCAGGTCACCACACATCAAAGGATCACAGAACAGCAGCCACAGGGCAAAACAGGGAGCCAATGGCAGCCAGAACATGGCAGGCCAGAGAGAGAGAAAATCCCAAACCCCACAGGTGGGAAGGCCATCCAAACAGCAGGGGGGTCCTGGACACCTATGGCCCAACCCCGCAGGCAAAACAGGGTACTGTAACTAGTAGCCCAGGCTGTCGCCCATCCCGGCACCAACCTGGTCCAACCGTGCAAAAAAGGCCCAGAGAAGACAAGACCAGGTGCATGCAAGGCAAAATAGCCATAGCACTAGACCCCAGAAAGTCCAAGGAGCAGGTAGTGTAAATTCTTTCTTGTTTCAATAAGCACCCAAAATTGACAATAAATAAATGAGAACAGAGGCTGGTGACATCAAAGATGGAAGTAAACTGCTATGCAGTACTTACCCCTTGGGCAGACGGACACCACATTCCACCATCTGCCCTCACCAGTCCACCCAGGTGCCCTGCAACACTTCAGTGTTGGGCAAAAGTCTCAACTGACAGCACCTGGAACTCTCTCAGAGATCAGACACGAGCAGGTGCCATCAGGGTGATAAGGGAGTAAGCCACAATTATGAAGAAGAAATGCCACAGCACCTGGAATTCCCAGGGGGCTCCCATCCAGGTACTCACCAAGCCCACCCCAGCTGTACTACTGAGATGAGACAAGAACAGGCGCATGCTGTATTCCACAGCCTGCAGCACCTGGAAAACACATTCTCACATCCAGAAATGAACCAGGCCCGTGTTGAAAGAGGGATCCAGACACCGGAGGCTGGCTGTATACCAGGGGCACCACCAAGTCAGCCCAGAGCTGACAGCCCTTTCCCAGTGTGTCATCCCAGCGGCCCGGTCCAAAGGAGGACGCGCCCTCGCAATCTGGAACCGCTGCGTGGAACCAGCAAACCAGCCGCAAAGTGCCAGGTGGTAACCACCTTGCCTTCCAGCAAGTCCAGCTGGCCAGGAGGCGCCCGAAGAGACCTGTCAGAGAGAGCCTGGCTGTCAGATGGGGAATCCAGGAGACCGCCACTCCAGTCCACCATGAGCAGCAACCAGCACACACCTCGTCCCGTTCTGTCAGCAGACAGAAACAAGCATTTGCAATGCAGTAGGTCTCGCATTTACAAGAGTTTGTGCTATTGGCCTTGTAAATGAGAAAGCCTTTAATTTAAGAGTTATTTTTTAAAAAGATAAATAAAAGGCATTCTCATTTACAATGCCAATAGCTCAAACTCTTGCAAATTCAAGACCTTTAGCATTGCAAATACGTTTGGCGCCCGTGCTATAAAGATTTTTTTTTAAGCGGTAGGAGAGATAGGACAGAGTGTGGACGAAGCGCTTTAAGAAAGTAGTGCTTGGAGGCTATAATTAAAGCCTACCATGTAACAACAAACGTAACAGGGGTGTCTTTATGGGAGGTTACAAAATAAGACAAAGCGGTACTAAGAAGGGACTACTAAGCCTATTGACCAATGAAAAGCCACAGTTAACAGTGGACATTGACACAAGCCAATGAAAAATATGGACGGAGAGTGGGCGGAGCTTCAGGTCCATTCTTGAATACAGCAGGCCTCCCAGAGCAGCGCATACGCTGCTCAGGCTAGACCTCTCTGCTATGTTCACAAGGGTCTTGATATTATTGAACATTCATATCAGTTATCACAGGATGAATTGTCTCAGAAAACGTTTGATGAAAAACACTATTACTGAATGAATGGTACGCAATGTCTCGACAGCTAAAAGATTAAAGGCTGTCCAGCTTGAACTGCACCTTGTGACACACAGATACAACAGCTCACTAATCTATCACATTAAAGCCGGGGGGAAGCTCCCTTGGATGTAACGAACGAGGATGGGGGAGGGGGGAGACCAGCCCTTCAAAAAAACAAGATGGACTCACATCACCACCTCTCATCTTACGAAGGCCAGTAAAAAGGGTACCAGTGTCGATAGGTAATACTAATGTTACTATTCAAAGTTCTTTGAAGCCTACATCAAGGTATTAAGTGCGATAAAATCAAAGGCAATAAATGACTAATCAGACACTTGGATTGGAGCGAGTGACTTGCAGATAATATACAAATTACAGCAGGAAGTGCATGACCTCTCAACCCCCAATTCCCTACCCTCTTCCAAACTAAAGTTCGAACCGGATGTAGGTCAGCAAAATAAGGTTGCACAGGGTGGCAGGCTGCACAGGTTAAGCCAGGACAAATAAACAATGTTGTGACTTTACTTTGAGTCATAAATCGTTTCATAAAAAATGTGAGAGCGGTAAAAATTGAGCACCAAAGCTTTAATTACGCGCAGGTAGTCTAGGAATCTTCATTTTCACAGATCATGAAAGCAAAAGAAGTGATCTGTGTTTAGAGACATGGACAAGAAGTAGCTTAAAACGGACTGGCCCACACAGACTGCACACATTCCTGGGAGCTGCGACCCAAGTGCCAACCTGCTCCGATTCCAGCCCCGTCTTTGCACTCTGGCAAAGATCCTAAGTGGTGCAAATGCTGATTGTTCACTTTCTGGGGTACGGGGGTCTAAAACAACTAGGGGACCAACTTACAAAGGCATTTTCATTGGTAAGCATACTTTTACAATTAACACAGATCCTGCGCACACATATACAGTCATTAATACAATGATTAATTTTTCAGAAAATAGGACACTCTGAACGGTAGAATCTTTGTTCCAATCTTGTTTCTTTTTAATTGCGTGTCAGAAATAGTAATTACAAGCAGCCAGCCGACACGTGTTTCGTTGTAGACAAACGCTAATCCACAACTCTTCAGGGCTAAAAGGCTGGGTCCAAATTTTGGAAGCACAATTCCAGTGATAATTCCAACCTGGGGGGTGACACAATAATTTCTTGAATAGTGATGTTCGAGGATAAGGGTACCAACTATAAATGATCAAATTGAAGTGAAGACGCCAGTTTTCAAAAACGGACTACAACAGTATTCCATTTGCAGAATAAACGTTGGATCATGAACAAATTATCAAAACATACCGGCGAATCCCGGTGCGGCACGGGTGTGTGCTCTCCTTAAAGCTCTTCAAATTCACATCTCCTCTGACTGGCATCTACTCGAAAGTCGTGCTTCTACTGCCGGATTGGAATTATCACCGTAAATGGGCTTCCAAAATTTGGACCGAGCCTTTCAAGGAAGAAAGTTAATCACCGAAGTTATCATGACATTTTATTGTTGCTAAAAATTGCTGGAGGCCAGGAAGGAAGCAGCAAGTTTTTTTTAAACTATAATATTCTTGAAAACACTACGTACCCACCCGAAATAGGTACCCAGTGTGGTCACACAGTTCGCACCGTCCTAAATTGCTCAAGGTTCATGTAACCTCAGTGACAGAGCCACAGTGACTGGATCACTGTTCCTCTAGGGTGTGCTGCTTCCTAGGCCTGCCCGCAAGACTGGAGATGAACAGTATGGATTGTGGTGGAGAGGCCTTCAAGGTTAACCCACAATTGACACGACTAGGGTACACCTGCTTGTGCTAAGACATTAGGCCTTCTAAGGACTTTCGGGCCTTCAAAGGTCAAGCATGGGAACATGCTCCCTCAGTAGAGTGGTCTGGTGGACTGGTCATGAAGGCTTGGACCGGTTCCCCAGTTCCAAATTTGACAGCTCTGGCCATAGTGCCACATCCTCTCGTCCCACTGTACACCATACTTCCCCACTAAGAGAAACTCACACTGCATTCAGCTACAACCAAATTGTGGCCGCTATAAACACTTGGATGTGGCTCAATTCAAATTATGCACTTGATAAGAGTAATATTCTGCCTAAAAAGAAAAAGTTAAAGAAAACACTCATAGGGAGTGCAAGATTAAGTAAAGCATGTCAAATGTAATCAGAAACAACATGGTTACCTTAACGATCTCACAGGTAAAACTACTCACTATTCAGAAATCAACAAGTACTTTTACCTGAAAAGTTAAGGACCTGACTACAGGGCCCTGAAGGGAACCGTTTCAATGTCCATTGCTTATATCCTTACAAAACGTAAGCCATAGTACACATTTTATTTTCCAATCCACCCATCAACCAGGTATTGCAATATATCCAGGAATGGTACACTTCCCCACCTGGGGACAACAATGCTGTTCAAAGAAAGACGAGAACACAAAAGTAGCGCTTCACTGCAAAGTCTGTAGAGTGAGGCTGATGTGTTTGGATCTGAATAAAACCAATCTGGCCACTTTGCAACCGCTCTGTCTTACTTTATTTAGTTATGTATTTATTTTTCAGATTTAAAACCTTTTATTTCTCTCCATCCTGAGGCTGCACTTTGGAATCGAAAAATTGCTGAAAAAGGGCATTTCCCGCAAGAGTGTTTTTCTTTTTTGGATCCATTTCACAGGGAAGCAACTAAATGAAAGAAAGAAAGAGAAGTTGTGAACCCTTTCTTTAAGTCACGGTTTTCAGTAAGCAACAAGCGCGTGTCTGCCTTGTAAGGTGAGCATGCGGTGGGAGCATGTGAGGCAGAGAGGAGACACCATGCGTGCGCACATCGCCTGTCTGTTCGCGCACATGGTTTGTCTCCCTGTGCTCACCAAAGCTACAACAATAGAGGCTCGCCAAGCAAAGCAGCGTATGTGTTGCATTCGCTAGGCGAGACATAAAAAGAACAAACAGAATGCTAAGTAAGTACATTTTATGTACTCCCAGTGGGAGGGGGTGGGGTTGAGTACCCAGCATTCCTTTGTTCTTTTTTCTGTCTGGGAGATGGTTATCTCCACTTGTTATGAATGGGATAAGGACAGGAGGGAACTGGGGTTTATATTTATTCATTATTTGCCACAATTTTTTCTCCGAATTTTACTTGTGTGGAGTTTGGAGGAAAATCTCAAAATGGATTGTCTAAAAAGTACACAAGCAAGTTGGGGAAAAAGTACATTATGAGAATGTACACATTTGAAAAACATAACTGTTCTTCTGCAAAATGTGATGGGTTTGTGCAAATTTGCTGCACACATCCGTCTTCTACTTTTACAACATTTGCACTTGTGATGGGGTTGGGATAGGGGCAGGTGCAGGTTCTAGTGCATCTCTCATTCTCTCGGAGGTTTTCAGACAACGTTTTACAGGTGCAAGTCCTATTCTCCTACATCATCCACCACAGATATAGGGCAGCTGTTACTGATTTTTAAGAATATTGGAATATTGTTTTACGAAATCATGATCATGGACTTTACAATATAGTTATCCCAATCTGTACTGCCCTAATGGAGAGAAAGATGCATTTTGTGCAGACAGAGGAACGTAATCAAAATGTGATGTGGCTGTGCAAATTACTTGTGCCTAAAACAACAAGACAACAATGGCAACACATCTTTTATTCTCAGAGGTGTGGGCTGAAATGTATGCCTAGTTCACTTTTCATTCCCCTGCAGAAATCCTGATAAGGCAAAGGCCTGACGCAGTTGCAGGCACCTTGGAAGCAGGGAATGGACCCCATACTTATAGAAAAGACCCTGATAGTGGAGAAGAGAATTACTTTTCCATCACCAATTTATGAGTAGGAATTTACTTCTTTGCACTACTGTGAACAGCCCAGCTACAGCCTGTAGAAGCCTTCCACTGGTGAAGCAGTTAAAGTGGTGACAGGTGTGCTAATATCTGCAGGCTCCTGCCACTCTACCAGAGAGGCTTTACAAAAAACAGGCAGTCGAGACCTCGCTGCTATCTATCAATGTTGATGCTGCAATCCTCAGTGAAAATTATAGGAAGGTTTATGCTGGGTGAGCTGATTGACTGGACCAAAGAACAGAGCATACTGCAGGAGGAGAAATGCAGGTTCAGAAAAGGAGTTGGGAGAATCGAATAATGCTTCAATCTTCATCTAATATCCAGTAAGAACACCGCTGCCAAATCTGTCCCATCTATTTGTGCCTCGTGGTTTTGTCTTGCACCTTCAGCGGTGTCAATAGATCAAAATTGTGGTCCATTTTGCTTGCTAAAATATAAGGTATATTTGTAAAGCGCAGGTTCACCAACATGGGATATTTGTGCTGAATAACAGAAGTTTATTGTTACCCAATTCAATGGTGCTCATTTTATCAACCTATAGGCTAAGTGGACGCCCCAGGATTTGAACCTGTGACCAAAAAGTCAAACACAGCCCCCCTTTTTCTTTAGCCTATGGTGTTCACTGCACTCAAAAGCTGGATCTTCAGGAGCAGCACTAGCGGGGCAGAGGAAGAAGCATGATGAGTGTAGACAAGACAAAAAACTAGGGGTGGATGTGGTATACTGCTGCTCAGCCAGAATGACTGCGTGAGAGAATATTGGTATGTGAAATGTTGGAGTGCCTAGTCAGTTGGTGGATGGGCTAAGCAGCAGGGAGGTTGCTCCTGGTGGGGCTCTCTTCTATGTGACTTGCTACTCAATAAACTGACATGGAAAACTAGTTGGATTTGACTACCTTCATTCTACTTCATTTTGGTACCAGGAGTGGGGCTGTCTGTGGTCTGGAAAAGAACTACTGATATTTCAAACATCAAGCCATTCCTAAACTTGAAGAGCCTGATGAAACCGGCAACCCACGATCAAGCTAAAGGACTTTCTTTTAAACTAATGCGGAGCACTTCAAGTTAACTGGCACCCCCACCAGTGACCTTCCATCGGTCGCCCACAACTCAAACGTACCAGTTACAACTTCATTCTACCAACTCCTTCTGTCTGCTACTGACCTGTGTTCTGCCATTTCCTGTGACATCTGTTGTCCTCACTTTGTCAATCTCTGCTCAGCTTACAGAGAGCCCAGAAAGGGTGAAGAAAACCAGATCCGGGACATGACATATCAACCGGTTTAGTGTGCCCTGATCTAGGTCAAAGAGTTCAGAACCAGTAAAGGAGAATTAAAACCGGAGTAAGAGACACAAAACTGGAGAATGAGAATGAGATCCGTCAGTGTTTCACAAGCTTTGACAGTACAGTGGGCTCATCACTTTTCTACATTTAACAGCGTTCAAATTTTATTGATTTTATCTGCAGATCTTAGTGGATATTTGCTGCAATCTACTGGGGGTCAGTTTAACTTTTATTTGCCTGCATTTTCAATTTTATAATGGAAAACATACCAGCCCTACCAGCCCTGCTGTGCCTCTTCAACTTATTGGCACCCCAGAGTTAACATAGACATCGGAATATGTGATCGTCCAGTTCTTTTATTTACACGGAAAAGTCTTCTGCCGGTATTTTGATTGTGACCTGTGAGTATTTTCATTATTTTTTAACTTGCTCATCATACCTCGTGCTGTCCCAACCATGATCTCGTCGTTTTTCAATAAACTTTTGGTGAAGAAGTCTCCCGCGTGGTCTCCCTATCGCGTCTTCATCAACTTCTGAATTTCTGAGTCATCGGATCGCCCTAGCTGATCATCGTATTTCACTGCCGGTACTGTTTTTTTAAACTTGCTGCCCCTCCTGCACTGACCTTTGAGTCAAGCCTTCTTTTCTGGGTATTTTAAGCATCACCAAGATCTGCTGTTTCCCTCTGGATGTCAAGTATATCTTTGGGTGCGCTTGTTGATAATGGAGCCTTGCACATTTTTAATCCTGCAATTTTCAACCGTTTCACTACAAGCACACTCAAAGTACTGGACTTTCACTTTTCTACTGTGCCATCTAGTTCTTTAACTTTGCCTGCTGCGCTACAAGGATTCAACAACCTGCTGTCAACCTGCAATTTGCATTGCCATTTATTCTCCTTCATTATTTATTTATTTATTGTTCTTTTTTCTTGCGATGTCCTGCGCTATTTATATTTACATGACTGCATGTTTTGTCGCTTACGTGCTGTTGTTTCTTTTCTAGGAAACATTTCTTAACATAATTTGTACTTCTGCACCTTCCATTTTAATGCTCTAGTTCTTCTGTGCCCTGTTTTTTCAGAAAGTTTTCCTTTTATGATGTTGCGCAAGGGGTTATGTACTTTGCTTTGTGCCGTGTGCTTTGCTCCACACGTTCCACCCCATCTAGTGTTAGGGGATGTTCCGCAAATCTCTGTGTTCTACATTGTTCCATGTGCATTGTTCCACACCGGAGTTTCTGCGTTTTGCACTGTACTGTGAATTCCCATAGCAGCCCAGGTTAACACCAGAACCTGGGCTGCTATGGGAATACACAAGGACATATTATCAAGCCCATTATCGCCGTTTTAGCTGCAGTTTCCTGTTGCTAAAGTGGCAATCATTTTATCGCAGTTCTTGATTATATGCCCCCTAGTTTGCTATTCCTACATTTTGCACTGTGCTATTGTAAGCCATATCTTTTGTTTTACTGTGTGGTATTTTACGCCACACCTTGCGTTGTACTATGTGGTATTTCCCGCCACACCTAGATTTATGTTTCTTGTATTGCATTGTACCTTGTGGTATTTTCCACCACACCTAGTTCAGCTGTTCGCACATATTGCAAAGTACTGTGTGGAATTCTGTGCTATACCTTGCTTTTTATTGCATTGTCCCATGTGGTACTTTTCGCCACACCTAGTTCTGCATTCCTGTTTAATGCAATATACAGTGTGGCAATTTCTGCCACACCTAGGATTTGTTGTCTTTCTGGTAACTTTTCCCCTTGCACCTTGCATTGAGTTAAAGGCAACTATCCTTTTGCTTGTTTTATCTATTGCTGTCCTCCACCCTTTCACTGTTCTCTTACTCATGTGTTTTGTTCTCTCCTTCACCTTGTTGCTTATGCCCTTATATATTCTCGTGTTTACCGGGCCAGCTTGCCTGATCTTTTTACCTCGGTGGTTTCGTTGTTTATGTGAGGGAGTGTGTGGGTTGTTTTTGTGTGTGAAAGGGTGTTGGTGCATGAGTCGTTTGTAGTTCCTTTTCCTGTTTGCGTTTCTTACAGTTCTGCCTTTTTATTTACAATCCTTGTTTCAGTGTATTTTCTTCTAATTTTTCTTGCTTTTTTTATGCCTTTTGATAGTTCCTTCCTTTCCATTGTAAAGGAGGGAAATGTGTGGTATCCTGCTGCTCACCCAGAATGACTGCGTGAGAGAATGTTGGTATGTGGAATGTTGGAGTGCCTAGTCAGTTGGTGGATGGGCTGAGCAGCGGGGAGGTTGCTCCTGGTGTGTCTCTCTTCTATGTAACTTGCTACTCAATAACCTACATGGAAAACTACTTGGATTCGACTACCTTCATTATACTACAGTGGAGATGAGTCGCTGTCCCATACACAGCACCGCCCAACCCCTTATTACCAAATATTACAAGTAAGACGCTGTATATCTTAGTTTAAGGTGTTTAGTAGATATAGAGAACATGTCCAGCTTGCCACTAAGCACTCCTCCTGGAAACAAAGTTTAAACCTCACTTAACATTTTAAGGTGAGATCCGTGCTCTGCATTCCAAATGGAAGGTACTAAAGGATAAAGGAGATAGGTAAATTCAAGGGGTGGGAAGGCACAAGGGAAGATAAAACGAGGAAGGGAACTAAATAAAGATTACAACTGTAAGTCAGCCTTAATGTTTTTGCAAATGCTTTAATTACCTGTTGTATGTAGCAGACTCTGTCCTTTTTAAAATCAGCAGTTTATTATTATAAGTTTTTGATGTTTTAATAGGATGATGCTTAATATCTGTCCTTCGATTATTTATATTGATCTATTTTTGTAATGAATCACTATGAAATGTCACACCTTCTTAAAATCTACGCTATTTTTGACATGTCCTGTTTATATTTTGTACTTTAATGATTATTGTGTAAATAATCAAATACATAATTGTAGGACTGCTGATAAACGCCGGTGATGGTGGAGTAGAGAATTACTTTTCCACCGCTAATTTAGGAGTAGGAATTTACTTCTGTCCACTGAGATGAACAGTCCAGCTACAACCTGAAAATGCCTTTCACTGGTGAAGCAGATAAACTGGCGGCAGGTGTGCTAATATCTGCAGGGTCCTCTCACTACACCCTCGAGGCACATGGGAGCCAATTCCTAACAAAGCAGTGGGAATATGCCCACTTCTTTTTAATGCAGCAATGGCAGGTTGTAATCTGAAAGCATGCTAGGCTTGTGCCCTGACCCTCAGGATTGATGCAGGACCTGAATGTAAATCAGAACCTTTGGCCCCTAAATATCTATTGCTTGACCTTATTTACATTTTATTTTTTACTGGTTGCATTCCCACCACCCACAAAAACAGTGTGCCCTGTGCTTAGCCAAGCTACCTAACGTTGAGCCAAGAGCATCTAAGATGATATTAGTCACCTTTTTAAAATGCTGAATTTGTATGTTGTGGATACTAATACAGAATACTAACCCTTTATCTTGAATTACACCCATATGATGCTTACATCTTCCTCAGACCAATGTTTCCTATTGTGAGACGATAAGGACACATTATTATCTGCTGAGCCAATTCAATTTATACCAAAATTCGGTTTTGGGATTTGCTGTACAGATTGAGAATATTGAATAACAAATGTCCTACTGAAGTCTTGACCAAAACCCCTTGTTAATTTGTAAATAATACATGTAAATTGTGCTACACAGTATCTCTGTAACCTGCCTAATCTTCTCTCAATAGTACATGCAACCTTGGCTATTATGCATTTATTTTATGAGACTGCAAACACCTTCATCTTTCCCTAGTACCCTGGATTATCCTTCCAGATACATTTCTAGTGTTCTCCTTCCTGATACAACTCTAGCTTTCTCTTTCCAGATACAATTCTAGTTTTCCTAAATTATAATGTCTTGGGATCTCTCTGGAGACAGTATCAAATTTTTTAACAATACTGAGCATAACATTACATAAACATCTTATAATGAAATGCTTTTGAACAGCATTTCAATGCTTAGAAGATGCTGTGGTGTCATGGGACCTCTCTGAAAGCTGTTCCATACTTTAGAACAGTATTCAGCATAACATAAAAATCAGCATTTCAATGCCGCCTTGATATAACATCTACCATCTACCTCTTCAAAAAATTGTGCCATTTAGTAAAACCAGAGTGTCAGTTCTAATATGTTTACCCTTATTTAGATCTAATGGTGAGCGAATAATTTTTTTTAATCCATACAAATCTGTACACTTTCATGTGTCTTTGCAAGAAATTTCCTCCTGCAAAATATTATTTTTTACTTGTACAGACAGAGGGTCTGATCACGAGTTTGGCTGTGTGGGAGCAGACCAGGGAATGTGGCGGCTGCGGTGGTGCAATAGGGGTCTGACTTCCTTAGTTGTAAAAAAGCAGTCAGATCGGCTGTGGCTGGATCACCATCATCCTTCACCCCCGATTCTGGCGGTCCTCGGACCACCAGAGAGGTAATTAGTGCACAAAGGTAAATATTCATCAACAGCAGCTATTCTAGGCACTTTTATGAGTCTATATGGTTGTTTACAACCGGCTTACACATTTTATTGTACTTTTATAAAATCATTTACAAAAGGTAATGTAACAGTATTTGGGGTCTGAAATACAAATGTGTCTCTGTAGTCTAAGATTAGATGTAGGTGGATATTTAGCTAGAAAATACCAGTAATCCATATGTTTCAATACTGTTTATTTAATCTGACCTTAAAATCAGTGGACAGTGGATTGCTACTGCGTTTTTGTAGGATAGACAAAACTTTAGCCTCTCTGCATGGAAATGCTGTTACATGAAACATACTAAGACAACACAGAGTTCATTGGAGATTCTTCTTGCAAAATATTTATCTGGATAAGTGAAGAATACCCACTGGTCGAGACTAATAGTAGTCATTCTTTTTTCCTTGGGAACTATAAATGGATGTATGACGTTAAAACGCATACTTTTACAACGCATACCGTTACAACGAGACTTTTACAACGCAAATACTATTACAACGCATGTATTTACAACGCATTTTTTTACAACGCAGGTACCTTTACAACGCATACCATTACAACGTAAGTATTGGTAAGTATATATATTTTTTTTAATTGTAAATTATTTAAAATTAATATAATTTAATGTAAGTGTATATAATTTAATTTAATTTCATTTAATTAATTTAATTTAAATTTAATTTTATTTTATTTTTACCCTGTACCCCTGTACCCCAAAAACCCAAAACTGACCCTGAACCCAAAAAATATCCCTTTACCCAAAAACTGAAAACTGACCCTAAACCCTAAAAATACCCCTTTACCCAAAAACTGAAAACTGACCCTGAACCCAAAAAATACCCCTTTACCCAAAAACTGAAAACTGACCCTAAACCCTAAAAATACCCCTCTACCCAAAAACTAAAAACTGACCCTGAACCCTAAAAATACCCCTTTACCCAAAAACCCAAAACTGACCCTGAACCCTAAAAATACCCCTTTACCCAAAAACCAAAAACTGACCCTGAACCCTAAAAATACCCCTTTACCCAAAAACCCAAAACTGACCCTGAACCCTAAAAATACCCCTTTACCCAAAAACCCAAAACTGACACTGAACCCTAAAAATACCCCTTTACCCAAAAACCCAAAACTGACCCTGAACCCTAAAAATACCCCTTTACCAAAAAACCCAAAACTGACCCTGAACCCTAAAAATACCCCTTTACCCAAAAACCCAAAACTGACCCTGAACCCTAAAAATAACCCTTTACCCAAAAACCCAAAACTGACCCTGAACCCTAAAAATACCCCTTTACCCAAAAACACAAAACTGACCCTGAACCCTAAAAATACCCCTTTACCCAAAAACCCAAAACTGACCCTGAACCCTAAAAATACCCCTTTACCCAAAAACCCAAAACTGACCCTGAACCCTAAAAATACCCCTTTACCCAAAAACCCAAAACTGACCCTGAACCCTAAAAATACCCCTTTACCCAAAAACCCAAAACTGACCCTGAACCCTAAAAATACCCCTTTACCCAAAAACCCAAAACTGACCCTGAACCCTAAAAATACCCCTTTAAAAAAAACCTAACATATAACATTTTAAATATATTTATATACTTACCAATACTTACGTTGTAATGGTATGCGTTGTAAAGGTACCTGCGTTGTAAAAACATGCGTTGTAAATAAATGCGTTGTAATAGTATTTGCGTTGTAAAAGTTCCGTTGTAATGGTAGTGCGTTGTAAAAAATGCGTTGTAACGGGTGTATACCCTATAAATGCTTAACAGACTCCCCAGGCACTGCTGCCTTGTTGGAGATAGAAGACACAATGCAAACATTGCTTTATCGCTTAGGTCAATGCATGACTGTGGTGAGAAGACTATAGACGGGGTATCCCTTGGCTGCTGCCTTGCTCCAACCTGACTTTTTGTAAATATCACTACGAATCAGATTAATAAGTGCCTTCCCACAAGCTTAATAATGCACAATTATCATAAATTAATAACGCTTCCCTTCTGTGCAAATTGTCAATACTCAGGAATAGGCGTCTGCACGGGGGACAAGGAGGGGTGCTTGCCCCCCCTGGAGCATCCCTCCTTGCCCCCCCTGAGGACGCCCATGCTTAGTGTCTGTCAGTCACTGCCTTAGTTTACTGCTCATCTTTTTATTGCCTGGGGGCATCTTTTTATTGCTGGGGGCATTTCACGCACACTGTGAGTGGGAATAGAGAATAGCAGAGCAAAGAGATGGAGAGGGGCACTTCACATGTACGGTGAGTTGGCACAGCAATCGGGTGACTTCTGAGAGGGAGGTGAGGCACTTCACACACTCAGAGAGCTGGCACAGAGAGTGGCTAAGAGTGAGCGGGGTCACTTCACACACTCAGTGAATTGACACAGAGTGGCAGAGCAAAGAGACGGAGAGGGAACATTTTGCGTACACAGTATGTGGGCACAGAGTGGCAGAGCACTAAGAGGGAGTGGGTCACTACACACACATGGTCAGTTGGCACAGAGAGTGGCAGAGCACTGAGAGGGAGAGGGGTCACCTCCACACGGAGTGAGTTGGTGCAAAGAGTGGTACAGCACAGAGAGGGAGGAGGAAACTTTTTGCACATGGTCAGTGGGCACATAGAGTGGAAGAGCACAGAGCGGGATAGAGAGCACTTCACACAAACTGAGTGCATAAAGAGAGTGGCAGAGCACAGAGAGGGACAGGAGGCACTTCATACCCACTGTGAGTGTGCACAGAGAGTAGCAGAGCACAAAGAGAGGGAGGAAGCTCTTCACACACACACACAGTGATGAGCAGCATAGAAAGTGGGTGGCAGAACACAGAAAGGGAGAGGGGGCTCTTCACACACACAGTGATGGGCATCGAAAGTGGGTGGCAGAACACAGAAAGGGAGAGGGGGCTCTTCACACACACTGTGATGGGCATAGAAAGTGGGTGGCAGAGCACAGAAAGGGTGAGGGAGTGCAGGCAAGTTGGAGGGGCCACTTCCACACTCTGTGAGTGAGCACAGAGAGTAGCAGGGCAAAGAGAATGAGAGGGGGCTTTTCATGTACACTAAGTGTGGACCCAGAGTGACAAAGCACGGAGAGGGAGAGGGGGCACTTCACTCACACAGTGAGTTGGCACAGACAGTGGCAGGGCACAGAGTGGTAGAGGGGGCTCTTCACACACACAGTGAGTGGGCACAGAGAATGGCAGGGCACAGAAAGTGAAGTGAGAGGGGCGCTTCACACACACAGTCAGTTGGCACAGAGAGTGGCAGGGCACAGAAAGGGAGAGGGGGCACTACACAGACACAGTGAGTGGGGACAGGGAGTGGCAGAGCACAAAGAAGGAGAGGGGGTATGTAAGGATGGGCAAGGAGAATCCGACAGAGCAGAATGTTTTTACGCTTGGTTTATTCCTTTATGTTCAGTTATGCATCTCACACATCTCTCATCAACTTTTGATGTTTGGTCTAAGTCTCTTGTCTTTTATTTCTTTTGCTTTGAACCAGTCCTCCTTCTTAAGGTCCAGTATGTTAATGACCTCCTGTTCTTCCTTCTGCTCTTCCAGGTGTGTTCTCAATGTGACTCCGCGGTATGGAGAGAAGAAATAAGGAGACCGTCAGGAAATTGCACGATTCAATTTAAATGAATAGGAAAGGGGGTGCGGGACACCGGTGCTCAGATAGGACAAGTTGTGAGGGTGAACGGTTTTCCCTAGTCTCATGCACGGGCGGGAGACCTACTTCACAAAGCGGGTTTTCAACCCACCCACCCAGAGAACCGGTCCCGTACCTTGTTAAGCGTGGTGGGATGAAGCACCGTCTAGATACCTTCCTTGCTCTCTGCTCGGTACCACTTCCGAGAGTTGTAACAGCGGGCTTCCTTCTGTTGGTTCCTCTGGTTCCGTCTGCGTCTCTGTTTCTTCACGACCCCTAACACTTGCCACTTTTCCGCTCTTCTCTTCCCGAGTATTCTGCACCTCGTCTAATGGACAGCTACAGTAGACGTCATCGTGACGTTCAGCGTTTCCCCGCCCTATGTCTCCCTTAAAGGGACCACTGTTTTTACTGGTGCCTTCCAAGACGTTATCGTAATCTTCAGTCTGAGGAGAGAGAAGAGGATGGGAGAGGTAAGAGGCGTCTTTTAGTTCCTGTTCATGAGTCAAGGGGCTTCAATGAGGGGTGGAACCGTGACAGGGTATTTCACACAGATAGTGAGTGGGCACATAGAGTTACAGCTCAGAGAGATGGAGAGGGGGTACTTCACACATGGTGAGTGGGGACAGAGAGTGGCATAGCAGAGGGAGACGGATCATTTCACATGTACAATGAGTTGGCACAGCAAGTGGGTGACCACTGAGGGGAAGATGGGACATTTCACACACTAATTGAGTTGGCACAGAGAGAGGCAGAGAGGGAGATTGGTCACTTCACAAACTCAGTGAGTTGGCACAGGGAGTGGCAAAGAGTGGGAGGGGTCATGCCACACACACAGTGACTGGGCACAGAGAGTGGCAGAGCACAGAGAGGGAGTTGGGGCACTTCAGACACACAGTAAGTAGGCACAGAGAGTGGCAGAGCACAGAGAGGGAGAGGGGATCTTTCAGACACACAGTGAGTGTGCACAGAGAGTGGCAAAGCACAGATACGGAGAGGGGGAGCAGGGCAACATGGACGCCAGGTGGGAGAGTAGGAGCAAGGCAACGGACACCAGCAGGGCAACACTGACAACGGGAGGGAGGGGGCAAGGCAACATGGACAATAGGAAGGAGGGTGGGGGTAAAGCAACACTGACAATAGGAGGGAGGTTGAGGCAAGGCAACGGAGACAAAGGGAGAGAGTGTGGGGGCAAGGTAACTGAGACAACAGGAGAGAGGGCAGGTGCAAGGCAGCAGAGACAACAGGAGAGAGGGTGGGGACAAGCAACACTGACAACAACAGGGAGGGTGAGGCAAGGCAGAGGAGACAGCAGGAGGGAGGATGACGGCAAGGCAACACTGACAACTGGAGAGAGGGTGGGGGCAAGGCAACACAGAGAACAGGAGGGAGGGAAGGGGCAAGGCAAGACAGTTAGCAGGAAGTGGGAAAAGAGAGACTGAGACGTAGGGAGGAATGAAGATGAGAGAGAAAGTGGAGGAGGGTGGTGAGGTCTGGGTGTGGGAGAGCAGCTTCAGAGAAGTGAGACCTGTGTCCTAACCCCGCCAGTGAAGACAGCGGGTCCAAAGGAGAAAGAACCAGGCCAGACAGAGTAGGCCCAGGCAGTGTGCACAGAGGCAGGCTCAGTGGGTCCAGAAGAGGGACAGGGCAGGCAGAATAGCTCCAGAGAAGGGCGAGCAGAATCGGTCCAGTGACAGCAGATCTGGAGCAGCAGATCATCCTGAGAAGGGAGATGGCACGATACACAATCAGAATGTAGTGTTCAGCTTCTGGGGTGCCAGGGAGTAACTTTAGGATTCAGGGTCGGTGTGGGTTTTTGGGTGCCAGGGAGTAATTTTAAGGTTCAGGGTGGGTTAGGGATTGGGGTGCCTGTGGGATCATTTTAGGGTTCAGGGTGGGTATGGGTTTTGGGGTACCAGGGAGGTAATTTTAGGATTTAGGGCGGGTATGGGTTTTGGGGTGCACGGGGGGTAATTTTAGAGTTCAGGGCGGGTATGAGATTTGGGGGGAAGTGTTAATTTTAGGGTTCAGGGCGGGTATGGATTTTGGGGTGCCACAAGAGAAAGAGATGGCTGTGGCACAACAACTGTATGGTGTATGAGATCATATGCAGCCTGCTTCCTGCCCCCCATGGCTCCTCCAGCACCCCAGTGTTTCTTGTGCCCCACCTGGCACACATCATGTCAGAGGATGGTGATGACGTTAACATTTTGCCCCCCCCTCGGAAAAATTTCTGCGAATGCCCATGTATTCAGGGCTTCATAACTAGGGACATTGTAAGTTCGATTTGGGTCCAAAGTGGAGATTCACCTGAATCACATTTACAGGAAGTACAAATTTACTAAACTCCTGCGTTAATTTCTCCATGTACATTTTGTCTGGAAAAACCAGGTGAAATATGTAAGGGCACAATGCAGTACAGAATGAAAATCGATACCAGGGCATGTTTTTAAAATTAGAAACATGGATTATTGTGTATCATGTTCCAGTGCTAGAGGTGAATAGTTCATATTTGCTATTTTCTATGGAGCTTGGGTGACATTCTTTCAGTTCATCATATCCACCCCATGCCAAGGATACAAAAGAAGGAATGTATGCCTTTTATTCTCTACTAAACCACACATCGTCAACAGAGCCATCGAAGAGAAAGGAACCCAATACCTGCAGGCCAACTTCTATTGATAAACACATACAATAACCAATCCATCTGTAACAGCCAACTAATATGAACTGTGTTCTCTCTGTCTCTTCCCACCATCACAGTTTGTGCTCTGAGACCCGAGAGCAGATAAAAGCACCACACTTGTCACTCATGCATGTCAAAAACCCACACTTTTCATACATACATTAATTGAAATACATTGGCCTCCCAATCAAGCAGATTTCAAGGGATGTGAATCGCTATAAAAATGCAATTACCTATGCAGGTGAATCTTGCTATGTGGAGAGACAATAGGGAATATTGGTTGGGAATGTGCTTCAGATGGCAGAGAAGCTACAGATGGAGGTTTTGAAGCAACCCCTTCAATTGCACATGGCCAAACAGGCCATTCAACTTGCCTGAAACCCATCAAGGCAAATAGTTCACAGTTCAATTCTACAAAACATTAGCCTCAAAGCTGGCTCACAAATTTACCTCATTGTTTAATGATTTTGTGACTACTGGACCCATCACCCCCACTATGGCGGCAGCAAGTATTACAGTTCTTCCCAAAGTGCATAAAGACATAAGATTGTGTGTGTCCTACAGCCTGATAGCCTCTCTTAATCTAGAGGATAAGCTTTGCTCCAAAATCCTTGCCTCTAGACTCACTGAGGTTCTACCTTCTCTGTTGCACCCAGTCCAGGGGGGATTAGTTCAGGGGTGCCAGACTCACAACAACATCTGTACCACCATTGACCTTGATGAGAAACCTCTCTGAAGAAACCTCAACATATTTTACCAACTCTGGATGCGGAGAAGGATTCCAACCGAGTGGATTGTTCCTTTTTGCATCTCTCTTTGCACAAGATTATTAGAGGCCAAAGATTCACAAAAATAATTATTTTCAAATTATTCGAGGCTGATAGCAAGGGTCAATTTCAGTGGTCATAACTCTTGCCTTTTCCACTCCACAGAGGCACCAGGCAGGGATGTCCACTCTCCCACTTTTATTTGCCCTCTTTATTGAACCCCTGGCCTGCTTGATCTGCTAAAAGTAGCCAGTTACAGGAATAAGGTTTGGGGCCCAGGAATACAAGATCTCATTATACGAGGATAATGTGCTTTTGTCATTATGTTCTGCATACACATCACTTCAAGTAGTGTTGGAACTTCTCAAGTATTTTTAGCTGGTCTCAGGCTACTAATTTGAAAAATCAGAGGAGCAAAATCTGACACTGGGAGACAAGGAATCGGCTATGTCATTCATCAAATACCTGGGAGTTAAAATTCCTAGAACCCCATGGGAGCTCATTTTTGTCAATTGCCTCCCCACTAATACTGAACTTCAGAAAAGACCTGGAGTCATTAGGAAATCTGTATCTTTCTTCGTCTGATAGAATAAATGCAGTACAGATATCCATCTTCCCGACCCTCCTTTATGTGTTCCAAGTGCTCCTGATATGGCTGTACAAAGCGTATTTGAAGCAAATCAAGAAGCAACAAGCACATTTCATCTGGAGATGTAGAGCATCACTGGGGCCCCTAAGAGCACTGGTTCAATATAGGGAGGAAAGGGCGTGGCAGCACCTAGTAATTACCACTATTATGCAGCCACCCAGCTATGGATAATTGTTGAAATGTTCATGTTAGAGTCTTAAAAGAACTGGTAACTAATGGAAAATTGCTATAATTAGCCCTCCTGTCTAGGAACGTGTCTGGCTAGGTGTTAGACCTGGCACCATTGGTGTAGGGCTACCCTTTATTGTTTGCCTTTGCCTCCTGTGTTTTTGCTGTGTGTTGGACATCAGTTTGCTGGTTTAGATGCTTTGGGCACTTTGTCACTGCTGTTCAGTGCCAAACTGCAAGTGCTCCCATTGTAAATTGTTTTTTATGGATTGGTGTTTCCATGATTGGCTGGTATGATATACTAGTCAGTCCCTAGTACAGTGCACTGTGTGTGCACTGCACCTGTAAATCAAATGCTGCTAGTGGGCTTACAGCACTGATTGTGCCACCCACAGAAGCCGCCTGTAAATGTAACTCTGGCCTGCTATTGCAGAGCCTGTGTGCAGTCTGGTACTGCCATGTCGACCGGGCAAGTGAACCCACTTGCAAGGCCCTAACCTTCCCTTTTCTTACATGTTAGTCACCCCTAATGTAGGCCCAAGGTACCCCTGTGGGCAGGGTGCAGTGTGTGTGTGAAAGAAAAGACATGCCCTGGTGTGTGTGGCATGTCCTGATAGTGAATCACTGCCAATTACATTTTTCACTATTGCAAGGCTACCTGTTCCCATAGGATAGAATAGAGAGTTTGTTTATAGCATCTCATAAACATGACTAGCCCTGGGAACAAGGTAGGAAAATAAGGTTTATTATACCACTTTTAGAAAGTAGGTATTTTTACTTGCTTAGCCATCCAGTATGCCTCTGCCTGGTTTGTGTATTGCATGTCTGGTATTTGGATGACAGGGGCTGGGGAGGAGCAGAAGAACCAGAGAGCCTGGTGAGTCAGGGCTGGGCTTAATACACCTGGGCTGCATTTAGAGCAGGGGGAGGAGATATGCTTTCACCTGAATGGACCTGGTCTACTTTCTGCAATGCTGTCTTCATCCCCTACCAGGAAGCTGCACCAGAGAGGACAGAACCGGCTTTGGCCAAGCACAGGGCTTCTCTGCCACCAGAGAACAAAGGATTTTGTAGTATAAATATTGGGGCCCAGACCCCAGAACTTTAGATCACGTTTGGAAATTAAGAGGAACCTTTGCCAAGGAGAAGAGCCAAAGAAGCTGAGGAGTGCTGTTTGCTGTCTGTGGTTGGCCCGCAGTGGCTACTTGCTGCAAAGGAAAGGAGAAAAGGACTTTGCTGTTTGCTGTGTCCTTGCTTGAAGTACATCTCCACAGCCTTGAAACTGAGCTTGCCTCCTGTTCTGAAGTCTCAGGGACACAAAGAATTCACCAAGAGCTCTCCTGAACTGCCTTGCTGTGTGGCAGCAAGAGTTCACGCATCATTTCCAATCGTCGCATCGTGGCGTCAAGTTTGTCGCATCGTTCGGAATGCAGTAAGAAACCGATGCATCACCTCCCCTGCGCTGCAATAAGGAACCGAAGCATCACCCCCCAAGAGCAAGGAACCAACGCATCACCTTCCCTGAGTGGAAGGAACCGACACATCACCTTCCCTGCGGCCCATTTTGTTTGTTTGCGTGACGCATTCTGGGTACTTTGTGAGAAAAGTGTCACATCTGCAATTTGCTTTGAAGTGAACTATTTCTAGAATATGAAAGTCATATTTTTATTATTGTTCTGTGGATTTTTGTTGTTTGGTCTTGTTTTGGTCTAGATAAACATTACCTATTTTTCTAAACTGATGTGATGTCCATTTGTAATGTTTTCACTGTATTACTGTATGTGTTCACAAATGCTTTGCACACTGCCTCTCAGATAAGCCTGTACGCTCGTGCCAAGCTACTAAGGGTGTGAGCAGGGGTTATTTTAGAAGTGTATCCCCCTTACCCTGACTAAAAATAGGGTCCCTATTTGGACAAAGGTACCTACCTCTTCCAACCAGAGACCCCCATTTCTAACATTGGCGTCAGCATTGGGATCTGGACTTGCATTTGTGACTTACATACAGCGATTGGTGTTCTCTACTAGTATACTGCAGACCATTACATAACCACATATATTTGGTAGAGTTTTTTTCCTTGGAATTTTTTGCATCTTGAGAACTGCCAATTTTCACCATGAGTAAACCAGCATCACTTGATTCTGTGGATATCGAATTTGAAGAATAGAGGGTTGATACCTACACTGTGCCGCAACTTAAAGCTGTCTGCAGAAAATCTAAAATCTCTGTGAGAGGTCTCACCAGAAAGGAGGAATACTAAAAGGCGCTGAGGGCCTGATTGGAATCAAGGAATGCCAGTGAGCATACTGAGGAGCCTATGGTGGAGGGAGAGAATTTAGATGGGCAGCAGTAAGGGCTATTGGGTCTGACTGGAGGGAAGTTGCCTTCCAGGGGGAGCAGCAGTGTGTCTTTAAAGGGTCTGTCTCAAGAGGAGTTGGAGGACAGGGGGAGAAGCAGAGTGCATGAGTTGGAGCTTAGAAAGCTCAGGCTGTGGAAGAAGTGTGACATGGAGAATAAGAAATTGTAGATAGAGAGTAAGACATTGGCTATGGAAGAGAAGAAGATGCTCTTAGAGCATTAAAGAGGGTTGGGGGAGTTGGATCCGACAGCCAAAAGTCTAGAGATCACTCCCAATGGTGGCAGCACACCATCAGTGGCTGGAGAAGGAAAGGTATACATCCCCAAGGCTGTTATCAAGGATTTCATTAAGCATGAGGACATTGGTCAGTGGTTCAAGGCCAATGAGGTAACAGTGAGGTCCCACAGAGTCCCTGAGAGAGATTGGGGAGTGGGGTTTTGGGGCTGTTTTGTCAGTGAAGGAAGGGAAACATTACTAACCTTGCCCACTGAGAATCAGATGTTCTACGCCCCCATGAAGGAAGCTTTAGTAGCAAGATATGGGTTGACCCAAGAGCTGTATAGGCATAAATCTAGAAATTGCAAGAAGCTGTAGTCAAGTGCTTGGGTGGAGTATGTGTCCTATTTTTGCAGAGCACTGGATGGTAGGGTAGCAAGGTTTATGATTTGTCAGGGATCTATGAATTAGTTGCACTGGATCACTTATCAGATAATTGTTTTCCAGAGCTAGGCCAGTACTTAATTGACAGTAAGCTGACTGAACAGCTGGGTCAGTGCCAGGGTCCAAAAAGATTGTGTGCGAGACTCTGCCAAAGGTGGGCAGGGTCCCCAGCAGAAGAGTGGGGGGGACAAGAGTAAATAGAAAGAGTTCCAAAAAGGGCCCCAAAGTAATCCTCAAGGGAACCAAGGTAAGGGTTCAAGGCCTCCCACTGAAAGCCTGTTCATAGGGGTTCCGACAGGTGAGCATGTTCATAGGGGTTCCAATGCCTGTTTTGGTTGTGGTCAGGTGGGCCACTTCTGAGGGGATCCAAGGTGTCCCAAAACGATTACCACTACACCCAATGGAGCACTGCCCCAGGAAATGGCTAGTGTAGCCTTGGGGGAGGAGTCGGTGCCCAAGAAGGGTGGTGTCCCGCAGAAATGTCCCTTGTCTCCTTAGGAGACCATGAGATGGCCTCATGGGCTCATCTGCCTGATAACACTAAAAAGTCCAGGCAGTGGGTTACCATCAATGGCCATAGTGTGGAGGCTCTGAGAGACACTGGAGCCAGTGTGACAACTGTCAGTTGTCGGCTGGTGTCTGAAGAGGAGGTGGTCCCCAACACATTTAACCAGTAGTTGCTGCTGACAACTCATTGTGCCTCTGCAAAAAGGCACAGGTTCCCTTTGAGTGGTGGTGGGGGGTCTCAGATACCTTAAAAGTAGCTGAGAGGCCAGCCTTGCCCATTGAATGTCTGCTAGTCAATAATTTGGAGAGGTCCCCTGGGGCGAAGGTGGAGCAGAGGTCTCATTTAGAGTTATTGGGTCAGCCTGAGTGGGCATGTGTGAGCACTCAGTCAATGGCAGCCGATACGGGCATTCAAGAGGTCCTGGACCCTGAAAGAGTGGCCCGGGTGCCTGCTAGAAAGAAAAGAGGGAGGAGGCAAGGGAAACCGGTCCCAAAAATCCCAAGCTCCAGGAGGAGGCAAACCTTGAGGGGGATGCCCTGGAGCCTACAGGGGTACAAATGGCTGACCTGCCTGAGCTGACCCATTGGAAGCAGGAAGGAGGCCTCTCCAGGGAGGAATTCTGCCAGGAGCAGCAGAAGTGCCCTACTCTTGTTGGTTTGTGACAACAGGCTGCAAACCAGGCACAGGTGATCAGTCTGGAGAATGGTTTCTGTATAGCGAAAATAAGACTGCTGAGCCTGGGTCAGCCCATGTGCTGCTGGTACCCCAGCACTTCAGAGCCTTCCTACTGGGCCTGACTCATGATGTGTCTTTGGTGGGGCAAGACAAGACCTTTGAAAGGCTTGTCACCCACTTTTACTGGCAGCAAATGCGTAAGAGTTCGGACACTTATTGTAGGTCTTGCCAGACGTGCCAGGCAAGTGGTAAGAGTGAGAGGAAGTGCAAGGCTCCTCTCCAACCTTTACTTGTGGTCAGCACCCCCTTTGAGAGGGTGGTTATTAACATTGTGGTGCCGCTGGATCTCAAGACAGCCAAGGTCAACAGGTTTATCCTTGTCTTGGTGGGCCATGCCACTCGGTACCCGGACGCCATCCCTCTCTGGACTGTAATGGCCCCAGTGGTGGGTCGTGCATTGATGGGGATTTTCTCCCATGTGAAATTCTGCAGAGAGGAGGTGTCCGACCGTGGTATCAAATTCATATCTAAGTATATGAAGTCCCTGTGGCAGGAGTGTGGTGTTACCTACAAGTTAACCGCTCCTTACCACCCCCAAGTTATTGGGCTGGTTGAGAGACCCTGAAGGGCATGATTATGTATCTTGGTGAAACCATGAGGTGTAAGTGGGACGTCCTCTTACCATGCCTTTTGTCTGTTTACAGAGAGGTAACGCAGAAGTCATTAGGGTTCAGTCCCTTTGAGCTCCTGTATGGGCATCCTGTAAGAGAACCTCTAAGTCTTGTCAAAGAAGGCTGGGCAAAAGCTCCCAGTAAACCTCCACAGGATGTATATAAATACATGCTGGCTTTCAGGAACCAGACTAAGTGCTTCAGACAACTCGCCCAGGTGAATCTGGAAGCCAGTCAGGAGGAGATGAAACGTTGGTATAATCAGAATGCCACTCTTATTGAGTTTTCAGCCAGGACAGAAAGTATGGGTCATGGCCCCAGTGGAGCCTTGTGCACTCCAGGATAAGTGGACAGGACCATTTGAGGTGGTGGAGTGCAAGAGTAAAGTCACCTACGTGGTGGACTTGCAGTCTCTAAGGAACCCTTTGCGGGTCCTTCATGTGAACCGCTTTAAGCCCCACTTGGAGAGGTCCGAAGTGGGCATGATCCTAGCAACAGATGCTGGAATAAAGGAAGAGACTGCGTCTCTTCCTGACCTCCTGTCTGTGAAGGAACACAATGGGTCAGTGGATGATGTAACACTTGCCCCGCCCTGACTCCTGAACAGCAGAGCGACTGCCGTCAACTGTTGAGACAGTTTGCTGCTCTGTTCTCCATGACCCCTGGTGTCACTCCAAGGTGTGTCCATGATGTTGAGACAGGGGACAGTCCTCCTGTAAAGCAGAACATTTACAGAGTGACTGACAGGGTCAATGCTTGCATCAAGGAGGAGGTCTCCAAGATGTTAGTGCTAGAGGTGATTGAGCCCTCAAACAGCCATTTGGCCAGCCCAGGGGTCTTGGTCCCTTGCTGTCGCACCCAGTGCCACGCCAGAACTCTGGTTATGTGTGGACTACCGAGGATTCAACTTGGTCACCAGGACTAACGAGCACCCCAATCCCAGAGCTGATGAGCTCACAGACTGGTTGGGAGCTGCCTGGTACCTCAGTACATTTGACTTAACATTTGAGTACTGTCAGATTGCCTTAACTGATGGGGCAAAGGAGAAGTCAGCATTCTCAATGCCAGAGGGACACTAACAGTTCCGGGTGATGCCCTTTGGGTTGAAGAAGGCCCCTGCCACCTTTCAGAGGTTGGACAACCAGGTGTTGGCTGGACTTGAGGAATTCAGTGCCACCTACCTGGATGATATAGCACTGTTCAGAGCCACTTAGGAGGGACATCTGCACCACCTCTGAGTTGAAGTTGAAGTTTATTTTTTCATAGTTAATTAAAAACATTGCTACACATAGTACAAAATTCGTAAAACATCATTGTTTAAAACACCTAAAATAGGTAATGAAATAGGAATTCCTTACAATTTAAAAAAAGATAATTCAGTAAAACTGGTTGAAGCGCACATTTTTACACTAGCTGCTGGAAAATACTGATCCCCGTATTAATTTTCTCTCGTCCTGTTCAACCATATACTGTGTTTACTGATTGGTCTCTACTTACACAAAGTTGTCCCCCTGGTGCTAGATGGACATTGTCCAGTAAGATGTCATTGGGTCCTATTGTCCATCTGCTAAACGGCCTGGCTCTATGCCATTTACACCAATTTTGGCATTCTCTGTTCGGCCACCGTCAGAAATTTCACAAATCTGCAGTTTAGTTTGGTGTTTGACGGATTTAGGCAGGCAAGCACCGCTTGCCTTCTGGTGCAAATTCTTTTAGGCTTAAATTGGTCTTTAAGGAGCAGTTGTCGTGCTTGTTGCAGCTCCTCACATAAACAGGTTACGTGAAGGATGTCACCATTATTGGAATTATATAGCCTGCAGGTCTCTTTTCCGTCTTTCCTCAGCCATGGTGGTAGGTGCCCTGTGCATGGCAGAATCCCTAGCATGTACTTTAGAAAGTTCATTTTTGTGGCTTTAGGGTAACCCTGGTTGAAATATATTTGTGGAGTTAATAATTTATAGGAATTTAGGGTAATCCATGCATGCGATCTTTTTGAGAATAGTGCCTTATCCTCCAATAACGAGAGGGATTTAACATTTTTCCAGACTTGTTTTTTGAAGTTGCTATGCCCCAGAGCTCTGTGAGTTTAGTGGCTTCCAAGGCTAGCTGAAGGTAATTTCTTGCCTCAGAAATGTCCCTACATTGTATGTCGTACAATAGCAGAGAGTTTAGTGTGTTTGTAGTGGCACTTCTTAGTTTATGACAACAGATGATGTATGCCCTGTACCTGGCTAAGTCTTGTTTTTAAAGGCCAAACTCTAGTCTTATTTGAGCCGGAGATGTGTAGGGTGGGAGAGAGAACATTGTTCTGTAGGCTTTAACCTATGTACTATCCAGGTCTTTAGAATCTCTTCCCTCCATTGCCTCACTACCGTAGGTGATCAAGGGAAGCAAATTTGACTGAATTACCTTCAAAAATGGGGTCATAGTCGGACCCATCAGTTGGGTTCCCAGGTTTTTCATCGTCAGGGCAATCAATGAGCCTCTCCTTCTTATTTCCTGCTTCTGGTGCACAAAAGAATCTTCTTTGTCAAATATGACTCCCAGATATTTATACTCACAAGCTGGATCAATTTTTTTTGTCACCAAGAGACCAGCTGTTCTTTTCTTTTTTGTTGTTGTTTATTGACATTGTATGTGTCTTGCTGAGGTTTATTGTTAAGTTATTTTCTGTGGCGTATTTCTGCATTTCAGTCAGAAGTCGTTGAAGTCCAATGTAGGTGTGAATGAGTAGCACTACGTCGTATGCATACTTATGGTTGCTCAAGGTTTTCCCTCCTACCCTCGGTGAGTGGGAGTTACAGGCATTGAGCACTTTCGGTAGGTCCGCCATAAAAAGATTAAACAAGGTTGGCGCAAGCATGCACCCTTGTTTCAACTCTTTAGTAGTTGGTACTTTTGAGGACAGGTGAGTACCACTTCCTAGTTTCACCTGCACCTAGGTGCACGTGTGGAGGAGCATCAGCATGGTTATGGTCAACTGTGGTAGGCCCCATTGCACCAGTTTCCTCCATAGTCTACCTCTCTCGATGTTATCAAATGGGCCGCTGAAGTCGATGTAACACAGGTGTAAGAGAATTTTAGATGATTTTGCTGCGTCGATTATTAAAGAGATGGCAAGAATGTTTGTTGATGTTCCAGTCATTTTTCGAAAGCCTGTCTGACTCAGCAGTATTATCATGTTTGACTCACCCAGAATGTAAGCTCCTCTAGTATGGTGCCGGAAAAGTATTTAGCGTCCTTATCAATAAGAGCTATTAGGCGGTAGATGTTTGGATCAGCCTTGCCTCCTTTTTTGTAAATTGGAACAATCGTCAACCCCCTCCAAGATTCTGGACATCTGTTTAGCAACCTGATTTCCAAGAATAAAGGTTGCCCTCTCTTTGTTCTTTGCTTAATAGAGGGCAGGTGGAATACCATTTGGTCCCGGGGCGCCTTCTTTCCTGCCTTTGGCTATCTGCTTTTCAATTAAGTCTAACTGCTGGCACCTCAATTTCTCTGAAAGGTTGGTGTTTATGCCTGAATAGTCCTGTCCCGTGTCTCTGGCATGCACGTTTTCCGATTTCTCTCTGGAATCTTGCTAGTCCCCATTTGGACTTTTAATGCTCTGTGTAGTCATTGAAATGACTGGAGAGATATTTTATCCCGATCTCTTCAGAGATGTGAGATCCTATTTCTTTGTGTTGTGGACGCACGATCCCATTTACTGTTTCCCAAAAGCAGGCACTGTTGTTACTGTTGATGTCATGTAGGAGTTTAGCCCAAACTTCCTTTTCACCATGTCTCTTGATGTTCCACTATAGTCGTTTCAGCGCTGCCCTTTGGTGTTTCAAAAATACTTGTAAGCTGATGTTTCCAGGGGTTTTTCCCAGCTTTCGTAGGGTGGAGTTTACTGATCTTTTAAAGATTCCTTAATTGTACTCTCTGTTCTTTATTTAGTTATTTATAGAGTTTCTTAAAAATTTTTTGCTACCCTCTTTGAGAATGTTGTCTTTTGAGAGGGAAGTAGCTGCAAGCTTTTTTAGCAGTATTACAATGAAGTGAGCCCAATAAGTAATGCGGCCGGCTGTAGTTGATGCTTGGATATCGAAAAGTTGAAGTGCAGCTTCGGCCTGAAGGTTCGTATTGGCGGTCGTGCATTTGATCCTTTTTTTATTCAAGGAGTGGATCGGCCCCATAGTTGTATCTGGCCTAATTACGGTTGGCATGTTTGCTATTATATGACATTCCTGGGGGCGATGATCGCTGTCACCCATATTGCCCACTATGAGACCCGAGATGTTAGGGAACAGCACAAGGCTTGCGAAGGTGTAGTCCAGAATAGAGCTCGTTGTGGTTGAGTAAAAGGAGTTGACTGGAGGAGAGCCTGCCGGAAATCTTCCATTCAGTGCCCGAAGGTTTTGGTGTTCTAAGTCGTTGAGAAAGCGATTATTGCAACGTTTTTTCCTGTCTAGTAGGACGCTTTGTGGTGGTATGTTGTAAATTCTGTTTAAAGCCAGTACCTTCTCCCCTTCCATCGAGCCAATAAGATCTTGATTTAGGTCCCCTGTCAGAAGGAAGAGTGGATTTTCCATCTGGGTAACGTACTCAGCCAGTTGATTAGTAATTTTCGTTAAATCTTTCGCTTTATTTTTTGGATGCACATATGAATTGATTATGCATACCTAAACTTCTTTTTCCTCAAGGATAATGCTTATTTTAACTGCTAGTGTTGTATATGAAGTTGAGTCCATAAGGGTCACTGACACTATTGTTGCCGTGGAAACGTAGGTAGCCAATCCACCTGAGTGATGGCCGAACCTACTGGTGCTTGAGGCTGGTGTGGCAAAACATGTGGAGCCCTTGATGTGCTGTGGGTCCTTGAGCCAAGTTTCTTGGAGCGTTAATATGTCAAAAAGGGAGACATATTGCAGAAAATCTGGATCATCTATTTTTGTACCTGATCTGTTATGTTCCAAGAGCATAGGCCCAGGGTTGGTTCCCTTCCCCCACTACAAACACTATCTTGTAAGTAGCGTCAGTCCTCCTCGGAGCGTATGATGATGGTGCGAGACAGTGCTTCCCTTGTTGGGCCTTGATATGACTCAGCTGCTGCCTTCGACCATAAATCTGGTCGGTCCCATAGACTACTTATGCTCCTTTTTGGTGAACTTCCCCATGCGCCTATAGGTACACTGATAGAGTATGCCTGATGTGTCTTTAATGCTGAGCTCATCATGCTCAAAAATGGTAGAGGGTAGGCTGGTTTTTGAAAGGGGGCGATGCTGATGCCCCAGTTGTTAAAAAGCTCCTGTTAAGCTAAGATCGAGTCTGCAATGTTGCTTGAAGTTGTTTAAGTTGCCTTCGAGCTTTGGGGATTAGCAGCGGGTAAGAATTCGACAGAAACTAAATCCTTTGAACTTATTCCCTCCAGTTTTGGGATAGATTTCATTAGTTTGAGGATGTTGCTGCGATTTAGCAAGTCCTGTTGTCCCTTTGACGTATTTTTGGGATGGAAAACCAGGCCCTCTGTTGACTAACGTCTGTTTTCTGGTATCTGTTGTTTCACTGGTAGTAAGTGTGTTTTAGCCGTTAGTCCATTGTATGGTTTTTCTTTGTGCGGCCGTTTTTCCAGTAGGTTCCTCGTTGGTCTGATCGTAGTGTGTGTGCTCCTAGTTTCTGTGTCCCTTAGCGATACTTCATGATTTAGCATTATTGTTGGTCCATTGATTCTTCTTCTGTCCCCTATGTAGGGATTTGAAGGAGGGGTTGTTTGCTTGCTTTCAAGTGGGCTTGTTGCCTCTGAGTTGTGTGTCTGTCTGCTTGCTTGCCCTAGAGGTACAGGTTCAATAAATGGGGGTCTTGGTTCTCTCCTTAGTTCTTGATTGTGTTTCCCCCTGGGTGATCTTTCCACTGTCGACTTTTAAAGAGGGACGGATCTTCAGTATTTCTAGATTTTGTTCTTCATTTTGTTCTGTTTTGTCTCTTGTTGGCAAATCTTGGTCCTTTATTTCACCATGATCCGTAATTCTTCTGTTTGGTTTTTGCTGTTGTTCGAGAGTATTTGGTACCAGGTTTGCCTGATGTGCTGGCCCTGCATCACTATCATTAGTTGTGTGTTTTTTCTGAGTGCCTGCGAAAATAGAAAAAATATTTTTGTAATTTTTGATTGCGCCCTTTCCTTTTTTGTTGGCGATGTTGTTTGGCGTTAGGTTTTTGAAATTTCCCATTTCCACTCTGTGCCATCTCCTTATTGTGGTCCTCAATGTTGTCCTTTGACCCTTTCGTGGGGTTTTTCTTGCTGGCTGTTCCCACTTCGCTTTCGGTGGTGCCCAGATCTTTTGTTGCATTTTCTGCTGTTGAATTTTTTATATTGCTTATAACACCAGTTAGCATTGAGGGCAGAGTAGCTAATTTGTCGACAACCTGGTTGCAGTTGCAACTGAGAAAGGTATTTGTTTGTGCTCTCGTTTCCAAGCCATTCAGGTTACCCAGCTTTTCGTCAAAACCAGCTGTAAAGACTGTTAATGTATTCAGAAGTGTTAGTTGTAACTCCATCTTTTCTGATTGGTAGTGCAATGCTTTGACGGCTAGTTGGACTGTGTTTAAGAGAGAAATCCAGATACCAGAATTTTATTCTTTCCTGAGCTCTTTCTCGTTCTTACTTTTATTGGCGTTGTGAACTGCCTGGTTAATGGCCCGGGGCGACTCCTGTGAGGAGTTTTGATGAGGGTGCTCTTTCTGGTCTGGTTTGCAAGCATGTTTTCCCATACAAGTGTATTTAGGTAAGACACCATTGCCCTACCATCTTCTTTCTGGCTTCGGGCCTGAGTGCCTGCCCCTGATCCTCCCAGTTTGATAGGCACTCTACCTTGCGCATAGCCGTGCGGATCTGAGATTGATGGTGGACTTTTGATCATTAGATCTGTTGTCATGATTGGCATACTGTGGCTTCAGGTCAGCATGCTCGTCGAGGGGCTGAAATTTGTTTCCCTAATTTGTTCCTCTTCTTTTATCCTTAATTCAACCCTGGGCTCCAGCTTGGCTTGAATCCTTTTGGTGGATCAGTTTCCCGGTTTGTCATCTAGTTGTAGCGATGAGGTGACTATTTTATTCACTTTATATTCTGCGGATGGTATTCTCTGGCTGCTGCCCAGGCAGCTGATTTCTGATCTTTCTGCGAGTTGTGACGGGGAACATCCTTTACAACGGAACCGTTACAACGCGGTACCGTTACAACGCAGGATTTACAACGAAAGTCGTTACAACGACTTTCGCTGGAGGGCGTTCTAGGATAGGGAATAGTTGAATTTACGATCCAACACCTTCCCTACTATCCACGGGGACTGGAGTTGGAACAGTAAATTAAATTATTCACTATCCAGCGGCCCCCAACGCAAGTCGTTGTAACAACTTGGGTTGTAAAACCTGCATCGTAACGGTACGCGTTGTAACGGTATGCATTGTACCGTCATACATCCGTTGTGACGGAAGTAATGGCGAATTGTCGACTAATTTGTGGGGCCTCTCCCCTTTGATCAGGGTCCTCTGGAAACTGCCCTGGTTTCTGTGGTTCAAAGTCTCGTCTTGGTGCTGTAATGCCATTGGTTTGTCTGGAAGCGAAGGGCTAATGACAAATGCTAGCATTTGTGAGGGTGGTAATACCGGTACCAATGTGGTTTGCAGACCTTGCAAGGATTTGTTGCTGGAAAAAATAGCCGAGCCCTCATCCCTTAAAAAGCTGAATTTTGTGTATATCTTTGGTTGGTAGCAGCGTGTTGTGCTGGTGACTTGCAGTTTTACTTCTGCCGTACCCTGGTCCTTGGCCGGATCCTGCTCAGTTGTGATGAGGTTTACCTCAGTGGTGTTTTTTTTCACTGGGGTTTGGTTTCTTCCCTTTTTTCCCCTTGGTTTTGACGCAAGGGTCTCCCTAGTCCTACCTGACCTCAGGAGTTTGCCTGAAGTCCCCTGAAGTCCGCCTAAAGGCTAATGGTGCAGATATTGTAATTAAATTAACAGTCCTACAGCCCTTGCAGCCCTTTGGCAAGTCTTTCCATACACCAGACGCTCCAGTTGCCTGGGTGGACAAGCATGTGAGATAGATTAAGTTTGCTGTTTACTGTGCTTGTAGCAGTTTAGATTTGCTGTTTGCTGCACTTGTAGCATTTTGGGGTGCAGAGAGCAGTGGGTAGTGAGAAACAGTAGATGCAGTGAGCCCAGTATATAGCCTCTTGCCTCTGGCTCCCTGCTTGCCTCTGTGTCCTCTCCAACCACAGGAACAAATGGACAATCAAAAGACCTGGGCTGGAGTGACCTAAGTGAGCAGTGAGGCAGTGAGGCAAAAACTGCCAGAGGAGGCAACAATGAGCTGTGGACCACAAAGTAGCGGCCCCCGCACAATCGAATCTGCTGCTCTCTGCTACTCCCAAGGGGCCTTAGGAGGCTCAGTAACTTAATAACACAGTGGGGGGGGAGGCACAACTGCAGTGCTCCACAGATGCTTGACAGACACTTAATGGGTACTATTTTACAGTCCTTTAGAAGTCCTTTGAAAGAGCACTGAGGTTCAACACAAGTTTAACAGACAGAGGGACAGGCAAACGCAAAAGTTGGGCAGGCACCACGACCACCACCGGCGAAACCAGTGTGAGTCACAGACCTGCCCCAGCGGCCTCGCAGGTACTCACGGGAGTCTATTGATGGTCAGTGATCCCACAGTTCTGGTCCTGGCTGTGCCTGTCGACCATCAGCCAAGAGCCGCGTCCACCAGCCACCTCCGTCGCCGCTCGAGCGCCTGCAAGCACTCGTGGTCGCGGGAGGTCGTGGGAAGTCACGGGAGGTCGTGACTCGCAGCCCGTGGCTCCTCGCGGCTCACTCCTGGTCCTTGTTGACCGCGACCTCAGCCATAGACAAGCTGCAAACAGTCCGCCTTCGTGTCCCCTGTGTCTCTGTGCCTCTGTGCCTGCCTGTTCCAGCTTGCCTCGCCTGCTCTGCCTCGCTCGCCTCGCTCAACAGACCGGCTCCATCGAATCAGCAAGCAGTTGGTGCAGTACCGTCTGCAGTCACTGGAGTGCAAGCTGCTACTGATCAATCCCAGGGAAAGTCTGATGACTCCATAGACCTTCAGCTCCTTCAGTGCCTCTGAAGCCCTGGAGCTCAACTGTAGTTCAGTTTCAGTTGATTTCAGCTCAGCGCTCTCTGGCCTCACAGAGCACAGCGCACAGCCTGCACTCCTGTACTCCGCTCCAGACGCGTTCCGGTTTCTCCACTGCCGCTACGGGGCCACGGGAAAACCCCGGGTGCAGCGGGAAAGCTCCGCAGGCTCTACAGGCTCTACAGGCTCGGCAGGCTGATGGGTCAAAAGCCGGGATAAAAGTAGCGATGAGAGTAGCGATGAAAGTAGCAGAAACAGTGAGGAGCGGCGAGGAGCAGCAACACCTTCCACCCCTCGTACTTGCTCTCACTCACTGAGAATGCATCTGCAGCGTCTACAACCAACATTTGCAAGAGTAGAAGGCACTGCAAAGGGATGGCCTCACGATCAAGGTGAGTAAGTGCCAGATTGAGCATGGTTCTATGGTGTACTTGAGACACCAGGTGGGGAGCGGCCAGGTGGCATCCCTGCAGCCCAAGATTGATACCATTCTGGCTTTGGAACTCCCCAAGACCCAGATAGAGGTGAGAGCCTTCCTAGGAGTCTCCGGGTTTTACAAGGATTTGTCAAGGGGTATGGCACCATTGTTGCCCCCGTGACTGAACTGACTTCCAGGAAGCAGCCACTGAAGGTGAACTGGACTGACGCCTGCCAGAAGGCTTTTTATGCCCTGAAGTCTGCCATGTGCACTGCGCCCGTGCTTCAGGCGCCCAACTTCTCAAGAAAATGCAATGTCCAGACAGATGCATCAGAGCATGATGTGGGAGCTGTACTCTCACAGCTAAATGAGGAGGGCCTCGACCAACCACTAGCCTTCATTAGTAGGAGGTTTTCCCATGGGAACAGTGGTAGAGTGCGATTGAGCGTGAGGTACTTGCTGTGGTCTGGGTGCTGAAGAAGCTGAGGCCCTACTTGTTTGGGACTCACTTCTGGGTTCAGACCAAACACAGGCCCCTCAAATGGTTGATGCAGATGAGGGGTGAGAATCCAATGCAGATAAGGTGGTCCATTGCCTATGGAATGAGCTCTGGTGGCCCAAGTGCCTAGGCACTGCCCCCTCCCCCAAGCTGGCAGTGAAGAACCTAGGGGTCTGGATGGATGCTTCGCTTAACTTTCAGATACAAACTAAAAGGTGCTGGGAACCTGCATTGGATTGGTGCGAGGACTCAAACCCATCTTGGGCTTCTTCGATGCCCCTACCAGGCAGATCCTCAACCAGGCCCTGATTATGTAAAGACTTGACTACGCTAGCTCACTGTCTATGGGTGAGAACAAGTCTGAAATACAGAGGCTACAGAGAGTCCAGAATGCGGCCGCAAGATCTCTCCTCGGTCTGCATAGAGCCTGCTCAGTGACTCACGCCATTCGCCGCGTCCACTGCCTGCCAGTGGCTAGGCGAATCGTGTTTAAGCGCTCTGTATAGCCTTTAAAGTCCTGAAATTTGCATCACTGAACATCTTGACTGACCTGCTTCTACCCTATGCTCTCTCCCGCCAGCTGCGCTCCATGGAACAACACCTGGTGGTGATCCCCCAAGTCAAGAGTTTTCGCGCCGGAGGTCATTTCTTTCGGAACAGAGCAGCTATCCTTTGGAACTCACACATTAGGGTGCTCAATAATCTCCTCAAATTCAGGAAAGCCATAAAAACCTTCCTCTTCTGCTCTCCATAGGCCCTCCTGTGTCCCCTTCTATCTTGTCACCTCATTGCTGTTCAGCGCCAGGATGCCTCTTTGCTGAGGCAGTTGTTGCACTTTATAAACCTGCTAACATAACATAACATTTCTCTACAGGGGATGGACTTCACGGTGGGACACCGCTCTGGTACAGAACATGCCAATGCTGATGGTCTTTCCAGAATTTTCCGCCTTAGTGAAGAGAACTTCCAAGACGGTGGGTGATTCTTCCCACATTTCAGCTGGAGAGGACACGTGTTAGACCTGGCACCATTGGCGTGGCTCTTCCCTGCATTTTTTACCTTTGCCTCCTGTGTTTTTGCTGTGTGTAGGACTCCATTTTGCTAGTCTAGATGCTTTGGGCATTTTGCCACAGCTGATCAGTGCCAAAGTGTGAATCCTCCCTTTGTACATTGTTCTTTTGGATTGGTGTTTCCATGATTTGCTGATTTGATTTACCAGTCAGCCCCTAGTACAGTGCACGGTGTTTGCCATGGGCCTGTAAATCAAATGCTGCTAGTGGGCTTGCAGCACTGATTGTGCCACCCGCAGAAGCAGCCTGTAAATGTAACTCTGGCTTGCCATTGCAGAGTCTGTGTGCAGTTTGGTCCTGACATGTCAACAGGGCCAGTGCACCCACTTGCCAGGCCCTAATCTTCCTTTTTCTCACATGTTAGTCACCATTAAGGTAGGCCCAAGGTAGCCCTCTGCTTCGCCGGTTCTTCTAATTGGCAAAGGTTTCTCTTGATTCCCAGAAGTAATCTAAAGTTCTGGGGTCTGAGCTCCATTATTTATACTACAAAATCCTTTGTTCTCTGGTGGCAGAGAAGCCCTGTGCTTGGTCAAACCCGGTTCTGTCTGCTCTGGTGCAGCTTACTGGCAGGAGGTGGAGACAGCATTGTGGAAGGCAGACCAGGTTCATTCGGGTGAAAGGAAATCTCCTCCCCCCTACTCTAAATGCAGCCCAGGTTCAGTCAGCCCAGCCCTGACTCATCAGGTTCTCTGGAGCCACTGCTGCTCCCCAGCCCCTGTCATCCAAAAGCCAGACTGGGAATACACAAACCAGGCAAGGCATATGGATGGCTAAGCAAGAAAATACCTACTTTCTAAAAGTGGTATTTTAAAACATAAAATGTAAAAATCACCCTCACTTAAAGATGCATTTTAACAGTTCAAGCATACTAAAATGTATTTTCCTAACTTGTTTGCAGGGGTAGTTATGTTTATAAGAAGTTATACACAAACTCCCCATTCTATCCAATAGGAACAGGTAGCCTTGCAATAGTGAAAAAACAAATTGCCAGTAATTCATTACCAGGACATGCCGCGCACACCAGGGCATGTCCTACCTTTCACATACACTGCACCCTGCCCACAGGGAGCACAGGGACTTCATCATCATCTCCCCTGAACTGTCTTGCTGGGAGTTCTGACCTGCAAAAAGGTGCCTGCTTGTGTTTTGCACCTACAAAGACTGTTTTCCACTGGGAGCTCGAAAATCAATACAACTTTGAGAAGCAAGATGTATTTGCACCTGGTTCTGATGCGTCACCAAAGAAATCATCCCTGGCCTGTCTGGGACTCGAGAAATCGCTGCACGCCTCATGAAATGCACCAATATCCGAAGGCCGAGATCACCACACCGATTTTGGTGCAAGGCCTGCTGTGCGGCTGCAAAAGTTCACACATCATTTCGGATCGTCACATCGCATTCAGGCGCCAAGTTTGTTGTTCCATTGGGGGACACAGTAAGAAACCGACTCATCACCTTCCCATGCAGTAAGAAAACGACGCATCACCTCCTCTCCGGTAAGGAACCGTTGCATCACCTCCCCTGTGCTGCAGTAAGGAACTGACGCATCACTTCCCCCGGTGCAAGGAACCGACGCATCACCTTCCCTGAGTGTAAGGAACCGAAGCATCACCTTCCCTGCTGCCCATTTTGTTTGTTTGTGTGACGCATCCCAGGTACTTTTTTTTTTTGTCCTCATCTCACCTTTAAGCATAGTGCAGAATATTACAGGCGTTTTGTGTACCTAGGCTCCCTCCGGCTGACTGCGGATGCTTAAGTCCCCCCACCAACTCCTTATACTGGAGTCTTACGGTGTAATCATAGGACTGGGGGGGCATTAGTTTTTCGTTATCTACACAGTCTCAATTCTTTACCCATGTTGATAAAAGGGTACCAGTGGCTACTTGAAACATTACCAACACTGGTCACATCCAGGCGAGCCATCATAAATGCGGAGTTCAGCCATTCCTCTGTTCTTGGGGGGTTGGTGTCTTTCCATTTCAGGCAAATTTCCCTCCGCGCCAATAAAATCAGACACAGTAACAGACCTCTGTCCCTTACTGCAAGGGCTTTTGTTGATACGCGGTCATCCGCAAAACAGACTAGAGTCTCATTAACTACGATATTAATAGCAAAAGTCCTGCGGAGGTATCTTCCCACCCCCTCCCAAAATGCTACCCGTTTTGCACAGTCACAAAATCCATGAATATCATTTGCTTTTGGGGCCATGCATCTATAACATTTTGGTACCGGGATTGGGGCAAATTTTGCTATTTTAGCTGGGGTATAGTAGATGCGGTTGGATACAAAAAAATGTTTTTTCTTTAAGTTAGCTGATTTGGTAAATTTATATAATAGATTTAAAGAGGGCTCTAATAACTCCTCAATTGCTGCTTCAAAAGGAGTTTGTCTCCACACCAAGGCCTGAGATGGAGTATTCTTGTTGTCTGCTTCAACCATTTTTTTGTACCAAATTAATACCTCTCTCTTAATACAATTTTCTGACATAAAGAGGATCTCAGTTTCCCAGTCTCCCACAATACCCCCGCTCTCTGGCTCAAACCAGGATTTCAATTGTAGAAACTTAAATTTGGGGAACTCAGGACCTATCTTAGCTTCCAAAGCTTCCCACGAATGTACCCCATTGGTGTCCCCCAGATCCGACCAGATGAAAATTCCTTCCTCCCTAATAGGGGCAGCCAACCCATGTTTAAGACAAAGCAGAGTCCCTGGGGAATCCCAAATAGGGGCGTGATCGGAATAGTACCCTATATTGCTCCTTGTCCTTACTTTGCACCAGCTTTCTAGTGCATTCTTCAAGATCTTCAGGCGCACCTTTTTGAAGAATTTTGTGCCCCAAATTTATAAAGAAACCCTTCTGTTCTAACCCCTTCAATATCACTTGTCAGTTCCCTGAGGAGAACCCCCCAAGCAGAAGTTGTGGTTTTCGTTAGAAGCATCCTGATGGCTTTAAATTGAAACGCCACCAGGTACCAACTGATATCTGGAAGGGCTAACCCGCCTTTAAGTAGGCTCCGCCTCAATTTCTTCCAGGACAATCTCACTCCCTTATCTCCACAGATGAAACTCCCGATCTTACCCTGTATTTTAGAGATGTCATGTTGAGGGAACTTCAGAGGAACAGCGTTAAAAATGTAAGTTAATTTGGGAAGAGCAATCATTTTGACCAGATTCACCTTACCAAAAATAGTCAAAGGAAGATTTTTCCACCTAGAAAACAGACGATCCAGTTCATTATTTACTCTTTTTAGATTCACAGGGGCAATTCTGTCCAGATCGCTTACTATTGTAATGCCTAGGTATTTAAACTCTTTACTGGTCTGCCCAGTCCAGTGAGTTATATTCCAGCACATTATCTCTGTCTTGGAGGAGTTGGCCAGGTAACTAGAAATTAACCCAAACTCCCCCAAGAGAGCTTCAACCCTTGGCATTGTTACCTCTGGATCACTCATATAAAGAATATTATCGTCCACATACAGTGCAATTTTAGATACATATTGCAGAGATCTAAAAGGCAGAATCTGATTGTCTAGCTTTATAGCCTGAGCTAATGGCTCGATATATAAATCGAACAAGAGGGGGGAGATGGGACAGCCCTGCCTGGTTCCCCTTTGGATCTCAAAGCTAGAAGTAAGCGTCCCATTCAACAAAATTTTGCTGATGCTCCCTTTTAACATTTTCTAAGCGTATTAACAAATATGGGGCCAAAGCCCATGACCTCCAATACTTCCCATAGGTAAGACCAACAGACCCTATTGAACGCCTTTGGTGGCATCCAGAGCAACTACCGCCAAGGGTTCAGATCTTGCTACCGCCAAGTCGATATTACCAATAAGGAGTTGTGTCTGTTCCTCAATAAAACGCCCACTGATGAACCCCTTTTGATCAGAGCTAACCAACCCTGGGGCCAGTTTGGCCAATCTCCCTGCCAGAATACCCATGAAGATCTTTTAATCGGAATTAAGCAGAGAGATTGGCCGATACGAATCAGCCCTCAAAGGGACCTTGCCTGGCTTAAGTAATAATACAATGATTGCCTCTCACCAAGAGCTTGGTATAACTCCCAAAGGACTATAAATTGATTGAAACAGAGAGCCCATAGTTGGAGCTATCTCATCCTCAAGAAGTTTATATATTTCATTCGGGAGAGCATCCAGACCCAATGCTTTCTTATTTTTGGATGACTTTATTTGTACTTTAATTTCTTCTAATGAGATCGGGGCGTCCAAAAGATCTCTACCCTCCTGTGTTAGAGCCGATAATGATTTAGAACTCAGCCAGGTCTGAATTTGATTTCGTGAGGGTTTCAAGTCCTCTTTTTATAGATCTGTGAAGAGAGAGAGAAGACAGTTCTTTATGTCCTCTATATCTGTTGATTTATCTCCCCTATCATTGATTACTAACTTGCCTATATCATTTTTAGTGCGATCCAATCTAGCTTCCATGCTAGCAAAGCACCGGCCTTCTCTCCGTATTCAAAGTTCTCCATGTTTTTGTTTAACCATTGGGCCCTGCATTTATCATCTAGCTTGCCTCTGTAATCTGATCTGGCATTTGCAAGGTCCTCCTGTATCTTACCGACTCTGTCAAGTGGGCTGCTCCCTGACAAGAGAAGATCTGCTTCTAACGTCTTAATTTTATCTTCCCTCAATTTTAACTTGTGGGATTCAATTTTATTGTTTGAGGATATAAAACCATGTAACCTACCTCTAAGACTGGCCTTAAAGGCATCCCATACAACTCCTATTGATGTTGAACATATATTAAACTCAAAGAACTCCAAAGAGAAGACCTTGATAGCCGAGATAATTTCAGGGTCTGATAACATTCTCCTATTGAGGGTCCATCTTGACTCAGCTACCTTCATTGATCTTTTGTATGAAACTAGGATAGGAGCATGGTCTGAGAGATGACTAGGAAGAATAGAAATAACCGTGTTTTTAGGCAAAAAATCTCTGCTCATGAGTATGTAGTCAATCCTCGAGAAGTGGTGGTGTCTTTTACTATAAAACGTGAAACCTGCATCCTCTCTTTTCAACTCTCTCCTGACATCTACCAACCCTATATCGTGGATCAGATTTTTCATTACGCGCCGTATATGGGGTGCGCCTATGTAATGGCACTGATTTGACCTATCTTTGTTTGCGTCGAGGAGGACATTAAAATCCCCCCCTATAATTATAGGGAGATTTTCCAGAATTAGCTTGGAGTAAAGTTTCGAGATATATGTTTCGTCATCAACGTTAGGTCCGTAGAAAGATACACCGACCAACTCCATATCATCCAACACCAAATGTGCGATAACCCACCTCCCGGATTGGTCAGTCTGGAAGGATTTTATAGAACACACTGACCCCTGTTTTATTAGAATTGCAACACCTCGGCTATTTGATGTTTGACCCGAAACACAAAAGCTCTCAACCCAAAAGAAGCCTCGAAATAATTTTCCAGCTTCCTCGGAGGTCAAGTGAGTCGCTTGTAGAATACATATCCGTGCCTCAGAGAGTTCTAAATACTTCATTACCAATCGCTGTCTTCTGGGGCACCTCATTCCATTAACATTCCAGGAGATAAAGCATCTTTTCCTACCCTGAGTCTCTTCTCCCGCCATATCATCTGAATTCTTTGCCCAAAAACCAATGGTCCTAAAGCCAAAATCCGAAAGTGAGATGAGTATTTTCCTATTTTTTCCCCCTGCTCCCCACCCACGTAACCCCCACCCCACCCCCCATCCACCTGTGCCCCCTGACTCCCATGAGGAACCCTCCCTTCCAAATAGGCGAAGCCTATTTAGTCCCGCCCACCTCAACCTCAAAAGAGCAAATTAAACGTACTTAAGAAAAAAATGGATACGCGACATTGACTACTGCTATAAGGAGCATTTCCTGTCTTTCCTGGTATCTTGTAACTGCATTCTAACAAACTGCCTCTATCAATTCCCGGGCTTCCCACATCTACTTTCTTTTATTTCTGTTATGAAATTATCGACCTCTTCAGTGGTACGAAACTGGTGCATTTTGTTATTAAACAGCACGTATTTGAGCTGGGAACTTCTATTGGGCCTTAACCCCTAGTCCCTTTAATTCTTCAAGTCTGCTCCCTAGCTCCCATTGCCTGGTAGCTGTGGTATCCCAGGTACTTTGTGAGAAAAGTGTTGCATTTGCAATTTGCTTTGAACTGAACTATTCCTACCATCTGAAAGTCATATTTTTATTACTCTACTGTGGATTATTTTTGTTCGGTCTTGTTTTGGTTTAGATAAAGTTTACTTATTTTTCTAAACTGGTGTGGTGTCCATTTGTACTGTTTTCACTGTGTCACTGTATGTGTTCATAAATGCTTTACACACTGCTTCTGAGATAAGCCTGTCTGCTCATACCAAGCTACCAAGCGGGTGAGCAAGGGTTATTTTAGAAGTGTATCCCCTTAACCTGACTTGAAGCAAGGGTCCCTATTCAGACAAAGGTACCTACGTCTGCCAACTAGAGACCCCCATTCCTAATACTTGGTAAGCAACACAGGACCCGGAATGTCCACTTTAGAACCCCCATCTTCATGACAATGAAAAAACGGGATTACTATGTCACCGTGATGGAGTCAGTGACCCCCTCGCAGTATACACCAATCCACTACAACACCGCTTTCAGCCCTAACCTAGAAGGTCATGCTTTTAGACTCATAAGAGAGGGTGGTTGAAACATAGGTTTGATATGTTCACAGGGACATCAACTAAGACATTTTCACAATGTAAACAGATTTTGACCTCCCTGAAGCAGATCGGTTACCTTATACCCAGAATTGGCTTTGTGTCACTCACTCCTCCATCATTTCTGTGGCAGGGCAAAACTCCATTCAAAACACTTTTTCCTAAACTCGTTGGCACTAGAGGCATTAATTCTAATCTCTAATGAATGTTACTGTCACAAAAGGTGCCTACTACATGGAAACATAATATAGCATGAGAGGATGCTTAGAGAAATCAATTTACATCAAAATAGTGGGAACGACAAAGGGGGGATATCTACTCATTGTCCACATAAATTCTAGGCAGGGCAGAGAAATGTATTATCAAGTGTGGTATGGATGGTTCTACGCTAAATACAGATTACATCAAATGTACCATAATGTTAATCTTCTATGCATGCGGGGTGGGACCATAGTAGAAGTATTGCATTTTTGATGGCCATGCACAAAGGTTCACCCCTAATGGAAGGAAGGGACATAGGCAATTAGAACTATATTGGGTTCCTTGTCCCTGCTAAAACAGAGGTTCTGTTCCTAGACATAAAACCTACCAAACTCAAAGCAATAAGGTAGTATGCATGGCACATGGTATTGAAGTGTTTGGTGGCCACCAAACTGACTGTAGCTTAGAAAGGAAAGCAGATGGATTGCCTCCCCCTTCACACAGTGGTACCACAGGCTATGGTCCAATTGTGCTATGGAATAGTTAATTAGTAATATTGATGCCACCCATATTTTCTTCGAAGCAAAATAGACACCTGTATTTCACTTTATAACCTGTGGCCAGCCACATATGAAATTGCACTTCCGGACAGGATGAGCAGCCTCTATCTTCTACATATTAGAGATATGTTTTAGCTAGAGTATGTTACATTCTTGGGTAGCTTTGGTCCCATGGGACATCAGGCATGGTGAGATCTGCTGGGTGTGGGTTCCCCTCTGAAGTTGACATTGTGGATGGGAAAGCGAGGGTTATATTTGGGTGAAAAGGGAGGTACAGCCCTTATTGCCATGTAGTGTGTCCTATATAATTCTTTGAGGCATTTGTTAATGATTTGATTTGTGATATGTACACCCTTTGGCTAGACTGCAACGCTGTTGTCACAATTGCTTGAAAAGTCAAACAAACATTTTTTAACTATGTCAATAAAATTATGGGCAAATATCTCAGACAGAGTGAAAACTGGCTGCACCAGCTCTAATACTGCACATTATGCCCCATTTTGACACCCTGTAGGAAGATGGGTTATTGGTTGAGGGGGTGAAACCCTATGCAAGCAGCAACTATAATTCTTGTCAGCGTAAAACACAAGAAAACTGCAACCTGTGCTTAACCCTCCAGTAGCTTGGCACAAAAGCAGTAAGTCTTAACTTAGAAGCAATGTGTAAACTATTTATGCACAAATAAAGTGAGAACACAACACAAGAAAAAGCACACACCAATGTAGAATAATAGAGCAAAATGTATTTTATTATTTGAGACAAAAATCCCATTCAGTAGAACCAGTGATAAGCAGTTTTAAAGATTTTAGTGAAAATTGTGCCTAGAATCACAAAGTGCCAACTATGGATATCTGGTCGTGCTTGACCGGAACAAAGACAAAAGTTTAGGCGAACTGCGATGGAGTGCAGGCCAGATACAGGGAACAAGTTAGGCCTACTGAACAAGGTATCTTAAATTCTGGCTGCGGAGCATTGCGAGTTCGAGGATGGTGTGGATATCAGCAGTTCAGAAGAAACAGAGGGTTGAAATGTGGTTCTGAATCATCATTGAGGGTGCTATCGATGGGGGCTTGTGGTGAATTTTGAGGATGCATTGCATAGCGTCAGTCCCTAGGAGCTGTGGGATGCGAAGTCCTGCTTCAGAGATCCATCATGCAATGGCGGTTCTGATGCAGAGTTGTGAGGAGGTGCATCATGCAGCATTGGTTTTGCCAATAAGACCACAGTTCAGCTTAAAGAGCACCTCAGGCCCACTTCCAGTGGACAAGGACTGGGTGTCACCACGTGGGAGATAGCACTCACAGCAGAAAGAGTCCAGGTTCTGGGTTTAAGATGGGTGGAATCTTTTCTGCCCCATAGGCCCTGATCAGGAAGTTAGCCAACTGGCCCTTGGAGCCACTCTGGTGATCCTGGGTTCAAGATGCTGGTACAGACGTTCCCAACAGAGTAGCAGTCCTACTTGCAGAGCAGCACAGCAGTCCTTCAGAGTCTTCCATAGGTCCAGAGGTGTACTGAAGAATTGGGGTTGAGAGTGCAATATTTATACATTGTGCCAGCTTTGAAGTAGGAGAAGATTCCGGGTGTTTTCCACCCCAAAGGTGATTGTGGCCCCAGCATGTCTGGTCGCACAAGAGACTGGTGTCAAACCCTTTGTAATGGGCGCCCTGCAGAGGATTTTGATGTGCAAGTGGGATAAGTGACAGCTCCTCTCCCCATCAAAGTCAGAGACAGCCCTTACTGTCAACACCTATTCCAACTCTGCCTCACTGTCTGGCAGCAATACACAAAGACTAACCACCAGCTACACCTGGTCATATGACCCAGGTTAAAGGCTGCAGGCAACAAGTGGTTGGGTCAAAAAATGCCAAATTTCTAAAAGTTGCATTTTCAAAACTGTGACCTAAAATCCAACTTCCCATTAAAGAGGGTTTTAAATTTCAATTCTTTAGACACCAACTTGACTTTCCTACTTTCTCCATATTGAAAGTTATCATCTATTAACTGCAATATGGTAACCAAATGTTTTCCTATGGAAGAGGCAGGCCTTGCAGCAGTGAAAAAGAAATGTAAGTGTCTTTACTACTGGAACATGTAAAACTTAAAGGAACATTTCAGACTTTTTACATACACAGCACCTTGCCCTATAGCCTGGTTAGGGCCTACACTAAGGGTGACGTATATGTATTAAAAAGGAAGGTTTATGCCTGGCAAGAGGTTTATTTTGACAATATAGCTAGAATGAATGCCCTCGAACCAGCGTGCACTGCTGTGCCCTAGAGCTTCTAGCATACAAAAGTAATCAGTCTTAAATCACAGTCCAATTAACAATTGAATCTCCAAACAAGCAAAGTTGAAATCCAGTTGTAGTTCAATTACAGTTACAAGTGTGATGTCAACATTTGTGATTTATTCTTGATTTTTACAGTCAACTGGATTAAAAACATTGCTTGTTTAGAGCACCAACTGTTAATTGGAATTTGGATTTTAAGGCTGATTACTTGTGAATACTGGAAGCCCTAGGGCACAGCAGTGCACACTGGTTCTCGGACATTTGTTCTAGCTATTGTTGCATCATTTATTTCAGGGCCGGACCCCCTTACAGCATTGCATGCAAAGTTTTCTTTAAAGTGTTAAACATTATGAATATAGTTTGAATATTGAGTAACAGAGTGCAATACGACCATATTTTTGCAAGAGGTTTATTTTTCAAGGTCAAAAGGGCAGTTTGAACTGCACACACAGGCTGTGATGGCAGTCATTGTACATGTTTAAAAGGCCACTTAAGTGAAAGGGAATCATATGTGCTGCAGGCTCACTAGTAACATTTAATTTGCAGGCCCTAAGTACATGTAGTACCACTGTACTTGGGGACTTACAAGTAAATTAAATGTGCCAATTAGGTCTAAGCCAATGTACCCCTGTTTAAGGGAGTGAGCACCAACACTTTAGCACTGGTTAGCAATTATAAAGTGCACAGAGTCCTAAGGCCAACAAAAACAAGATCTGCAAAATAGTAAGACAAAAAAATTGGGAAAGACCAGCTTAAGGCTGACGGATTAACACATCCCCAACTCAGAATCAGATGATAATACTGACCTACTGAAATCCCAAAACATCAGCTATATTTTTCCCCTACGTGGTACTACTGCACTAACAAACCAGTGCATTGGTAATGAGACCTTCAATCACACGGTCCTCTTAAAATAGTGATGGAAAATTTGACGTGTTTGAAGCCAATGAGGGGTATTCACAAAGGCATTTAGGAGTACATAAAGTAGGACCCCTGTAGTACTGTTTCACTTACTCTTACCTGCCTTTGTGGATTTGTCTCCCAACATATATAAGGGATGTCTTAGGAATATTCAGGAAACATTTATCAAAAATGATCTCAAATCAAATCAAATCAAATCAAAGATAGCTTTATTCGGTATTTGTTAAAAGACCATAAAAGCACATAAAAAGTTTAAAAAGCATTTCATCCACAAAATACAATAGTACAAATTAATTCATTATTTTTCATTAAAAAGTAAACTTAATCATTCGTTAAAAACACTAAGGGAATCCAGAGTAATTGATTTGTACTATTAAGTACATTAATGTACAGTTAGTCATTATGCCATCGAAGATCTACATCTTACTGCATATTTCAAAAATTTAACAGCTGCGACCATAGTAAATTCATCTTGTAGCATATATAGTCTCATCAAGGCTGGTTTACATTGTCTCAAGCCCCACATCTTTAGGAGGGGCAACAGATGCCTCTTTCTGCCCCAATCGTAGTATTTGCAGAAAAAGATGCAGTGAATATTTGACTGAGTGGATGAGTCATCACATGGACAGTTTATTAGCATGGGAGACCAGTAATTTTGGGCGGGAAAGCATGTCAGCCTATAAAAACAGTCAGTCCTCATCCTTGCTAGTAGCATTATAGTGTAACTGGAAAGTGCCAGGGCCAAGTATGGATGTAAACCTGGGCCATGTAGAGTGCGGCGATGAGAGATAATCGTAGACTTATTGCCGTCCAGATACCACTGCCTATCATCTAGCAGCTCAAGGCATATTTCCTTTAAGGCTTTTTTCGTAATTGATGCACAGGAGCTGGGTGTTATATAGAGTTCTGGATGGCCAATAGAGTTCAAGAATTTTTGGACATAATGAAGCCAGGTAAGCTTCCAAGCAGCTGATTGGTTCATGCAATCTTGAATCACATCCCTGCTAAAGGCTGTCTCCTTGGAAGTCCATATCTTATGCCACAACATGATTGGTCTTATCTTGATTAAGTCTGTGATATGTACCCGGTCTAGTTCCTTATGGCATATGGTTGTAGAGATTGATCTTGGGACAGCTAACAAGTACCTGAAAAATGCGTTTTCCGCTAGTTGAAAAAATAATCTCAAATAGAGAGGACTGTGCCCTCTTTGCACTTTTACTAAAAGGGAGTTCGACATTTAGGAGGCTGAGTCACAAAGGCATGTAAGATTGAGTAAACGAGTTCTCTTGTTTTACTGCTTCCCATTCTCATATATATGTATGTGAACCGGTTCCAATGTGTGTATTGATATATAAGCTACACTGCCTTTATGAGTTGACAACTACTAAAACATAAAAAAACTCAAAGTCATCTTCTAAACTAGTCAGACCGTCACATATCTTTATTCAGCTTTTCTTTAAAAATACAGGCATAGAGCATAACATTGAATTAAAATAATTTAAAATATAAAATAGCAGACTAAACAAGCATGCTCCCCAACAAACATAAAAACATAAATTTAAAATGGCGCCAGTATACTCCATATTTCTTCCTGACAGACAATGAGCATCTCATGCAGTTCATTACTGCCGGCGTTGTACTAAACGTAATTGTTGTAAGAAAACAGCCCTAATTTGTATGTTTAACATTTGCATCACGTAACATCTGAGCTAAAAAAACGTTTGCAAGTCTTTTTATTTATTGTGCCTTAAAATAAAGTGGACTGCCATGGGTGTCCGCGGGGGGGCAAGGAGGGGCGCTTGCCCCCCCTGGAGCGCCCCGCCTTGCCCCCCCTGCGGACGCCCATGCTTAGTGTCTGTCAGTCACTGCCTTAGTTTGCTGCTCATCTTTTTATTGACGAGGGCATCTTTTTATTGCCGGGGGACCTCACACACACTGTGAGTGGGAATAGAGAATGGCAGAGCAAAGAGACGGAGAGGGGCACTTCACATGTACGGTGAGTTGGCACAGCAAGCGGATGACTTCTGAGAGGGAGATGAGGTACTTCACACACTCAGTGAGCTGGCACAGAAAGTGGCTAAGAGGGAGAGGGGTCACTTCACACACTCAGTGAGTTGACACAGAGTGGCAGAGCACAGATATGGAGAGGTAACATTTCGTGTCCACAGTATGTGGGCACAGAGTGGCAGAGCACAAAGAGGGAGTGGGTTCACTACACACACATGGTCAGTTGGCACAGAGAGTGGCAGAGCACTGAGAGGGGGAGGGGTCACCTCACACACACAGTAAGTTGGCACAAAGAGTGGTAGAGCATAGAGAGGGAGGGGGAAACTGTGTGCACATGGTCAGTGGGCACATAGAGTGGAAGAGCACAGAGAGGGATAAGGAGCACTTCACAAACACTGAGTGCGTAAACAGAGTGGCGGAGCACAGAGAGGGACAGGGGCACTTCGCACCCACTGTGAGTGTGCACAGAGAGTAGCAGAGCATAGAGAGGGAGAGGGGCCTCTTCACACACACACACACACAGTGATGGGAAAAGAAAGTGGGTGGCAGAACACAGAGAGGGAGAGGGGGCTCTTCACACACAGTGATGGGCATAGAAAGTGGGTGGCAGAGCACAGAAAGGGTGAGGGGGCTCTTCACACATGTATTGAGTGGGCCCAGAGACCAGCAGGACAGAGAGAGGGGGCACTTCACACATGGCGAGTGAGGACAGAGAGTGGCCCAGCATAGAGAGCAATATGAGGCACTTCACACACAGTGAGTTGTCATAGAGGGAGATGGGTCATTTCACATGTACGGTGAGTTGGCACAGCCAGTGGGTAACTACTGACAGGGATATGGGGCACTTCACACACTCAGTGAGCTGGCACTGAGAGTGGCAGAGAGGGAGAGGGGTCACTTCACACACTCAGTGAGTTGGCACAGGGAGTGCCAGCAAGTTGCAGGGGACACTTCACACACTCTGTGAGTGGGCACAGAGAATGGCAGAGCAAAGAGAATGAGAGGGAACATTTCACGTACACTAAGTGTGGACACAGAGTGACAATGCACAGAGAGGGAGAGGGGGCACTTCACAGACACAGTGAGTTGGCACAGACAGTGGCAGGGCACAGAGTGGTAGAGGGGGCTCTTCACACACACAGTGAGTGGGCACAGAGAGCGGCAGAACGTAGAGAGTAGAGTGGGCACTTCACACACACTGTCAGGTGGCAAAGACAGTGGCAGGGCATAGATTGGTAGAGGGGGCACTTCACACACACAGTGAGTGGGTACAGAGAGTGGCAGAGCACAAAAAAGGAGAGGGGGTAATTCACAAAGATAGTGAGTGGGCACATAGAGTTACAGCTCAGAGAGATGGAGCGGGGGCACCTCACACATGGTGAGAGGGGACAGAGAGTGGCATAGCACAGAGGGAGATGGGTCATTTCACATGTACAATAAGTTGACACATCAAGTGGGCGACCACTGAGGGGAAGATGGGACACTTCACACACTAATTGAGCTGGCACAGAGAGAGGCAGAGATTGGTACGGGTCATGCAACACACACGGTGACTGGAAACAGAGAGTGGCAGAGCACAGAGAGGGGGGCCCTTCAGACACACAGTGAGTGGGCACTGAGAGTGGCAGAGCACAGAGAGGAAGAGGGGAGCCTTCAGATACACATTGAGTGTGCACAGAGAGTGGCAGAGCACAGTGAGGGAGAGGGGGAGCAGGGCAGCACGGACAACAGGTGGGATTGTAGGAGCAAGGCAACACTGACACCTGCAGGGCAACACTGACAACGGGAGGGAGGCGGTGGGCAAGGCAACATGGACAATTGGAAGGAGGGTGGGGTAAAACAACACTGAACAATGGGAGGAAGATGGAGGCAAGGAAACGGAGACAAAGGGCGAGAGTGTGGGGGCAAGGCAACTGAGGCAACTGGAGAGAGGGCGGGGCAAGGCAGCAGAGACAACAGGAGAGAAGGTGGGGACAAGCCAACACTGACAAAAGCAGGGAGGGTGGGGCAAAAGGCAACCATAACAATTGGAGGAAGGGTGGGGGCAAGGCAGTGGAGACAGTGGGAGGGTGACGGCAAGGCAACACTGACAACTGGAGAGAGGGTGGGGGCAAGGCTACACAGACAACAGGAGGGGGCAAGGCAACACAGCAGGAAGTGGGGAAAGAGAGATCGAGAAGTAGGGAGGAAGGAAGATGAGAGAGCAAGTGGAGGGGGGTTAGAGTTGTGGGTGAGTGAGAGCAGCTTCAGAGAACTGAGACCTGTGTCCTAACTCTGCCAGTGAAGACAGAGGCTCCAAAAGAAAAAGAACCAGGCCAGACAGAGTAGGTCCAGGCAGTGTGCACAGAGGCAGGCTTGGTGGGTCCGGAAGAGGGACAGGGCAGGCAGAATAGCTCCAGAGAAGGGTGACCAAAACCGGACCAGGGCAAGCAGATCTGGACCAGTAGATCATCCTGAGCAGGGAGATGGCGCAATACACAATCAGAATGTAGTGGTCAGCTTTTGGGGTTCCAGGGGGTACCTTTAGGGTTCAGGGTGACTGTGGGCTTTATGATGACAGAGAATAATTTTAAGGTTCAGGGTGGGTTAGGGATTGGGGTGCCATGGGGATCATTTTAGGGTTCAGGGTGGGTATGGGTTTTGGGGTACCAGGTGGGTAATTTTAGGATTCAGGGTGGGTTTGGGTTTTGGGGTGCTAGGGGGTAATTTTAGGGTTCAGGGTGGGTATGGGTTTTGGGGTGCTAGGGGGTAATTATAGGGACCAGGGCAGGTATGGATTTTGGGGTGCCACAAAAGAAAGAGATGGCTGTGGCACAACAACCCTATGGTGTATGAGCTCATATGCAGCCTGTTTTCTGCCCCCCATGGCTCCTCCTGTGCCCTTGTGTTTCTTGTGCCCCATCTGGCACACATCATGTCGGAGGATGGTGATGATGTTAACATTTTGCCCCCCCCCCCTGGAAAACTTTCTGCGGATACCCATTTGAACTGCGCTTTTTTCTGAAGCACTGTCTCAAGGACAATTAGGAAGATGTAAAAACTAGGAAACTTGGGTGCGGAACGTCACTTAATGAGGAATAGAATTAAGTTGAAGGTAAGTGAGATATAATCTATACTGAGAGTGATGAATGGCCGAGAGATTAAACCCCAAGCCTAGTGATTGTATCAGTCAATAATGGGTACCTCTCTTCAGTTTCCTTGACTCTCTTAGGCAAATCTTTTGGCGGAATCAAAACAATAGATTTTTAACTAAGTGCCTGGATTGATTTATTATACAATCTGGGTTAAACAAAGAACGTGGGGATTCTCTGTAGTGAAAAACCAAAGGTGATGATGGACAGAGCGTTGACAATACAAACATTCCCCCCCAGTCAACTGATCTGGGTTTAATCCATCACCGTTCTTTAGCTCACTCCGCCACCCCAGTTCCGACATGGCCATATGCAAATCAGTCTGACCCTGTGCCTCATGGGAACAGTCCAGCCTGAACTGCCAAGCCATGCCTTCCCTGGACCGGAATCAAGCTTCCCAGGACCGGTTTCTGGCATTACAGCCGTCTTCAGACGGGCTTGCTTGACTCCAGTGGCAAAGTGAGCAAGGGACTCACGTCTGAGCATACCCTGCCATCTTAGGGCGAACAAAGAAAAACCAAAGGTGATGATGGACGGAGCGTTGACAATACAAACACTCACCCCCTGTCAACTGATCTGGGTTTAATCCATCACCGTTCTTTAGCTCACTGCGCCACCCCAGTTCAGACATGGCCATATACAAATCAGTCTGACCCTGTGCCTCATGGGAACAGTCCAGCCCGAACTGCCAAGCCATGCCTTCCCTGGACCGGAATCAAGCTTCCCAGGACCGGTTTCTGGCATTACAGCCACCTTCAGCCGGGCTTGCTTGACTCCAGTGGCAAAGTGAGCAAGGAACTCACGTCTGAGCATACCCTGCCATCTTAGGGCGAACAAAGAAAAAACAAAGGTGATGATGGACGGAGCGTTGACAATACAAGCACTCACCCCCAGTCAACTGATCTGGGTTTAATCCATCACCGTTCTTTAGCTCACTCCGCCACCCCAGTTCAGACATGGCCATATGCAAATCAGTCTGACCCTGTGCCTCATGGGAACAGTCCAGCCCGAACTGCCAAGCCATGCCTTCCCTGGACCGGAATCAAGCTTCCCAGGACCGGTTTCTGGCATTACAGCCGTCTTCAGCCGGGCTTGCTTGACTCCAGTGGCAAAGTGAGCAAGGGACTCACGTCTGAGCATACCCTGCCATCTTAGGGCGAACAAAGAAAAACCAAAGGTGATGATGGACGGAGCGTTGACAATACAAACACTCACCCCCAGTCAACTGATCTGGGTTTAATCCATCACCGTTCTTTAGCTCACTGCGCCACCCCAGTTCAGACATGGCCATATACAAATCAGTCTGACCCTGTGCCTCATGGGAACAGTCCAGCCCGAACTGCCAAGCCATGCCTTCCCTGGACCGGAATCAAGCTTCCCAGGACCGGTTTCTGGCATTACAGCCACCTTCAGCCGGGCTTGCTTGACTCCAGTGGCAAAGTGAGCAAGGAACTCACGTCTGAGCATACCCTGCCATCTTAGGGCGAACAAAGAAAAAACAAAGGTGATGATGGACGGAGCGTTGACAATACAAGCACTCACCCCCAGTCAACTGATCTGGGTTTAATCCATCACCGTTCTTTAGCTCACTCCGCCACCCCAGTTCAGACATGGCCATATGCAAATCAGTCTGACCCTGTGCCTCATGGGAACAGTCCAGCCCGAACTGCCAAGCCATGCCTTCCCTGGACCGGAATCAAGCTTCCCAGGACCGGTTTCTGGCATTACAGCCGTCTTCAGCCGGGCTTGCTTGACTCCAGTGGCAAAGTGAGCAAGGGACTCACGTCTGAGCATACCCTGCCAACTTAGGGCGAACAAAGAAAAAACAAAGGTGATGATGGACGGAGCGTTTACAATACAAACACTCACCCCCAGTCAACTGATCTGGGTTTAATCCATCACCGTTCTTTAGCTCACTGCGCCACCCCAGTTCAGACATGGCCATATGCAAATCAGTCTGACCCTGTGCCTCATGGGAACAGTCCAGCCCGAACTGCCAAGCCATGCCTTCCCTGGACCGGAATCAAGCTTCCCAGGACCGGTTTCTGGCATTACAGCCGTCTTCAGCCGGGCTTGCTTGACTCCAGTGGCAAAGTGAGCAAGGGACTCACGTCTGAGCATACCCTGCCAACTTAGGGCGTACAAAGAAAAACCAAAGGTAATGATGGACGGAGCGTTGACAATACAAACACTCACCCCCAGTCAACTGATCTGGGTTTAATCCATCACCGTTCTTTAGCTCACTCCGCCACCCCAGTTCCGACATGGCCATATGCAAATCAGTCTGACCCTGTGCCTCATGGGAACAGTCCAGCCCGAACTGCCAAGCCATGCCTTCCCTGGACCGGAATCAAGCTTCCCAGGACCGGTTTCTGGCATTACAGCCGTCTTCAGCCGGGCTTGCTTGACTCCAGTGGCAAAGTGAGCAAGGGACTCACGTCTGAGCATACCCTGCCAACTTAGGGCGAACAAAGAAAAACCAAAGGTGATGATGGACGGAGCGTTGACAATACAAACACTCACCCCCAGTCAACTGATCTGGGTTTAATCCATCACCATTCTTTAGCTCACTTCGCTACCCCAGTACAGACATGGCCATATGCAAATCAGTCTGACCCTGTGCCTCATGGGAACAGTCCAGCCCGAACTGCCAAGCCATGCCTTCCCTGGACCGGAATCAAGCTTCCCAGGACCGGTTTCTGGCATTACAGCCACCTTCAGCCGGGCTTGCTTGACTCCAGTGGCAAAGTGAGCAAGGAACTCACGTCTGAGCATACCCTGCCATCTTAGGGCGAACAAAGAAAAAACAAAGGTGATGATGGACGGAGCGTTGACAATACAAGCACTCACCCCCAGTCAACTGATCTGGGTTTAATCCATCACCGTTCTTTAGCTCACTCCGCCACCCCAGTTCAGACATGGCCATATGCAAATCAGTGTGACCCTGTGCCTCATGGGAACAGTCCAGCCCGAACTGCCAAGCCATGCCTTCCCTGGACCGGAATCAAGCTTCCCAGGACCGGTTTCTGGCATTACAGCCGTCTTCAGCCGGGCTTGCTTGACTCCAGTGGCAAAGTGAGCAAGGGACTCACGTCTGAGCATACCCTGCCAACTTAGGGCGAACAAAGAAAAAACAAAGGTGATGATGGACGGAGCGTTTACAATACAAACACTCACCCCCAGTCAACTGATCTGGGTTTAATCCATCACCGTTCTTTAGCTCACTCCGCCACCCCAGTTCCGACATGGCCATATGCAAATCAGTCTGACCCTGTGCCTCATGGGAACAGTCCAGCCCGAACTGCCAAGCCATGCCTTCCCTGGACCGGAATCAAGCTTCCCGGGACCGGTTTCTGGCATTACAGCCGTCTTCAGCCGGGCTTGCTTGACTCCAGTGGCAAAGTGAGCAAGGGACTCACGTCTGAGCATACCCTGCCAACTTAGGGCGAACAAAGAAAAACCAAAGGTGATGATGGACGGAGCGTTGACAATACAAACACTCACCCCCAGTCAACTGATCTGGGTTTAATCCATCACCATTCTTTAGCTCACTTCGCCACCCCAGTACAGACATGGCCATATGCAAATCAATCTGACCCTGTGCCTCATGGGAACAGTCCAGCCCGAACTGCCAAGCCATGCCTTCCCTGGACCGGAATCAAGCTTCCCAGGACCGGTTTCTGGCATTACAGCCGTCTTCAGCCGGGCTTGCTTGACTCCAGTGGCAAAGTGAGCAAGGGACTCACGTCTGAGCATACCCTGCCAACTTAGGGCGAACAAAGAAAAAACAAAGGTGATGATGGACGGAGCGTTTACAATACAAACACTCACCCCCAGTCAACTGATCTGGGTTTAATCCATCACCGTTCTTTAGCTCACTGCGCCACCCCAGTTCAGACATGGCCATATGCAAATCAGTCTGACCCTGTGCCTCATGGGAACAGTCCAGCCCGAACTGCCAAGCCATGCCTTCCCTGGACCGGAATCAAGCTTCCCAGGACCGGTTTCTGGCATTACAGCCGTCTTCAGCCGGGCTTGCTTGACTCCAGTGGCAAAGTGAGCAAGGGACTCACGTCTGAGCATACCCTGCCAACTTAGGGCGTACAAAGAAAAACCAAAGGTGATGATGGACGGAGCGTTGACAATACAAACACTCACCCCCAGTCAACTGATCTGGGTTTAATCCATCACCGTTCTTTAGCTCACTCCGCCACCCCAGTTCCGACATGGCCATATGCAAATCAGTCTGACCCTGTGCCTCATGGGAACAGTCCAGCCCGAACTGCCAAGCCATGCCTTCCCTGGACCGGAATCAAGCTTCCCAGGACCGGTTTCTGGCATTACAGCCGTCTTCAGCCGGGCTTGCTTGACTCCAGTGGCAAAGTGAGCAAGGGACTCACATCTGAGCATACCCTGCCAACTTAGGGCGAACAAAGAAAAACCAAAGGTGATGATGGACGGAGCGTTGACAATACAAACACTCACCCCCAGTCAACTGATCTGGGTTTAATCCATCACCATTCTTTAGCTCACTTCGCCACCCCAGTACAGACATGGCCATATGCAAATCAATCTGACCCTGTGCCTCATGGGAACAGTCCAGCCCGAACTGCCAAGCCATGCCTTCCCTGGACCGGAATCAAGCTTCCCAGGACCGGTTTCTGGCATTACAGCCGTCTTCAGCCAAGCTTGCTTGACTCCAGTGGCAAAGTGAGCAAGGGACTCACGTCTGAGCATACCCTGCCAACTTAGGGCGAACAAAGAAAAACCAAAGGTGATGATGGACGGAGCGTTGACAATACAAACACTCACCCCCAGTCAACTGATCTGGGTTTAATCCATCACAGTTCTTTAGCTCACTCCTCCACCCCAGTTCAGACATGGCCATATGCAAATCAGTCTGACCCTGTGCCTCATGGGAACAGTCCAGCCCGAACTGCCAAGCCATGCCTTCCCTGGACCGGAATCAAGCTTCCCAGGACCGGATTCTGGCATTACAGCCATCACCATCTTTGGTTTTCCTTGATTCTCTGTAGTGTACTGCATCTTTACTGATTGCTAGATATAAGCATCTGAATGCATTTCAAGATTTTATAGTCTCTTTTATTATTTTAGGTACAGGGGAGTGAGTATTTGAAAGGTAGAAATGTCTAAATGTCTCCTCGCACTTGTGAAATGCAGTTTTCAAGTTGAAGAATCTAAATGGAAGGTATATTTTCCCCTGGCCCTTATATCAAACAGAGAATGGGCATGAGAATTCCGATATGCCCCTCTAATATATTCTACATCTCTTACCAGGCTGCTTTTTTCTGTCTTTGTTCCAGTGGGAAGTAGCAGCAGTTATTAATAGCTTCCTCCTGTAAAAGTGCAGAGTGGAATATCTAATGGAAATGGGTTTCAAATCACCTCTGTGCTGGAAAAAGAGGCCATTGGTCTCTTTGGAGAAAGACCAACCTTTATACTTATAAGATTTAGGGGCATATTATCAAGACAGCCGATAAAATTATGGCAGTTTTAGAGGCAGAAAACTGCCGCTAAAATGGCGATCATGGGCTTGATAATATGCTCTATGGAATTCCAATTGAAGCCCATGTTAGAAGTCCTTCGCATTTAACATGGGCTTCTATTGGAATTCCATAGAGCATAGTATCAAGCCCGTTATCGCCGTTTTAGCGTCAGTTTTCTGCCGCTAAAACAGCCATAATTTTATTGCCTGTCTTGATAATATGCCCCTTAGTTTCAGATAATTACTGCACTGTTAAATGTACAGAAATCATGGCAGGGCGGCGTAGGGAGTTCTAACTCTACATGGCCCATCGATGCTTGAAATATTTCTGGTGTGGAAGGATGCGTCCTGAACCTGCTCTTTGTTCACTCTTGCCGCATCTGAAACAATGTGAGCTCACAAGAGAAGTGAGCAATTAACTGTTAAACTTCATCTTCATTAGGAGATCACTTCCAAATCTGGTAGATGAATTTATGTGATTCAATTTCTTCAATGGACCAGAAGAAAACCAGTGCAAGTTTCAAGAAACACTTGTTGAAAAATGTGTAAACCCAGATCTCAAAACTGCTAAACAGAGATCCCAGGAAGGTCTTCAAAAGTTTTATGACTCTGTTACTGTTTTAGAAGTATAAGCAGGAAAAAGCTGGTGAAAAGAGAGATTTGCATTTCTTACATTGGACTGAATGTTCACATTGTGTTTCTCTTAAATACATACTTCTGTTAGCTTAAACATGGTTCTAATGAACAATGATGTGCTTTACAGTGCACAACATCTCAAACATTACGAGTGTTAAGGCCTGTTTGGACTTTCAATAGTTGGAATATTATTATTGATAGTAATCAGCTGGAAAGGACTTTGCCAAGAAGGAGAACTGTGGTGGTTCAGATATTCGGGTGCTGTGTCGTGGAGATCTTTGTAGGCACGTGTGAGGAGCTTGAAGCTGATTCTCTTGTTGATTGGGAGCCAGTGAAGTTGTTGGAGGTGTTGTGTTATGTGGCTGCTGCAGGGATGTCAAGGACCAGTCTGAGTGCAGCGTTTTGAACGTTCTGTAGTTTCCTGAGCTGTATCTTGGTGACGGCGGTGTAGAGTGCATTGCAGTAGTCAAGGCTGCTGGTGTTGAGAATGTGGGTGACCATCGTTCTGGATTCTGTGGTGATCATCTGAATGTTCTTAGAGGTAGGCAGAGCATGTGGAAGCAGGATGAGGATACTGTATTGATTTGTCTGTTCATTGTGAGTGAAAAGTCCCATATGATGCCAAGGTTGCGTGTGTGATCCAAAAGGGTGGGAGGGGTTCCTAGTGAAGCGGGTCACCATGAGTCGTCCCAAGCCAAGGGGGTGGGTCCCAGGATGAGTACTTTGGTCGTTTACGAGTTGAGCATGAGGCAGCTGTCTTTCATCCGAGTGGCAACGGCCTACATTCCACTGTGAAAGTTGATTCTGGTTGTTGTGGGTTCGTTGGTGTGGGAGAGGATCAGCTGGGGGTCGTCAGCATAGGGAGATGATGTTGAGTGGGTGACTTCTGACGATGGCTGTGAGGGGGACCATGCATATGTTGAAGAGAGAAGGGGCTCAAACAGATCCCTTGGGCACTCTGCAGCTAATCTCTCTAGGTTCTGAGAGGACAGGGGGTAGTCTTAGTCACTGTGTTTGGACAGTAAGGAAGGAATGGATCCAGACCAGTGCCTTGTCACACAATGCTGACTGCAACAGGCCACCCTACCTTACATTGTACAGTTTTGCCTGAAAGAGCACGTGATGTAAGTCATTTCCACCTGGAGTATGCTGTCCGCCTGGAGTATGTTATCCAATCACCGAAGTGGATACTTCTGCGGAGTTGGCAAAATGCATAATCAATAAGATTAGTAATACAAGAGCTGCCTGTTCAGTGGATGAAACAGTGCCTAATTATTAAAAACTGTACCAATCCCCAGGCTAAATAGTAGGGATTCTAAAGTTTAAATGGGTATTCACAATGCAAAAGAGATTTTAGAATTAAATTTGCAGAATTCATGTGCAAGGATTGATAAAAATAAGTTGTACAGAATGCATACAATTGTAATCTGTCCTATTTACTCATACTAGGCCTTAAAAGTACTAAAGCAATGCTGCTTGAAAAACAAGCTTGAATAGAAAATGCTAAATGCACATAACACGTTTAATTCTTCATCTCTACATGACTCTGTTGTCATAATAATTAATAAGTTGCTTATATTGATTCAAGTATCTTCACAGAATGTTTCTTCTTATACATAGACCACTGTTTACTCATAACTTATTTTGTGGTGTAATGGTGTAGTGAAGACTTCATTTATTGAAATGCCGTTTCTAAAACGTGAATTATACTTTCTAACCTAGTTATTCCCCTTCAATGGTGATTCAGCAAAATGTTTTCTTTTTCATTAATACAGATGTTTTGCCTTCCACATAGATTATTGTTTAGAAAATTGATATTAAAAGGATAAGATCTAATATATATGTGGGAAAGTAAGCCTGAATGAGGCAAACTCCATGTGAGCACATAGTTATTATAATATAGTTGCAAACATAACATTGTTGTCTGAGGCTTAATGTGTTGATGTGGGAAGCTGAGGAGTGATCCTGTTCCCAGGAGAGCATCAGACACTGATTAGCTGATGGGAGATGAAATGAGAGGAGCAGCATGTTGCAAATACATTGCAAAATGTGATGTCTATGATAGTGTATGTGCCTAGAGTAGGCTCAGACCTTATGACCACTTCTTCTTGCCCACTTTCAATGCCATTTCCCCCAGACTTTGTCATATTGCTTTGAGACACTAATGACTTTCCTGAACCCCTCTGTATGGGAAGTTCTTTGCTTTGATTTTTGGATCTATTTGAGCTGATTTAAATGCTAAAACCTTTATGCTTTTCTCTCACTTTCCCGGACTAGAACTCTTCATGGGTTCTGATTAAATCTATTTTCCCCAATTCCTAGAATCAGGATTATTCCATTATGGAACATGTTTTAATTAATTCATTTTATGATTTGATTAACCAATATTGATATTATATTTCTATCATATGTTGACTATTGAGAATATTCTTAATTTAACTTGTGATTTACAATAAAGATGATTCAATAAAACCCTTTAAAAATATACCAAATCTCTTTATTGACAACAATGTGACTAATGATTGTGATGATAACTTATATGATGCATTGCTTTCTGCTTCTCTGAAACAACAATGAATATCTAATCAAACAGAAGCCAATTAATAAATAGAGCGGGAATTATTATGTTTGATAGTAAACCATGATATTTTAAATCGTGAACTGATTCCCGCCCCAGAACATTTTGTAGCAGAAGGACAGTTCACGATATGAGAAGAAGAACTAAAAATAAATACCCAGAATTATTATAATGCCTGAATCCCATAGCCCAAAGCCCAGAACATGAAGAATGACTAGATGCAGTTTTGAAGGTGGGTTCTGTATTGGAGATGTGAGCCTTAATTTGATTGTGTGTTCCAGTCGTAATTATTATTGTTGATATGATTGTGTGTTGCAGTTGGATGAATAATGGAAGTTTATGTGCTTATTGTGAAGATGTTGAAGAGGGTAACAGGCTTGACATAGCCTAAGATCCTGGGATATTGAAATAAGTGTACACTTTACACTCTATGGGTTTTCTTGTCTGCTAGAGATTCATGGTGTAGATCGAGAGGTAGCGCCGACTACACAATTGACATAGCGATTATAATGAACTGTTTGCATGTAGTAATATTAAATGATCTTGCCAGAACCAAATAGCGTAAAAGGTGAAGCTACATTGATTAGGATGATTTCCCACTGGTTGAGATCTTATA